>NW_026136717.1:11548981-12166448 GCF_905237075.1 Dicentrarchus labrax | reverse complement strand
CAGGAAATGAATTTGTCAGCACTTACCGGCCAGAACAAACCACAACAAAGCTCTTCCTGTTTCAACAGGAAATGATAGGAATGAGAATAAGGAGAGGCGAGAGAGACACTGAGGAATAACGCACCAAACAGACTCCCTACGAGAGAGAAAACTACCAGTGTTGTTTCTCAGATTGGCACAGGATGTAGGAAGAGGTTCGACTCTTCCTAATTCCTGTTTCCTGAACACCAAAGAGTGATAACCTACCCTGAACTCTTCCATTGCTGTCTTTCTCACAGAAGCAAACATGTTAGAGAGGAAAGGAGAAAGGGGAAAGTTGTCCTTCAGTACAGTGAATAGACACAAAAAGACAACAACTAAATAGATTTACAAATAGAAAAGACAGAAACATATGTACATAAACCAGAGTCCATGTATTTTTTATAGGTTTTTAGAACAATAATCTTTAGAGAAGTTAAACCTTTCAATATTCTCTCATTTCTAAAACTCTTTACCCTTTTTTTTGTCTCACCAAATGCTTTTAAATTCACATTTGTTCCAGTATAATTTACTTAGTTTTACTCTACACTGGGTAATATAAAAGTGCATACTAGCTAAAGTATGGACTGGCTTTTTAAGCCTTAATGTTGCAAAGCACTTAATCACTTCCTGTTTCAGCTGTGTAAAACTGCAAATCGATTAATGTATCCGAAAGCTCAATAGATTATACATAAAAGCACTTCAAAACTATTGATGTTGGGGTCCTGAAGAAATCTTAATTGAGTTAAATGCATTATGCGAGTTATTATAAAAAAAGGGAATAATATACATCATTTAAAAATCGATATTTGTGTCTGGAAAATGACCTCTTTGTCTTATTTCTGTTTTTATAGCACACTCAGTTTGTCCTAAACTCCGCCCGGGAGAAGAGGGACATGGAGCAAAGACACGCTGCAATCAAGAAAAAGGTAACAAGTTTACAAACATTAACACTTAAATACAGTTTTATAAGTATAAATCTCTTAGAACTGAATTTTTTTAAACCACAATTTAAAAGAAAATACTGGAATAGGCCCTTTAACCAGATACACAATGCTACAATCCCTGCGCAGTGACACTGAGTGATTTCTTGAATATTTCCAGGACGTGTCCTACGATGACTCCATCATGGATTTCAATGCTGACGCAGCTAACGGGATCGCCATGGAGGGATACCTCTACAAGAGAGCCAGCAACGCCTTCAAGACCTGGAGCAGGTACAAGTTTACCCACGAAATGTCTCACACAGAACAGCTGCATTGTTTTTATACTTTTCCCCCACCATACTTCTCTCTAAAAGGACTCAAATGTCCACTGCATTGGAAAATAGTTTCTAAACTTGAGTGTCCAGTTTGTTTTCTCTTTCTTGGCTGGTGCAACAAGGATTCTGAATCTTTTATTTTATGACCTTTTCATATTCTCTCCTTCTCCACTCCAGGCGTTGGTTTTCAATTCAAAAGAATCAGCTGGTGTATCAGAAGAAATTCAAGGTATATTTTAAATAAATTATCTTTTATTAATAACCTTTTTAAAAGGTTTGAACAGCCGAACATAGAACACAGACCTCTATAAAAACACACAATTGTGCATAACAGCATGCACAGTCTGACCTGCATGTTTTTCCTGTGTGCGCTCTCTCAGGACCAGCCTACAGTTGTGGTGGAGGACTTGCGTCTTTGCACAGTCAAGCCCAGCGCTGAAAATGAGAGACGATTCTGCTTTGAAGTGGTCTCCCCGTCAAAGTGAGTGTGTGTGGGTGAGCACATTCGTGCATTCATGCATACGTGTGTTAAAGCGATGGTGGTGAATTTTTATCAGTGTGTGGACTAGAGTGTCTTGCAAAAGAGGGGTGTGTGTGTCTGTTTGTGAGAATTTTACAATGTTAATTTCTCACGCACTGAGATGATCTCTGTGTGTGTGTGTGTGTGTGTGTGTGTGTGTGTGTGTGTGTGTGTGTGTGTGTGTGTGTGTGTGTACGTGTGTGTGTGTGTGTAGGTGTTGTTTGTTGCAGGCAGATTCAGAAAGGCAGCAGCAGGCATGGATCAGCGCCGTCCAAAACAGCATCGCCTCAGCCTTTCAGGAGCGCAGAGAGGACCCACACAGCCCAGTGAGAACACACACACACACAATACAGACACATTATCTTCTATATCAGCATTTTTCTGTGGGAGTTTAATCCCAGGAGTTACAGAGGTAGCTGTGTGCCTTTGTGCGTTTCCTCATTCCTGTGTGTGTGTGTGTGTGTGTGGTTATCAGAGACAGCGCTGCAGCTCGATGTCGGCAAGCAATTTGGCTGCAGGGGGGGGAGGAGGTGGAGCGGATCAGGAGAAAGAGGGCTGCAAGGCACTGGAGGAGGTTCAGGCGATCCCGGGCAACAAACAGTGCTGCGACTGCGGGGAGCCCGGGCCTGATTGGGCCTCCATCAATCTGGGCATCACGCTTTGTATCGTCTGCTCAGGAATACACAGGTACACACTCTCACACGCACACGCACACACACACTTGGCTTGAAACCTTAGCTTTAATGGCTTCCTTCTCTAACAGGAGCCTGGGAGTCCATTTCTCCAAAGTACGCTCCCTCACTCTTGACTCCTGGGAGCCAGAGCTCATTAAGGTAATTTAACCATTTTAACTGCAACAGCTACACAGCCTCATTATTGCCTTCCACTGAATACAATGATTATGCAATGCATTATGTAATTGTTTACTTTAAATAAACTCTCTGAAATAGAGCAACAGGCACTGAAATATTTTTCTTATTTCCTTCGCTTCCTTTAGTTGATGTGTGAATTGGGAAACACGGTAATCAACAGGATCTACGAGGCCCGGATCGATGAGATCACCATCAAGAAACCGCACCCCTCCAGTCCCAGGTACAAGCACTAACCAACACAGACACATTAAAGGGCTACATTGAGTTCACAATACGGTATACAGTATACAAATAACAGTTGTATACTATCTTATGTGACTCTAGAGGAGAATTGACCCTGGTTATGTCATCAGTGTATCTTGAGGGTCTGCATTATCTCTTTGTCTGCTGCTTCGATTTTGACTTTTCTTATTTCAGCGTGTCTCTCGCAAGTCTCCTAACTTTGTACTTCAAGTTTTAGCATTGCACACTAAACTGATGGAGTGCTCCTTTAAGTCAGGAGGAACAAACCAAAAATATGGAGATGTGGCCTAAATTATAACAATAATAATCTCAATATGCTGATTGTAAGGGTGTCGATCAAACACTTTAAAACTTCCATACTACACCTTAGTTTATATTGGCAGTCGGTCGGTCATGCTTTGTTAAAATCAGATGTCAGTTTTGTTTTTGTTTGTAAAATCAGTGCACATTGTGACTAGAAAGAGCAACTGATGTACTGTAGTAGGCATAAGGTGTCACATATCTGAGATGGTCTGCCATAGATGGTAAACCACACCTGCGGGAAACCCATGATGGTTTGATTGACACTTGCACGTTAAGGGGAAATGAATTAGGCCACGCCCACTTTGAACATCTAGGCCATACTGTTGGAAAATCTTGCTGAAGGAAAAACCAAAGGAACTTGGAGGAACTTCCAAATGATAAAGATTTTCCAGCATCACATGTCAGACTGTTGATCCAACAAAGCCCTCAGATATCATCAGAATAAACAGAAACACACTCTCCTTCTGTCATATTATGGACAGTACACATATTCTGCCTGCGGTCGGTGCACTTGCGCATTGATTGATGAGTATTAGTGGATCGGCTCCAGCTCTGCACATGGCTCATGAGTGAGTGAGATCAGTGGTTCAGCAGCTGAGTTTGAAGAACTCCGCAAAGATCTATGTGGTTTACAGATGATCATATAAACGGCCTACTACTCTCTTTTAGATTATTTTTTGACTTCCTCTTCTCTCCTCTCTGTTGGGTCGCAGCAGACAGGAAGTGTCACAGGTACACGATACAGATGGTTAACGTCTGCTCCGGAAATCTGCCGTGAGGCTGCATGCTTTTATGCAGCATGAGCTTTCAGTCTTGTCTTGTCCGGGCTTACGTCATTTGATTACTTTTTTAGTCCTACTCCCTTTTGGAAAACTGTAGCACTTTTTTGTTGTAGAAAAGAGGCAGTTTGAGTCCTGAATAGACGTCTTGTTAACTGAATTTATGACTTCATTAAAAGACTCTTAGCGCTTCGGGGACATGTGTTACATTCTTGTCTCACAGCTGCACAAGCACGTTGTGGAGTCAAACTGAGAACAAGTAAAGCCAGAATCATACTGACTAATGCATCCTTGCCTGTCAGCTTCTTTTTTGTTTTGTCTCATGTTGTGAGGGAAGATTGCTGAAGAAATACGAATCCCCTCCATCTCTTCTTTTTCTTTCTAACCTGTCGTTTCTGTCCCTCAGAGGAGACAAGGAGTCATGGATCAGATCAAAGTACGTTGAAAAGAAGTTTATCCAAAAGCTGCCTGAGACTGGCAGGAACCCCCTGCTGAGGAGATCCAGTGCCAGGAGGAACCGAGCGACCACACAGGACCGGACTGTACAGCGACCGCCGCTCAAACCCAAACCCAACCGAGCCACCCTACCTCGGGTCACAGGTAAACACTGGAGACAGGAATGTGCACTGATAGATGGAAACCAGTGGGCCTTTTTAAAAGGTCTAATAACTCAGCTGGTTGCTTGCTTGTTGTCTTGCTCACTTACTCCTGCTGACATCAACCAAACAGAAACACAATCCCCAATCTTGGTGATCCAGCAAAAGTTGATAATCCTAAAGGGCCTAGGCCTGTATTTGGTGTGTGCCGTTGCAGTCAGCAGGATAAACCAGTAATCGTAGCGCTCTCTCTCTCTCTCTCTCTCTCTCTCTCCCTCCCTCTCCCTCCCTCAGGGCTGAGCCCGAGTGACCTTGTCCAGAAGAACAATACAGGCTTCCACAAAGGTGACATAAAACACACACAGACACACAAATTCAGAAATTGACCTGACCACAAAAACAAGCTTGTACAATGTGTTTAACATGGACAGCCAAACTAGAACATTGTGTCATAGCAAGTTAAATCTATTAAAGTGAGCCCCTACAGGAGGAAGAAGGTAACAGTCATAAACAAATAGGTTAACCCTGTGCTCCCCTCAGATGAGGACGAGGAAGAAGAGGACCTGAGCGGACTTCACCCTGGGGCGCTGCTGTACCGCTCGGCAGCCCTGCAGAACTTCCCCGTCATGGCCGACGCTTTGGCCCATGGGGCCGACGTCAACTGGGTCAACGTGGCCGAGGACTCCAGCACGCCGCTGATACAGGCCGTCACAGCAGTGAGGACAGCATTTCATTTGATGTTAATATTGTTGGTCCCCAGAGGATGAATCATGACCCCTTTTATTAACCTACAGACCCCTTTTGTTAGCACCACCATCAGGCTAAAGTTTCGGTCAATGACAGGGTATCTCAAGCTAGATTTCCAAGAATATTCAAGGCCCCAAGAGGATAAATCCTGAAGATTCTTCTTCACCCTTTGGTCATTCCCTTAGCATCAACACCCAGCCAAAATTTAGACTTGTGCACAAGCAAAACCAAAGATCGAACACATTCATGCTCCCCAGAGGTTGAACTGTAGATATTTTGGACACTAAATGAGCTTTCTTGTAGCATAATGTTACTTGCACTCAAATTATATTGTAATTGTCATGAAATTTGCTTACGAGCAGTAACAACCCTCAGGATAAATTTTACATATTTAGCCCCATGACTGGTAAGGCTTGAAGAACCAGACTTTTGCAGCCTTCCAGGGCCACTAGTGGGGCTTTATACATTTAGTCTTGTTGTGGTGAACCTGTTTGGACAAGGTGATAGTAAGGAGACGTTCAGAGCGTTTCACATAGGTAAAAATATGTAAATGGAGGCTCACGTGTTCCTGTTTCATCATCAGAACGCTTTGGCAGCCTGCGAGTTCCTGCTGCAGAACAGCGCTAACGTCAACCAGGCGGACAGCAACGGGAGGGGACCGCTGCACCACGCCACCATCCTGGGTCACACTGGGTAGGACACCCACATGCTGTCACACATCAGCATTTCATAGACAAATTACACCCCACACTGACAAAAATAGGAGGTGACACGGCGCGAAAAAATGTGACAAAAAGGTGAACGTCTTGTTCAAAGGGCCACCGGCAGTGATTATAATTATAAATCTATCCGACACAAGAACGAGCAATCTGATACGTAACAATACAAAAATAAACACATACGAACAATGCAAACAAAATCACAGCAACAAAATGAGACACAGGTCGGTTTGCAATGCAGTAAAGTAAACAGATGACTTTATATACACGCACTCAAAGCCTTCAGGCACTGTGCCCAAAACCATTAACCAAGCTAAATAGATTCACCCTGTTTGCCCAAATGGCATTCCTGTGTCGGGTATAGTGGGAAACCTCAGCACAAAGGAATGAATTGAAACAAAATACAAAAGAGTCTGTGGCTTTTTGCAGCTTTGTGCAGTTGATATTGATGTCAAATGTTTCTTTTCAAAGCAGTACAAAGTTGCCCATTGTAGCTTTACAGAAACGTTTCTACTGAGCAGCGTTTGCCAAATGAACTCAGTTGTTTATTTGGCAAACTGAAATCAAGAAAATACAGATAACACAGAGGCCATTATTTCACTGAGTCCTACCTGTACCTGTACTGCTTATCAGTACGTCAATGCACAATCTGGCTCTAATCTTGTGTATGGTCAGGTTCAGATTGAACACTTCAGCTGTGGAGCACAAGCTTGGGGCATCATTTGTAGCAATTTCAGTATAAACCTTATTATTATCATTATTATTATTATTATTATTATCATCAATTCAAGAACAAGGTTTTAAGTAGAAAGTGATTCAGTCTCTTTTTTTCCCCTCTTTTTTTGACCAAAACGTTCCAAGAACTAATAAGCCACAGGAGCTTTATTCAGGAATAAAACTAGGAATTACAACAAATTACAACTGTTTAATGTCTGATGTTTGAAAGGATGTGATGAACAGATGCAGAGGTGAAAAGGATATGACTAAGAAGCACTGTGCCTTAAGTAAAAACCCCTAGTTCCTCTACTTGAAAAACCCAGGTAAACCCCTAGAGTCCTTGATTTCTGGGCATCTGGAAAAGTTCCTGCGGTGGAAACTGGCGACATAAAGCAGGGGTTATCTGGCCTGTCAGGGGGTCAGGTTTCTGTTTTTAAGACTTGGATGTCAACGTTATCCTATGTGTGCACACACACACACACACACACACACACACACTCTTTATGTGTCTCTTTGCTGTTCCAGGTTGGTTTGTCTCTTCTTGAAGCGAGGAGCAGACTACAACGCCAGAGACAAGAGCCAGAAAGACCCCATAACTATCGCTGTGGACGCCGCCAACGCTGACATCGTCACTTTGTAAGTATTTGAGACCAGAAAAAAACTCTCTTATGTAAGCTTGTAAGTTACCAACAGCAGCTTTTCTAACCGATCTTCTCCGTTTCAGGCTGCGGATCGCCAAGATGAACAAGGAGATGCGGGAGATGGACGGAGCGTTTGGCCAACCAGGTCACTCAGGGGGGCAGGGATCTGGGGGTTTACAGGGTGGGACTGGAGGTGGGCTGGCCCACACCAGGAAGAGCCTGCAGGCTATAAAGAACCATATAAGTGGCTGGGCTCTGGGGGGGCAGAATGATTAATGGGAATAAAAATCAGCCAGGGACAAGAAACAGACTGTGAGACTGGAATGAGCTTGTTTTTGGTTGTAAGCTAAAAGGAAAAAAGCTTTTAGTTTTTAATTTTTTTAAGCATCAGAAATCACTGGTTTTGCAGTGTAATGTGATGTTTATCTGCGGCATCTGCAGAAAACATTATCCTGGCCTTCCACATGTCATTCAAGGAAACATGCATCATCATTTCTAAAAAGGAAAATCGCCTTCACCGAGAAATCAAGAAAGAGCCAGAACGCAGGGTACAGAGTCTGAAAGACTTAAATGAAAACAGATTTACTGATCGGTGAAGACAGGAACATGTCTTGTGAAACAAAGAAGGGACATTGTTGGAGTCTGCCTTGCACTTTGAATTACATACGCACATCATGCTGCACTTTGAAACCCACAAAATCTCCAAATACCTTGTCAATAGAGACTGTTACACGTGGGTGTTTCCAATGTTTCTCTGTTGTATAACTGAGGTTCAAGAAAATGTAAATAAATAGACCTATGTCAGGCCTATTTCTTTCTTATATTGTATATATATATATATAGGATATTTTTATATACAGTATGTACAGTGTTCTGGCTTTATCAGATTTATCTTGTGTATCTGACGTGTGAAGGGCTGTCCTTTTTTCAGTCCAGTTATGTAAGCTAAATCCAATGTTGGGTTTGGTTCTCAAGGACGATATTCTCCCACTGTTCTGTGAATAGTGACGCAGTTTGAACTCTGTTACATATTAGGTGTTTGTATTTATCAGAATTTCATGCTGTCAGCCAGGTCCAAGAGCTTTGTGCTGTAGCTCTTGAGGTTAGCAGTGGGTTCTGTTTGCATTGTTTATTTGTCATTTTGGCTCCTTTTTCAAGCTGCAAAGTCCATTCTTTCATGATTGTCCTTTTTGAAGTCGACGTCACGGCTTTTGTTTAAGTTTGTCGCGTAAGCTGTGTTTCAGTTTACAATCACGGTTTCACTCATGAAGGAATGGAAACGTGATGCTTTTGTCTGCTTGAAACAACTGCTGGTCAGTATTTGACGTGCTGTGCTTTATCACTGTGTGTCTTTTGTCGTGTGCACTCATGTGCCTTTGCCTTCTGCCCGCTGAGATGTCCGGCTGGTCTCAACTGCTTGTGCAGTGTGCCACCTACTGCAAACTAAGAGGTAAAGTGCATGTGCATGCTCTGATGTTTGTTTATTGTTCAGTTGCATGCTTCTTGCTTTAGGGCTCGTTCAGGAAAGAGTTGGTTTAGCTGCAGCTATTAAAACTGTCCTCTCAGAAATGATGTAGCTTTTGAGGACAGATGTTATGGTTCAAACACAGCTGTGTCACATTAAAACAGAGGATGTGCTCAAAGACAGAAAGCCAGGAATAACGATCCAGGAGAGATGGCATTAATCTGATGAAACTGATTCTTAAGCTTAACAGCACTTTAAAAACGTAAAGCTTTAAAGGTTCTTCTTCTCTGCTCTTCTCCAGGTGATGAAACCTACCAGGACATCTTCAGAGACTTTTCACACATGGCCTCAAACAACCCCGAAAAGCTCAAACGCCGCAGTGCAGACCCCAAAACTTAACCAGCTGTTGCCTCCTCTCCACCCTGCTGTATAATGCCACATCTCACACATACTTTAACCTACACACGTATACACACACACACACACACACACAGAAAACATGCCAGTATCCAACTCACAGGCATGCAGACACACACACACACACATATTTTCCCTGGCTACCTGCCACATGTTCAGTCATAGCTCAGCTGGTGTTGACTTCAGAGGGGATGAACACTTCAAACAGTGAAATCTTTGTGTGAACACGTCAGACCAGAACAATTGTGTCCAAGTGGAAACACTGGAACAGCTTTATGAGACCAGCACGAGGCGTCTTTATATGTAGCAGAGGGTAACGCCGTCACTCTGCCAAGATTTTCTAATTAAATCCTGTAAATCTGTTTTTTTTTTTTTTCCTTCAGCTCAAGGGGCTGTTTTAATGTTTCTTAGCCATTTCTATTGAATTGTTACATGATGAAGAAGTGAAAATGTTTGTTGGAAATGGACCTAATTCTGGCAAAACACACCTTTTATGTCAACTGTCTTCCATTCGGTTGTAATGTAAACAGATTTTTACATGTGGGGACATTTTTAGACACTGTTCATATCTGTTTTGTTAAAGTGTCAGGTACTTGAGATTTGTAGCATGAACAAATAAAACACAATACCACTTACTTTTTTAAACTTACTTTGAAGTGTGTTTATGTATAAACAAGTCTCTTCATCTTTTTAATGATAGTATGTTGTGCTGTCAGAACAAATACCCAGCAGAGGGCGCCATCCTTTTATGATAGTTGTAGGTTATCAGCGAAAACACAAACTAGCAAAAGTAAAGGCACATTAAAACAAAATACATTGCTTTTTAATCAAGATTGAGTACAAAATACTACATTTCAACATATAATAGCGTCAGGTTGCAGCCCTGATGTGTGAGTGCTAGGTTTAACAGGTTAACAGGTTTCAATCACAGACTGCCAAGAAAAGCTGCTTAAGACGAACATTTTCCACCTTTAAATAATTACGGGAGCTCCAGTATTCAGTAGCTGCCACACAATGAAACGACAAACTGTAAGTCACATGGCATTAGTCTGCCAGGACCCAGCGGGTCACAGTGACCCTGTTGTCTCTGTCCTATGAACCTGGTGTTTCTTCAGCTGTTCTCAGGGTGAGAACATCTCTCATTTACAAACACAGTCTTGATTTATGGGTTACAAAAGTACAAAGTGCTTGTGCAAGCAATGATTTGTATGATCAGAAAATGCACTTGTGTTCCTGCCCGGCAGAGAGAAAGTCCTGAGGCTGAAAGAGAGTTGCTGGTGTCTGTTGCTGTGCTCATATGAAATCAGTGAGCAGCACAGAGGGGTGCTGCTAATCATTAATAAATGCAGTTTCTTTCCTTTATGAATCTGCATCAATAAATTACACAGTTAGTTTGTTATCGCGAGATTTTAGATTAAACAGCAATAAAGCACAATAACGGCTGAAATTACTTCTGACTTCATTACTACAAGCTCTGTCTTTAGTTACTGATAAGCTGATAATGTCTTCACATGCATGCATATTCTTAAATATTTTTAATTTTAATTAATCAGTGGTTTCCAAACTGAGGTCCAGGGACCAGCAGGGGTCTTTGGGTGGGTGGTAGGGGGTCCCCAACAAAGGAATAGAATATTTTAACTTTTATCACATTTTGTTGTTTATCTGTAGTTTATAGTGACCCCACTTAGATCATTCATTGACTATGAAAACTTTATAATCTTAAAAGCTAAAATTTAAAATAAATTACTCAGAGGGGATAAGACAAAATCCTCTCAAATTGGGCGTCAGTGGTCCAATGTGCATCTATTGAGGGGGGCCTTGACATGAAAAAGTCAGATTTAGGTGCAGTGACGCTGATCAGTCGCATTTATTGTGCTACGTCACCTTTGCCCCCTTAAGAGAATATAGTTCAAATTAAATTAAAGTTAAAGATGACTCATGTATGTGCAAAATTTAGATATGTTGGTTAATCTTACAGCAGCAGAATCAGATTCACATTTTATATTCACATGAACCAAGAAACAGTTTATGCTTCTTAGTTTCTTAGTCAAGTATGATGAAACTTGATGGCATGTGTAAAAATAATAAGAATAAAAATAAAAAAACTCACATTTGCTCTCCTGCTTCCCATCCTACTGTGCATGTAAATCAGCACACAGCTGTAAATTGCAAATAAAGTATTTAAATGCCCAGTGTGTCCTTATACTGGCATAAACATTCAACTGAGGTGATGATGTGTAACAGAGTGAGGAACTCACTGGCCCCTTTATTTTATAAGCTTCTTTCTTCACTTTGGGTCTGAATATCTTGAGGTATAACACAAACACACTACTTACTCACTGACGGTGTCTTCAGGTTATCTTGGCTCGACTGAAGCGTATTAACAAGGCTCTTGAACCCTGAACTTCCACAGTCTTGAGGATTGCTGAGCCTTGTTAGATCATCCTTAAACTCCTCTGTGATTCGTGTCAGATGGCAAACTATTCATCTGTTCTGACTCTGAATGTAAACCCTTATCTTTGTCGTCAGGGGAACGTCTTTGAGGAGGCGGTGGATCTGTGCAGGAGAAGTAGTGAGGCAGAGTGGCCATGGTCAAAGTACCAAGAATAAGGAAACTGCCCGCCACCATGAAGGAAGCGACGTAGTTGCCTGTGACGTCCTTGAGAAACCCTTTGTAGAGGCAGAAAAAAGAGAAAATATTCAGAATCTAAATGAAGCGCTTAATGGTAACATGTCCATAATGCCTCACTGCAATGTACCTTAGAAGACTTGTGGCTTCACTCTAAAGTAATCAGAGCAGAATCGTGTCTTTAATGAGTCGATGTTTATATGGCTACGCTACGGGTTTTTAAAGGGTCAACATGTCCGCTGTGAGTCTGATGTCCAGGTTCAGGTTAGCGAGATTTAACCAAATGACATGTAAAGTACACGATAAACCTTTGGTGGGCAAGAAAAGAAAAACTGGTGCTGCTCATTAAACATCATGAACACATCAGTCTGAAATAATTTCCTATATGACAGAGTGAGTCACCTTGATAAACCACAGACCAGTTATTATATTTCTGCAGTGTCCATTTGTTTTCATCTTTATTTCATTCATCGTTTTAGTTTCAGTTTGTTTTCAGAGTGTGTTTGCTTGTTTCAGTTTAGTTTTTCTTTTTAAAATGTTGTTTCAGTTTAGTTTTTATTAGTTTCAGAATTAGTTTTTTGGTATTTGTCAGAGGCAAGATTCAAGAAGTTGACTCAAAGTCAACATCCCAGTCTCAATAAACAATAAATAATACCAATGCCTAATAACCTCGCCACAAACCCACTGTGTACCATTTTTATGGGCAATCCTTTCTACTGTTGTGAGTGTAAATAATGTTTTAGATTGTGGTATCTCACATAACCACTAGTCACTACAGGTTAGTAGTGTTTTGTGTCAATTATATTATAATTTTATGTTCAGACTCTTTGAGATATTCAGTTCTATGTTGGCTGTAATCTGTAGCTGCGTGGTGTGGTTCGGAGTGTATGTCGCATTAATGTTTGACTACTCTCAGCTTCAGTGTGTTAAATTGTGTCTATAGACTGACTTAGGTCACTGTAGATAACATGAAACAAGGTGACATGACCTATGTACATGTGGAGATATAGTTATGCACTATCCCAGTCTGCTTCCTCGATGTATTCGTACCTGACAGAGGTGTCCCCAGCAGTCCAGCGCCGCTCTCGATGAGTTGCAGCAGCCCGAGTCCCCCCATCATTCGCTCCACACCCACAATCATGGGCACCACGGCGAAGACCACAGAGGTCAACGCCCCGGAGCAGAAGCCGTAGAGGAGACTGATCACCATCAGTGCAGAGTAAGAACCTGACAATGAGCTCACAGGCAGCAGCATGATGAACACTCCCCCCAATGTTGTCCACATGCTCAGCAAATGAATCAGCCTAAAGTGACCCAGGTCCGAGAACCAGCCTGACGCTACGCGGCCCAAAATGTCTGACGCGCCGGCAGCTGACATGACAAAAGCAGCTTGGTACTCCGAGAAGCCGGCATGGCGGCTGTGGGCAACAAGGTGGAAATACGGCACAAAGTAGCCAACGTTGAGAAGAGTGATACCCAAGGTGTACGTGATATAAGGCCTCTCGAAGAGCAGCGACAGCTCCAGGTACGAGGAGACTCTGTGCATAACGGAAGCACATGATGGTCTGCTCACTGAATCCACCTGAGAGGAGGAAGAGGGGGAAATGCTGAAATTAATTTTTCATATTTTATTTCCAAAATAAAAGCATTTATCTTTCTCAGCAGGAATGAGTCCTAAAACTCTCTTTAGCATTCACCTGAAGCAACTCAAATATACCATCCTTTCCTTCTGTTTATACAGTATATGTTAAAGTTAAGTCTTCTTGTATGTAAAATACTGATATCATGTCTGAAAGTAGAAAGACAGCCACAGCATGAATTACTTCTTTCGTTATTCTATCAGGCCTTTTTAAAGTAATAGTATTCTTTACAGGGACTGTTTCTTGGGTACACACACTAGATGACAATAGTAGTGTGATTATGTGATTGCGAGGTTAAAGTATAATGTTGGTTGGTTATATTCTCTGTGGAAAATGGAGCAGCTTCCCTTCATGTGTCAGGAACATACTGTGTCAGGAATGATGATAGTGGGTGTTCAAATTCTTCAAACACTTTTCAAAGTGGATTCCTGACCTACCTTTGCTGGAGCTTTAGAGCGTTGCTGTGGACGGATGAGAGCCCCACAGGGTACAATGTTCAGGCTGAGGCCCCCCAGGATCAGAAGGGCCCCTCGCCAGGCGTACTTCTCCACCAGCAGCTGGAAGAGCGGGTTGAAAGCAAAGGAGGAGAGTCCGATGCTTGAGAACGCCAGTCCCAACGCCAAGGTGCGCCGGCGTGTGAAGTTAGCCATGACTGTAGCTACCATGGGAGTGAAGACGAGCCCCCAGCCCAAACCTGGAGGAGAGGGGGGGAAAGAACCACTGTGAACAGAGGTCACTTTATTTTCCTGCAATTTACTAGGTTAACAGTTAACTAGCTACACAAAGGATGACCTGCTTTCACTGTTGTTATAAGACATGTTACCTGAAATGACACCCATGGTGAGGTAGAGGTGAACAAGACAGGTGGCCTGCGAGGCAAGTATTAGGCCGAGTCCAGCGAGACAGCCCCCCGTCATCACCACCAACCGGGCATCATACGCATTACACAGTGCTGCACCCAGCGGACCTACAAAACAAACACACACACACAAACTTCACTGAAGCTATACGATGTTTACACTGAGTGAAATATTCAAAACAAAGACAATTTTCTAGATGTCTTGTGTATCATTTTAACACAACTCCCCAAAACTCAGCAGACATATTTGGTATTTTTGTCCCCACCACACTTTTAAATAAATTTTGTGTATAGGCTGTAAAGCACGAGTTTGCAATGACTGACCACTGGTGCTTGTTAAAAGGGTTAATGAGTTGCAGCTCCTTTTTTTTTTTTTTTTTTTTTTACAAATTACCAATAAAAGTGCTTAAAAATCCTTCTATATGTTCTGCCTCCTCCTACGTGATTTAATTAGAGACATAATACGTGATCATGTATGTTACCTGTATGACAGAATTGCAACAAGTACTACACATATTATATTATATATTATATTATATGGATAAGATAATATGTATTTGTCGCAATGTTTGACAAGGTATATGTGTATCTATTTGAGATGTCAAATAAATAAAATTTTAAAAAGCTGCTTTTCTCTGTTTAATATCAACGGATGAATCAATGATAAAAACAATTAGTAAGTTGTAGCTGTAATTACAAACAACACACTCATATGTTAACACATACAGTGGTGACTCACTGAAGAACTGCTGTGCTGCCAGGCCCGTGGAGGAGATCCAGGAGATGGCCTGAGCACTCTCATCGAAGTACTGCACAAACTCGACAAAGAAGATCCCCAGGCTGCGCATCAGGCCGAACACGAGGCTCGTGCTGACGAACAAGGCGCCGACCAGCACCCAGCCCCAGCCTCCATCCGGGCCCTCTGCCTCAGCGCTCTGGGCCCCGGCTTTGGGTTTGGTCATGTCTAAGAGAGATTTATCTGTAAAGATAAAATAAATGCAGGTCCGCAGAAAGCAGGATGAGGAGCACAGATTAGAAGAATAGAAGAAATGAGGAGAAAGTAAATACTAAGAACATGAAGATATAAGCCTCAGGAAATGCAAGTGACAGCTCTCCCCTTTAGCAGGAGTGCAGAACGAGCCTCAGACTCTCTCTGTGGTTGTCAATAGCCATAATCATTAACTTCCCACTAGCCAATAGATTCTCTGGTTGTGCCATGTAAGTGTGACTACACTGCTTAACCAGTTGGCCTTCAATCGAGAGCGAGATCTAGGTGAGAGGTGACAATGACTGCTGAGTGTTCACGGATCAGCTAATAGTGAAAGGCAAGAAAAGGCCCATAATCAACTTTCACTAGATGTTTTGTATATTTCTGCTACAGCGGATATACAGTCATCTGTAAAGGAGACATAGAAAATAAAAGGGGGTGATGTGACGTTTTCAAGTAATTGTCTTTACATTCACATGTCTTGTTTCTGCATTTAAGTAGTAATACGACTATTACCCTAAACTTTATTAGCTACATATAGCAGCGTTGAGACCATTTATGAACAATTTACAAAGTCAGACGCACCTTTGTATGTTCCAGTCACGACTTTCTGTGTACGAGTTTGTATGATTCTCACTGGGAAGCTATACAGTAAGTTAGGCTTAATTTCTAATATACCTAACTTGATACCCAGTCATTCTATGCAAATAATATAAAGCATAAATATCATTAACAGAAGTCAAAGATTCACAAATATGTTATAAAAATGTGTAGCAGTTTAATTTTAAATCAGCAGGTATCATCATAGCCTACAGCTCATTAAACATCAGAAAAACATTATAATTATGTGCACGATCACATTGTTACATTTTAAGAGACAGAGTATACCTCCAGCACATTTCGTGCTGCTGACAGTAACCAGCTGATCACAGTACACACGTCCTCTTTTACCACATAAAGAAATGCTGCTGCAGCCGTAACCACACTTAGCAAACAGAACTGAAGTTCATCCTCTGAAGCTGAACTAAATTTCCATTTTTTTTATTTAGCTGTCAGCTGGTTTCCTGAAAACTGCGCCCCGTCTGTGCTGCGACTTATCCGCTCACTAACATAGAAGAAACAAGTCACTGTCCTCTGCTCTCAACATGCAAATACTTTGTTTGTCCTGCAGCAGCATTCTGTCAACTTTACTGCAAAAACATTGTCAACAGTTTGACAGAAAACAGTGATGTACTATTGTATGTAAGTGTGAAGAGTTTACTTTTTATTTTTGTAAATATACTATGTAAAATAAGTTAATAATCTGATTAGTTCTGCTGCTGGTTGAGCAGTAGTAGAGTTTTTGTAGCACAGCACAGAGACCTGATCCAGTCACTCCACTGCGGCAGGAATTACAAGAATTTAACCCCACTCTCTCTAAAACATACATTCACTAAAAGACAAGCAAATACAACAACAGCTCAAAAACTTGATTTCATGTTGGGTTGAACTGGGAGCAGAGCAGGTTCACACACACACACACACACACACACACACACACACAATTTCACTGACGCAAACGCTAAAGGACAATGCAGGGTTTCACACTAGGATCATGTGATGTGCTTGTCTTTAAGTTTCATATAACCTGTGTTTGTTTTATTTGGCCGAACAAACTGGAAGTGCTGCCAGCAACTCTGCATCGAAGATTGTAATCCACATTTTGAACACAGAAAACGTCCTACTCTTTTTTTTTATAATAGTGCTTATAGTCAAACCAATTATTTATGTAACTTAAAATCACAAATTGGCTAAAAAGGGCTGCAGCTACTGTTTTAGAGGACTTGAGGAAGTCTGACTACTTTAAATAAAACATTTATAGCTTTGAAACACAATATAGACCTTCTGGCTGAGAAGAATTAGCTGATTAGTTGATTATTTTGATAGATATGATTCCTTTTTGCATCATAATTAAAATTTTTACTGTAAAAAAACTAAAAAAATCATGAGGATTTGTAGGGGTCTGAACCAAGAAAACATATTTTCTTACATCTGAGGAACAAGATTTCTAGGTCAGGGTATCTCTGTAGAGATATTAGATTAGTAATAAGATTAGATAAGAGATGATATTAGATTATAAAGATGAACTGTCACACATTTTACATTTATTAAAAAAAATGTAGCTTGCAATTGGGATAATGCACTTGACCATATTGCGATTTCAATAATATTTTGATTAATGAACAACACTACAAACCAACAACTTGAGTTTCAATCCATATAAATTAGATTTATGATTGTTTGTTAAAAAAAAAAAAAAAAGCCCAATTATAAACATTTCTATTGTATTGAAGTATTGATTTTATTCTCCTCCAATATGGTCCTCAGGGTGTACGCACACACACACCTGCAAACACCTGCTGGCCCTGCCTCTCCTCCCTTCATTCATGATTAATTAGCACACGCAGAGAGGCGAGAACGCGCACTGGAAACCGTGCACGTTTTTTGTCATAACTCCACGTAAATGACGTAGGCTTCACGCGGCGCATGCGCACTGGCTGCACGCACAGCTGTATAAAACACTACTCGAAACTAGCTTTAACGTTTGATATGACGGAAGCCTATTTTGCTCACACGGTGACCAAGCTGTTGTGTTTCATGATATTTTAAAATGTTTTTTTCAACTGTTGCTAACACGGTGCCTTGAGTGAAGTTATGATAACGTTTACGGTGAACGGTTAACCGTTTTATAACCCGTAATATGACCGAAAACCAAACAAAAACAAAATGTAAACAAGCGTCCGTTACTAACATGCTCATTTAAAACGGCTCACAGCCGAATAAAAGCTTCTGTTGAACTCGACAGCACTCACCGACGGTCTGTCAGCTTCCTCCGGAGCAGCACATGGTCCACAGTCTCCAACTTCACCGGGATAAAAAGCGAAATTACAGCAGGTCTCACCGTGAGTTCATCGGTCACCGCACAGTGAACCGGCGACTGTACACGCATGCGCAGTCGGCGGGGGAGTTATTCGTGATAAAATCTGGCGTGAAAATATAGTTAGACTATAATATATATTAATATGTTATATTCTTAACATTTGTGTTTATTAACCTGTTATTATTGTCGTCAGTAATTTATTTTATTAAGTATATATTATTGATTTTTCCTCCAATGTCAAGTATGCCAGTATATTATAAGTAATTTAACGGTTCAATAGATGTGTATATTAAAATAAATATTTATTTTACAGGTTTTACTGTAGTTAAACACGAGGTAGAAGTAACTCAACTTTACAGCTGATGTTAACCAACACTTGGATAAAATATTCAACCATTATTATGGGGTTGAATTAACCTCATCAGTATGAACCAACCAGCATTTATATTGAATATCCAACCCATCTTACTGGGGTACTTTAACCCAGCATTGTGTTGGTCCAATAGTTATCCAGCAGCGTGGTTGAAAACTACCCAGATTGGGTTGTTTTTAACCCAGCATTCGAACCCGGGCCGCTGTGGTCAGGACTCAGCCTTTGTACATGGGACCTGCGTTGTACCAGGTGAGCTACCTGGGCGCCCAAGTGTTGGACTTTTGTATATAAGTTTTTACATCAGTGTGTGATGGAGCTTCATTTGCGTTGACAAGAACGGATCTACCTGGTTATCCATGAACTCTACAGTTTCCAGACACTGTATCACAATATGTATTCATATCTTACTTGAAAACTGGATATACTAGTATAGATAATGTTATCCCATAGTAAGGTACCCATAGTAAGGTAACCTTTTGTACTCGCACATCAAAACTCAATGTAGTTCTAGTGTCCAGAAGAACTGTAAAGCTTGAGGCTACTTTTTAGGCACATATGGACAGATGGAGACTTACTGAACTGTTGGTCCAGAGTTGAGTTGTTTGGTTTCAGTAGTGGCAAAATACACTTCACGTCTTCTAGTTAATTCTATCAGACAAAATATACATCTTATATTGTGAACTTCATTTTGTTGTAATGAGCTGAAAATGAGACTCACAATTGTACACATACAAATACATTTGTTAAATGTTTACACAATTTTACACAACCTGAGTTTTAGTGTTTAGAACTTGTCAACATGTGACACCAGAGAGAAATACGACCAAATTAAACTTGATTTTTTTGGGGGGGGGTTTTGTAGTTTATTAATTTTTTGATGTTATATGGGAGGAAACCGGAGAACCCGGAGTAAACCCAATTTTTGATGTTAGTTTTCCTGAATTGTTGATGGATTTCTTTTTTGATGTTAAATGGGAGGAAACCGGAGAACCCGGAGTAAACCCAATTTTTGATGTTAATTTTCCTGAATTGTTGATGGATTTCTTTTTTTATGTCATATGGGAGGAAACCGGAGAACCCGGAGTAAACCCATGCCATCACGGTGAGGATAGAAACTCCATACAGCAAAGATCAAGGCTGGGAATCCAACCCTGACCATTGCTGTGAGGCCAGTGTTAAACACTGAGCTGCCGTGTGGCCCGAGATGTTTCTCTGTCTTTTACTCACTGCTGCAGCCCACGATGCAGCACCTGAAGGGCTTGGTAAGAGCGTTTCCCACTGCTCTAAAAAACCTGACAGCTGCACCCTTTTTGTTTGTACTGAGGAGGACGTTCAGTTGGCTTTTTAGTTGCTTAACAAAAGCCTCATCAAAGGACACGGGGTCTGATCCCATTGCAGCCTCCAGGAGCAGTTCTTGAGAGCCAAATTCCTCTTTAAGATCCTCCATCACTGCTTTGTTCACTTTTTTCATGCTGTGCTTAATTTTTCTGACAGCAGAGTCAGTGACGACGATCTGGACCTGCGCCTTGTCTGTCAGACGCTTAATGACGGCATTGATGTCTTCCGTCTGAATGCCTTTTATGGTCTTTTGAGGGGCCTTTCTAATCATTCTCATGACCAGAGCAGTGATGATTTTGGTGGTTATCCTCTGTACTTTATGTGTAGGTGTAGTTGAGGTGTTGGTCGACACTACTGAAAGTCCGCTGATGGACTCTTCAAAGCTCGATACCTCACAGGTCTCTGGCTCGATGACGTTCTTGTCCTCTGGCTCGATAATGTTGTTGTCCTCTGGCTCGATGACGTTCTTGTCCTCTGGCTCGATGACATTCTTGTCCTCTGGTGTGGTCAGCATTTTAGTTATAAGCCCCTCAATGTCTTTCAGTGCACCATGCACTGCATTGCCGCGACTTGATTTGTTTGATGGCTCCATGTTGACCCAGAGTAGCACCTGCTGTAGGAACTTCCTGACTGAGTCCTCTGTCATTAAATACATCACATCAGGAGAAAAGGGGAACTGAGTGGTGGCGTCCACCTCCCTCCTGAGCTCTGAGATAACAGAGTAGGACAGACTTCTTGTCATCGGAGCAGCAGAACGTTGAAATGTCTGAATGCTCATCAGGTGATCACACAATTTATCAGTCAGTTCCTTAGCAAACTTTCTGATGTGCTCACTGGACATGGTGTTTTCCAGTGTTTTGGTCCCAAGTACTGCAGGTTTATCTGGGGAGATTAACTGCTGAAACAAGCTGTCAAGATCGGTTTTGATTGTCTCAAAATCTACTGAAGACAGCTTCTTGATCTCTGCTGTTGATGCCATGTTGCTTTGACTGCCAGCCTCAGATTCTGGCGTTGGAGACTCTGGAACAGTTTGTTCTAAAACCTCTTTGCTGGCGTCGTCCTCTTCCGTCAGTCTCTGCTGAGAGGATCCTGAATCCTGTCGGAGACTCACGAGAAAGTCTGGATGTTCTTTGTGACTTGCCTTCATCAGCTGTGCCATCATCTTTTTGTACTGATTCTTGGCAAACTTTAGAAAGCTGAGTCTGCGAGCAGTCTGGCTGTTGTCTGTGGTGTCTTTGTTAATTGAGGCTTGTGAGGTATAAAAGTCTCGGACCTTGCCAACTATTGACCTCATGTTAAAATGAGGTATTGGAACAAGGCTTTCCTCACTGTCCCTAGCACAATCTTCAATGTCAGGATAATGCAGGGTCTCAAGTGCATTCCTGACTATTTCTGGTGCTGCAGCCTCCGCATCCAGGATGGTGAGAAATGAAGGAGTGTGAGCAATCTCTGGGTTCTCACTGGACCAGCTGACAAGGATGTCAGTGACAGCTTTGGTCACACTGTGGACAGAGATTGCAGACTTGATACTCTCAATAGATTCTTCTTCTTCAGATTCCAGGATATCATCTGGACATTCAGATCTTTTTGGGCTTTTTGGCCGCCAACACTGACACCGGTATTCCACTTTAGCTAAATATCCCTTCAGACATGAGGACACTTGGAACACCATGCGCCGAAGAGACACTGTGTTTGAGATGTTGCCCAGGATAAAAATTGCAGGCTTCTCCGGCCAGCTGGGGCAGTTGATGGCAGTCGGCACAACAGAATTGACTTTCTGTGACACCTCCTTCACCACCATTTCGGTCAGTGTGTCTGCACACTGACACATCTGCAGTGGGATGCGCAGAGCGTCAGCAAAACTGCCATTGAGGGAGACTCCTAGTTGAGCTTTTAAAGTCTCTAAAGGTGCACTTGTATCAGCCAGAGATTCACTCCTGGCCACGCACTCCTCAACGATAAATTGGGCAGTTTTCATGGTGGCAGTCTGAATCACTTCCGTGATCATGTCTGCCAGAATGGAAATTGTATCTGTGTCCAAAGGGCCTGTAGCCAGCAGTGCCCACTGGGCTGCAGAGATTGCATCGAAATATTTCTTAACAATGGGCAGAAGAGTGTCTTTGGTGATGAAGACAGTGCTGTCCATCGTGGATTCAGATGTGTTCATTGTATTCACTTGTTCTGTCACAACTAATTTACTGTAAAGTGTTCAGTAATGTGTGGATCCTCAGTTTTCTGACTGTGGTCTGGAACTCACTGGTCAATGGCGAAAATGAAATGCAGATTTTACAAAGCAGCCCTCGATATATACCTCCAGGAACACACTTCATTCTGAACATCAAAGCACGAACGTCACATAGAACACATCAAAGCACGAACGTCACATAGAACACATCGAAGCACGAACGTCACATAGAACGCGCGTCCAAGCCTCTGGAACTGCTTTGACGCGCATGCGCACTTTGACGCGCTCGTACGCTCTGAGGCGCACAGAGACGCGCATGTTTTGGCAAACGTCAACCAGCAATAATTTTCATTTTCAAGTTTCATTCGGCAGCTACATGAACATAAAGTAAAATAACACACGCTAAAGCTGTTCTCAGAGATTAAATTTACTGCAAATACTTTTGTCCAGTCAACAAACCCTCTCAACCTTTTCCCAGTTAAAGTTTTTTTTTCCCTTATCTGAATCAAGGGTCTAAGGGCAGAGGGTGTCAAATTCTGTACATAGTGTAAAGCCCCTTTGAAATCTTATATTGCACTATAACAATAAAACTGATTTTTAAACATACAAAATTAAATACAAAATATGCCATGATGTCCTTGTTTGACTTAAACTATCACATATTCTCACATGAGCTGAATTAATATTTCCTTTGGGCCATTTGTTGCTGATTTTGGGAAGCACATGACTGCATGAAGTTTTTGCCTGCACAACCTAGAAGAGAAAGGATCCCTTTTTTTTACTGAAAAACAAAAAACAATGAGTGCACACCTTCAGGCAATATAACATTAACCAAGAAAAGATGCAGCATTACCAAAAAAATAGAACAGCCAGTAAGAGGGAGGTCTCTTAACTAACTAATATTAGTCTCTCAGTTCAATTGTTACTTGTTTGGTAGCACTGTTATATGATCACAGCACATAATAAAACACATTAAGAGCTCAAAGAGGTATATGGGAATGATATATCTATAGATCAATGTGTGCATAAATACAAAAAGCCAACAACCAACAACCCCACAAAGGCTCAAGGGACAGAAATTAAACAGACAAGGCAGACAGAGAAGTAAAATGTGAAAAAAACATCCCTAACTTGGCTGAAGCTAACAGCCCCATGGGTTTCCACATGTCTAACACCAGAGGGAGGCAACCACAAGGTGTAGAAATATCAGCTGCATATACAGTAAACTGCTTTTACAGTATTTTGTCTTCCTATTGACCCGGAGGCAAATATTGTATTTCTGTATCTATCAGACAGCTTTATAGATTAACACAACAGTAAATAAAGTATTTAAAGTAGTAGTTAATTTGCTTTATCTTTACTTAAAAGTGCTGATTAATCTGAAATCAGGTTGTTCATCATAATAACTCAATAATGCCCTTTACTAAGACAGAGGGGGGTTGATATGTTTCCTTTTTCAGGTGATCTGGAGACATTATTTGCTCCAGTGTTTCAGTGGTTCACCTCTACAATCTAATGAAATCCAATTATTCTGCCATAAAGTTTTCTTTTGTGATGCCTATAATGTTCTATTGTTGTTGACACTGTTACAGAGTTTTTAATTAAAGTCATATAAAGTCAAATCATAGTTTGTGATCCTTTTGTACTGAACTGCCTTATACTGAGAGATACTTACAATATTCTGTCCCTATTAAGCAGCGCTTTATATAATGTAGTCCACAACAACACCACCTTTAACTATGACCTCAGTAATAAGCACATAATTGAATTTACACATTTCCAACAATGTCAACATAACCTGAACATAAAGGTTGAATTCATGGCAAAGCTTTTACAATGTAAATGTGCCAAGAATTCACATGATAAGGGATTTAGAATATATGCATTTTAACTTAATCTTGAATTACAAGCCCTGTCTCTCAATCTAGTTATAATTCCAGTATTATTTCAGTTAATCGTATGTAACTATAAATATTAACCTTGTGGCAGAATCAGCCCCTGTGTAAAATGCTGCATAATAATGTGGCTGCCATGTGTAGTCTTTGTACACTGCTGAGTGTTTAAAGGCAATACAAAATGGGTTGATACAAAATGGAAAAAGAACAAGATGCTAGCTACATTTGTCACCAGTGTCCTGATAAAGAGGCTTTAATTTATTTCTGTTTTAATTGTTAAATTGAATATTTGAGATGGATTCCTCTCATTTGACTCAATCTGCTTACACAACAGTATATCTCTATGCACTGTAAGAAGAATTGTACGGACAGACACACACACACACACACACACACACACACACACACAAGCTGCCTGATTAGACAACATTCATAAGGGTTGTGAGTTTGGTTCCTTCTTGTGTCCCAAGGAAGAAAATACTTCACCAAAAACACACTGACACAGTAACGTTCAGTAACCGTCCTGGATGTTGTACAGTTTCAGTAAAATCACTCAAGAGTTTCCAGTAATACTCTCTTCGTGAAATCGTGTAATATTCACTTCCTGAAATGTGTTCCACAAACAAGTCCTGTTTTCTGATCGACTCTTATGAACTGATTTGTGGGGAGACCCCTGACAGCTAGCCAGAAATCGAATGACGGGGAAAAACTACACGAAGGTTTCATTTTTTTTAAGTGGAAGAGGGAGACGAAGGTTGGAAAGCCCCATCAAACCTCCAACGTTTGTCTGCGGAGCACAGACAATAAGCCCAACTAGCCACAACTCATCAGGGAGCAGGAAGCTGGGGGTGGTGGTGACAGAGGGTGGGAGAGTTCAGCAGGAGTCTGCAGCCCCTCCACAGTCGACCCCCTCCCATGTAGGAAGCTACAGCGAGCTTACACACGTGTTGTCGGCTGGTAGTGCGAGTACCCGGCGTTGGGAACCTGGAGGAAACAGGTGCCCTCGGCTTCATTGTTTCCACAAAAGCACCAAGAAAAAAAAAACACACACCAAATCTGGAAAATGGCGGGACAGAATTCACTTAACAGAAGTTGTGATTCATGGGTAGAAAGAGTGTGTTAATAAGAGGAAGGAAGTCCAGGGAGGAGAAAGGTTGAAGCAGGGAAGTGTGGCAGAGAGAGCTGGGTTTTCACTGGTCTGCTCAGCACTTTGGGGGCTATTTTCATATTAATAATTTTAATTCCATAGATGTAAACATTTGTTTATACATCCTATATAATATCACATATATCATAAAACAATATTAAATGAGACACTGAACACCAAAGCTCCAATTGATATAAAAATGATTTAATTTAATTTGTACAAAACCATCTTTGTCCAGCAAATGAACTCATAAACATACAAATGTAATATTATTATCACTTATCCAATTGCTTACAGTCATCTTATTTATGTCGGAAAACAAATCATTTAATTTTTATACTTTATGCCAAAGTACATGACAACTAAGTCCTTTGCCTGCTCGGACTATGAAAGCAGATATCACTGCTTATTTTTTTAAAGAACACGCAGGCCCCAGGCCTCAAGGTTAAGATAAATCTGAGTTAAATACACATTTAACATTTAAGATTTCAGTAACTGAACACTCATTAAGTGCTTCTCCAGGCTTAAAACAAATGTCAGAATTTAATTTACTCCAAAAACTCCAAGATTCATCACCTCTCCTTCATAAAACTTACTTTATCTTTCCTTCAAACCGTTCACATACTCAGACTTCTTTAAAACACAGTGTGCACACATCCCAAACTTCTCTCCATATTCTTGTTCCCTTCTTTTCATTCCTTCACAAACCTTCAAAAACACTTTTCTTAACACCATCTCCATCTCCAAAAAGCCACCCAGGGTTTTTAATGAACCTTATAATAATAATTCTTAAGTGTGTTATGTTAGCTCCAAGCTCCAAAACTCATCCAACAACATGTCAATGCTAATGTTATTTGTCTCTTTCTCCAAATCTACAGTCTGTTAAAAGTTATAAATTACCACCTCATATTTAAAAACAGCTGTGAATAATTTAAAATTGTTAATTAAATCACCAAATTTCACATTTTCTTCAGATTGAGATATTCAGACATTATTCTGATAAACGAGTCAAAGGTCAGACCTCTTCAGCAGACCTGCAGAATAGGCTGGTAGGTCTCAGTCAGGACCTTGTAGCGGATCTTGGTGTTGGTGACGGCTCCGTGTTTCTGACGCAGGTGAAGACGCAGCTGACTCTTGTGGCGGAAGTGAAGGTCACACTTCTCGCACTGAAAAACAAAAGGGTCAACGGATTAAACAAGCAGCGGCATGACGGGACAATGATGAGGGTATTTTGGTATTTTCTGTGTGCTACATGCTGTGTTTCATTGTGTGTGTGTGTCTCTGACTCACAGTGTAAGGCTTCTCTCCGGTGTGAATGCGCAGATGACTCTTCAGGGTCTGTAGGTGGCGGAAGCGGGTGCCACAGGTGTTGCAGGGGTAAGGCTTCTCCCCTGTATGGATCAGGACGTGGGCCCTCAGATGGGCGACCTGACACCAGGACAAACCACACAAACAGGTTGAGAAGTGTGAAAGATGTATGCCTTGCGTTAAATTAAAGTTCTGCTGTTAGGTGCAATATGTTTCCTGTCCACAAGAACTCAAGAAACATTAAAAACGGGTCTCCCTCAAACTCAACTACCTAAAATTTAACTTTTTTAATCACTGTAATGCATGATTTCTTGGTTGAATTCAGACTTTTTAACTGGGTGCCGCTCACTTTTTGAGGATAAATACAAAACGTTATGTGCTCTTACAAGATAATAGTTAGCATGAGGATGTTTTTGTTCCATTGAAGTTTTTAGAAAGGATTTCTTTTAATGGACTTTTAATGAATTACTAACTTAGAGTAAGGGTTGAGTTGGAAAATCTGACATTTACAGGCACCTACAGGTGAGAAAAAGAGGAAACACTCTCTGAGAGGAAGTTATAATGTGTATGACTGACGCCTGTTTTAGAAGAAGTTCATTAAAATCTCCTCATGCACACACACACACACACACACACACACACACACACACACACACACACAGCAGAATTAGCCCTCACCTGAACAAATCGTGCGCCACAGGTGTCACAGCGGTAAGGTTTCTCCCCTGAGTGAATGCGAGAGTGAGTCTTCAGGTTGGCCGGTCGATTGAACTGGGCGCCGCACACATTACAGCGGTACGGCTTGTCACCTGCCAGGTTCAAAGGTCAGCGTCAGGTATTGGTTTTAAATCAAAGAAAAGTGAAAGAAAGTGATTGGGAAAGAGATTCTTTATAGCCTCACCTGAGCAGACTGTCTTGGTTCCTTGGAGGTTGCCAGAATAACAGTAAGGCACATAGTAGTTCTCACGCTTGACTGCATGCTGGTTGTGGTGGGCTACTTCTGCATCAGAGGGGTGCGGGTTTGGGAAAATGCTGCATGGTGAGACTGAGGAAGCAGACAAATACGTACAAACATGAATGAAAGAAAAGGATTTAAGGCATAATAATGTGTTTAAAAGCGACATTTTCCGTTTGCCTTGTACCTGTTCCCTCCTTGTGAGTGGAAGGCACTGTTGGGTGATCCACAGAGGGGGGTGGCCCCAGGGGAGGGGCTCGGCCAGAACCCTCGTAGCAGGAGGCCTGCCCCTGTCTGAGGAAGCAAGGTCCATAGTTATTCTCAAACCTTCAAAAACATGTAATTTCTTTCCTCTGTCATCTAATAATTGGCATTATTCCATCGTACCTATCAATCTGACCAGGCACTTCTCCAGACCACGCCTCTGTTGAGCCCATCCTGTCGACCAGGGGTGATGTGTGACTTTGTGGTGCCTCCATCTCTTCTTCCTTCACTGTGGTGGCTGCACAGAGAGGGTTGAGGACTATGTACTTGTATTTTTTCCAATTGCAGGCCTTTGGGTCTGGTGTGGATTTGACATCACTCTGCAGAAATAAACAAATCCCAGTTAATTACTTCAATTTAAGGCAAAATTTCCCAATGGTAACATAGAGTATTTTAGTACCACTTAGTGATAATTACTCTCTTAGGGCTCTCTGAATACCTTTTAAAAATCCTGCTTAATCTTCTCTAAACTCACCACAAGGTTTTTGTTGCAGGTGTTGGATTCTGCTGGAGAGTTTGGTTGGCAGCTGGAGCGGGTGGGGCTGTCTGGAGATGGAGTCGGGGTGCCCACGAGGGGCGACTCAGGCTCTCCTTTCAGCGCCTTTGACCCGGGCTGGCAGGTCGGGAAAGCCCCTGGCTTGAGAGAGCCCCCGAGCTCCGCAGGGACCCTGCAGGAGAAACAAAGGAAGTGCTGTAATGAGCTAAACCTGAGCACAGACAAAGACACACAAACCACAGCAGCAGCAGCACTTGAGACGATCTGTAAACAAAATCAGAGAGATAAGCAAGGAGGAAATGTAAGAGTCGCACCCACAGAGCACTTTCTGCCAAATTCAGCTCATTAAATCATTTCAGTTACACTCTACCTTGTTGCAGCCATTGTTGGGAGGAATCTCTGGGGTCCTGGATTGGGCAGGTCTCCTCCTTTGGGGGCTACAGAGGCTACAGACACCCTGGAGTCCAGCTCCAGTTGAGGGTGTCTTGCACTCATATTCTCCCTGCTGGAAAACAAAGAACCACCCACAGTGAAAATCAATCAGTTTTGAATCACACTGGATTTTTTTTAATTCAAACTATTTTGAATTCATGTTTCAGTTTATGGCCCAGCTATGTGCATGATGTAATCTGTCCTGGCCTCACAGCAGATGTTCTCTCGCATCCCTCACCAGTGTAGCTGCATGAAATCCCTGCAGGTATCGGCCACGTGGTCCATCTGCAGGTAGGTTGCAGCCGTGAGCACCCCGGGGACGATGCTTGGCGTCAGAGGGAGGCGGGAGGTGTACATGAAGTCGAGCAGCAGGGAGATGCTGGATGGGTTGAGGGTGTCGGGGAGAGACACTGTCATGAGCTGCTCCCCGCTGCCACCACGCCCCTGAAGCAGTACACGGTGAGAGTACAGCGAGTAGAAGAACCCACTGAGAGGAAAGAGGGAAAGATATTTTAATTTGGACCAATTACAGTGTTTTAAATCTGGGAGATAAGGCAGAAATGGTGGAGAAGGGGTGGAGAGAAGAAGACAATGGGTGTTCCAAGTAGAAAGCAGGAAAGAGTGAAGTGAAGAGAGGACAAATTTAGAAGGAGAAAAACAACTATGACTCAACCAGAGGAACAGAGGAAAGATGTATCACACAGAGGGTTGTTTTTAATTAAGAGAAAAGAAAAGAACCTCAAGAACCTCCTCCATGGTTTAAGGCCACAGAGGGAGTATTCTGCATAGACCTTTGCACCAACCTGCAGGCCACAAGCACGGCACAGTGTGCCCGTAGGTGTACATTGCCCACAACCAGGGTGGTGTCAGTCAGGATGTTGCGGTGCCGGAGTTCGTTCAGGTTCAGCAGCACGTCGTTGGAGTGGCGCGTGAACTCCTTCACATATCCCTCAGCCGGGGCAGCAGCCCTCATCTCCTGCACTCTGTCGACCCTGCATCCTTCCAATACTTCCATTGTGCTCGTCTGGATCTGTAGAAAAGGCATTATAGATGAAACAAGCAAGCAATCCATAAAATTTGAATGTTTGTATGAACAGAGATTTTTTTAAGGTATGATGCACAATAATGACCTACCTGTATGTAATTGATAGAATAAATAGACTGGAGTGTCCCAGACACATCTGTTAGGTGAGACCAGCTCCCTACTCGTACCTATATGAGGAAGGAACAAGAAACATCCACATTCAAAGTCATATTATTGCAGATATCAAGAGGGTTTCAAAATGCAGCAAAGGAAGAATTACTGAGAACTCATCAAGATATTAAATGGTGTTAAAAAATCTTAAATTCAAACTATTATAAGACCTACATTGATCTCACAGTCACTGAAAACAAATCAAATCAAAATAATTAAATCATTCACTCCTCTAAAATCTAAATGTAACTGTTAACTATTAAGGATTAATGAAGACAAGACTAATTCATTAAATCACTTAAAAACAATCATGTCAATCCAAGCAATCAGTTATCAGACACTCCATTAAAAAAGTGAATATACTGAAAAAACATTTCTCCAACTTACCCCGACCAGCAGGGACGAGAACTAACGTGCCCCGCGCTGACGTCAAACCCTCTCGACTCAGTGTTCAGTCTACAGTCAAACAGCGGAGCAGGGCCTCACGCACAGCCTCCACTGGCTCTGATCAGCACTGTGAGAGGAGGCTGGAGGGAGGGAAGCTCTTTATAATGTCGTGCAGGAAGCCCCCATACAACCAGAGCTGCTTGTTTCCTCTTTCCTCAATGGCCCACGCGTATACTGGAAGCAACGCAGGAAAAGCCCTGGCCCAGGCCCCGGGCTCCAAGTATTTTTAGTGGCCTATTAGTTTTTCTAAACCCCCATAGCTCTGAGCGAAGTAATGGCAGGAAAGCGTAGTGTGTTTTTGTGCCATGTTGAAAAAATATATATGAGGACCCTTGGGGAGAAGCGGTACGTGCCTGACTATCCAGGGGTAAGCCAGAGAGCATCAGTGTTCCCCCACCAACGCTTTCCTACCCTTCACCCCACTCCAGGACAGAGGAAACTGTCTGAGAGGAAGCTGGAAGACCAACTTATTGTTGGATAAACAAGCTGTGCCCTCATCATTGAGATCTTATCAAAAATAGTTTTTTTTATTCAAGTTATTCAAGTTTCACTCACATTTTGCAACATTATTTCTCAAGCATTCTTATTTAAAGTCCCCCTTCACTCAGAAATGTGTTTTTCATCTTGTTCCTACAGTTAGATGTTTGATCTTCACATTGCAGAATGATGTGTGTGCAGAGTTTCACATTCATCTGCTGAACGTAGAAAGTTACTCTGTGCTCATTGAAAATCGGATTTTTAAAGGGCGGGGCCTACGAGCATGATTTGTGACATCACAAATAGTTTAGAAATGAATCCTGGTCCTTGTTTTGCAGAAAGAAATATATTAGACACACATTATTGTTCCAAGCAGACTATTTGTGCATAATGTCTCATTACATGTCAGGAGGAGATCTTTAAGTATAAGAAGCAACGACCCTCAAAGTGAAACTGTGTCATTGCTGAGTTGAGCAGTTCAAATGTAAACGGGCATTAATAATAAGGGCCCCACAACAGTGTCCGGAAGCTCCTGGCTTGCTGCCTGAGAGCAGAGGCGTTGTGTTATGAGGACCAAAAGGAAGGAAGCAAGACCAAATTGATCCATCTAGATGGGAGACACCTTCTCCTGGTGGTGAAAAACAACCTTTGCCCCGCCCTGACTGAGAGAAATGCAGCCGACAGATGTGCAGGAACTGCCCTACACACCAACACCCACCCACACACACACACACACACACACACACACACACACACACACACACTTGTGAATGCATCCTGCAAAGCTGCTCAGAGACATGGATGAAAATGCCTGCGCAGGACATCCGTCAATAATAAAGCGAGCAGGAGACAAGGGAGGAGAAATGGAGGTGGGGGGGGGACAAGGGCTCAGAGGTCACGAATAACTAAAAAACAAGCGGAAAGTTACCTCATCCTTAGGGCAGCATTGGGTTCACAGAAAACCAGCCACAGGACAGTTAATTGAGGCACCGCGAACGTGAACCATGAACTGTATTTCCTTCACATCAAAGTATTTTACAGGAGGAGACACAGAAGAAGGAGGAGAGAAATCTTCAAGGTTGACTCAGGGCAGATAAGCTGTTCTTGCTCATACAAAGCTGGGACTGCAGGATGATTCACCTGGTCGATGGATTTATAAAGAGAAATCAGAAGATTGATTACTGTGAAAGAAATATATAGACTGTCTTAACAGTGCAAAGAGCAGTGGAAAAATAGATAATTGTATTCATTTATATTATTAATTTATATTTTATAAGTGTATTATATAGAGAAGTAAACTAGGAGACTCTACAATATGAATGAGGTGGAAAATAGGTTTTTTATTGCATGCAAGTGTAGGTTAATTTTAAACTGCAACAAACTAATAAATTATCTTTTTATAGATTCAATTAAAATCAGACAACATGACCATGTTTGGATGGACCTTTGTAAATGTGGATCGGAAGTAAAGTGTTTGCACGGGGGTGCAGAGCTCGTGTGCGTGTCCTTGTGCTTTTATTTGTTTGGATGGAGGTCGGATCAATTGTGTGCTTTGTAAAAAGAAAAAAAGGAAAAACCATAAAGGAAAACAACGATTAAGAAAACAGAGAGGGAGATGTAGGTCTCGGCTACTTCCAGGCATTGTGAGAAGAACGGATGAGGGGGGCGGTTGAGGAAAAGTGAGAACATTACTAAACAGGTTCACCAATGGCCGGAAGCCATTGAGTCCATCCCGTTGGCAAAGCTTGGCAACGCTCATGGTGACTTCCTGCTTCTTGCCCCGTCCATCAGTGCCCATCAGCGACCCCATTTTTGATTAAAAACCTTAAAATTGAATTTTAATGATCTTTCTGCAATCCTCAAACGAAGAACAAACAGTTTAGTTTTTATGAGCAAATAAAACGTTCAACTGTCACTCCTCGTCAAACAGAACAAAGGCAGGGATTCCCCTTGTTTTGTGGTTTCCTGGTTGCCTGGACAGAACTATACTGTTTATCTGATAATGTATGGGCCGAAGCCATGCTTTGACTTCAAATCCCCCCAGTTGGTGCCAAAGTGTTGATGGCTCGTGCAACAATAACAAATCTGCTCAAACTGCCTCTTCCTGTGATTGCAGAGCACTGTGGACATATATGGGCAAACAGCGAAGCTACTGGAAGGAGGAGCAGGAGGAGGAAGCGGGGATATCCCAGGGAGCAGCCTGGGTTGTTTGTCCACTTACTGGCAAGAGACAGACTGGGAAATAAATAAATAAATAAATAAATAATGAAGTTATGAAACCTTTGAAGAAGAGCCTCGGGGAAAGCACCGGGCCCCCCAACATGGTGCTGGGTGGAGTGGGAGGAAGAAGAAGAAGAAGAAGAAGAAGAAGAAGAAGAAGAAGAAGGAGAAAGAGGGTGGAGGGATACAGGAGAGGGACAGTTGACCCAAATCTCATGAACTGCATAATAATAAATCAAGAGCTTGACCTCCATATTCACTGCCGCTTACAGGGTGGTAAACAACTGGGGATACAGAGAAAACATACCAATTAAGAGCAGACTGTGTGCTCAATGGGAAGCCTTATAATTACAATCAAAACCCAAAATAAAATAGCTTAAATATTGATACAATAATTAAAATGTGTTGGTACAAGCTCAGTATTTCTGGGCTGAGTATCATTTGTCTTCTAAAATATACAGTTGAGAATAAACTGATTTAATGCTATATTGTAATGTACCTTTCTGTACAATTTAATTCAGCGATATATACATATATTCTGTATTAAATAGAGAGTATATGTATATGTATGTAATGTATGTATTGATCTGTCTTGGGCACAAACATTTCCTTTGTGTTAATTACAGTTCTATTTAATTTTATCTCTAAATAATGATTCACTGTAACACTATTGTCTTCCTGCTCCAAGATTTGTCCTTTGACGCACAAATACAGCTCACATATACAAAAACAGATGTTAGCAATATAATACGTTTTTTAATGTCAAAAGACAATGTTAAAAATAAATATCTATAAAGTATATATATTATTTTAATTTATTACACTATGTTTTTATTTAAACAGGTACAGGATTTACTTTTAATACACTTTTTTTGGTTATGTCTGATGCCTCTATACCCTTTTCCTGCAGACATTATATTTAATTTTAACTTTATTTCATTTTATTTTAATATTTGGAATCTTTCCTAAACATATAAACATATAAAATTCAGCTCTCAAAACTGTGTTTCTTGTTTATAAAGTATAGGATACTCCTATTAAGGCTAGTATTAATATGTATGTGACAGACCCCCCCACCTCCCTCTCCCTCTCTCTCTCTCTGCACACACACACGCACACACACACACACACACACACTCTCTCTCTCTCTCTCTCTCTCTCTCTCTCTCTCTCTCTCTCTCTCTCACACACACACACACACACACACACACACACAGAGGCAGCAGTACGTCACACATCGGGAATGCAGTGAGGATCTGCTGCTGCTAAAGGCCTCAGGATCCGTCACAAAGTAGGTTAACGACGCTAAAGCTAAAAGAAAGTAGTTTGGGGATAACTTTCACTGACCTCTGAGCTTTGAAACGGAGGGGCAGTGTGTGTGTGTGAGGCTCCTTTCGGGCGGTAGGTGTCGGATATTTCATTGTTTGCTCTCCGGTTCTGTTGAAGTTAGCCTGGAGGCAAGGCACGAGCTCTGCTCGAGTTCAAAACAGGCTCGCAAACAAGTAAACAAGCCTGTTATTAAAGTTAAGTATTGCTAATTATCCTTCATTATGGGTGCTTGTATTACTTAAGTGGTGTGTTTTTACACGTATGTGACGCACACGGACAGATTTGGACATTTCTGTTTCTGTTCAGAGGTTAGAGACTGCTGAGAGGAGCTAACGAGGCCGATACAAACTAAGAAATGTCGCCTTTATGTGAATGTGTGTGTTTAATGTGCCGTCTGCGTTGTGTTTGACCGATTGTACATTGTTCTTGATTTGTAGATGAGACTGAAAGGAAGAGGAGAGTCACTGTAAAAGGTAGGGAATGCTAATAGGATGCTAATATTGATTACAGATACTGTGTGTGGGTGTCTTTTGTTTTCTTAATGTTAATTATTAACCCATACTGACTTTAACCATGTTGTCCTCCTGTTATTTATAATTTTAATGTAACTAGCACACGTCGCTACATTATTAAGCTACATTGTGTCAAACATGTTAAGCTGACCAGAGCCCTTCAAAATAAAAGCATGATAATACGCTAATCGCTGCAGAATAACAAAAAGAAGTGAGTTAAACGGAGAAAAGGAGTCATATGAATTAAATTTGTATTTGCTGCCAGTCGCTTCAGCCTGTCTGTCTCTCTGTTTAATCATTTGTCTGTGTGGCTGAAACGCTTAAGTTAAGACACATTTTATTTTGAATTTTAATCACACCGGATGTCGTCTTTGTTTATTCCCTCTTTCTTTACCCTTATGACTGTCATCAACTTTGACATTTTGTGAGCTGCTACGCCTCTGTTTGCGTCGAGCCGAGCTAATAAATGAACAAATAGACGAGCTTTGTGTTTTAAATCACATAAAACAATAAAACCCTCACACCTGGCTTTTAAACACTGAGTAATAAAACCCGTTCAGATTAATGTCCTGGCCCAGCCATCCGCGGATTTGAGTGAGTGCTCATCCGGATTCAGACAGGGGGCTTAAATCAGGTCGGTTGTGGAGGTGGTGGTCACTCTTTCCTCCACGTGGTCACTGTGCAGTGTCAGTGAAGTCCACACTGATAATACATACCAACTTAAACATGTAGTAAATGAATAAAAGTCAAAACCAAAACCAAAAGGCTTTAAAATGCAGCGTTCAGGCAATGTGTTTCTGTACATCATCCTCTCATCCATCATCATAATCCTCTTACCAACAAGGATTTATGACGGACACACGACCCACATACAATCAGTCTGAGTGGGCTGTTAATTTCTCCACTCTGGTAATATCGGTTTGACTCTGAGATCCATTCAGGGAATGGGTCAGTCACACAGTGGCTTTTCCCAAAAAGTTTATAACTGTAGTTATAGCAGTTTCCTTTGTGCATGCAGTCTGTGCATTGATGATCATTTTAAAGAGCAATATGTGTTTGTAAAATGGTTAAAATGATGAATCCATTATCAAAAAACTGGTTAAATCTAATCAGCACTAACTTCAAAGCCCTAAATCCTCTTCATGCTTCCTTGTTATGTAACTTTTAACATTTTATCTGTATTCCTGTGATATAAATCAGTGTTTTGAAGTAGATTTTCTTCCATTACAGATCAGTATCTTTAATAAAGGCCTTCAGGTGCAAGTCAGCACTTTGTCGGCTCAGCTGTGTGCTGAGGTGTTGTTATTTATCCCACAGAGAATACATAATATATTGTTATGAGCCAGGTGTTCACATGTACACAGACACATATCATCACACAACATTTCCTGCCCTGTTTTTGTCTCTGCTTCATTTGGAAATCAATGATACCAGTGTGTAAACACCCAAAGACAATAACCATTGTGGTGTATAACAAGCAAGGGGTAACCAGCGGACTTGCACCTGTTTGTGTGTCTGTGTACGAGTTTGTGTGCGAGTGTACCACAGAGTTCTTTTTTTTACATGATTGTTTGTCTCGTAGTGCACAAACACACACCGTTTAAGGGCAATGTGCAAGGCTGCTGGAAATCCCCGAGCCTTTCAGAATGGCCGCTTGTCTTCCTGCTCCTCAACTAGAAGCCTATTGTTCAATCTGTGTGTCTCCGTTGCCATAGGAAACAAAGTCTGAAGCATCCCTTTGTTTCCATTGGTTACCTGTTACGTAAATATACACAACATCCATAACTGGGCTCATGCAAATTATGGATAAAAACATGTTCATGTGTACTCGCTGAACTTTTATCAGGCAGAGGAATATTGTGTGGATGTGTGTACACAATGTAAACTGTATTCATAGATCAACCTGACGGACACATCTTCCTCTCTCGTTGTGCTCTCAGGAGCCTGCCATGTCCGGTCCCACTTGGCTTCCACCGAGGACTCTGGATAGCCCAGAGCGAGCCGTCCCCCAGATGTCCCACTCTGCTGGGTCAGCGATCTACCGGGCCCCCAACAAGAAGGGGATGCCCGACTTCCGGCCGAAGTACGGCCCCTATGACCAGAACGGAGGAGGAGGAGGAGGAGGAGGAGGTGGAGGTGGAGGAGGAGGAGGAGGGATGGCCAACAGGTACATGGCTACTGGACCCACAGGTGAGAAGACCAGTAGTCACACATTGAAGTCAGTGATGGCATGTAAATAAATGTAAACTAAAAATGTAATTGCACTTTTCAGATCAAAATAAATACATTAATACCATCATATATAATTTACTGTTTCAATCTCATGGGTCAACACACACACACACACACAACACATCTAAAAGATACAAAACACACATTTATTATTCAATAAATAATAAATGGTCACAATAAAACCGGATTTAAATTTTTTTTTTTTCTTCAAAATACATAGCTATTGCATGGTGACTCGTGCCTTATTCAAACTGTACCAACATTTACACTTAAACTTCTTTCTTACTGATCATATATGACACACAATAACATCCTTCACGTTTAAGTCTGTGCATACTGTTTATTTATATCTACACAACAACCACAACAACTGGACTTTCAGTTGAGTGTATTTGAAGTTTGGCTTCTTCTAAGGGAACTGTTATACATGTCTTTACATTAAAGTCTTATTTCAATATGTCCAATCTCTAGATCATAATAAGGAAAGACTTTTGGAGAGAAGACCTTTTGGCCCACGTTAAAGAGGTTGAAGATTGTCTTGGAAAATAGTTTTTTAATATCTCTTTTCTGATCTTAAGGTGGGCCCATTCATCATTCCTCCAACGATCACTATTACCCTCCACCCCACGGGCCCAAAGAAGACCGCAACTGGAGCCCCCACATGGACAGCTACGAGCTGATGGTGGGTGCAAGTTTCTGTCACTTTACTGATAACAAAACAACATTGTTGACTTGTTTCACTTCCCTACAACATCAGTTTAACTTTGCTGTTCTGTTATTAGCACCGTGGTCCTGAAAAGCCGGCGAGCTATCACTCTAAAATCGATGCTGATATTGACTCCCTCACCAGTATGCTCGCTGACCTGGACAGCCACCCACAGGACTCCAGCACACAAGTGAGACAATACTCTTTACTGATACTGCGTTAAGTGTTCTCTCGAGAAATTGAACTCAACACTTGCCTTTTGTTTTCACAATCACTCCCCACAGCTGTACGACAATGTGCCTTACAACAAATACCTCTCAGGGGATCATTACAAGCCTGCGCACCAGAACGCAGCCCCTCCTCAGGGTCGGCCATCCATGGGCTACCCCCCTCATCCCCAGAGCCAATACCACCCAGCGCCCCCTTACCCCAGCGAGCACCAGTCACCTCAGTACGCCACCTCCCACCAGCAGGACTACTACTCCTCCTCTTCAGCCCCTAAACCGTACCCCCAGCCTGTCCCAGCCTCCTACACCACAGCCTCCACTCCCACTGGACCCAGGTTCAGTGTCCAGGTGAAGACAGCACAGCCTGTCACCTACTCTCAGACAGGGAGACAGGCTGAACAGGCCTACACCCCACCCCCTCCTCGCCAGCACATGTCACGCCCACCTCCCCAGACTCAGACAAGTCAGCAGGGCTGGTACCCTCCACATCAGGCTCAGGAGATGCACTCCGAGGTGGGGTACAAGGGGAACAGCTCAGGGTCCGGAGGAAGAGGTAATCAGGTTCCGCTGTCCAAGAGAGGGATGGAGAATAACCAGACAGGGTCCGGGGCTGCACAGAGTCCTGCTTATCAGTCCAGTAAGGTAGGGACACACATCTACACATCTCTGTTTTAAAATTAAATGTGAGCTTTAAATTAAATTAGAAAATTGTGAGTTGTTGATATTGACTGATCCAAATGTGAGCACAAGAATAAACATACACACAACTATACTGTCAATAATGCTGGATATTAGTGCCAGTATGTTACCTGCATTTTCAAATAATACATTGATACCCTAATTTAAGAGAAATTAACATGCATTTCTACAAAATCCTGTTTTCATTTTACAGAAAATGTCAAATAAGTATAAACTAGTCAGAAACTGGCTAAATGTTGAATTAAATCATATCTAATTAAAGATCTGACCAAATATTGGATGTCAGCTTCGGTATATGATTTGATTCTCGTTGCTACTGACACATTTCTTCTCAGCTCCTAACTATCCTAAATATTAAATTAACTGGTTTTGAAAGGGATGATTTGTGGTCTTTTGGTGTGATTCGTGTATTCTCTCCTCTCAGCAGGGATTAGTAACACCCAGACCTGAGGAAGAGTTGGAACGACTCACCAAGAAGTTGGTATATGATATGAACCACCCCCCTTCGGAGGACTATTTTGGTACAGTCGCCGCTCGTTACATTAACAACCTATGACACCGCAAACCGTCCACTCTGGTATTTAAAGTAAAACTCGTGATACGTGACACTTTCACCTCCGCCTCCAGGTCGCTGCGCCCGGTGTGGTGACAACGTGGTTGGTGACGGCAGCGGCTGTATCGCCATGGAGCAGGTCTTCCACGTGGAGTGTTTCACATGCATCACCTGCCACGCCCGTCTCCGAGGGCAACCTTTCTACGCCCTCGACAAGAAGAGTTACTGTGAGAGCTGTTACATTGTAAGTAAAGGAACAACGTCTGCTCATATACACTAAATAAATACTTCTATACTTCCTGGTTTATTCTACTTCCTTTCCTCTGTTCTGTCCTTCCTACTCTGATCCGTACACCTGTCTCTACTTTTCTTTTCAGAGTACATTAGAGCGCTGTTCAAAGTGCTCCAAGCCCATCCTGGACCGTATCCTGCGGGCCATGGGGAAGGCCTACCACCCTCGCTGTTTCACATGTGTGGTTTGTAACTGCTGCTTGGACGGGGTGCCCTTCACCGTGGACGCAACCTCTCAGATACACTGCATAGACGACTTTCATAGGTGCAAACACATTGAAACACCATGCTTGCTTGTTACATGATGTTCTTCCTGATGTCCACTAACTGTAAATTCTGGTGCTTGTTCTCCCCGACAGGAAGTACGCACCTCGCTGTTCAGTGTGCGGTGAGCCCATCATGCCCGAACAGGGCCAGGAGGAGACCGTGAGGATAGTGGCTCTGGACCGCAGCTTCCACGTTAACTGTTACATCTGTGAGGTGAGTCTGGACCGGATTATATAACACAAAACACCAGAAACAGCAGGACCTGTTGATTTAATTTTGATAGGTTTGAGAGTTAAGAGTATTGGAGTTTGATTTGAGAATGCACATTCTTCTTGAGATTATAGTTTTAACGCAGGTAGAAGGAGAACTGTTGATTAAGACAAAGTTTAATGAGTCAGTTAACAGTCACTTATTATAAGTTATAAGAGGCATTGACATTTGATGAATAGGGTCTATGTAGCTCTTTTAAACTATTTAACTAATAAGAAAAGTTATAGTAAGACTACAAGATTTGTGCAAAATGTTTAAGAAAAACCTAAACTTGCATGTAAAATGTAGAATTAAATGACTTTGTCACTGTATTTGCTGGATTTGTAACCTTTTTACGTGTATTTGTGAGTCCGTGTGAGAGTGTTAAGTTGAACTGTGTCTGTATCCATCAGGAATGCGGCCTCCTGCTGTCCTCTGAAGGGGAGGGTCGAGGCTGTTACCCGCTGGACGGCCACATCTTGTGTAAGAGCTGCAGCGCTCGCCGCATCCAAGACCTCTCAGCCAAAATCTCCACGGACTGCTAACCAAACCTCCTGCGTCCTCTCACTCTCGCACATCCACGGACGAGTCAACATATTACACGTCGTCGTTGATAGTACAGAGAGGAAATGCCTGTGCTTTGTTCAGAGTCGTGAGCTACTTTTTCTTTTCTTTTTTTCTTGGTTGCTCTGACTGTGAGTTGACATAAACATTGCTATAGTTCCCTCTGTTGGTATCCAGCTGCAATTTCATTTACAGAGGAACACTTACTGATTTAAAATTAGAGTTCGGATGGAGCAACCACCTTTGCTACCTTGTTTCCTTCCACTCAGAAGTCCTACGACATTTTTCTTTCACTTTTGGTACACAGCTGCCCCATTTTTCATGTTTAGTTCTGTATTAGTTTGACAGTGGCCTGACCTGCAGGCAGCTTGGGCTCCACTTACCATTTATTCACACCGGTACTGCTCAACTATTAGCTCGCACATTGTTATGGTATGAAAGGATATTATAGATTTTGACCTGAAAATGAGGAGGGTTATTTTTGTTTGCAAAAGAAGCAGCATAAAGGATAATTAGGATGACGGCTTGTCTTAATCCGACTCAACGACGGGACCTGTACATTTGTAAAACACTAAACATTTAAAGTGCAGAAACTGCCTCAAAACAAGCATATTAAAAAGCACATAATGCAACAACTGTGACTGTACATAACAGGCTGGTTTGGTTTGATGATGAAACTGTTTTGGAAAAAGCATGTAGCCTTTTTAGTGCAGTGAAAGTAGCCTCATAGCACGAGAAATGTAGACGAAAGGAATGTGTAGTTCACTTTACGACCCAGACCGTAGTTTTCTTTAGCTTTTCTTAATCGCTAGTACAATATTCGCTACATTACAGTATCATGTTTAGTTATTAAATCAAAGCTCATAACAGGATTTTTGCCATTTCTTTTTATTATTTTTTTTAATCATCCAGAATAACATTTTTGAATGTCTACGAAACACAATCTTGCTTTGGTTTGTTTAACATTTGTTTTTGGTTGATACTTGACTGTTACATTGAAGATGATGGTGCAATGAAGTCAAACGCTTTGTTCTAAGGAAAAACAGGGTGTCGGCCCCTAACGAGAACATCCTATTGTGTGAAGCTTGAGCCTCGTGAAGAGTACATGTGCCATTTACGGGGGAAATATGAAACTAAAATTATACTCGATTTAAAAGTATATGGGTTGAATTCATTTACTCGACAAATACTGTTTATTCTTCACATTAGATTAAATAAAAGTGGAATTTAACGTGATGTTTTTTGTGATTTTGGAAAACAGCTCTTCACACGCGTTGTTTTTTGTTCGTCCTTGCACTCATGTGGGCCAAGTTTTCATTCTCTGAGACTTTGGAGCTACAGTATTTGTTATGATTGTGTTTAACCTCTTGTCTTTCCGTCCTGATTTTTGTACACGTGTAACTTTAAAGGGCTAAAAATCTCAAAAGCCTTACCTCAAGGATGTCACTCAGTTTCATAATGATCCCTTTTTTTTTAAACCGGATTTGTCTGTGAGTTCTGCTTTTTTTTTTCTTTTGTGACAGATTGTGATCATGCTATAACGGTTCAGTTTTTCATCTCTTGTTAATTTATCTTGTGACGTGTATACTGTGTTAGCATTAGCATCCGCTTTTTTATCAACTTTATCACTTCATTCGTGCTCAGATGTGTCCTTTTTTCTTTTTTAAATCCTGACCCATTTCATCTCTCGTGTCCATGAATCCCGTCATTTTCTTTCCGTTCCATTTATCCTCCTTTACTGTGTTCAGTGTTGAATGCTGTGAATTGGAGCTTGTAGATCAAAGCCTGTGGTACTGCAGCAAAACTCTGTCTGCTGATGAATTCACACTGGTTACACAATTGAGGTCATTTTGTATGAACAGGTTGTTCCAGTACAAATGGCAGTTAGTTACATTACTGGCAGAGCATGTGAACACATTTTCTCCTAATACAGGTTGTAGTAACATAATTATTAAAATGTCAACAAGTCTGTCCTGTGTTTGTCACCTTTTTATACAAATATTTAAAGTTGGAAAGTTGGTAAAAATCTGGGTCATTTTGGATTGGAGGCTCCAAGACGGTGTTAAAATGTGAGTCTGAGTTTGAAAGACTCACCAGATAAGAACAGTCAAAATATGCAGTTGTGTTGCATTAAGGTACATGTAGGATGCAGTGTTTTAAGGAGCTTTACCCATATTTAAGACTTGAAGTGAGTTTAAATGTAACTCTTGTAAGTCTCCAAACGTCATGTGCAATACTAAATAACTGGAAATACCATTTTAAATCACCAAAAATTATCCATAAAATCACAAAAGTTTTATTTTAGACACTTTACATCCCAACCAATCTCAAAACATCCAACCTCATTACTGTTTACAACTGCCCAATCACCTGTTTAATTTGACCTCTTGCAGTAAATGATCCAGTTACAACAAAGTGAGCAAACATGGAAGAACTGATCCTTCAGTCAAAAACAAAAATACTCCCAGCTTGAACGGCTCTTGCACTCGTGTTAACACGAGGTGAACGTCTTCCAGAAGAAGTTGCGGCAGCCTGCCTTGCGCTCTCTTTGGGAGAATGGAACATGTCGCCGCATCACCTCCTCCCTGACTCCCGCCTCCTCAGCCTCCTCCGGCTCGGGGAACATCTCGTCTCCTCGGGCCGCCATCAGTTCGGACACAAACTTCAGCAAGAGCAAGTGAGCGAGATCCTGCGGGAGGATAAAAGAGGAAAGGAGCTTAAAAAAAAGCAAGTTGTTCCAAAGTGTTAGACACCGTATCTCAACTCCTGATTGGCACTCCCCAAATTGAAGTCTTTTCCATATTAAATATGATTCACTCACCTTGTCATTTGCGAGATCTGCTCTCAGTGTCTCTGTCAGCATGTCTCTGTGTGGAGCACCGCTGACCTGCACCAGAAGCACAGAGGAAAACAAAGCCACGAGAAGTACCTGCACCTGAGAGCGAAGCATCTCCAACTCAAACAGCAAAACACAAGAATTCAACTCTTATATTCCCCCGATTCCCTGTTCAACAATGACGAGGTGCAATGCTGCAAAAGTGCCCCAAATATAACAAACGCTGACCAATCAGAAGGTCGCTTATCGCTGTTTGAGTAGGATGTGTTGAGCTGATAAATAGCTCTCTTCATCTTCAGATCCTCCTCATCCTCAAGCCAACGAAAGGATGTGATTGGTGGAGGAGAATGGTGGAGGGGAGGGAATTGAGGAGGTGTGTGGTGGAGGTTGTGAACAGGAAGTGTCACTGTATGGGATAAGGTCATCTTCAGCCACGACGACACTCCAGTGAGACGTCCAACAAAACCTCCAAGAACTGACTGTTTGGGTCGATCGGCTCTCATGTTGCAGTAACTTTAAATGTGAAATATATAAGTCAAACTTAATGGAAACAGGACTTTACTTCTGTCAGTCATGATTAGCTACAGCAGCTTTGTATGTGTCATGGACTCAACATGAGGCCTGCATGCTGTGCAGTGCTGCTAATGACACAATGTGACTCAAATGTTAATGAGGCTGCTAACCAGTCCAACTCTCCACCACCGTCACTTTGAGTCAGAGGAAAATAAACACGGGGAACAGCTAAATGTCAGACTGCAAACAAAACACTTTGTGTACGTGTTTTGTTTGCAGTCTGGGTATAAAGGAGGACATAATTATAGTGTTTGGTCAAGTTTTCCATTAAGTGTTATCACTTTTAATCTTGTCTGAAATGGAAAATTGGCAATAATTTATAGTTTGACCACCCGAAAGCTTGATGTGGAAGCACTGGGAAGGTCACCGAGCTACCCAGTTAACTTAGTTCAGTGGTTGTCAACCTGAGGTTTGGGGACCACCCAGGAGGTCACGAGATCAATCTGAGGGGACGCAAGACAGTTAAAGTGGAACAAATTATACACATGAAAGTCTGTTTACAGTAGGTTCAAAGCTGTTTTAAAAACCTTTTGGCTCAAGGCCAGATTTGTCATATGTAGCATTACAGATGGTGGTCGAGTTGCATTGTGGGTAATGTAGGCGCCAGGTTTATGACCAGGAAGATAAGTGGACTAAAAAAAGACAGATATCTCTGGTTCTGCTGCATTGATTTTTATACTTTTTTAACTTAAGAGAAAGCAGAAAAAACATTGATGCTAAAATAAATCTTGTAACAGGTGAAACCAGCAGTTCTGATACTTTTATGGCTCAATATTGGTGAAAGTAGTCACAAAATGAGTCAAGTTGGATGTATTTTCTTAAAATACTATTAAACTTTTTTTTTCAGCTTTACATGAGCTGAATAAAAATAAATTCATGTTAAATGAAGATGAACTGAAGCCCATCAATCATATTTGAGGGATTAGCATTAGTCGTATGAAAGCACTCTTGTTTATTTATCATTCTCACATTAACCCAATTCATTAATTCTCCACATTTCCCCTCCAGTCATCCACCATCAGTTTGAGAACCACTGACCTTTTTACCACCACAGGACTCTCACCGATACGTCTGATTACTCAGTCTTTAATCATGACACGACTCGACTTAAAGTAACATTTTCTAAGTAGTGAAGATGTTGTGACCATCGGCGTCCAGCTGTGCTGTTCTGGACGAAGGGGAGGGGGATCCAACAGTGTGATGATCACACAGATCACACTTCCATTGCCTCCACACCTGCTGCTACACAATACAAAATTGTTGTCGATGTGTCAGCACTTTGTCAGTTTTAATTAAACATCATCACCTGTTGTTAACACGCAGTAATTCCTCCCGCTGATCTGCATCTGAACATGATTCTTCATGCTGTTGTTCATTTGAGTATTTATCTATATCTATATATATTAATCTATAAGGAGACAAAGAGAGATCGTCATTTATGCTGCCAATTTGTTGTGTATGTACATGTATTTATCCAGTATAAACTGTGTGTATGAGGCACACACAGTAAGATTAGATGAGTTATTAAAAGGGATAAATGCATTGATCTGTTAGTGGAGAAGCAGACTCAATCAGTAATGCTGGCAAACAAAAATGGTGGAAGAAATATACTTTATATGTGAAAATAAGTTAAAGCCCTGCATTGAAAAAGTATTATCAGCAAAATGTACTTAAAGTATAGAAAGGTAAAGTACTCCCAGTCAGTGTTTTATATATTATGTATCACTGCTGCATTAATGTGTAAGTTGCATTTTACTGCTGTAGATGTTTGAAGTTAAGCTCATTTTAACTACTTTATATACTGTTGGGGGGTTCAAACTACAGCAATGCATCGTATTATAAAAGATCATCATATGTTTATGCTGTGAGAGCCACGTGTCTCTATAAAGTTATCAGAAAAACTGCTTATATTCAGTTTTGTGACTGAGTTGTGTATTGTTGGGTGTTTGACAAACAACAACTGTACAATTAAATCCTTTACTTCCTATATTTGAAACTCCAAATCAAGAATCAAACATTCACCTAACCATTTAAAATAAACTAAAAAACGTTATTCTTCCTCGAAATTATAAATTGAACTCATAACTGTATAAAAACCCTTTAATAATCTCAACACTCATCAACCACTCCACCTCTAACTGCTGCATTAAACAATACACACTCCGTCCACTGGGTGTCACTGTAAGATCATATTTTTATTCAGAGCCTCAAACGCAGCAGTTCACATGAAGGCCTTTAATGTAATATAGGTTTATAGAGTTTTTGGCGATTTACTTGTAATTATAAGACATGTATCACCTGTGTTTACAAAGATAAAGGCGGGTAAAACAACCTGGAGCTTTGTGCTAATGAGCGTCTCAATTAACAGGTGCGTCAGTCAAGATGGCGACACTGCCGAAGATAAACACACTGACACATTTCAAAGCGAGATATCAACAAAAGTCTACATTTACTCTTGAAAAATGAAGATATTATTCCATATTTTGTGTGGGTAAGTTTCATGTGAAAGGGAAAATAGCATGTTTTACTGTAAGTTCAGCCTCATACAAAGATATTTGTTTGTTTCAGTGTGATGTTGCTCCTCGACTCACCTTTCTACTGTGTTACCAGTGCAGTGCCGACAGGTAAGAGCAGTTTATGGAGGCACAATAAGGGGTATCATAAAGCCAGAATATACTGTTTTATAACATTACATAGAATAAGAACCAGACAACTCTAGAGGGCCCTTCAGGAAAGAAGTGGATATTACTTCAGACACACTAATAAAGTGATTTTCTTTCAATATAGTGTATTACCTTCCCTTGCACAGAGTTTTATATGCCAGGACTATTAAATATGCTTCCACAGGGGAAATATCGTACTGTTAGAGAGCTCTTGTGTGAAATTATATACAGGATATGGTGCAGTGTGGAGTGAGATAGAGCAAATACTGTTATTTCATGGTCCCCCTGAACGTTACATTATCTAATAAGAGCTGCAGTTTGGTGATATGGCTGGAATCAGTTAGTTGTTATTAAATATGTCTGTACTATATGGCTAATTTATGCTAAACTCTGGATCAAGTAATAAAATGTACGTTCAAAGCCATGGATACTGTCCCACTGTTATGTATAGACAAATGTATTTTCATATAATCATAATTCCACCAAAGGTTTATACACAATAATAATCCATTTATGCCCAGACGTATTGCATCAGAATGATCTAATCTCAGTTTAATGCATTTCTTTACATAATAATTGTAATAATTGTCTTGAATTGACGCCATTTGTAATATTTCCAGGACAGTTTCAGACCAAATGTCTTGAACGTCACTTTCTGCTTTCTGTCAAGTCGAGCTTTCTTGGCCTGATGATCCGTTTTGACTTTGAAGGTATGTTTCTTTATCGTCCTCGAGGAAACATTTGGGTTCTCTCCAAGACTGGTTGATAATCTTTTGCTGTAAACCACCAGATCAGTATGGAGTCCACCTGTTGTCCGATCAGGAGGTGACGCTCTGTGGTTACACTGTCCTGATCGATGATGTTGGAGACCTGGTGTTTCGTGCCTCCTTCCTGGCCTGTCATGTCCACAGCAAGGTAGATTTATCTGCAGCTCCTCCTCTGCAGAGAGCCACAGACTATCGCCTGCGTCTGTGGTTTGTGAACGTGCAGGCAGACGGGAAGGTGGCCGCGTATCCCTTCCAGCTGCACTGCTCCCTCCCGGGGCGGTGGAGCACCAGAGAGATCGTGTGTGAGGAAAACTACATGGAGGTGAGTTACTTCCTCATCATCATCAACCACCACTTATTCTCCAACTCGTGTTCGGTTCACTTTTCCTTTTTCACTAAGTTTTGGTGCATTTAAGTGAGAGAATCTGCTGCATTATATTTGTTCTTGAACTGAATAGAATATTTAAAGGATGTTTAATTAGGATGTATCCATAAAGATTAAGAGATGGAGGAGATTTGAGTATATGCTGTTATAAAATAAAAGATGAGGAACAGAATTCCCTGCTTTGTATTGAAAAATAGAGCTTCAACCAGTAATGAATTAAGATGCAACACTATTATTATATGTTAATATTTATAAAAATTGGTTGATATATTGTTCATTTTACTTATAAATGAAAAATATTTGAATCCACTTAGGTTAAATATGGTCAAAGATGATGGTAATGTTGTTTTATATGTTTAGTATCTATGGTGATCTATATGTCAGTATACGAGGAAACTGGAAACAAGCTCAAACACCATTTCTGTCTTAAACAACAACACAGTTTTATTCTGGTATCCTGGTGTGTACTGGATTATATATCTGTGAGCTGTTTTTCTTTGCTTTGCACCAGCTGGTGCCCAGAAGAGAAGCACTGCTGTGCGTCATTTTTAGTCCTCATTTAAATGTGTGAACAAGTGCGAGGGCTGAGAGAATATTTGGGCTATTTGTGAAGGTTTCTCAAGCCTCGTCTCTTCCTTTGTAGGTGTCCATTCAGCAGCCTGTCCTGCCAGTTACATCCAGAGATGAGAAGGTTGGTCAATGGCCCAGAGATTGGTTGTGTTTTAATGATTTATCATCACAATTATAATAATTCCAAAGATAAGAATAGTTACAATAGTTGCTTTTAACTGATGTTTTCGCTCTATGGCTTCATAATTATATAAAACTAGTAGTAAAAACAAGTTGATTAGACGCCTCTCTGTCACTGATCAGGGAGCTGATGAGGCAGACATGGCTGTGAGGTTCCACAGAGCGGACCAGCCGCCAGAGGAGGCGACAGTCTTGTCTCTGATTGAAGCTTCTGCTCTGGGCTACAACATCCTCCTGCGGGGCTCACGTCTCACCCTCCGCTGTCCCTACTCCTCCCCTCTCTCATACTTTGTAAAGGTACTCAGAGGCGCTGTTGTTTACCGGGAATTAAGCCTGTATTGTTCAGTTAATTAGTGGATGTTGTGTGTGGGTGTTTCTGGTTTTCCCCCAGGAGAGGGGAGTGGATTTAGAGGTCGTCAGAGCAACCATCCTGTACCGACTCCAGAGCAACTTCCTGGCTGTTGAGACCACTGTTGCCTGTGTTCTGAGTTAGTGTGGTTCATCAGTATTACGTTAGTTTGCAACTGTAAAATACCAGAGTGAAACGTCTCTCCCCTCTCTCACCCCCAGATGAGGCGACAGCAGATGGGTCCGACCTGCTGTGGACTGTCCCTCATGTTCTGTCCCCGTTAGTCCACGGTCAGTTCAGGGACGGGGGCATGAGGATCGGAGTGAAGGGCCAACCTCTAAGTGAGTCTGAAAATAAAGAGAGGGGATTCAAGATGGGCCTGCAGGAGGGGAGAGTGGAAGTCAGGATTCCTTTAGGAGCCTTCGGTGGACGCATTAAGGTATACAGATAAGATGTTACTGTAGACTGATAGTGGTTCTCACTACCTCCCAGTGGGTAAATCTGAGGGACAACATGATTCAAAAGATGAATATTTAGGCTTTTTTTTGTGAAATATTGGATTCAGGCCTCTAGAAATACTTCAAATGAAGCAGCCTGAGAGGAAAAGTTGCTGTTTTGTGGAAGCATAAGTTGACAAGAAGGTTGGGAAGCACTGCGACGAGTACAAAACGGGTTTTAAAAACAGCAAGGACATTTATCTGGGTTGTTGTGCACAGACAAACTCTCATCATATCTGGAGGATCCAGTTTAAGTGTTTTACTTTAATGTTTTGTCTGTTTATTGTTGTTTTTTTAATCTACCTTGACTAGGAACAGTATTTATTTCTGCATACTTCTAATGGATGAATGTCATGAAGTACATCTCTTGCTACCAGTCTGCTTATCGCTAACACAATTAAAATACAGAAAGAAAGAAATATTGTGTCTGCTCTGGTTTGTTTCAGAGTAGTGTTGTGAGAGGACAGTACAGCCAGTCCATGTCAGTGGATCTGTTCTTCATGAGGCAGTGGGAGGAGGAGCGCTGGCCTCTCACACAGCATCGCTCCTTCAGGCTCCTCTCGACTCCTCTCATCCCACAAATCCCAGTCTTCACCAACAGTAAGGCTTTCTTAGGCCACGTTAGCTTATTTATTTATGCATATTTAATGGAAAACAATAATAAAGATTGTGTAATGGGGCTGGGTGATAATTTGGCAACATTTAACAGGAGATAAGATGAAGAGGAGGTAAATATTATTGTTATTGTATCATAATAATGTGAACATATGTTACAGAAATCAGCTTTGGAAATTAATGATTTCAAGAAAATTAATTAATTGAAGGTTTTATTTTACATTTGAGTTTTTTCTCATGTGAATCGTTCTCATGTGAATCGAATCGTGTCATTATTTTAAATGTCATTTTGCATGCAGTTGATGTATCATGACATTTAGTTTTGGAGCTATTCATCATTTCACAGACTGCTTTTAAAGTTACACAGAAAAAGATGTTGAATTGGAGCCTTTAGGTTGTTCCATCTCTCTCTCTCTCTCTCTCTTCTCTCTCTCTCTCTCTCTCTCTCTCTCTCTCTCTCTCTCTCTCTCTCTCTCTCTCTCTCTCTCTCTCCACAGACACGGTCCCATCTGAGGGAATGTTTACTGCCACTTTAGGCGTCTTTGCGCCTGATGTTTCCCTCCAGAAGGTGACAGTCGATGGTGGCGGTGACCTGTTAACCTGGACCCAGAGCCACCAAACAGAGAGCAACACAGACCTCAGGGTGTCCAGGCTCTCCACCTCCAATGGGAGCCACTCTTACCAGCTTCGTTTCCTGCTGTCACACATGAAAATAATCCCGGAGGTGAGATTGAATGAGCAGTTTTATTATGTGTGGAAGTTCAGGAGTATGTGAAACAACCTGCTGTCTCACCCCAGTATATAGGTGGTGGCTATACGACGTACAGCCTCTCTTTCACCTTTACTCTTACTATCTTACCCAGTGGAGAGGTGTTTTACCATCAGGCCACCGTAGAGCATAGTGCTGAATACACAGGTGAGTATTTTGAGTAATAATTTTTTTAGAACAATTGGTGCAGTTTAAATAAATATACTAATGGTTTGCATGTTTCATGCCCATATTTAGAACATATATTGTTTATATGACAGCCAACCATTTTCTGATGTGTACTAATGTTTGTTTTTGGATTAATTCATTACTTCATTAATCTGTTTTTTTTTAAAACTGCAATATGAGACTCTTTTGATTTTACTTGATACTGCGGCTGATTTTTTTTGATGTGATGGTGGGAATCTCTGACATGCAAGAATAAATGATCAAACTGTTTACTGAGGGAACTGAGTTAAGATTTATTTTATAGTTTAAAGAGTTTTATAGGTATTACAGAAAGGATTTTTTGTAAACTGCAGTTTAAATTTTCATCCAGGTTTTGTCTTTGTGTTTGTGGTATTTTCTGACTGTGTGATGATTTTTGCTGTTGATGTAACAATTTGTTGTGTACTTTTATTTTGAAATTTCTGTGTTAGGGGGGCAGCGTCTGGGCTGACCATCTCCTGTATGTGTCTAGGTCTCACTGTCAACAATATTCAGCCTCCTCGTAGAGTGCACATAGAGGTTGTTAAACAGGGCGATGAGGCCTTGTGTCAAAACATATTGTTTAAATTAATCAGCTAGTGCTTCGCAGATAGAAGAAAAAAGGAAATTAATCGTATAACAAACAGTGTGCTTTAGAAAATGGAATCATCCTATTAATGAACAGATGTTAGAAATCAATGCAAACCAACCAAATGTTACACTCCTCTCATAAAACAAACACGTGCCCCTGACGATTCCCTTTCTTTCCTGGTGCAGCTCCAAGTTCCCCCAAACTGGAGGGGAAGTGCACAGACAGCAGCCTGGTGGTGCTGCTGCACCACGGGGCCCAGGCCGAGCTGCAGTGGGAGCTCTACCTCGGAGCCCGCAGGCTGGACTGGGACCTGGTGGAGATGGGGGGGTTCGTGGTGGAGCCGGAGGAGGACTACCTGACTGTGGAGATCCCCCTCTACAGCCCTGGGATGAACTATGGGGTGATGAATTGTAGTTTTTTACACCTCCTGTTGTGGATAATTCTGTTGTACCTGAGATTTCTGGAAAATATTCCCACCTTGTTTTCCATTTTCTTACTTAATTAGTCTAAAACCTCCTTTTACATGAGCTTTGGGAAGACAGATAGTGTAGCAATTAGACTGTTAGAAGGTTGTTTTTAACTTAATTAGTTTTTTCTTGCTCATTTACTCGGCTATTGTCTAATCTCCATCTTACTGAATCTGATGCAGGGATCCCATCTGTTTGCTCAATTCGGTAAATTAACTTTCTAATTAAATTAAAGGATTAGAAACACTCCTCAGGCTGGGTTTCTTAAAACCATCTTAATGCAAATAGAGGATTTTAACACGTCATGGATACTTAAAAACAAGCTCCTGTTTATTACCACCAGTGCTTATATAAAAAAAGATCCAGCGTTTGTGCTTGTTTACAGTGTAATTTATACTGTTACTCCATCATAAAGCTGCTTCTTCTTTTCCCATGCAGGAGCTGACATTGCAGGGTCTTGTCTCTGGTGTGGACGTGTCTGTTGTGGGTGCAGAGTCTCTTAAAGTAGAGGATTTTCTCATCCATAAATGCACCTTTGCTGTTAGAGAACTACTAGGTACAAACTACAACCTCCAACTGAACCCATAAAAGTCTTCGATTTAATTCATATTAACGTTGACACTCGCAGTGTTTCTGTAGTATGTTTGCCAGAAGGGAGGATGGTGGCAGTAGTTGACACCACCCACACCATCCCGCCCACTCACCCCAACCGAACCACCCTATTGGACCCCGGCTGTGTTCCCATGGAGACGGACAGTGCCAGAGCGCTGTTCAGCTTCAGCCTGGACTCCTGTGGGACTACGGTCACTGTGAGATCCCCAACTGTTTGAGATTCACACACAAAATATGCTTTCTGGCCTTGTTTCTGATCTCCTCATATTTCCTCAGACTGAGGGAAATTTCCTTGTTTATGAAAATCAGATCAGTTACCCTCAAGATGTTCTGCCTTTGGATGATCCTCTCATACACAGAGATTCTCCATACAGGTGAGAAACACACATACTGACCTCAACCTGTCTTTAAACCAGAGGATAGTGTTGATGTAAGTCTTGTCTTTTCTCAGGCTGACAATTCAGTGCCGCTACCCAGCAAACGATACGAGCACTCTTGCTATACATCAGCCTGTGAGCTCTTCTCGGGACCTTTCACCCATGCCAGTCAAACGCACACGCAGGGAAGCTGCAAACACAGGTGTGTGTGTGTGTGTGTGTGTGTGTGTGTGTGTGTGTGTGTGTGTGTGTGTGTGTGTGTGTGTGTGTGTGTGTGTGTGTGTGTGTGTGTGTGTGTGTGTGTGTGTGTGTGTGTGTGTGTGTGTGTGTAACTGTGACTTCAGTTAGTAGTTTTTTTTTAAAGGTGATATTTAATATGAATTATGTAAATGTGTGATTTCCACTCCTATTAGGTCAAAGAAAATGGAGGGTGAATTTGGAGGGACGGCAAAACCTTCGTCTAGGTAGTGCTGCTGTGGAACTATATTTAAATCAACTGATCTCGGGCGAGTCGTATTATGGGGATGTCAAAGATAATTTATATATTTTACTGTCATAAGTCGGTGTAATAAGATGTTTAACTTCTTTTTTCTTATATGGAGTTTCAGAGTGGATCACATGGACGCTTGTCTCCATGCTGCTGCTGATACTCTGCACATCGGCTTCTGCATACAGGACCTGCAAATTAAATAAATGAGCTCTGTTTTATTTTACATTTTTGTTGTGAATTATGTGTATGTATTTTCTCTTTGTCCTGACAAGATATGAGAAATTAAATGAAAAGGTATTGTTTCTTTTTGTAAACATGTTTGTGTTAAATGATTCATTGAATGTATAATAAAACATATAAACACTGGCATTGTCTACCTCAAGCATCTACTACTGAAATAGAGACTTTTGGTGCTTTTTAGATTTTTCTTAAATACCAAGGCCTGTTTTTAATGAAGGTGAACCAGAGAGAAACCTCAACCTGATGAGCTGTAACAGTTTTTTACGACATAACATTTTGACAAGAGACACAGGATACATTTACAATATTAATAATGCCCCGCCTTGTTCCTGGCAGCTGGATTGTGTCGGTTCGGGGAACTCTGACAGATAACTCTGAAGTAAGCATCATGGAGAAAGAAGACTGGGTCACCTCAGTCCCCCTCAACCAAGACCACAACTGAAGCCAGTCCCTAATAAACAGGCCCCTCATTGGGGTCTGGGACCAGCTTAGGAAGGGACCAAACCCACAGTGGCCCAGCTACCTCATGTGTCCAGGGGCGAACTCATATCTGGATCATTGTCAATCATTATACACAAACACAAATTACAGTTAACAAAATAACAGTATTGGAAATGTGGTAGTAATGATGCATGAATGATATTTATCCCATTAATTACAGAAGGTAACACTGACTGAACGCTGACCTGAACTGATGTCTGCTGTCAGTTTTGGTGTGCTAGTTCAAAAGCTCTGATATTAAACATGCTGCTTCACTGACATGCCGTTAGTGTAATGGGTTGCACCTGTGTGTGAAAAAGGTCCACTGACTGAAGATAGATTGATTGCTAATGAGCTACACATGTGGCTGTAACGCCTGAGGGCCTCTGGTTGGTTGGTGAGGAAATGGACTTATAAAAACTGGTGTAGGAGATAACCACCATGTGGTGCCAGTTTGGCCAGTACATTACAAGGAAGTGGTTCACTTTAGCTTGTTTTGGTTAGCAGGTGTAGTTTGCTAGCAGCTAGGCTAGCTTTAGACACTGCCAACACATCAGTGGCTATGGCTTTGGGTTTTTGCTTTGGGTAAGGGGCTCTGATTTCAGTTTACGAGCCAGTTGATATGAATTCACTTGTATATTGGCAGTTTATATACATATGCCTTTGTTTTACAGTGTGGCCTTCCTGCTGTCTGTGTGGTCAACTGCAAAATGTCAAATTCCCAATGGTGAGAATTTAAATGTTTGCTTATAGGCCTACAATAACTGAACCATTTTGACCATTTTGTTTTTTTGTCAATGCAGAAGTTCTTAACATGGAGTGTCGTGATCGCTTCTTCATGATAGCTGTTGATCTCTCGTTTGCTGGGAATGAACCTCACTTTGAGGCTGTTGGTAAGTTCTACATGGCTTCATTGCAAACGGACACCCCTGAAATTGAACATCTAATCACTGAAGTGTGGTTTGAGAATTAGGCTTTGAGGATTGCAGAGATCTGTTGGGTTTAATAACATGTATTGCCCTCCAGATGAGACAGGTGTATACCCAATCAGTGAGCAGTATGCAGCAACATGTGGCTACAGCATCAGCATTGTTCCTCAATCAGGTCATGTGGAGCTACGAGCCTCTTACTTCAGCTGTCACACTGACAACAAAGTATGTACAATGTCATTTATCAACCCAAACGAAAGGAAATTGGGTATTACTTCAAGAACAAAACTCTAGATTGCCCAGTGGTTACAATTCTAACACTGAGGTTTTTATAAAACACATTTTATGGGTTTTTCTTCAGGATGATGAAATGTTCACATTTAAGTTCAACCTCGTTGCAACACATGACAGAGAGGAGGCCGCCTATGCTTTGAACAAGACCTGTTCTCCCACACTCCCCTGGGCTCCCAGAGATGTTACCTGTGAGGTTAACTACATGGAAGTAAGCTTGGGTTCCTGTAATATTAATTTTTGAAGAATTGTTGCAAGTCTTTGCTAATCCTAGTTTCTCTGCAGGTGTATGTGAGGAATGAAGTCACCTGTCCGTCTGGGAACGAGGATCAGAATGCTTCTCTAAAACCTGTATGGTTGAACTTGATGACTAATATTGCTGAAGTTGATTCTTCTCAGAATAAGTCTCCCATTTCTGTTTTAGGCTTCAGCCACTTCAGACTGGCAGGTGCTGTTGCACAGAGATGGGGAGCAGTTGATGCCCATGAACCTCTCTGAAGCCCATAAGCAGGGTTATGCATTTGACTTGACAGATGGAAGGCTTGTATTTCGCACACCATACGGACAACCTGACTCGCTCAGCACTACGGTAAACCACTAATGCAGAACTTGGCTCATTTTGTAGGTATTTGAAATTCTCTCTTATATAGTTTACAAATGCCTACAGTATTTGTCTTGTAAAGCTTAGTCCAAAGCAGGTTTTGATTTTGAGTCTCTCTCTCTCCAGGTGAATGGCGTTCCAGTAGAGGTGGTCCATGCAACTCTGTTTTCCAGACAAAGCTGGGTTGTCCTCATGGTCGACCTGGTGGCTGCTTGCTCCATGTGTCAGTATTACCATCTGTACATTACTGTAGTTTAATTTTCTCATGGTAATTAAAATGAAGCTGTAATATTGGTGTCCACAGATGAAGGATCATATGATGAAAGCGGATACATGATGTGGGAGACTCCAGAGGAGCTGCAACCGCTGATGTCTGGTCTACATGAGACACAGATCAACGTTGGAGTCAATGGTGAACTTGTGGAGCAGCCAGTTGCAGAGGAGAGAGGCTACATTGTGGAGAAGCACAACACCACAGTCCAGATCAGCATCCCCTATAATGCTGAAGGGGGATACAGGAAGGTCAGAAGGCACCATCATGACACTAATGTCGTCTTGGCAGTCAGAACAGGATTAAATGTATTGCACTGAACTAATTAATGATTCATAAATATACTTTGGGTATGAGGTGAATTGGTTTAATCTTGCTGCACATTTTGTTCACTTTGGATGTTCTGACCGTATTCCTTCACAAATCTCTTGCAGAGCTTGGTGTCTGGTGACCTCTACGAGTTCTATGTCTTTGATCTCTACGTGGAGCAAATCTCAGTGGATGAGGATCATGTTGACACCAGACTTCGTTTCCACAGGACACTAGCCACTCCCCTGCTGCCACGGCCCGTTTTTAGTTTAAACCGTAAGTCTAATGACTCGACATTTGTCCAGCTGATGCAACCATAATCTCAACGGCTTTTCGTTTCAGGAACGGTTCTTGAGGATCGCACGTTCACGGTCTACCTCGGAGATGTTCCTGAGGACGTAGAGCTGGCAGCTGTTCATCTGAATGGACATAAATACATGCTGCCATTTAATAATACAAGCAGCCAAACCATCACAAAGGTTGTTCATCCCAACAACACTCATGGCTACACTCTGAAGGTGCCTTTTGACGACCCTGTCGTTGTACAAAAGGTAACGGTTTTCTGAAAGTAGGCTGATTTCAGAGTTTTGCTCCTTGCAACAGTTTCTGAACTCAGTCGTAATTGTATTTTGTTTCTTAGTTCTCTAAAGAACAAGCAGTTCTTCAGTATAAGCTGGACGTCAACTACACAATGACAATTTTGCCTGAAAATGAGCCTTATTACCACCTGGAATCTGTTGAGGCATTGTTCACAGATGTGTGTAAGTCATTCACTTTTGGATAATTTCATTATTTCTACTGGCAGCGAGCGGAGTTACCATTGTCTTGTATTTCAAAGCTCCTCCGACCTTTCAAGCCGTCTGTTCGGAGTCTGGGATCCGCTTCAAACTGGACCACCGGTCTTTTGACTACATGTGGGACATCAGTGTCGGTTCAGACCTGCTGACATCAGAGCTGGCAGCCCAGCACGGCTACATCCTGAGCAACAATAGCCAGAGTCTGCTGCTCAACGTGCCGCTCTTCACTCATGGCTACAAGTACAAGGTGAGTTGAGGGGAAATGGCGTATTGGAAGCATCAACTTGTGTTGCCTTGAAGACGAATAACTGAAGCTTCATGTATTTTACAGGATGTCACTTTGAAGGGATTCTTTGGCACTTTTGAGATCCTTGTGCGGGATCATGACACATCGGAGGTCCAGAGCTCCACTGTCAAGACTTGTCCCTTCACTGCTACTGAACTCATTTGTAAGACTTTACCATATAGGTGGTTTTTGGGGACTTTACATGTAGATGACAAGTTTAATATAATCCTTTATTTGTCCCACAATGGGGAAATTCCAATGTTACAGCAGCCAAGTGGACAGAGGAAGAAAACAGTATTTAAAAAAACAAAACAAACAGTACGAATATGCTTTCTGCAGTGTGTTCGACTGACGGGAGGATGACCGTGGTGGCTGACTTGTCTCTGGCCATCCCAAGTGGAGGAGTTCCTGCTAGAACCAACCTCGTAGACAAATACTGCGGACCCAAAGAGGCAGACGACACCAAGGCTCTCTTCTCTTTTCCACTCAACGGCTGTGGATCCACAGTCAAGGTAGCGCTGCTTATTAATGGAACTGTTCTTCTACAGTTAAACTCATTGCACAAATAACACTCGCGTATGCTTTGTTTCACCAGCTCGGCAAGGAATACGTGACCTATGAGAACGAGATTTTCTTCAGCCGGAAGTTGAACGCTCTGAAAAATCCAGCAGACTCCAGCAATGACATTGACAAGTACCTTCTACCCCAACTGTCTTTGCCTTATCGACTAGTTCAGGAGGGGTAAATGACAAACCGTTTGTCCCTCTTGTATTTCAGGGTGATGGTGCAGTGTACATATCCTCTGGCAGGACTGTATCGACTTTTCTCAGTGTACAAGTTTGAGTCCGACACGGCTGGCATCGGTCGCATCGTGCGTTCTGCACGCTCCGCTGAAGGTGGGTGGCTCAACCCATAAACCTGTTTCACTCTGTATATTGCATGCTGTCAGTTTGTTTGCTCCTGTACTCTAGGTCTACAGAGTTCCACCACCAAGCCCCCTGCTGTGCTTCAAACGGCAGTGCCCGCTACAAGACTCACCCCAAGACCTGTCTCTATTAAACCTGGTTACCGTCCTCCTGCTCAGTACATCAGAGTATCTAGTTTTCTGAAAAATCTTTCTAAAAGTCAGTACTTGATGATACTAAATGCTCAAACAGGTTTTTAATTAAGTTCTTGGTTCCTAAATCTTCAATTCTGTTCACAGGAGGAAGAGGATCTTCACAAGTCAAACTAAATGCTGGCATATTTTGAAGGACTAAACTTGTATTTTTAAATGTAAATCTCAATAAATTGGTGTCTTTAAAGAAACATGCAGACTTGTCAGTTGATACTGGAAAAACTACTGTACATGAAGGAAGCAGGAAACCAATTAGTGTTGAGTGGCTGATGCGGGGTGGTGTTACAGCTTTAATGTAAATAAAAGCCTGGTTATGGTAAGCTTTATGACATGTCCTAAAAAATGGTTACAAAGTGCTCCATAAACAAATGTAAGTATGTAATCCTACATGGGGAACATATATAACATGGATGGCTAAAATGAGGAAAAGGATAAGTCAAAGTCCATATAGGAAAGGAGATCTATGAAAAGGCTCACCCTTAGGTGGGTTTTGAGGTGCTTCATAAAACAAAGATTCAGCAAACCTGAGTGAGGAAGCTGATTCCAGTGTTGGGGCTAAAACTGCAAAGGCACATCCCCTCTAGTTCTGCAGTTAGTGGGGAATGGATAAAAGGCCAAGATATGAGGAACAAGGAGATCTGAACTGTAACTGGGGCAAGGTCAGGATCTTGTTTGTCAATTGTCTGGCAGATGCATTTTTGGACTAAATGATTTAAAGAAGCTGGACTGAGGCATGTGTAGAGAATTACAGTAATCTAGATGAGAGAAAATGAAGGTGTGAATTAATAGTTCAAGAACAATCTGATTTTTGCAGTAATTCAAAGCTGAAGTTTTGTAACATGGTCAAATGCCAATGTCCAAGATTCTTAGCAGTAGGTTTGATATTTGTAATGGTCCAATAAACTGTAGTGACAATTGTCAGTTCCAATTCAAAGGATTTTTTTTTTTGGCTTAACACTTTTTAAACAGTTAGGTACAGACCCAGATCTGAGAGAGGAACTGATAATGGGCTATTTAATAGTAAACAGGTCAGAAAAGTAAGCATCTTTAATAGTCTGGTTCAATTCCTTCAGAGGCAGTGGACAGGGACTTTCCCAATTGCACTCTGCCTTCCTATATTCCCTTTGTTGTTTAACAGTTAATAACTGGGTCAGCCCTGGATGCATGAGTGGAAAAATAAATTTCTTTCAAACACATTAAACCTATTAGCAAACTGAGGGAGGGAATTGGCCCAACTAGAAAATTGGCTACAAAATTTGGCTGCTGAATTAAGATGCAAAAGTGGATTATACATTTCTGGGATGAAGCAGGTAAACACATTTATGGTCAGACAAAAATCATGCACATTTTAAAAAAACAAAAAAAAAGACTTAAAGAGTCAAGGTTGAGTGCAACACAAGTGAGATGGTCTTTAAAGACAACTGCAATACATACCCCCACCACAGCCAGTTACTCTTGAACTAAAAAAAAAAAAAACTGGGTGGGCAGACTTCAGTTTCAGTAAGAAGTAGAACAAGGTTTTTCAATCATTGAGAATGAAAAGTTAAACACACAAGACTGTCCATTTGGATGGCCACTTACAACTTCACATACTGTATGTAGAATTACACCAAGATGTACAGACTGGCCTGTGGTTGTATGAGCCACTCATTCACATGCATTTGTCCTTATGTTCATATAGTGTTAAAGTATCAATGACAGATCAGGAGCATTTAAGACAAATTTATTCAACTTTACATTTAAAATACATGCAGTCACAATCCAATATATGGTGTCACTTTAGCTTGTGGTGATCCTCTAGCTCCTGTAAAGAGAGTTAAAACAAGATTTAAAATAAAACCCCTACATGTCAGCAAACTGCAAATAATCAACCAACCTTTGTTAAACTGATTTAGAAAACTAGATACTCTGATGTACTGAGCAGGAGGACGGTAACCAGGTTTAATAGAGACAGGTCTTGGGGTGAGTCTTGTAGCGGGCACTGCCGTTTGAAGCACAGCAGGGGGCTTGGTGGTGGAACTCTGTAGACCTAGAGTACAGGAGCAAACAAACTGACAGCATGCAATATACAGAGTGAAACAGGTTTATGGGTTGAGCCACCCACCTTCAGCGGAGCGTGCAGAACGCACGATGCGACCGATGCCAGCCGTGTCGGACTCAAACTTGTACACTGAGAAAAGTCGATACAGTCCTGCCAGAGGATATGTACACTGCACCATCACCCTGAAATACAAGAGGGACAAACGGTTTGTCATTTACCCCTCCTGAACTAGTCGATAAGGCAAAGACAGTTGGGGTAGAAGGTACTTGTCAATGTCATTGCTGGAGTCTGCTGGATTTTTCAGAGCGTTCAACTTCCGGCTGAAGAAAATCTCGTTCTCATAGGTCACGTATTCCTTGCCGAGCTGGTGAAACAAAGCATACGCGAGTGTTATTTGTGCAATGAGTTTAACTGTAGAAGAACAGTTCCATTAATAAGCAGCGCTACCTTGACTGTGGATCCACAGCCGTTGAGTGGAAAAGAGAAGAGAGCCTTGGTGTCGTCTGCCTCTTTGGGTCCGCAGTATTTGTCTACGAGGTTGGTTCTAGCAGGAACTCCTCCACTTGGGATGGCCAGAGACAAGTCAGCCACCACGGTCATCCTCCCGTCAGTTGAACACACTGCAGAAAGCATATTCGTACTGTTTGTTTTGTTTTTTTAAATACTGTTTTCTTCCTCTGTCCACTTGGCTGCTGTAACATTGGAATTTCCCCATTGTGGGACAAATAAAGGATTATATTAAACTTGTCATCTACATGTAAAGTCCCCAAAAACCACCTATATGGTAAAGTCTTACAAATGAGTTCAGTAGCAGTGAAGGGACAAGTCTTGACAGTGGAGCTCTGGACCTCCGATGTGTCATGATCCCGCACAAGGATCTCAAAAGTGCCAAAGAATCCCTTCAAAGTGACATCCTGTAAAATACATGAAGCTTCAGTTATTCGTCTTCAAGGCAACACAAGTTGATGCTTCCAATACGCCATTTCCCCTCAACTCACCTTGTACTTGTAGCCATGAGTGAAGAGCGGCACGTCGAGCAGCAGACTCTGGCTATTGTTGCTCAGGATGTAGCCGTGCTGGGCTGCCAGCTCTGATGTCAGCAGGTCTGAACCAACACTGATGTCCCACATGTAGTCAAAAGACCGGTGGTCCAGTTTGAAGCGGATCCCAGACTCCGAACAGACGGCTTGAAAGGTCGGAGGAGCTTTGAAATACAAGACAATGGTAACTCCGCTCGCTGCCAGTAGAAATAATGAAATTATCCAAAAGTGAATGACTTACACACATCTGTGAACAATGCCTCAACAGATTCCAGGTGGTAATAAGGCTCATTTTCAGGCAAAATTGTCATTGTGTAGTTGACGTCCAGCTTATACTGAAGAACTGCTTGTTCTTTAGAGAACTAAGAAACAAAATACAATTACGACTGAGTTCAGAAACTGTTGCAAGGAGCAAAACTCTGAAATCAGCCTACTTTCAGAAAACCGTTACCTTTTGTACAACGACAGGGTCGTCAAAAGGCACCTTCAGAGTGTAGCCATGAGTGTTGTTGGGATGAACAACCTTTGTGATGGTTTGGCTGCTTGTATTATTAAATGGCAGCATGTATTTATGTCCATTCAGATGAACAGCTGCCAGCTCTACGTCCTCAGGAACATCTCCGAGGTAGACCGTGAACGTGCGATCCTCAAGAACCGTTCCTGAAACGAAAAGCCGTTGAGATTATGGTTGCATCAGCTGGACAAATGTCGAGTCATTAGACTTACGGTTTAAACTAAAAACGGGCCGTGGCAGCAGGGGAGTGGCTAGTGTCCTGTGGAAACGAAGTCTGGTGTCAACATGATCCTCATCCACTGAGATTTGCTCCACGTAGAGATCAAAGACATAGAACTCGTAGAGGTCACCAGACACCAAGCTCTGCAAGAGATTTGTGATGGAATACGGTCAGAACATCCTAAGTGAACAAAATGTGCAGCTAGATTAAACCAATTCACCTCATACCCAAAGTATATTTATGAATCATTAATTAGTTCAGTGCAATACATTTAATCCTGTTCTGACTGGCAAGACGACATTAGTGTCATGATGGTGCCTTCTGACCTTCCTGTATCCTCCTTCAGCATTATAGGGGATGCTGATCTGGACTGTGGTGTTGTGCTTCTCCACAATGTAGCCTCTCTCTTCTGCAACTGGCTGCTCCACAAGTTCACCATTGACTCCAACGTTGATCTGTGTCTCATGTAGACCAGACATCAGCAGGTGCAGCTCCTCTGGAGTCTCCCACATCATGTATCCGCTTTCATCATATGATCCTTCATCTGTGGACACCAATATTAATAGCTTTACCATGAGAAGATGAAACTACAGTAATGTACAGATGGTAATACTGACACATGGAGCAAGCAGCCACCAGGTCGACCATGAGGACAACCCAGTTTTGTCTGGAGAACAAAGCTGCATGGATCACCTCTACTGGAACGCCATTCACCTGGAGAGAGACTCAAAATCAAAACCTGCTTTGGACTACCTTACAAGACAAATACTGTAGGCATTTGTAAACTATACAAGAGAGAATTTCAAATACCTACAAAATGAGCCAAGTTCTGCATTAGTGGTTTACCGTAGTGCTGAGCGAGTCAGGTTGTCCGTATGGTGTGCGAAATACAAGCCTTCCATCTGTCAAGTCAAATGCATAACCCTGCTTATGGGCTTCAGAGAGGTTCATGGGCATCAACTGCTCCCCATCTCTGTGCAACAGCACCTGCCAGTCTGAAGTGGCTGAAATATAGGCCTAGAAGGACAAGTGAAAACTTATTTTACTCTATATGCTTCTTTATTTTATTTTTGGGGCTTTAGACAAGACCACTTTAGAGAGCTATGGGGTCAGATTTGAACCCATGGCTGCTGCAGCAAGGGAGTTACCTGTATGTGTTTATTTAATTGCATCTCATTGTATCCCAGCCATATGTGATAAATTCCATAAGTTTCCCAGAAGGCAATCTCACACATACCATTTGGACTACAGCATCCCAGTCGTCTTGTTTTGTCCCAGTTGGACAGGCCATGTCACTCCTTACAGACACCTAGAGAGACATAAGGGTTAGCAAGCGTCTGAAATAGTTTAATAAAAATGTTATGTTGAAACTTAGCTTACTTCCATGTAGTTAACCTCACAGGTAACCTCTCTGGGAGACCAGGGGAGAGTGGGAGAACAGGTTTTGTTCAAAGCATAGGTGATATCCTCTCCTCCATGCATTGCATTTAGATTGAAGTTGAACGTGAACACTTCGTCATCCTGAAAAAAACAAGGTTGTAGAGAAGAGTCTCAGGATTGCAACTGTAGGCTCTAGCGTTTTGATCATCACATTTCTAAAAAGGGTTAGTAGTGATCTGTAGTCGTTTGTGGATTTTAAAGAGTTTTTATGCCATTTATACATACTGTATTGTCAGTGTGACAGCTGAAATAAGATGCTCGTAGCTCCATACGGCCCAGTAGAGGGAGAAGATTGGTGCTGTAACCACACGTAGCTGCATACTTCACAGTGATAGGATACACACCTGTCTCATCTGGAAGACAATTTTATTTGCACCTTTATTCAGTGAAATACATCAGCATCAATTGGGTGGATGCGCCAAAATATAGCTGATGAAACAGGTTAGTCTTAACTGACCAGAAATTTGGTTCATGAGCTACTGTAGTTAAGTGCAAGCACTTTGCAATCTTCCTGGCTTCCAAAATGTATTTCAACTTAACTTAACTGGAACCCCCCCCAATCAATATTCTTAGTCCCAAATGGCACATGGTGGTTAGTAAGAATCTGTAGGACTTACCAACAGCCTCAAAATTAGGTTCTTTCTCAGCGAAGGAGAGATCAACAGCTATCGTGAAGTAACGATCACGACACTCCATAGTAACAGCTCCTGTGTGAACAAACAAGGTCAGATCTAAATATGTGCCAATGACTACAGGCAGTATCTAGTTTAATTCTTACCATCGGGAATATGACATGTTGCCATTGACCACATAGACAGCAGCAAGGTCACACTGTAAGACAAATGCATATAGACATCAAACATACAGGTAGACTAATGGCAACTTAAAGTATGCAAATAATTCTCAGAGCCCCTTACCCAAAGCAAAAGCAAAAGCTAAAAGCCATAGCCACTGATGTGTTGGCAGTGTCTAAAGCTAGCCTAGCTGCTAGCAAACTACACCTGCTAACCAAAACACGCTAAAGTGAACCACTTCCTTGTAACGTACTGGCCAAACTGGCACCACATGGTGGTTATCTCCTACACCAGTTTTTATAAGTCCATTTCCTCACCAACCAACCAGAGGCCCTCAGGCGATACAGCCACATGTGTAGCTCATTAGCAATCAAATGTTTGAATCATTTGCAGCTGTGGGGTTAAACCTGCCCTCCTTCAAACCTCATGGGTCAAGAAATGGAGTATAAAAGCTGGTGTAGCAGGTAGTAGAAGATGCTGCCAGTCTGGCCAAGATATATTAAGCAAATAGTTCACTTTAGTGTGTGTTGGTTAGTAGGTGTAGTTTACTAGCAGCTAGGCTAGCTTTAGACACTGCCAACACATCAGTGGCTATGGCTTTAGGGTTTTTCCTTGGGTAAGTTGCTTAGTTGCAACTTTATTAAGTTTTATTTGTGCTGGTATTTTTGCATGCTAGAGACATGTTTTGTCTTACAGAGTGGCCTTATTTCTCCTGTCTGTGCGGTCTGTTGTAAAGTGCGCTGCCATTCCCGAGGGTAACTAAAATATTGGCTCAGTGAATTATAATAATTAAGATGTATGTATTTTGACCGTAACTTGTTTATGCATACAGGAGTTCTTCACATGGAGTGTCATGAGCGTTATTTCATGATAGCTGTTGATCTTTCCTTCACTGGGGAGGACCCTCGCTTTGAGGCCGTAGGTAAGTCCTGCACAGCTTCATCATGCTGTTATGTAAATACTTTTGCACCATAACTATCTAAAATGGGCCAGGCCAACATGTGCTAGGAGTTATTATGATCACATTTCTAGATTCTTGCAAATAGTACCCCTTCAATCATGCATCTAATCAGAGAATCCTTTATTGTAGTTTCTAGTCAAACTCGAAGTTCTTGACCTTGTCTCGAGTAAATATTAAGCCACACTATTAATAAAAAAACGTATTATTTCTTCCAGCTGGGACAGGTGTGTACCCAATCAGTGAGCAGTATGCAGCAACGTGTGGCTACAGTGTCTGCCTTCTCCCTCTGCAAGACCATGTGGAGCTAAGAGCCTCTTACTTCAGCTGTCACACTGACAACAAAGTACGTACAAATATTATCAACACAAACTAAAGGAAATTGGGCATGGTTTCAGGAACAAAACTCTACATTGCTTACAGTTCTGACACCTAGATGGTATGTTTTTATAAAATATTTTATGGGGCTTTTCAGGATGACAAAATGTTCAAATTTAAGTTCAACCTGATTGCGACACATGAAGGAGAGGAAGTCACCTATGCTCTGAGCAAGACCTGTTCTCCCACACTCCCCTGGTCTCCCAGAGAGGTTACCTGTGAGGTTAACTACATGGAAGTAAGCTTTGGTACACTTTTGTAACAAATTTGGGCAATTGTGCCAACTGTTCACTAATCCTAGTTTCTCTGCAGGTGTCTGTAAGGAGTGAAGTCAGCTGTCCATCTGGTACAATGAAAGATGACTGGAATGCCCTCAGACCTGTATGTTTCACTGTTGAAGGAATTCCTTAGCTCATGCAGTCAAGTTCCACTTTTTAAGCCTTTACATTTTTTTTCCAGGCACATAGCTCAACCACTTCAGACTGGCAGGTGACATTTCAGAGAGCAGAGGAGCAGTTGCCGCCCATGAACCTCTCTGAAGCCCGTAAACGGGGTTATGCATTTGACTTGAAAGATGGAAGGCTTGTATTTCGCACACCATACGGACAACCTGACTCGCTCAGCACTACGGTAAACCTCCTAATGCAGAATCTGTTTTTGTAAAGCTTAATCCAAAGCAGATTTTGATTTTGAGTCTCTCTCCAGGTGAATGGCGTTCGAGTAGAGGTTGTCTATGCAACTCTGTTCTCCAGACAAAGCTGGGTTGTCCTCATGGTCGACCTGGTGGCTGCTTGCTCCATGCGTCAGTATTACCATCTGTACATAGCTGTAGTAACATTTCACTTAATTTACAATTGAAGTTACAATATTGTCTCCAACAGATGAAGGATCATACGATGACAGCGGCTATATGTTGTGGCAGACTCCAGGGGTGCTGTATCCCAGTCTTGACAGCACACAGCTCAACATTGGACTCAATGGTGAACTTGTGGAGCAGCCAATTGCAGAGGAGAGAGGCTACATTGTGGAGAAGCAAAACACCACAGTCCAGATCAAAATCCCTTATAATGCTGAAGGAGGATACAGGAAGGTCAGAAACCTAAGATGTCCAAACTAGGCATAAGATCCCTTCAAGGTCCAGATTGGGGCAATTAAACATGTCTAGATTATTTAAACACCACTACTTAAAAGGAGACGAATATTACTGATTATGCATTAACAGATTTACAGCAAGTATAAAATGTGTTCTATCTGGCAGCATAATATGAAAGCGCAGAAGAATCTGACTAGAAGCTTATCTGAACTGCATGTGTCTCTTGCAGAGCATAGTGTCTGGCGATCTCAACGAGTACTATGTCTTTCATCTGTACTTGGAACAAATCATGGTGGATGAGGAAAACGTAGAGACCAGGATCCGCCTTTACAGGACGCTGGCCACTCCCCTGCTGCCACACCCAATCTTCACTGAAAACCAAACTCTTATCAACGAGCGCGCGTTCACGGTCTACCTCGGAGATCTCCCTGAGGACGTTGAGTTGGCAGCTGTTCATTTGAATGGACATAAATACACGCTGCCATTTAATAATACAAGCAGCCAAACCATCACAAAGGTTGTTCATCCCAACAACACTCATGGCTACACTCTGAAGGTGCCTTTTGACGACCCTGTCGTTGTACAAAAGGTAATGGTTTTCTGAGAGTAGGCTGATTTCAGAGTTTTGCTCCTTGCAACTGTTTCTGAACTCAGTCGTAATTGTATTTTGTTTCTTAGTTCTGTAGAAAACACTCACTACTTCAGTATAAGCTGGACATCAACTACATACTGAGCATTTTGCCTGAAAATGAGCCTTATTACCACCTGGAATCTGTTGAGGCATTGTTCACAGATGTGTGTAAGTCCTTCACTTTTGGATAATGTAATTATTTCTATTGGCAGCGAGCAGAGTTACCATTGTCTTGTATTTCAAAGCTCCTCCGACCTTTCACGCCGTCTGTTCGGAGTCTGGGATCCGCTTCAAACTGGACCACCGGTCTTTTGACTACATGTGGGACATCAGTGTCGGTTCAGACCTGCTGACATCAGAGCTGGCAGCCCAGCACGGCTACATCCTGAGCAACAATAGCCAGAGTCTGCTGCTCGACGTGCCGCTCTTCACTCATGGCTACGAGTACAAGGTGAGTTGAGGGGAAATGGCGTATTGGAAGCATCAACTTGTGTTGCCTTGAAGACTAATAACTGAAGCTTCATGTATTTTACAGGATGTCACTTTGAAGGGATTCTTTGGCACTTTTGAGATCCTTGTGCGGGATCATGACACATCGGAGGTCCAGAGCTCCACTGTCAAGACTTGTCCCTTCACTGCTACTGAACTCATTCGTAAGACTTTACCATATAGGTGGTTTTTGGGGACTTTACATGTAGATGACACAAGTTTAATGTAATCCTTTATTTGTCCCACAATGGGGGAAATTCCAATGTTACAGCAGCAAAGTGGACAGAGGAAGAAAACGGTATTTAAAAACAGTACGAATATAATGCTTTCTGCAGTGTGTTCGACTGACGGGAGGATGACCGTGGTGGCTGACTTGTCTCTGGCCATCCCAAGTGGAGGAGTTCCTGCTAGAACCAACCTCGTAGACAAATACTGCAGACCCAAAGAGGCAGACGACACCAAGGCTCTCTTCTCTTTTCCACTCAACGGCTGTGGATCCACAGTCAAGGTAGCGTTGCCTATTAATTTAAACTGGCAATGTTGGATTTGAATCCTTCCTGTAACTTTCCCTACAGTAATTGAAAAGATTACAATGTTGTATAAATGTCACTATTTGCTCTTTGCCTTCAGATTGACAGGCAAAATGTGACCTATCAAAATGAGATTTTCTTCAGCAAGAAGTACCTTGATGTGAACGGAGCAGTATCTGTCAATACCACTGAGAGGTATTGATGACTTGCCTCTTCCTGTAGCTACAAATCTAACGCTGTACAGTATTTCAAGTTGTCCTCGTGTCTTGCAGGGTGATGGTACAGTGCACATATTCTCTGGCAAGTCTCCATCGCCTCTTCTCTCTGTACAAGTTTGAGTCTGACAAAGTTGGTGTCGGCCGCATTATCCACACTGCACAGCCCACAGCAGGTACAGTAGTTTGTTCAGCTGCTTGACGTGATCAGTTCTCACTCCTCGTATTGGATTTTAAGCATTGTCTATCTGCACTGTAGCTCAGAGTCCCACCATCAAGCCAACAACAGCACTTAAAACCACACTTGCTGCCAAAGGCCCAACTAGAGTACCTGCTGCATACCTGCCTGCTGCCAACCCACCAGTTCGCTACATTAGAGTTTCCAGGGTTAAAAGTTTTCTCAGTGGTATGAGAAAAGGTAAAATTTTGATTTTAAAAAATTCACATTTAAGAGGTGAACTCACTTTAATGTGTTTGACGTCTCTTCACAGGAGGATCCTCCCAAACTAAAATAGATGCTGCCAAAATTGGAAGGGCATCTAATTTTTAATAGAAAATATTGAATAAAGCTGTTTTTTGTAAAGAGCTGTTTGTCTCCTCTATAGGCGGGTCCACCACCCACTATACACACGCGGTAATATTGACCCAGGAAGGTGTTAAACACTAATTTGGAGACACTGGCTATAGATTTGGTAAATGTGGTAAGTGAGGATGAAGCTGTTACTGCCCCAATATGGCAAAAGGTGAGCCCTTGTGCAGAAGTGTAAAAAACTTGAAATGTCAGGTTACACTAGGTACAGTACTTGTAAATATTACAATAGTATTTTCCTACTCTACATTTGAAAGGGAATGATGTGCTTTTTTTCACTACACTATTTGCTAGCTATAGTCACTAATTAACCTGCAAAACTTGAAGTTCTATGATTTTAACTACAGTGTAGTAAGTGGTTAAAATTGACTTGACCTTTACCAGTTGCAACATTTAAGGTGTCATTAATAAAACTTAAAAAACACCTTTACACATTCTTACTAAATGAATTTAATGTCCTGTAGTGAAGTTTTACACTATTTCTGTTTTTTTTACTTCAACATGAGGCCTAATCAGTTTCAGGATTAACTTGACATTAAAGAGAAACTGGGGCAAATTTGCCCAAGAAGCATGGATTATACTATGGGGAACTTCTTACTGTACTACAAAAAGTTGAAACTAGGACTAAACTATGCTGTAAAAGTATAAAATGGCATTTAATTTTGGAAAAACTCTTTTCCCAAGTGGAAACTCTTAATTAGTAACCGGTGACACATGTTGCTCCATAGTGGATGAATGCGGGGGAATGTAAAAGTACATTTACGCAAGCATTTTTCCCCCCCCCACATCTTTTGCATGCAAAACATTTGAAGTGCTTATGAAATATTTTGTAAATGAAACTACCATTACAGGATCTTCCTTCAGCATGAATGCAAGACATAAGGATGCCATTTGAGTTGAAAGTTGCATAAAACATGACTGACAGACTAATACTTTATAATATTATAAATTGTATTTTTTTAAAAAGGGGAGAATCTTAGTTTCATAAACAGTCAAATAAACGGGGTCTTCTAAGTCAACCAGCAGGGGGCGCTACTTAATTAGCTGCTAACACAGACGCAACGACTGTTTCTCTTTTGACTCCAACATGTGAGCTGAAACTAACTCGGACACCACTTCAGACTCTCTCCAACAACGGTTTCATAAATGGTGAACAATGAACTCCAGTGAAGCGCACTGTGTGGTGAGTTTCCACTATCAAAATGTCCTCTGGCGGTAAAAAGTTTGACCGAACCTGCTCGGTGTTCACCAGCTTCCACCTCCCGCTCATGTCTCTCCTCCAGCGGGGGTCCAGGCCGCCAACCCTGCCCCCTCTCTCCAGCAGGACCCTGGGACACCCCTCTTTCCTGCCCCTGTACCTGACTGCGGGCTACCCACACCCTCACCCGGACTGCCGCGACGTCCACCCCATCACCCCGGAGGAGTTCTTCTACTCGGACCCGACCATGAGCTGTGGGAGGAGGGTCCCCAACTCAGTGAGTGAGCTGAAGGTGAGTGAGCACAGGTTGCCATGGATACCCCATCACACTGTCGGTCACATAGCAACCGTGTGATCTAGTCCCTGGATGACAGAATAAACACACTTTTATAAACTTTAATGTTTTAGAGCAATGGTTCCCAACTTAAATGGCTTTTTCTATTAATGACTAAACTGACCTTTTATGGAAATTTTGATGAATGTTGAGCAGATTATTTCCTGTGAATATTGCTTAAGAGATGAGTAAATCTCTTAAAAAAAAAAAAAGACAAATAATAGTTTGTCCACTGTTTGCAGGTTGAGAGTGAAGGCTCTTTGAATATAACTTGAATAATTTAAACTTTAAAAAAATTGTATCTTTTTCTTCACAGAAATTAACAAAATGCTGATATAGGCCTTCTATGTATCTAAGTACAACCCTTAAGAATCAAGAAGGCCTCGCAACTCTCTGTGTAGCTGCGGTGACAACTGGATCTTTTATCTTCCCACCTGAAATGATTTAAGTTTTCGGAAATACATCAGTTAAACCTGGGCACCTTTATCCATGACCATGTCCAGTTGACTTTTTAGTATTCTGTTTTGATGCACAGATACATCTATTAGATCTAATTGATTCATCCTATAAGTAGTTAACTTGAAGAATAATTGAGAACAGTATTTTTCAGGGATGTTGCAGGGCTGCACAATATACAAATTGAAGACGCTGCATTGTTTTGAAAAAAGGAAAATATGTGTCCAAACAGCATAACAATGACATTTTGTAGTTCTGAAGAGATGTCCTGGCCTACAAATCTTGTTCTCTAGATTTAAGAAAACAACAAAATTTCACATCATGATTTTAAGGTTTTTTTTTTCTGAGAATTAAATTTGTGATGCAAAAATTAATAGCAAATCACAATATCTGTCAAAATAATTGCAATATGATGTTTTTACTATTTCATGCAGCCCTACTTATAAGGGAATTGTTAAAACTTGTTTGTTGTTAATGCAAATGAAGGGTGTAAATTAATGCACAAATTATGAATACTGGACATATATTGAAATTGGATGTTAAATATGATGGAAAGATTAGGATTAAAACTGGGACTTAAATTTACTAACTGCTCTCGGTTCAGTGAACGAGCGACTACAACCATTATTTTAAAGTATCTGACGCATTCATTGCTCATTAAAATATTTATTAAAATGACCTCAGATTGTGAGAACAGTTTCTTCCCCACTGTCGCCCTCTGTGCTCTTTGTGTGGTGGTGGGGGTTGTAGAGGGTAGAGCTTATGGAGGAGCTCAGACAGACAAGGACATTTAATAAGATTGGCTCAGTGCTTTCAGACAGAGCTAAGACCCTAACCGGGGGGCTGGAAGGAAATTGAGACCTACGGCTAAGGAGGAGTCAGATTGTTTTGACAGTTAAGACTTAGCATCAGTCATATACAGTTTTTTTATTTTAGAGAAAACTGTGATTAATGTTTTTTATGAACGCACCAAAAACTCAACAATTAATTGGACTGAAGCACAGAAAAGGAAAACACATAAAACAGAAAAAAGAGGTGGGATGGTAAGAAAACACACAAAAAATAATGTTTAGAATAAAAAAAAAGTTTTATTCCCATTAACTTAAATATTGTAAACTAATGTTTGAGCTTGTAATATCATTATTTTGGTAATTTAGACTCACAGGTGTGTAAAGCTGCACAAGGCAAACTATTGGCAAGTATTTTATTAGTCTAAAACACATACTGGGGCTGTAACAGCTGTAACAGAGCCTCAATAGATTAAACTCACAGAAAAACACCAGCAAAGCAGTTGTGTGGAGTTTACTGATGATACTCAGTGTTTATGCTGTTGAACATTGATGTGGTGTTGCCATTTGAAGACACCAAAATTCAAGACTTTCCTGTTTTATTTCTTTTTCCACAAGGTCTTCGATTGCTTCCAGCTCAACACTCCCTCACCCGTTATGTCTGCCTGCCCGGCCCCACCAACCGGTCCAGACCCATTCAGATCTGAACCACAACCCACCAGGGATCTGGGCGACTTCACCTCCTTCAAAATAAATACCCTCCACCCTCCAGTGCAGCCAAGCCGCGTCGTCATCCAGCTTACCCAGGAGGAGGACCAGGCTATTACTAACCTCCTGAAACTACACCACCAGGAGCCTATACACAGTGACGAGACCCTTACTGCTCCGCAAACGGACTTCCTTAGTCACGCTGATCCTATGGACTCCTCTTCAGCTCTGGAGGTTTACAAGCCCTTCTGTAGCGATGTGCAACATCCGAGCGAGGCCAGTTCGCGGGGTCAGGGAAGATGTTGGTCAGATACGGAGCTCGAGGCAGCCAACACCCTCTTGAGTGGCTTTAGCCTGATGGAGGAGGACAGAATCTGGAGCCAAAACCACAACAAATCAGACATACCACTTCCTAATCCTCTGCCATACCAGCGGCAAAGATCTGAGACTCCTCCTGTAGCAATAACTGCTGGTTGCACTCAAAAGAACATCGGCTACATCAGCTTTAGTTGTGTCAGAGAATGTGGAGAACCAGGCTGGGAGGATTTCGTGTTTCTGGAGGGGAGGAATGCTGATAATGTTCACGTGCAAGTTTGTCAGGAATACATGGCATCACCTTTACCCCCGAGGCTGTCTTCATACCGAAAGCCAAAGAGCAGCTCGAGTGTCTCTGGAGATTTCTCAGAGGTGAAGGAATGGATGCTGTCGGACTCTGAGGGAGATGCTGTGCATGTACTCCTGAACCTTGGAGACATGGGAGTGATGGATATTGTCCAGTGATTGATCCTTTAAAAACATACCCAGGGATTTAAGACAGTGTGTAGACTGTAAATGTTTGAATACAGCTCCACTTGAACATGAAAGGGCCAATCTAGAGCCAGTGTTTGGTTTGTTCTTGATTACTGTGGTGGTTCAACATGGAGGCTTATTCCAAGGCATATATATTAATGTTTCTGCCAATAGATCCTCCTAAATGTTACACACTGGACCTTTACTACCTCTTCCTTATTATGGAAACAACTAGTTGAGTTCTTTGCACTGTTTTGAATTTTGATCCAAATATGGTCCAAAACTTCTTATTTATCTAGGTTGAGAATTTATTTCCCCACTTGAAAAAATAATGAACAGTATTTTCATGTTGAATACTGCACATTTGCCTCCTAATTTTCTTACAACCTGCATCAGTGTTCAATAAAAATGGATCAAAAGTTGAGCCTCTGTCACTAAGAAACAAACAACTAGCTAAAAAGACACACATTTTTTATTAAAAGCACTACCGGAAGGAGGGAATCCCCTGCATCCATTATTTACAACGTATTGTACATTTACAGCTTATCCACAAATAATATCCCATCTTCACTGACATCAAGCTGCAGGGGGAGCTACAGTATTATTCCACAATGGCTAGTGACACAAGCTAACAAGCTAGTAGACAGCACAACCACTGAAATGTCATAATGGCAGTACAGCTCAGCCCACATCTACATGCATTTTCAAAGCTCTTGTGCTAGATTTGATCTCAAGTCTTGGTGTGTAGTTATGTGTTTTTACTTTCTTCGAAGGCACTTCCTGATTAGATTTTGTTTATTACAGGTTTGTCTTGTAGTGAGATAAATTCCTCTAAATGTTAACACTTGATTTTATTTGTATTCTGGCCCACCTTGGTGACCCACGACAGGTTGTTGTGCGTGGAAGGAATGAGAGGGGGTTGAACTTGCTTACACTGGAGGCATTTACAGGAACACCCAGCTCATTTCTTTGCAGCAGCTCTGACAATTGCACAATCTGGTTGAGCGACAGCTAGAATGATTGGCATTTCAGACCTACAGTTTTACGGCAGTGCATCAGGAGACGTCAATAGGGGGCCACATGCTTACAAGAAGAGGTGTAGACTCTACAGCTGTAGTGCTGTAAAATGCAGATCTCTGATAGTGAATGCATACATGCACAGTCACATAGTTTGTTTCAGTGTCCGCAGTAAATCCACCTCCAGTTCCCAGCTGATTATGTGCACACTCACGTCCTCCAGTCATATAAATAAGGTGATTATTGCAGGTCTGTTATGTCTCGTGATCGTTCTCCTTTCATCTTTCATTTCCTGGTTCTTAGAAGCTGGGACTTTAACTAATAAAGTCCCTAAATAAGTCTTTGTTCTTTTAAAGATGATTTAATGTAAACAATCCTTGATGCGTCGATCCTAATGGAGTGTGCTGGCCTTGCTGTTGGCGACCATGCTCGCGGCCTGCATGACTCTGTAGCGCTCTCGGAGGTTCCGCCGCCTCACGTGCTCGTTGGTGATCTCTATGACGTTTGCTACGGGGAACCAGCCCTTCTGACCGTCGGACAGGCGGATGCCTTCATAGCAGCCTGTGAGAAAAGAGGCGAGGCAGGAGGAGGGAGATGGGAGGAGGACAAACAAGGGGAAGATTGGAGGTTTCTGTTTCGTTCATGCAAGAAAGTCAAAACAAATCAATAAACTGCTACGGTGGAGGGTTCGGGATTGAGGCAGTTATGAGGATCGGGGTGTATAAACAAGCAGAGTCAAAGGAAGGGGCGTGTTAATGGTACAAAGTCATGTGAGGACATTCAGTTTTGTTTTGATAGGAAACCTGTTGGAAACCTTTTTAACCCGTCTAGATCCTCAGACACTGATAAGCCAAATACAGAGGAACAGAAGAATGTCGTAGTAATCTGACGCAAGCACAGATTTATATCACTTTTGTTGGTTCTCTGTAAAAGAGGAAATGTTTCCTGTGTGTGATCGTCTTTTCTCTGCTGTCTCCTTGACAGCCTGATAAATAAATAAACAACTCATTGGTCCAGCTCCTGATTTCTTACCCTCGTTGGTTTTGCGGATGACGTTGATGATCTCAGTGGGCTCCAGGGTGAGCTCATCGGCCTGCTGGGCGATGTACGGCTCCACACACTGCACCTGAGGACAATCTGACACACGTAGACGTAAGAAAGTATGGATATGAAACACACACTGACACGTGGTGTAGTATCACTTTGTGTTTACTGTGTGTGTGTGTGTGTGTGTGTGTTTCCTCACCCCAGTCTTCATAAATCACTTCATCATCGTCTCTGTCTGGGTTGGTCGGGTTGGGGAAAGCCGCCATCCACCTATGCATGTCTGACCTGTTGACAGAAACGTCGTAATTTGCTCTTGAAGTCTTAAGTAACATGTCATGAGTTAGTATTTTACTGTAGATTGTAAGGAAGCTACTCACTGGGAGGGAGCTTTAAACAGCCTCTCCATCATGCGTCCCTGGTGGTTTTCCAGCAGGGTGAGGTTGAAGCAGTGCTCCAAGGGGCCGCTGCTGCTCCCACCTTCCTCTAATGGCTGCACCTGCACCAGAGAGCGATGGGCGTGGTCGAGTACCACAAACCGTTCCGCACTGGTCAAGAAAAAGGAGAATCTCTGTTGTATCCCATTGTTTTGTGTTTCTTATCTGATATGTGGCAACAATGGCATATTTAATAAACTCTCCTCTTCCTCTCAACTCTATTCCCTCTAACGCTACTTCCTACTACATTTGAGGAAGCCTGGAGTCATTTCAGTAGTGATGACACCATTGAAGAGTTGTGATTACTTTTGTGGTCAGTGTTTCCATTGTTTGAGTGGCATTATGACAGCTTGTCAAAAGAGGCAGAGATTTTTTTGTACAGCTTCCAAGGAACATGTCTTGTTCCCCTGCCTAAATATATGAAATATACTAGAGAACAGTGAGTGAGTACCACCCTCCCATAACCTATGAATACCATTATTGTTAACAAGGTTAATGATAAACCATCATTTGTGATCTTCAATATATATAGTGCCGTGCGTAACTATGAAAGAGCACTTGCCCTGTAGGTAATACATGATCTCAGTTTACAGGATAACTTACAGGAGACGGTGGCTCTATATTATTGTAGAGAAACTGCTTCGACGGGGTTTACTAGCAGTTGTATAATAGGTGGCAGGTGGGTGAATTGTTGATTCAGCACTCTCTTATTAATTATTATACAATTGTATTGTGTGCAGACCACTGTGATGTCAGAAAGTGTTTGGCACAATTTGACATCTGCAGGAATTTGAGAGGAATGTGACTGAATCAATCAGCGTCCACAGATTAAGACATACTGTAAGAAATTCCACCCTCAAATGTTAACAAGAGCCTACAGCCATGCTCGCATGCTTACATGCTGATATTCAGCAGATGTAATGTTTATACCATGTTTTACCATTTTTGTTTAGCACATTAGCATGCTTACATTTGCAGGTATTTGGTTATTAATCACTGAAATTTTGGCCTGATGAAAGTGTTGAAGATCACAAAAGTGATGAGAATTTATCCTGGCTGGGGGGTCAATTGGTGCTGAATATCAACTCTGCCTCACCCTTTCTTTGCAGCGATGATGAGCAGATCATTGAAGAGGAAGAGGTTGACAGGGATGAACTTTGCCCTCATGTTGAAGAGAGTTCCTCCTTTGGACATTTCCTGCAGCTCTCCCTTCTTCTCCAGATATCGTGTTTGGGAGATGATTGGGATGGCCTGGAGATAGACAGAAACATTTATCTCTTCTTCAAAACGAGTGTCCAACAAGAGTCCAACAGAAATGCTGACAAATCAAAATCATTTATACGTTTATTGTGTGTATTGGAGTTTACCTTGAGCTTGTCAAACTCCAGTGTTTGAGAGATGTGGATCAACTCCTCCATCTGTCTCATCTTTCCCACCTGTGTGTTACACTCGTCAATGATCTGTGGGGGAAAAAGAGAACAAGATTATGAAATAAACACTTTATAATAATATAAAAGATTTATTTTTCTTTCCACACCCATATTCCATTCAGCCGGTGTTATATAAAACTGACTCCCTGGGAAACACACTCAAATGTCTCCCTGTTGGACCAGACTGCCTCATGCTGCCTTTGTCCTCAGTGACACATATGACTCACTTTCACTGTGGAGCTCAATCAATAGGAAATCCTTCATTCAAACAATGGCTGACGTCAAATTTCCAGAGGCATGCGAGGCCCTCGAGAGTCAAATTATTTGGATTTGTAGGCAGAAGGGAGGGTGAAGAGTGAGGGGTGTTTACCTTTGACACCGAAGCCAAAGCCTTGGAGGCCGTCTGCTCCTCCGCCGTCCTCTCCTTTGTTCTCTTCAGGATGTTCTGAAACAGCAAACAACAACTTTTCTATTTCTGCAACGGACAAACAGCATCAACAGGATCATTTTTTTCCATTTACAAACGAGGTCATAAGGTTGAGGCGAGGTGTGCCCATGTGTTTGCTCACGGGTCGAGAAGCAGTGACGAGTTTGAGCTGGAGATAATGCTTGAATAAGGACATACCACAAAGCCATGCACCGTGATGAACTCTTTTTATATAAGACTATTGACATTCAGCGGCTTGTAGCAGGAGCGGAGAAGGGTCAGTTATACAGAATGTAGCGTGGCTTTCTGCTCAGTCACCTGAGGAACTAATATAAAGGTTGCGATGGCTAACTGCATTGTGGTCACGCACCACTAACGTAGCTGTGGCACTGAGCTCCAGAGCTTTGTTCTCACAGAAGAAAAAACAAAAACAAACATATTTATAGTTCTTCATTTAAAAAGCTGACTCAAAACCACATGCATTTCCTTCTTAATCAGATTAATTCTACTTTACAAAGACAGAAACAGACTTTTTAAATACATCAGTAGTTTAGTCAGTGTGCAGCTGTTTCCCACTGATGTGGTTTTCCAGCCCTAGCCAAGTGATGTGTGTATAATTATGACATTATTTGACACTAAGCTTGTTCCTAAGTTAGAAGAGAAGACTGGTACCACTCTCATGCCTCTACATTAAGTATTAAATTGGAGCTTTTGGAGCTAGGAGCCAATGAGCTTAGCTTAGCATGAAGACTGGATGCAGGGGACAAAACAAAAGCAAACCATGCTAACTATTTATTGGCAAACATTAGTCGGACCGAAAGCCCGGCTAGCTGTTTCCCCCTGTTTCCAGTCTTTATGCTAAGCTATGCTAATTCCCTCCTGTGTGTATTTATCCATCCATTGTTCTTTATTATTAAAAGCAGAAACATGAATTCCCATGATGCCACTCACCTCAATGAGCATTTTAATGCGTGTTATTCGCTGGAAGGGCAGCAGCAAGAAGGACATGAAGGGCAGCCGCTGGCATTGAGGCGACTCTTGTAGACGAGTGATGACCGTAGCAAACTGCACGTTGTTCTTCCTGTAGACGCACATAAATGCACAATTATATGCGGCTGTAATATTCATACACTTGTGAAACAGAGAAAGGTCGTTTTAGAGAACAAAACGTCTTTGAAAAACCGTATTTTATCTAATCTTTTGTGCTCCTGCAGTGAGAAAATTCGATCTTTCTATCTGAGAATCAACGTCTGATTTAGCTTTTCCCAAATTCCCTGACTGTGATTCAAAGCTACAAACATTCATCTTTAAGAATTGTAACTTGTGGAAACGACTAATAATAAAAAAAATAAGAAAGTTAAGACCCAACCAGTCTGATTCTCAGATTCTAAGAAGACAGAAAGTGATTCAGACTGCGGTTCCTTACATGAGCAAGGTGTAGGTCTTTTCTTGGTAGATCTGGTTGCGGACGTAGTCGATGTAGGCTGGGAAGTTGTGCTGGGCGTGGTAGTGGATTATGTCGCATATGTCGGGGAAGACGAGGTCCTCGAATATGCGGTCCTCCAGGTCTTTGAGGAACCTGTGGAGTCAGAAAGCCAAGGTTTCACTAAAAACTTAAAAGTGACTTGAACCATAAACGAGACCAGTGGTTGTCAACTCAAAACGGGCCGTTTAACAGACATTTGCAGGATCTTTTCTGTCAAAAATCAAAATCAAACATGGACTAGACAACCACTTACAAAGCTTTAATTGACCATTGCCTGGCCTCAGTTCAGGAAATGACTCATTACATCTTTCGTTTTCCTTTCCTATCTCTTGGTATCTTCGTTCCAAGCACCGAGTGACCTCGTGGTAGTTCAACTCATAAATCACCTTCCTATTTCCCTTTTCCTTTATCTCCCTGTGTCCTTCCTTCTGCCGTTTCTCACCTCTCGCTGACCTCCCGGACCCTCAGGATGTTGGAGAAGAGGGTTTTCTTGTCTCTGATGATCATCGTCTCCTCTAGCTCCCGGCTGTCCAGGAAGTGTTCGGTCAGAACTCGCAGGGATCGAAGGTAGGAGGCCTCTGATGTCAAAACCTCAAACATACTCTGCCGGGGACGAAAAACACAAACATTAATTGCAGCCTTAAAATGATTCTGTGGTGTGTCCCATTTTGTACAGAAACGAGCAAAGAAAGAATCTTTTTAAGTATGTAAATGTTGGTGATTTCAGCAAAAAAAAAGGCACCACAAATTGGATAAAATGCCCTTTTTAAGGGAGACCCATGGCTCATAGCATGACTCATACTAAAAGTTTTAAGAATTTCTAATGAATAACAGTAAGAATGATTGTTATTAATTATGGTTATTAATATATAACCCATTATATAAGCAAAAGTGTTCCCAAACAAGGCCCCAAATGACATGTAATTAAAATACACCTTGAAAAAAGGGAGTAAGGAAACAAAAAGCCAAATAATAAATTAAAATGTACATTTTAAAAAACTATCTCTTTTAAATAATCACTATGAAAAATATCCATTTATATATTATTTGATATGTTTTTTGCCTTTATGATGGAGTAGAGCAGAGAAACAGAGCAGACAGCTGAGAGAGACGTGGATGTTAAGGTTATATGAAATGCATCTTAGTCCACTAATCCATCGTGAAGATTTAAATAATCAATTTTAAATGAATCTTTGTAACTATCGTTATTCATACCATCAATTCCTTTTAATACAACCTGTTTTATTGATGTATTTCAGTCACTTAAATCAAATAAAGACAAGGTTTATTTGCAAGCTCTCAACGTCTTACGCTTTGTATTTTTTTTGGTCTGCTGAGTTAAGATGTCGCGTGGTATTTTTCCTTTTATTTGACGGTAAAGAGACATTAAGGACACAGGGGGAGAGATGTGGTGACGGAGGAGGTTCCTGGCAGGACTCCTGTGGTTGTATATATTTGCGACTAAACAAACTGCTGCTAAGAACAAAACTGCATCGCTTCCTGAACCTGTGCATTTTCCTTTAAAAGTCCTGCCTGACGCTGGAAAGAGAGACTGTAAAAGCTTTCATGAACTGGGGATAGAGGGAATCAATATTATATTACAGCAGTGAGTGATACAGTGGGGCAGAGTAGGGCTTTATATTATATAAAAACATCACATTATTACTTTAAGATGTGATTTAAAACTTGATACTGCATCTCCCATTTCTCTTTCCTCGCATCATTGATTTCTCTTGATGTAATCTCTCCCCAGTACATTAGCCTCCACCTCCTCTCCTCACCTCCTGGTACTTGCACTGCTCAGGGGTGAGCTGCTCCAGCACTCCGCTCTCCCGAACAGTTGGGAGGTCCTGCCACAGGGTGCTCTGACCCGGTGTGGGCACAGGACTGCTCCTGAGCGCTCCATTTCCAGTCCCAGTCCCAGTCCCAGTCCCAGTGCGACGGGCCGTCCAGTCCATAGCGTAGTCCGCGCTAGTTTTACTAATGTTGCGGCAAACTGTCTGGCGTCGGATCTCCTTGGTGATGACGGTGGCACGGTACGTCTGGTACAGAGGTTCTGAAACAAGTCACAAAAGGTTCCTAATAGTCGACCCCAGTATACAAGTAACAGATATACATGCTGTCCCCAACACATTATGCAGATTTGATGGATCCTGCTTCCAAATGCAGTTAAAAACTGAATCGTACACTGAGTTAACAGTTTATTACCTGTACAATCTAATACACCACCCCTATAATGATTAATGTATGTAGTTTTTATGACAATGTTTGAGAGTTGTAGATTATATTTTAGTCTTTACATATTATTCATATTAAAGTCAATAGTTTATTTCATTCACATTTTGTCCTATTTACTAAAATTAAAGTGCACCAGAAAAAAAACCCCTCAAAAATCTCCAACATTGCATCATCAACAAATGTGAAACAACTAAAAAGGGTTAATGAAAGTAGGATTTAGAGGAAGACCTTTGTATTAGGTTGTAAAAGGGTATGTAATAAACTGGTAACTGTGAGTGATTGTGCCTCTAATAACCCAAACAGTGTGATTTGTTCCCTGACAGTTTTGTCACAAAAAAAAGATCAGTACAGCCTGAAGCTGTGTCCCATTTCAAAACTACACACTAATCCCAAACTGGTTTTGAATGTGTTCACACAGGAAAGGAGACACAAAAAAAACGTGTTGGTGCTTGTATTGTATCACCTTCTGTTATTATAAAATAAATAAATAAATAAATGCATGTTCCCTTTTTTGTATACTAATGGCAAAACAGTTTTAGACCAAGCAGAATTTAACTTGTATGCAGTACAGAATTTGGACAGCTTTTGCAGCTAACAGATTAAATTACTGACTGAAGATAAATATTTGCTGATAAAAAAAAGATAAAGGTGCATTGCTCTCATACTGACATTGTTATCTGTTTACTGTGATATGTTTGTGATACTGTGTCTGTGTCCCGTTAGTCTGTTTATGTCTTGTTTGTGTCAGGTGTCAGTCTTACCATCCTGCAGCCGGGACTCCCAGCTGGACGAAGACTCCTTCCTTCTCCTGACCGACCGTGTTGAAAGAGGAGAAACAGATCAACCAGGGAGATATGATACCAAACTGTCCGACCTCAGAGTTACTGACATAATTAATTCCTCAATACACACAAGAACATCGACGCTGACTTTAAGGGTAAGGCTGGTGAAATACTATATTTTCCTTATCGTCAACAAATCCCATAAAAAGAGCAAAACCAGTAGAGTGATAGTCCGTCTGTGTATACTATCCAACTTCTGTCTGTGGCTCTCAGCTCCAAAACAACAACAACAAAAGGCTAGTAATAGTTTCCTAAAACAGCTGGGCACCTTTTAGCAAACATTAACACAACAGGAGTAAACAATGCATTGGTTGGGGACTATTTTCAGATGCGGATTAATACAGATTTGGTGTATGGAGTATTTAGAGCAGGACAGTGTATGTTGAAATGATTAATGATGAACTATAGTGCCCTGGTTCATTGTGGCCCACTGATGTGTTTTTAGTAGTTTGTATATGTTTTTTATGTCACAGTAATAAGCTACATCAGGCTTTGACTAGACTTACTTCTATACTTGTTAATAGGATCAATGCTTTTGATCTTTTCATGGGATTTGTTGAAAACATCGAATAGTGTCAGACTCGTAAGTAATAGTGAGGGTCAGAGTGATAACTCACGGCTCCTCCACACTGTCCTCTTTCTCTCCTTCATTCCCTCCATTCTCCTCTTCTTCTAAAAAGAGAAGAAGTAAATGGTGTCATCGCTTTTGATTACACAGAAAATTAACAACTTGTGCATCATTCATATCTCATCTCAAGCAAAGTCATGTTTGTTCAGCACAAACCTTTTTTCAGTGTGAGGGATTGCACTGAGGCACTGCTGAGCCTCCTGGGATCGGTCTTTGGCGGTGGAGGTGGGGGTCTGTGAGGGCTGGCCGGGGGTGGAGTGATAGCCCGTTGGGGGCTCAGTCCACTGGCAGTGGAGCCGCTTGGGGACGAGGGACGCAAGTTGCGCCACTCCTCCAGCGTGGGTTGGGGGAGAGGAATGCCGCCCCGGTGCACGGGAGTGAGGCTGCGGCTGTCCTGAGTCACAGGCATCCTTGGCGGGATGGCGGGCGGCACGTCGGTTGGGCTCGAGGTGGGTTCTGCGTTAGCCTGAAATTCAGATGTTGGGTCTGACGTGCTGTAGGACAGTTTAGACCGACGGGCTGGTTTACGCACTTTGATCAGAGGGATATCCAGTTCCTTGATCACGTTTGTGGTCTTTTTGGGGTCGACCACTGGAAGTGTGGCCTCATAAATATTTTCTTCTTCGTTTTGGGTGGGCAGGTGTTGGATCTGTGCTGACTGAGCAAGTTTAGGGGGAACAGGGGGAGACTGAGAGCGACTGACAGCAACGGTGAGAACAGAGTGAGGGCCAGGGTCTGAACGTCTCCTGTGACCCTCTGCGATCAAAACATCCAAAGACTGGTGGAACTTTTTCATTTGTTGCTTCGGCACTTCACTGTCATCGACCACGATAGTCCTGTCCCACACCTCACCGTCCTCTTCCCCTACCCTCTCTGCCTCCTCATCCTCGTCCCAATCCTCCCCATCCTCCGCCCTCTGCTCTTCCCCATCCATCTCGTCCTCGTCTCTACCCTCCTCCCCATCATCGTCCACGCCCACAGGCACCCACACTAGTTTCATGCCGGGCCACTGGAGGTGGCACACGCAGCTGCAGCTCTGGTCGCAGCAGGGACTGAGAGGCACATGTGGACTGTGCTCCGCCTCCGCTTCATCTCCTCCAGCGAGCTGAATCTCCACCTCTTTTCCATCTGGTGCTGCATCAGAAAAAAGCAACACAGATTTAATTCTTTGAAAGGTTTATGAAAAGGGAAGAAAATAATCACCATAAACTGCTTTGCATATTTGACTCCGTCCTGATGTTGCTATAAACCCAGGCAAGAACACATTAACAACAAGCTAATGAGAATTAGCTGCTTTCTTTTCCTACATGTGCTTCCCCAGATAGGGCGGCAGGCTTTTATCAAGAGCTGTTATTTTTTTAAATTCCACCAGCAGCAGCTGCAGACGGCACACCCTGGATTGTCGAGTCAGCAGTTCATCACTATGCAAATACGGCACATCTGCAAGTGGTGTGTTCAAATATTCATGGGACGTTTGGAGCGTTTCTTCAGGGGGAAAATTCCAATATTGACAAAAGGAAATGGAAGAGGTTGAGAGACAGGAGAGTTAGGGGGAAGGTTAAATGGGTCAGTGAGTGAAGTCCAAACTCCAACAATCCAACGTTTTCTGTATCAGCCAATACAGATGTCTTTTTAAAAACATAGTTAAATGAAGATCTAAAGAGGATTGAGCTTTATTTTTAAGGTAATGACATTATTTTAATATAAAGCCATGATACTTTTATTTTGTTGCTAATGTAATAATTGAATCTCCATAATCTCTCAAATATCACCAATAAGGCTGAAACTATAGTTCAATTTATTAATTAGTCATTCTACAGGAAAATACCCAACTATTTTGATACTGGATTAATCGTTTTCATTTTTCACATTCTTTGGATCCAGCCTCTCGTATCTGAGGATTTACTGCTTTTCTCTGTTTCATATGATTGCAAATTAAAAACATTTGTGTTGTGGACTGTTGGAACGATTGACCGGACAATAACTGACTGATAAATCAATACTGACAATAATGATTAACTGCAGCTCTGATCAGCAATAAAAAAGAATATTGAAATTGGCTTTTGAAGCTGATATCGATAATGATGGCATGTGATTACTTTATATCGTGCAAAATCTGCTGTCCTGCTTAAAGGCTTCCTGTTGCTTGCAGGGAACCAAAACAAGGAAGTGATAGTAAAGTACATTACGTGTAACTAAGGAGGGAACCCACAAATCAAAACTGTCCAATCAGACAGCTAATAATATGCCACTTCTCTGGGTTCCTCTTTTTTCAAGTCAGGACAAAGCTGACCATCAAAGCTGACACAGCAAAGTACGTCCTGTTTAAAATTAAAAGTGAAACAAGTATTTATGTTCTTTACCTTACGGCTGTATAATTAACAATCAGAGGATAACAAGGTGATTAAGTGGGTGATGGATATAAATGCTTGTGGGATATCTTTTCTTACTGCAGAGCGTCACTTCCTGCTTTCACATTACTCTCTCTCTCTCTCTCTCTCTCTCTCTCTCTCTCTCTCTCTCTCTCTCACACACACACACACACACACACACCCAAACCCTCTCTTCTACACACAGGTGATCAGCTGACTGACAGAACCTGTTTATGGTTGTTGGTTCAGACTAGCCAGCACCAGCCTGACACTCAAATGGTAAAGTCTTTACATGCATGTACAGAGTTTTTGCATCAACTAACAAATGTCAAATAATGTAAAATTAAGATTTATTGCAGTTTTATCAGTGAGATTGACTTTACTGTCTGAAACTAGCCCTAACTGTAGCTACAGTGCCGGGTGTGTGAGTCTGTCAAAGGTTACGAGGAGGGAAAATTAAATACAATTTATAGGGTCATCTTATCTTTCTGCTGACTAAAAGCTGCAATGAACAGCTTTAACTGTTTCCAGCTCTGAAAAGGTAAAAGTCTAAAACCTCTTATCTTTTCAAGGAAGCATGTAACACAGCTCCCTGATGTATTACCATATAAAGTAAGAGTGACTTCATTATTCTCCCAAAGGAAATTTGGTTGACAGAAAGGCATTCATATATGTTATATGTGTGATATATATTCAGTACAATACAAAAATAAATATAAAAAAAGCAGAAGATCAAGCCAAAGACAGACACAAACCTAAATGATCTAAATAAGTAACATCCGCTGTACCTGATCGACCTCCTTCCACACTGATGCTGTCCCCCTCCTCTACTCGCTCGCTCTCTTTCGGCTTCCTGCTCCTCTTCTTAGGTAGAGGAGGTGCCTGCTCTCCTCCTATCTGGAGCTGCAGACTGGAGCGTCCTGGTTTGGGCTTTACAGTAGGCGGCCTTTTGAACCGTTTACTTAGCGTTACTTCTGCCGTACCATTGGTTAGTTGTTCCACCGGCTCGTTCGCCACACACTCCTGTTTGCTAAACTTGTTCACGATCCTCTTGACCTTCCCTTCAGAAAGGCTCGTGCTGCCGCCTCCGTCTCCCGGAGGAGGGGAGCCGGCTTGTGGTGTCGGTTTTGGAGGGATCTCCGGTCTCGGTTTTGCCTCTGGTTTGACGGGTGAAGGCGATGTGGACCGCTGGGATGCTTCCGGGACAGACATGGTAGCTGGGGTCTTCTTTTACGGTGTGTTTCACTCCCAGCCCTGACCAATCAGAGGTCAGAGGTCAGTGTGAGCATGTCATCATCACCTGATGAGTAGAGAGAGAGAGAAAGGATAAGAAAGTTTAAAACCAGTAAACTATTAACTGACTGATAGACAGTTAATATCAGAAGAAATAAAGTATTGATGCAGCAGAACCAGACATTTCTTCTGGCATCACATTCAGCGCAGCCCCGTCTGGAGCCACAAAAGGCTTCATGCAACGTTTTTCACATATGCATAACATAACAGACTTTGATGAGTAAAATCTGAGGCGTTCCCCTTTAACACTGGGGGGCCTCCTGGGCCCCCTGGGCAGTGGTTCCCAACCAGGGGATCGGGAGATAAACCACAAGATAAGACACAAGAAAATTAAAGAGATGAGGAAAACTGTTTGTTTGGCTCATTTTCTCATTTTCTACTTTCACCTCCTCGGGCCCCGTAAATAAGGACACCTGTGATATGGAGCCACAAGTAGACACGACTATTATATTATACTTTATTAGACAGCGAGAGCAAGAGGGGAATGCAATAAAGGTCCATGATCAAACTCGACTTGATGTTGCGATTACATAGTGAGCGCCTTAAACCCAAGGTTAGTGGTTCTCAACCTTTCTGGCTCGTGACCCCTTAAAAAAAAAAAGAGATGATTCACTATAATTATAGTAATTCTCTGTAGCTGAAATAAACATATACTCAAAGCGATAAACACAACATAGTTCAGTGTTTCCATTGCTGTATAATCCTAGAATCAGACTTTGAGCTCTCTGCTACAAATCCCCCGACTGTAAGGCCTAAGGAGGAAAATGAACTTTGCACTGTAAGGAGCCCGTTCCCACAACTGAAACAGGAGATAATGTAAAGTGTGTTTACTGCACTGCAAGGTGACGCAGTGAAGGGAAATCCAGTTACAGATCATTGATTTTTCCATTATGAAATTCCCTGACATCACTATACAACTTCTTATATTGTTATTTATTAATGACTCGCCTCAATGGCTGCTATGTGTCAGCAGTATCAGAGCAGGGATGCCAGTCAAACATGAGAATATGACAGTCTGCTTACGGAAGCTGTAAAACCTAATATTACTCTAAAGGTTTATTTTATTACACCTTGAACTTGTGCGTCATATGATTCATCTCATATGGGTGTAATTCAATTAATAGTTAACCACTGTTTCAATACAAACATACATTTACAATCACTCCGCCCTGTCCCAGCCTCAAGCTCTTTGTAATCTTTTACCTTTCAGCTAGTCGAGTGCTCTGAAAACTTTTAATATTTGCTCGAGGTCTTTACATAGATTTTATTACATCACATGACAAATCTGCAAATGTTGTTATTACAGATGAACACGCTGCCGCCGCCGCAAAGCTTCAAGATTCAAACACAGAGAGATTTCTGTATTCAAAGCAGTCTAAGTCTTTCAAATGAAGCAGTCAAAACGTGGCACTTCTTTCAGCCGGAGAGTCTATAAAAAGATACATGACGACAATAATATAAAATTCAATTTCCATTCTTGGAGTCCAAATGGCCATGCTGCACATTCTTCTCACCATGTTTTTTTGATGTGTGTGCAACAGCTGATGCAACACCAGACCGAAGGAGGGTTAGTCATCTTCTGAATCATGCAGAGAAAGAAAAAGAAACAAGAGCTCCAGATCCAGAAGAAGACGTGACTGCGCTGCTTTGTGAGACTCTTTGATTAATACGTTTGGCATTTAATTAACAGTTAATTTAGTGATTATGTTTTAGGTTAATTGATCAATCGTTTAGTCTGTAAGTATTTTTAAAATGACAAATGTTTGTCACAGAGACCAATAGAGCAGCCGGCAGTCATATGAACCCCAAGTATCTATATTTTAGCCACCAATGCTAGCAGCATTTATTCATATATGTCAGTGTCTGTCTGTCTGTCTGTCTGTCTGTTCACCACTTTGGGTTCAGACTGAAATATCTCAACAACTAGCTGCTGAACTGCCTGAAATGATTTGTTGATGAGTTGTTACACTTTATGTTTAACTGATTAATCGTCTAATTATTGAAACAATCAGTTGATTAATCCTTTGAACTGATGATAAAATTAAGCCATAAACTGGTCGCAGCTTCTTAAACATGAGAACTGTTAGCTTTTTCTCACCTATATATATATCGATGAATATCTTTGGGTTTTGGACTGATGTTGGGAAAAAAAGAAAAGATGTGAGCACATCATCTTTGGGTCTGGGAAAATGTGGATTAATTGCTAGTTGTGGTCCTATTCCAGCACTGATGATAAGGAATATAAATATGTAACTGTAGCCCATCATATTCTTAAAGAGGCACTCAAATGAAGGACAGTGAACTTATCACGAGGAGTTAAGGAGCTCTACTCAGTCTGGGAAAACACTAGTTTAATTAAATTTTTTCAATTAAATTTTATTTGTATAGCGCCAACTCATAACAGAAGTTATCTCAGGACACTTTTCAAATAGATCTAGTCTAGGTCTAGACCGAACTCCTTATAAAATAATTTACAGAGACCCACCATGAGCAAGCACTTGGCGACGGAGGCAAGGTAAAACTTCCTTTTAAGAGGCAAAAACCTCGGACAGACCCATCTGCTCTAGGTGGGTGGTCGTCTGCCTTGACCAGTTGGGATGAGAGAGAGAGAGAGAGAGAGAGAGAGAGAGAGAGAGACAGAGAGAGAGAGAGAGAGACAGAGAGAGAGAGAGAGACAAACACACACACACACACACACACACACACACAGAGAGACAGAGATAGGTAGAGAGAGAGAGACACACACACACACACACACACAGAGACAGAGATAGATAGAGAGACAGGGATAGAGAGAGAGAGAGAGAGAGAGAGAGACTTCTGTGGTCCTGCAACAGTATAAGAAAATAAGACACTATTTGGTTGCATTATGGGAAATGTAGGATCCAGTGTTTTTGGAGCTCGTACGGATATCTCGTCCTCTGCTGCATCAATTTTGACCTTTATTTATTTTTTTAAACATTATGCAAGAGCATTACTAAATCAACAGAGTACCCCTTTAACAGCTCATTCACAAAGTGTTCAATTGCTTTGTGAAAAGATTGAAGGCTGTGCCAGTAATTTCATATGAAGTCGTGACCAGACCAGACGACACTTTCAAGAAATTAATCGAACAGCAGTGACCAAATACCAGCGTCACAGACGAGGCAGTTATCTACTATTTCTGGATCTTGGCTTTACAAAACTCTCTAGAGTCAATAACCGGTAGATGTTTGTTACTGAGAGAGCGCACCAGCTAGTCAGACCAGTTTGGATGAGACGAGCAGTCAGTGAGCTTATAATAAAGAGACAGACAGGGTTTTGTGTTTCAGGGCTGACGAGTAAAGTGTTGAGGGCCGACAAACAGCCGAGCATAAAACAATTACACACTGACTGAGCAGGAACGTACGGCATGAAACCTTCAGGAGGTTCATTAAAAAAACATCATTTTATAACATGCTTTCATTTGTTGTTACACTTTAGTTTTTTTGATTTTCCAAAGTGAAAGCTCACTCCTAACTTGTTTCGTAATCTCAGCGATGACACATGATACGCCAATACTGCAATGTATGTATGTGTGTGTGTGTGTATGTGTGTGTGTGTGTGTGTGTGTGTGTGTGTAGGGCTTTCCAGGTTTCAGTTTTGGCCCTCTGGCTATTATCATTGTCCACAGGGTGACATATAAAACTCAAACAGGAGGGTGTGTTCGCTCACAAAGCACTCATCCAGCGAGCGGGGATAACACACTTTGATTGTGTGTTAATGCACTTGTGGACAAAGTCAGAGAGACCAGACTTGAGGTTACAATTCCCCCATGACTTTCTTTCAATCATCCCCCACCAGACTTCACTTGTCTTTTGTCTCCTTTTTGCTCTATTGACCTGGTTACTTCAATAGCTCCATCCTGCAGTCTGCTGGACCCTACACACACACTCCGGCTGGGTCAGTGGGACAGTCATTCATTCCACTGAGTGTATTTGTCCTGCTAAATCCAATACATCCCAGATATGGTGTGATCCCTTAAATCAGACCAGCTTGAGAACAATCCTAAAGTGCTTAAAGGGGGCGTCCATTAACACAATGCTGTGTGTGAGTGTGTGTGTGTGAGTGAGTGTGTGTGTACAGTATGCCATCTGCTCTGGACACTAATGGGTCAATGTGTATATAAAATGGGTAGGGGGGCTTTAAGAGAGCTGCCATTATAATACATGTGATGTGTATGGAAGCTCCACGTTGGACAGGAAGAGAGGGACGGAAAAGGTGTGTCTGGAGGAAAACACACAAACACACAAACACACACAAGGTGTGGGAATACAGGATGGAAGAGGAATATAAACATACAGAGCTGGTGACATGAGTACAAATGTAAATATGCTGTTTAGGTGTGATAAGATTGTGACATAAGGAAAGATACCATTTAGCTGCCAATGGTGGTCTAGTCTGTATGCCAATTTTAGGGATAGCAAAATTCCTCACATGGAAATTAATATAGACGAATTAAGTGTCAATGGCAGATAAATCATGAAATATTAAAAAACAAAATTTCCCTACAACGGTCTTATTTATATCCCTTAATCGCCTAAAATAGCCTATGGCACTGGTACAACCCCGTGCTGTTACACACCCACATTAATACAACAGGCAAATATACCAATATATTGAACTATAAGCTATTATACAGTATTAACACAGGGGTTACAATAATCAGTATTCAGTTTAACACTATATGTCACTATAATCTTATAAAACCTTTAGCGAGTATTACAACGTTGGGTATGAGGGAACAGGTGCCTCCAGGCTGGACCGTCAAACTCAACCAAACCGCACCCGCTAAACTACCAATAATAAACTAAACTCACTAAAACACAAATATTACAGAGATAAAACTCACCGATGTTATTCAGACATGTTTGTCTGTGTCTCTTCTTGTATTCGGCCCTAGTGTTGGCAGTCCAACATGGTTAGCTTTGAAGAAAAAGAGGGGTTTTTTTTGTGGTTAAAATCGGTCCTGGGCGCAGCTACGTTAGTGTACTTTAAACTTCACCCGGCTCGCGGAGGTTTAACAAACAAAAAACAAAAACGGTCGTTCAATAAACTGTAAATAAAAAAATGTCCACAACTAACGATCACTTTCTTTATGTTTCTATGACAGTCTTGTTGTCTGAGCGCCCATCATCCCCCTGTTGTTGTCTCCTTTGTTACCAGCAGCATGTATGAGAGGAGCGGACGGGAGGTAGGAGGGTAACTGCCCCCTGAGAGCCGACAACCAACCGCCAAGTCACACACACACAGTCATGTTTAGAGGTTCCGGTTAGGGATTTCAAAATAAAATCTATCGACTCTAAAAGCTTCTGCCCAAGTGCTATATATTTTACATTTAATTTGAGCCTGTGTGGTGGCTTTTAGCACTTAACATGTTTGATTATAATGTTTTATGTATTTATTAAGGTTTTCCTTTCAAGTCTGTGTGTTCTGGGTTTCACTTGTCTGCAAGCCACATTTCCCCATGGGAATATAAGGTTAAACTTGAGTTGAAATTGAGTTGAATTAACTAATATGTTATCTATAAAAACATATATTTGTGATATGTGACATTATCATAATAGATGAGCATTTACTAACGTATTCCTTCAAGAAATCCTTCAATCTCATAAAGGAAATATGGCTTGCAGCATTTCAAAAACAGACACATCAAAACATTCTTCAAGCAGCGAAAAAAAGAAAACAGGATAGCAATAAGCAAAAACAAATTCAAACCATTTTAAAGCACACATTCAAAAAGAAAAACACACAGACTGTATTATATGTCTACAGTACTACAGTGGTGGTAACTACAGAGTGCAAATGAAGAGATTTATATACCATTTATTCACATTCTTTTCCATAATATTCACAATTAACCGAAATCTTTACAACTCTGACTGTGTGAACGTTGTGCAACATACACTGCACGCAAAAACACCCTTAACTTAATCTATGAATCCATCTATAAGTTGATTTGATCTGTATATTACTGAATTTACCATTTTACTCTTGTATGATAATGTAAATCTTATATTTTCAACCAGAAATCTTGCTTTGATAATTTAGCGCTTTTGCTCTCTTATTTTGAAAGCTAAAACGTCACAGTTCCGGTATTTCCTGAGTGTTTGTTGTGAACTTCACAATCTTTATTCTCCCAACACGCCTCTAAATATGTGTTTATTTCATTATTCATTTCACACACGTTTTATATTATGTTTTATTTGTTTATTATTATTGTTTCTAACTGAGATATTATTGCCAATATTATTAATTAATTAAATCATATTTCTTTTCCTCAATCTCAATCTAAATTAAAGATTTACACGTGTTAATAAGTGGCATACATCATTTAATCCTATGGTGACCTCTGCCTGTAAGTGAGTATCACATGATACAGTATATAACCAACTCTTATCGGTAAATTAAATGCCATAACAAGTTCACAGAAGAAGGAGGCGCTTGTACGACTCTCCCTTCACCTCTGATTTCACTTTTGTATCCCACTTCCACCTAGTGGTTTGGAACAGGCACCAGAAGTGTCCATTACACTGGAGAAACTGGATTCACCTTACAGTTTGTTTTACATGTGTTATTGTATTCACCACAAGAGGTAAATGAAGAGTTTGGAGTTTGAAGGTTTTAATAGTTCTGCAAATTAGTATCATATGAAAAAACAAGATAGGAAGTAAAATATTTGATTTATTAACTTAGAAATTGGTTTTACTATTTGAAAAAAATCTAACAGTTATCCAAAATTTTTACAATCTCATTATATTTTACTTTTACTTTGTGTTTTTGACTTACTATCTCATTATTTTGATCTTGTAAGTCAAAGTTTAGACTTATTCTCTACTTACTGTTACTTAGTAACTCAAAATGTTGACTATTTTAAAATATTAGTAACAAAAACATACTTATTTAGTAAAGAAAACCTACTTACTATCTCAAAATATTTGATTTAGAAAGTACATTTAGACATAATATTATTAGCTATGTGTGACTTTATATAAGTATTTCTATTTCTATCGTTTATTAGTTATATTTTCCTGGTGAACTTGTGCTATAATAATATGAAAGAAGCTGATAACTTCATTAAAAGTAGACCCTCTGCCTCCTGTAGAGCACACAGACCATTATGAATGAGAAGTAGACCCGGTCAGTTTGATGATCCTTTCTTAAAGGAGGAAACCTTTCACCTATCGATTAACATTCAAGACACCACATCTGGGCCTTTTTTTTTTTTTTCCCACTGCTGAGTGAAACAACAGCACAAGTGGAGTGAGACGCAAAACCAGGCGGATCTATTTAACTTGGATGCTCCTGTTGCGCAAAGATACTGCGGCATTTCCTTTATACTCGGTGAGTCGCAGTGCATGCTCGTATCGCTCCGCGGGCAGAGGAAATGCTCGTAGACCAATCACATCTGTGTTTACACCATCACCTGTCAAACATACACCCTCTGCTATATTTTCTCTCTGAAAGGTAGGGTTTCTATATCTAATATCGCTTTCTGTTTCAACCTAAAAACCGTGAGTGGACTCAGAGTCCAGGTCCGGGAGCGAGAGAGCCGGTTCCGACTGTTAGCGAGAAGTAGCCCGGGTTAGCAAGGTTAGCGCCCCGCAGCTAGCGAGCTTGGAGCTGGTTATCTCTCCGTGTGTGTGTGTGTGTGTGTGTGGTTTTTTTTAGCCGATTATCAGAAAGTCCTTGCGCCTAATCATCCCCAGCTGAGGTCGGGGCACGGCTGTCTAGTGTTAGCTGAGCGAAACCCGGCTAGCTCCCGTTTGAACCCCCCCCCTTTAGCATTTGTGCGCTAGCAGAGGTTAACGTAGCCTCCGGAGCTAACGGGACCAGCCGTGCAGCGCATCCTCAACACAGCCAGCAAACACGGTCGGCTACACACAGATGCGATTATCCGTTAGCTTGCAAGGTGCACGGTTGGATTAATTATATCTGTAGTGTGTGTGTGCAGGGATATCGATAACACGGCGGTATCGATAGGCGCTGCTGCTGCAGGGTTAGCGTTAAGCTGTGTTTGCAGTGAGACAGGTGCTCTTTGTGTCTTTGTAGGTTTTTTTCTTTTCTTGCTTTTCTGTGTAATTGTTAGTCAGCTATCATTGTGGCAGCAGGTGAGGAGTAAAAACACAAATACAACTGTAATAAAATGCTACAGTTTAAAGTCAGGCATAAAAGCACATAAGCATTAACAGCACAATACACTTAAGTTTTAAAGGTAAATATTTATTATAATTGCATTAATTAGTACTGTATCATTAATGTTTGAGTAGCACTTCACTGTACTGTAACTATTTGCTGTGGAGTAGTTTAATCTGTAATGAAGCTTCATGTTTTATAAACTTATTTCTGCAAAGTAGCTATTACTGTAAAATAAGTGTAGATTGGGGATGTGAATGCGATGTAAAATCTTTACAGAGTTTGGCTCTGAAATGTGGTGAAGTAGGGCTTAAAATGTAAATATATGTACAGTAGTTGTTTCCTCTTAAGTAGATCTTTATTGGAGCTGTTGGTTTAAAATATTTAAACCCAAGACTTTATGCATTTTCTGTCTCCTTATCCTGGTATATTTGGTATCGTTGAAAACATTTGAATCTCCATTAGACTTTAAAATGAGGTTGAACAATCTTTGTGTCTGACAACTGGCTGCTGTTGGTTGTTTCCCCCCCTGTGAACCCAGTGTGAGACACCAGGGGCTGAAACCTACAAACTATTAGCGAGAGAAAGTGTTTTTTAGTACAGTGCCCCCTCGTATTTTGTGGTTACATTCGCTCTTGAATTTCCTCGGCCATTTAATAAGTAAAACTATAAAGGAGGGACGATGGGCAGAGAGATGAGGGGAGGGGGGAAGAGAAAGGAGGAGAGTGAATCAGATCCAGACAGTATAAGGTGCAGTGCAGTGTGGGTGTTTACAGTGTTAACCCAGTCTCCGTGCTGTAGAGCTTTTTTTTTGATTTACAGTGTTCACTTTCGGCCTTTTGTTCCTCTCCTGTGCACCCAGGAGCTGAAACACACACTCAGACTGAAGCGCCTACGGTAGCCGCTAACTGGACGGACTCTCTGGCAATTGACCTTTTGCAGGTAAGCCTGGGCTCACTTTGTGCAATACAGTTAGACTAAGCTACGTCGGCTTGATCGGATCCTCCGCAGCTTTAACTTAGCGTTACTATATCCTTCAGTATTTCCCACAGGATTTGTTTCTTACTCCTTGAGACACATTGTGTTGGCTCTTACAGGGTCTTTACATGCAGGAGCTTGTTTCACATGGCAGCACACACTGCAAGCGCATGGTAACATTTTAGGACAGTTTTACTGGATCATCTTAGATAATAATACAAAGTCACTTTTGTGCTCAGCCAGGAGCATCACACGGCAAAGGGATGGATTTGCATTCCTGTTTATGAGTGAAAACAACAAACATCAAAGATATTATAAATGTGGGGGACTGAATCTCAGTGAATCTAGGAGAGATACACAGAAACACACATTTGAAGTGCCTTGTGTACACTGACGATAAAGTAAACTTCTAAAGCAGAAATATTGCGACTAGCTGTTATTTCAGACTTTAATCTCAGAGGTAGAAATCAGAAAAAAAGAAGAAAAAGATGTAAGAGACCTGATTTCATCCATCAAGAGTTAATCAGAGAACATTTTTATGTTGCTCTCATAAATGTCTGCTTTTTAGTATTCTAATGATTTTATTTTATCGCTGTACCAGCGGTTAGTAGCCATAAAAATGCAATTTCCTCCCGAAACCACAAGACTGTGTCTGTGTTCACAAAACATGCACAGTCAGCTGAGCAGTACGAGGATTTGAACATTTTTATTGTCTTTGGGTTTTTAGATTTTATGAAAAATGCTTAAGGAAGACCCACTGTTGACAAGATCCTGTGATTCTGTATCACAAGGAATGTCAGCCGCAGTTGTTTTTAGTCCAGGACTTAGTGTATGACTTGTGATAACCCTTTCCCTGAGGCTTCGTGGCATCGTGTGTTTGTCTGAGGCTTGTAAAGTGTTAATTGGAGCATCTCAGGTGTAACGTGCAGCATTGGCGCAGTGTAGCAATGCCACAGAGGCAACCTCAATCATCTGGGGCTTGTGGAAAGCGATGCTAGAGAACATACACCAGTGCAGCCGAGGGAGAGAGGAAGAGAAGATATAAGAGACGCTGTATTTCTGATGGGTCTTTTTGCTGTTTGATCATCCAGTGTATGAATATGAAATTGCTGATACAGCCACTAAATTCCTCCTCAGAGATTATAGGCTGTGATTTCTTCTTCTTTTTTTCTGCACTCCACCTTTCTTCACCTCTCTGTCTTAGTGGAATAGCGGAATAAGTCTTGGAACAATGAGCTCAGTGGCAGTGTTGACCCCGGAGAGCTTTGCGGAGCATCGGAGTGGCCTCAAGGATCAGGAGATTACAGGTAACGTCCACCTGTCATCTACTTACCTGTTTCCCCTCAGTAGCCCAAGCTAGTTAGCCACTTATTAGCCCAAGAGAACAGGTAAACGTATTTAGATTTTTTTGACGCAGGTATGATTTCTTTAGTATTCCTCCTCTCAGTATATTTATTATCTCTTCTCCTTAATTATACTAATCCTCCCCTATCCATCCATACATGCACGCTGTTTTCTTCCTCCATCTTTACCTTCTTCCTCGCCTTATTTATCTTTGTCTCTCCGGGCCAGGCTGTGTCCCGGAGGATGAGGCCTACATCCCCACCTACCTGGAGGCCTTCCCTCCACTGCCGGAGAAGGGGGCACCAGGGGAAAAGGCCGGGGAGCCGGCTTCAGCATGGGGGAGTAAGATCAGGCCCATTAAAGCCTCTGTCATCACCCAGGTCAGGAATCCACCGACTGCATACATACACAAGCTCCCCTGATTATACAGAAGAAAACATTGTCAGTTTCTAATTTGCAAACTCTTTTGACTAAAAAAAACATGAAAGTAAACCAGTTGATGTTTGTCATTCATTCTTCAGCTCTTTAGACATTTATTCTGACTGTAACTACATTTTGCAACGAGCCACATTAGCGTCAGTAGAGCTGGTCAATAAGACGCACCTGTTATGGGAAAGTAAGCAAATGAGACGTTGCCTGAAATCTGAGCCTCCTCCCCTCTTACTCGCTGCGTGTTTAGGTGTTCCACGTGCCCCTGGAGGAACGTCGCTACAAGGACAACAGCCAGTTCGGGGAGGGCGAGGAGGCCAAAGTGTGCTTGGACATCATGCAGCGGACGGGAGCCCACATCGAGCTGTCCCTGGCCAAAGACCAGGGCCTGTCCATCATGGTCACCGGCAAACTGGACTCTGTGATGAAGGCTCGAAAGGAAATTGTAGCTCGTCTGCAGACACAGGTAAAGTCACTGTAGTTGTTTGTGCTTATAGTTTGTTATACTCATGAAAAGCAGCAATGTGTTAAGGCCATGGTGTTGTATTGAATAATATGTATTTCTAAAATGTTAAGTAGTTTAACAAGTGGGTTTATGTGTTGATAGTGAAGACTATTGAAACGTAGCAGTGGTTAACAGATGTTTCTTTGAGGAGGAACAAAGACTCACATCCCTATTTAAACTAATTAACTGGACCAGAGAAGCTTTAATGCATCTGTGTGTTACTTTTATTGGTATTTTCCATCCTCTCAGAATTATATCACAGTGGTTTATTTAGTTTATTTTAACTCAGTCCAAAGTTACACAGGAACAGTTAGTTCCAGCTGCAGCTTGTGCAGGCAGGTCAGTTTAGGACACAAAGTTGAGCTGAAAAATTACCGTCAGCTCCCCAAGGGCGGCCTCTCTGAGCTTCAGCAACAAACATGCTGATTTCCACTTCAGTTGGTGCACTGAGGTCCACCTGTTTAGCTGAGCTGCAGTTATTGATACAATAGTGCAGAAAATACTGCTGCCCTCTTCGCAAGGTCGAATGCTTTTGTTGTTGTTTACCTACTGAAAACTCTCATATTTCATGGCTTCTGTTAAGTTTCATCCAATTACTGTCCTTGGTAAATTCTGTATCATATAAATATGGAAACTGAAGTTTCACCATCAACAATTGTTTGTTTCGAATACGTCTGAACCGTAACTCCCCAAGAGAGATTCCTATAATGCAAATGAAATCAGTTCAGGATTGATAATGCGCCTTTCTCCAGCGATTTACTGCCCTTTGTGTAACAATGAGAATCTAACTTAGTTTCTCCCTAAAACTTTCTCCCTAAAAATGTCAACCAGGCCTCAGCTACGGTCGCCATCCCTAAGGAGCACCATCGTTTTGTCATCGGTAAGAACGGTGAGAAATTGCAAGAGCTGGAGCTGAAGACCGCCACCAAGATCGCTATTCCACGTCCCGACGACCCCAGCGCTAATATCCGCATCACTGGCACCAAGGAGGGCATTGAGAAGGCTCGTCACGAAATACTTCTCATCTCTGCTGAACAGGTCAGCCGTGGGGCTCAACTTTAAACATTTAACTGACTAGTAAATAAATGGTAATTATACATCCATCAAGTATTTTAATTGGCTGTTTTAAGAGCTGAAGACTAAAGATTTCTTTTTGATCCTGTACTTTATTGCCTCTCTAAACAACTTCAGTATCTCAGCAAACCCCTATTTACATATATTATTGTTTGAACGACTCTTTTGTTTACCGACTCCTCCTCCTCCCCCTCCTCACGCTCACCCACTCACCAGGACAAGCGTGCAGTGGAGCGTCTGTCCCTGGAGAAGGCCTTCCACCCCTTCATCGCCGGCGCCCACAACCGGCTGGTGCAGGAGCTGAGCCAGGAGACGGGCGCTCGCATCAGCATCCCCCCGCCCAGCCTGCCCAAGGACGAGATTGTCATCACTGGGGAGAAAGAGGCCGTTGCCCTGGCGCTCAGCCGCATCCGAGCAATCTACGACGACAAGGTGCGTTCATTGCCAGCGGTCGTAGAGCTCATTTAACCCCATTCTAACTAACTCACTCCTGATTGAGTTTAGAATTGATCCGTAATGTTTAATTGATTAATTTTTAAAGCAATTAGTGGCTTAGCAACAGCTTGAATAGCAGAGCTTTTATCTCCCTACGTACAAACCAGTATTTAATCTAACTGCAATCTGCTTGAGTGGACTAATGTTAAAGACACATATCAGATAACTTCAACATTCACGGTTTGATTCCAGCCGGGTACTTTTGTTTCTTGGCATACACTTCATACAATAACTCCGCCTTCATTTGCGTCTCTAATCTCAACTGTCAAGTGTCTAAAAATGCCTAAAACCCCGCTGATTGTTTTGTGTCATTTGAAGTCAGGGCCCTTTGATACAGCGTTGTTTGAATTGCTGTTTCCTTCTATGTTTTTGTCTACATATTTGCTGTGCTAAACTCACCACTGATGATTGATGATCAGTTTATTTTCTCAACGTGAGCATTGCAAAAAACACAAAGTACAAAATAAATCACAACTGGATCACACACGGATAATGAAAGTGAGTCAAACACATGAGACCCACTTCTTTGTTTATTTTTCTACCTGCTCGTGTTCTTGGTTTATTTTATGCCAGTGTTTAGTCTTTGTTACCCAGAATGACTTGTGAGCGAGCAGATTGGGGTTTATTTTAGGGCTTCATGGAAGGACACACGTGATTGCAGATATGATCTTTGTGGTTCTTTATTTTCACCACTTTAACCACTTGTTTACTCCGCTGCCTAGATCTTAAACTTTGTAATAAAAATATTTGGCACAGTTACACAAACTGTGTGTTTTTAGAAATGAAGAGGTTTTCACCATTGTTTTCAACAGTGGTGTCCTTTATTTCATACCACACAAATATCTGCATTTTCTATAGAAGTTTACAAGAAAATGTGTAAAAGATGGAGGAAGTGTGTGTTTGTAAGTGTCTACCAAATGAACCCTGGTGACTGGCAAGCCGGACCTAATGTGGAGAGAAAATTGGATTTCACTAGAGAACAACAGGATGAGAATGCTAATGTCATTTAGTGCATATGTATGAGAGGCAAAAACAATTTTTCTCTGTTGCCGTCTGGCGTTCAATCATCTTCCTCTCCTTCACCTCTTGCCTGCTTATTTCCTTGTCTTACTGTCTCTCAGTCCTCCTTTTACCTTTACTCATGTCAACTTTTATCCTTTCTGTTTCCTGTTTCTCATTCCTCTTTCTGTCACCTGTTGTGTTCTCATCCATCCCTCACTGTGCTCTTCAATTTCCTGTCTTTCCCATGCGGCTCTTGCTTGTCGAGGCGAGGCAGCTTCACTTCAAACAGTGGGGCAATTTAAAGTTCCTTAAGGAGTAATAAAATACAGTAAAGGTAAAATATCCACAATTGAAAAGTGCAAAAGCACAGGCAGTAGATACAAAAGACTTAAAAAGTAAACTAGTGCATTTAAAGTGAAACTGAAAGAGAAAAGAACACATTAAATACTCCTTTTAAATTAACCTTGTGAGTGAACCATATGTATATTTAAAGATCTCGCTGCATAAACCTCTCCATCCACAGATGGATGAGAATCATACAGGGTAAAGCTCTGTCCCCATGTCCGAGATGTATGTGATAAGATAAGATAAAGTTTTCCTTAATTGATTCCCCCATAAGAGAAATTTTAAAAAAAACTCTTGCTGTCAGAAGTGGGATTCGAACCCACGCCTCCAGGGGAGACTGCGACCTGAACAGCGCCTTGGACCGCTCGGCCATCCTGACTTCATTAGGCAAACAGCCACAGAGTTATTCATAGACAAGCGGCACTATTTCGAGCTCAATTCTGTGAGTGACTGGTTGTAAGGATTTTAGAACTGGTGTAATGTGGTCGTATTTTGTAGTTTTTGTCAGGACCCTGGTAGCAGCTTTCTGAAAAAGCTGGAGTTTTTTTCAATAAGCCTTGTGAACAAACCATTCCAGTAATCTGATCTACTGGAAATTAAGTTGTGGGAAAGCTTTACTAGATCTTGTTTGGACATTGTTCATCTGAATCTTAGAATAGTTTCAAGATGGTAGTAAACTGACGAAGTTAGTTAGTCTGGAGCATCAATACTGTTCTTCTTTAGGAGAGAATTAATGACTGCAGTTTTCATGGGAAGATGTCACATTGGAGAGAATTGGAGAGTATTGTTTCTTTCACAAGGCTGCAAAAAAAAACTGTTTTTAGGAAGCTAGTTGTTAAAACATCAAGGCAACAGGTGGATGATTTGAGATTGGAGACGGTTTCTTTGATTGTGTCAAACCTACTAGGAAGACTGCAGTGAGCTAATAGCAGTTAATAGCATGTCTGTCTGATGACTTGTATCTTAAAATCATCATTAAAAAGATGCAAACTCACTACATTTGCAGGTAGAAACTAGTTCTGTGGATATTGGAATCGAAGGGTTTGTTCCATCAGTGGTAGCAAAGAAGAATTGTTACTTTTCCTTTTGATGATCTCAGAGAAAATTGATTACTGAACACTTTAAATATGGACTGAAACCAGAGATTTGATTTGATCCACTTCCAATCTTCTCTCTGTTCTCCCTGCAGAAGAGGAAGACCACCACCATCTCCGTGGAGGTGAAGAAGTCTCAGCATAAGTACATCATAGGTCCAAAGGGCAACACCCTGCAGGAGATCCTGGAGACAACGGGGGTGTCTGTGGAGATGCCCCCTCTGGACTCCGGCTCAGAGACCATCATCCTCAGGGGGGAGCCTGACAAGCTGGGACCGGCACTCACACAGGTGTACGCAAAGGTGAGGAGGAGAGAGGGGGATGTGGAAATAATGAGGAGTGGAGTGGAGACTGAGACATTTCCTCTTTTTGATGCTGAAATGTTTTTATTAGTTTCTCTTTTATATATCAGAACAACAGCAGGCACTATCACATCCACATCCCAGTTATTGAAAGGCAGGTACTCTCTGTGTGTGTGCATAATTAACCTATAATTGTCCATAAGCAGCAGTGCATGCAACATACGTCCAAAAAAAAAAAGGGGGGAAACATATAAGGCACATGAAAGCATGGAAGAACCACAATTTAAACAAATATATTGTCCATTTAGTCTTATTTAATATATTGATCATTTGTCGAGCTGACACAGAACAACCTTAACAAACATGTTGTTGTGTTTCTGGCCACCTGATGAATGCACATTGGTTTTGGTCTCAACCAACTCTTGAGGGAAATATCTGGCCTCTTTAGCTGCTAAATGCGCCACAGTGGACACTAGCTATTTGCCAACTGTGTCTGACTGTTCCTAAGCAGGTTAGTGTGTAGTGTTTATTAGAGCCTGCTGAGGATCGTTAGGGTAGATATTTCATTCCCTTCTGATCAGGATGTTAGCCAGCAGTTCTGTGAGGTTTGGAGAACCAAAATTAGCTCAACTGTCCAGAAATTGGATTCAGAGCTCTGCTTTTTTTTAAACCGTCTTTTAACCACCAAAATACATCAAACATTGAAAACGTTAGTAACATAAGTCTTTCCATCAGGGCATTAAGATGTACAATAACTCTACAACATCATGTTTAGGCTAGGGTTAATTTTACTGAGATTTATAGGAAAAGAATACGAAAAGGAAAACCCATAACTTCCTCCCCCTTCCTAAAGTCTCACTTGGTACAGTCCACATTGCCAACACCTGGTGGAATAAAGGGCATTCATGTGCGAGCGTTCATGAGAGCACCAGCCTCAACCAGGAAGTGGACCTCAGAGAGAACAATGATTATTATTGTTCAAAGCAAACAAGAAACCAATAAAACAAACACTTGAATGAAATCTAAATAAAGTCGATGTATTAATCACCTAAAGTGGATCCTAAGTTTAGATGATGAACACATCTCACATGACCAAAACCAAAGATTCAACTAAATTAATAATTTTATTTGCACGTTTCCCGGCAAAAATAGACCTTGAAAAGAGTCTGTTCATAGTCATATCAACATTATACCAGCAACATGTACACCTTGTACTACAGTTTCAATCTCTATATCTATAGAATATGTCACAGACATGGAAAGAAATATTAATGTATTTTTTTAAAACTCAACACCTCCCGTATCGAGAGGCTTTTATTGTGTTGGTATTTATCAAAGGCAAACTCAGTATAGACAGATAAGGCTGAACAGCAGCAGCCACGCAGCTGACACGCTGTCGGTGTAAACACCTCGCGCGTGCCAGACGCAGCTGTTCAGCGCCGTAGCCGCCACGTGCTGCTCAGGTAGTTTGTGTAAACCAAGTGTAAGCCTTTTGTCTGTGTGCAGGCGAAGAGTGTAATGGTGGTGGAAGTGACCGCCCCGGCCTGGCTGCATCGCTTCATCATCGGCAAGAAAGGACAGAACATCGGGCGTATCACGCAGCAGCTACCACGGGTAAGAGGAGAGAGATGATCTGAGGTAGAAACCAGAGATAAAACACTTCTTCTTCTTCCCACAATATGACAGGATACTTTGAGCAAGTAGGATAAGTGGTGTATTGCAGTGGCAGTGTGTGGGACCAGTAAGACGGAGAGTGGTGAGCAGTGTGTATCATGTAGGAGGTGATAAAGGAGGGAGAATTGACAAGTGACAGCAGCATGGCAGAGGATACTTATAACATGGACTGAGCTGTGTCACACTTAGATTTGTGTGTGTGTGTGTGTGTGTGTGTGTGTGTGTGTGTGTGTGTGTGTGTGTGTGTGTGTGTGTGTGTGTGTGTGTGTGTGTGTGTGTGTGTGTGTGTGTGTGTGTGTGTGTGTAGGTTCATATAGAGTTTACAGACGGTGAGGAGCGCATCAGTCTGGAGGGACCAACAGAGGAGGTGGAACAGGCTCAGGCCCAGATACAAGAGATCATCAAGGACCTGGTGAGTTCTCTCTCTCACAGCTAACAAGAGCTAACATCATTTCAGCTTTTTCAACAAACCATCTACAACAGAAAGTTTACAAACCAAAGATCACTGATTAAATGATCACTTTACTGTTAATATGATTGTTTATTAACTACTTGTATCACAAATACCGCTCACTCTGGTTAAATGAGATTATCAGATTAATATATCAGTAGTTAACCCAAACAGAGCCATCAGGGTTTGGTTTTTGCTTGAAAAATAACGTTTAAACAATTAACTGTTCGTTCAAGCAAAAAAGCCAAACCCCTGATGGCTCCAGCTGTGAAGATTTACTGCTTTTCTTGGTTTCTATATCAATTGAACTTAATATCTTTGTGTTTTGAACTGTTGGTCAGAGAGAACAAGAAATTTCAAGCTGTCATCTTGGGCTGTAAGAAGTTGTTCAAAGCATTTGACCAAACCATGACGCAAATAATTGACAAAATAATTAGCATTAATAAATAATGAAAATTATCATTTTTGCAGCCCGTCAGTGGATATGTATCACAGAAAGCAGATCAGTGTTAATCACTAATTGCATTAATAAAAAGGAAGTTGTAAAATAAATCTCTTAAAAGCCTCAACCCAATTAAGACACTTGGAAAGCTGAGAGATAAGAAAAAGAGACAATAGACACAGATTTGATGGGGTTCATTACTGTATCTGAGACACAAATCTTGAATCTCCCTCTGTGTGCAGCTGGTGAGGATGGACTACACTGAAGTCATCATAGACCAGCGTTTCCACAGACACCTCATCGGAAAGAACGGAGCCAACAGTGAGTACACTTCTGACACTGCCGATGTCAACAGAAAAAAACTGGAACATCAACACTGCTGGGGATTGGGGTTCAAATGTCAGTGGGACCGGACATTTTTTAAATTTAATGACAGGATAAAGTACTTAAATTATCCACTGACATAGTGACTTCAGCCACTTTTTAGTTTTTACTGTTCTACTTAAATCGCCACATCCGTCTGGGTTCCAAAAAAAGGCTGATTTTTTTTACTTTTGTTGTGTGTTGGTCGTAATTATCATATTATGACTCTGTTCTGCTGAGTCGGACTTTCACCGGATGCTGGATGAAGCCTCCTCACAGTCCGACAATAGAGTTGGTTGTTTTTTTGTTATGTGGGTTTCGACAGGCAATCTGGCTGATGGATTCAAACCTTAAGTTAATGTATTGCTGTAGATTTAAATGTATTAAAGGCTTGTAAAGGTACAACGTTTGTAATTTCCCTCCCACCATCCATCCTACCCTGCTTTTCCTCACCCTCACTACAGTCAATCGGATCAAGGAGCAGTACAAAGTGTCGGTACGAATCCCCCAGGACTCTGAACGAAGTGGCCTGGTCCGGATCGAGGGAGACCCTAAAGGAGTCCAGCTGGCGCGCAGAGAGCTCATTGAGATGGTCCAGAGAATGGTGAGAATGTGGTCAAAGTTTCATGGTTAATTCGTTCATTCTGGTGATCGGTGGCCGTACACAGACTCCACAACGGCACGCTCACACTTTTTTCCTGTTTCCAGGAAAACGAGCGCACCAAAGACCTGATCGTGGAGCAGAAGTTCCATCGGACAATCATCGGCCAGAAGGGAGAAAAGATCAAAGAAGTTCGAGACAAGTTCCCTGAGGTGAATGTTCTCCCCGACCCTCGCTTTATCTCCCCAATTCGTCATTCTAAATGAGTTTTTATCCGGTTCTAATTTAATTTGACGAGAATTATCTCTTCTACTTCCAGGTCATTATCAATTTCCCCGACCCGGCACAGAAGAGTGACATCGTGCAGCTGAGAGGGCCGAAGAACGAGGTGGAGAAATGTGCCAAGTTCCTCCAGAAAATCATTGCTGACCTGGTATGACCCACCGTTTGCTATCTCCGTCTCTTCATCTGTCTCCGTCTCTCTACAATCACTTCACAGCCGCGTTCTTTCTTTTGTAGATTGAGAATAGCTTCTCGCTCTCGGTTCCCATCTTCAAGCAGTTTCACAAAAACATAATTGGTAAGGGTGGCACGAACATCAAAAAGGTGAGACTTTTAAAATGATTGCTTCAAATTATGCAGCAATTTCACTTCTTTATGGTTTTGTCAGACATGTGATGACGGATGTTGTTAATGCCACCAGATCCGTGAAGAGACCAACACTAAGATCGACCTGCCAACAGAGAACAGTAACTCCGAGATGATCGTCATCACAGGCAAGAAGAGCAACTGTGAGGCAGCCAGAGAACGAATCCTCGCCATCCAGAGAGAACTGGTGAGAGACGTCAGACTGGTTGTTGTTGCAGATTACAGGGTTCTGGTCAGAAATAAATGTTTTTCTTTTGTATTTACCTTCTTAAATGGTCCCACATATAAGTACTTAATAAAACAATGGATGTAATTGAAAATATTGAGACATGTAAACTTACATTTAATTTACTAGATTATCCTTTCCAGTAGTCACTGGATGGCTGTATGATTAGAATAAGTTTAATTCAGTTAAAAGTCCAATTAATAGCTTTTTCCTGAGCTTTCAGCCATATCTTATATTCTTCTTCACTGGATGGAAATGGCTCAGTCGCCATCACATGCTACTGTTCGTGATGACAACTGAGCTGAACTATATCTGAATAGAATAAAGTTTAATTCCAATACAACCCACAAAATTTAAAATATAAGATTCATTTAAGAATAAAAGTTTAAGGTTTATATATAAAAAAACGCTCTCAATGTCGCCCTATCACAATATCTCCCTGACTCGCCTCTCTCTCTTCATTCCTTCAGGCCAACATTAAGGAGACAGAGGTCGCCATCCCTGCCAAGCTGCACAACTCTCTAATCGGCTCAAAGGGATGCCTCGTGCGCTCCATCATGGAAGACTGCGGCGGCGTCCACATCCATTTCCCCTCCGAGGGCTCCGGCTCGGACAAGGTCACCATCAGAGGGCCCGCTGGTGAGGTGGAGAAGGCCAAGAAACAGCTGCTGCAGCTGGCCGAGGAGAAGGTGGGTGGGAGTGTGGGGAATACGGATACAAAGAGTGAATGGAACAGAAGAGGGGACTTAAAAAGAAGTGAGTTAGTACAGAGAGGAGGGAAGGAAAAGGCAAATACTGACATCCCTTTCCTGTCCCCTGTGCTTTCCAGCAAGTCAACAACTTCACAGCTGAGCTTCAGGCCAAACCAGAGTACCATAAGTTCCTGATTGGCCGCGGCGGGGCCAATATTCGCCGTGTGCGGGACAGGACGGGGGCCCGCATCATCTTCCCGTCGCCGGATGACACCGAGCAGGAACTGATCACCATCGTAGGGAAGGAGGAAGCAGTTCGTCAGGCCCAGAAAGAGCTGGAAAGTCTGGTCAAAAACCTGGTAATTACAACCCGATGGTGAAATTACTTCATCAACCATCCCCTTAATGTGTTGGTTTACTTTCTTGATTACATACAAGTATGCCTGCCTTTACTATTTACTAATATTTACCCCTTATTGTGTGATAAATGGGCAAAATTTGAATGAAATTGCAAAAACTATGTACAAAAAGCTAAAGATATTGCTTGACTTGCGTTTAGTTTAGGAACCTCTTTAAATACCTCGACTTAAATACCCTCCACTTCCTGTTTCGTCCTTCTCCAGGACGACGTGGTGGAGGACAGCATGGTAGTAGACGTTCGCCACCACCGCCACTTCGTGTGTCGGAGAGGCCAGGTGCTGCGGGAGCTGGCAGAGGAGTACGGGGGAGTAGCTGTTAGCTTCCCTCGCACAGGCGCCAACAGTCAGCGGGTCACTCTGAAAGGAGCCAAGGACTGTGTGGAGGCCGCCAAGAAACGCATCCAGGAGGTCATCGAGGACTTGGTAAGAGACATTTGAGAGATTGAGAAATAGTCGAGAGTGACAGTTGGGTTGGGTTGTTCCAAAATTAATTAATTTTCATCAATTTTGCCCATTAAACAACTGACGATAAAGAGAAAATGACAAGAATGACTGTACGGATCAATATCGATGATCACATCAAAGCTAAATCAGTGAAATCTAGTTACTGTGAATGTCACTGAAATAAATTAATAAATATTAGGTAGAATCAAACATGTTACACTACACTCAATGATTTACATCCAGGAGTGATGGAAGAAATCCTCCTGAACTTGTGATGTGTGTTTTCAGTCAGTACCGTTGTTACCCAGCTGTCTCTTCTCCCGAGCAGGAGTCGCAGGTGAGTGTGGAGGTGGCCATCCCTCAGCGCTACCACCGCGCCATCATGGGGCCTAAAGGTTGCCGCATTCAGCACATCACCAGGGAGCACGAGGTCCAAATCAAGTTCCCCGAGAGAGAAGACAGCTCTGCAGGTCAGAAACAACACACAGGAGTGAATCTGCTGCTGTAATAGTATCATAATACAATACATTAAAACTCTCTGAATACAGGAATGTTAATATCTGGTGAATGTTATTTAAATAAAAGTTAGATCACTGTAAATTAATTCAGATTAGAAGCTATAAATAATATTTTTACACAATGTGGCAGCCAGATAATCATGTTTACGTAGGAAACAGAGCATTGGTTGGCCTTTCAGTCTATTATCTGTGGTAAAATTACAGGTCAGGAGGCTCCACCCCAGGAAAACGGTGAGGTCAGTCCAGAGGCCGAGTTCGTCCCTCGCAAGTGTGACATCATCACCATCGCCGGGCGTGCCGAGAAGTGTGAATTGGCTAAAGCCGCCCTGCTGGTAGGCCCCATTTCACATCCTCGCTGCCTTCCTCTTTATCATCCGTTTCCTCAATAACAGTCTTGCTTCCTCCCTCAGGCGTTGGTGCCCATAACGGAGGACGTCGAAGTGTCTTACGAGCTGCATCGCTACATCATCGGCCAGAAGGGCAGCGGGATCAGGAAGATGATGGAGGAGTACGAGGTGAGTTTCCACTCTCTGCTGCCATCTTCTGGCCAAAAGACCTTTCATACAGCAGGTCAGAAGATCTGCATCAGTGATGAGAAGAGCTGTTTGCTTAGTTATTGTGATACACTTAACTGATTATGTTGATAAAAAGTGATGTGATTGTTTGTGTGTGTGTGCGTGCAGGTGAACATCTGGGTGCCGCAGCCAGAGAAACAGCTGGACGTGATCAAGGTGACGGGTCTGGTAGCCAACATGGAGCGAGCCAAACAGGGTCTGCTCGAGAGGGTCAAAGAACTGCAGGCTGAGCAGGAAGACAGGGTACACAAATATTTATATTTTCTGTTTTTTGCAACGTATTTATCTTATAACAGCTGTTGGCAGTTAAAGAATTAAAGTTTATTCTGTGGTTTTATTTGTTATAAGTCACATTGGAGGAGGAGGAGGGAAGGTTCACAATGAACCTGAGTTCAAGTGTTTCTCTCTTTTTCAGGCCCTGCGCAGTTTCAAGGTAACCATGTCTGTAGATCCAAAGTTTCATCCCAAGATCATCGGCCGCAAAGGAGCCGTCATCTCTCAGATCAGGAAAGACCACGACGTCAGCATCCAGTTCCCCGACAAAGGAGACGAGCAGCAGGTGTGTGTGTGTGTCTGCGTGTATCTGTGTGTGTGGTTTTTTTTTTTTTTATTGCTGCAAAATATCTATTTTTTAATTGTATTTTCTCTTCTATAACTGGCTTTATCTTGAGCTCTTAATACACATTTTGCCCAGTTCCTCCGGTCTTATTTATGTGACATGTTCCTGTTTTGTTTTTTTTCTCCCCCCTCCCAGGATCTGATCGTGATTTCGGGGTACGAGCGTAACGTGGAGGAGGCGCGTCAGGCCATCCAGCAGCTGGTGGCCGAGTTGCAGGAGATGGTGAGCCAAGATGTTCACCTGGACCCGAGGACCCATGCTCGCATCATCGGAGCCCGTGGCAAAGCCATCCGCAAGCTGATGGAGGAGTTCAAGGTGAGATGTTTATTGTGGACACGGAGGAGGAATTATTATTTCCTTCACCTGTTGTTTTCCACTCTTATTTTAACGCCTTGTTCCTGTGTTCAGGTGGATATCCGGTTTCCTCAGCCCGGCTCCGGCGAGCCCGACAAAGTGACTGTGACAGGCCTTCCCGAGACTGTCGACAACGCCATCGACCACCTGCTCAACCTGGAGGAGGAATATGTGAGTTCACAAAGATAAAAGAAATGTTCTCTTCTGTAACTAAAGCTGCTTATACACATCAAATTATAGAACGGTTATATGAAGTCTGAGGAGTGCAGAGCAATAGGAGTTCACTGGGCTGTTTCCTTCTCCACCTCTCTCCCCTCCCTCCTCTCTCAGATGCTCAGTGTGACAGAGACGGAGACGTTGGCGGCGTACATGAAACCTCCATCTCGCTACGGAGGGGGAGGCGGAGCAGGGGGAGGGGATGATAGCAGCGGGGGTCCGGCTAAGGGCTTCGTGGTGCGGGACGCCCCCTGGAACGCAGCAGGGAACAAGGTTGGTCCTTTATGAATGTATTATGATCAATAACAAGATCCTTTATTTATTAATCTCATTAAATCTGAATCAGCTGGAAAGAGGGGATGAAGATGAGTTTAAAGAGGAAGTTTTAAATGTTTCAGAAAGATGTATTTTCATATTTTTAAGTGTCTTTGTTTGCATCCAGGTTATTAGTGCAGTTTGTCAAACAGGCTGTGTGTGTTTGTTCCAGGCTCCTGACATGAGCAGTGCAGAGGATTTCCCTACGTTCGGGACAGGTGTGGCCCCGAAGCAAACGTCCGCCTGGGGCCCCAAGAAGTTCTGAAGCCGCTCATCTGGATGGAAAACATAAAAAAAAAAAAGAAAAAAAAAAACTTCTGTAAAGTAGATGATGAGACAAAACGAATCTCTAATCAAATTGCTGCTCGCCTTCCTCCCTTCTCCTCTTCTCGTTAGTGACCTCTCTTTCTTTCTCTTTCTCTCTCTTTCTCTGTAAACTACCGTCCTCCCACAACCAGCCACAGTGAATTCTGGGAGATCCCTATCCCTTTCTTTTTTTTCCTGCTGTCTTTCCTCTTAGTACCTCCACCTCCTCCTTCTCCCCCCTGAGAGAGGGAAAAAAGAACATCGAGTGCTCTCTTCATAGTTTTGCTGTCCCGCTCTGCCTCTCGGGTTGCACCACTTCTGCCGGTCTCGCTGAAATATTTCAAAAAAACTGTCCCCCTCTTCATTTTTTCCCCCACCTCTGACTGACAAACTCTCCTCAAAATCCAACTATCACCTCACTGCAGTATATCAGAAATGTTTAAACTCTTCGAAGTCTGCTGAGTCAAAGAAGTGGGGACAGAGAGCACGGGGGGAGATATCCTCGGACACCTGAAGCGAGGCGCTTTCAGGGAAGTGGTCTTGGATTTTTAAGCTCAAAAAGAAGAAGAAGAAGAAGAGGGGAGTTTTACTGTGCAAGAAAAGTTTGTAAACAATGACATCTTTTAAGGTTTTTTTCCTGTGTTTTTTACAAGGAGGTTCCGTGTTGGCTCACCTTTCCAGTCACTAATGTGGTGCAGCAGGTGAGGCAATGAGCTCTATATGTGTGTGTGTGTGTGTGTGTGTGTGTGTGTGTGTGTGTGGGCGTGCGTGGTGTAGTGGGTTCAGGAGAGGTTTTTTAACCCACAAGTGTTTGTAGATCCACTTTTTATTTATGTCGGAGCTGGGAGCAAAAAACAGCTGCTGTAGTCGACTTGCTGAACGTTTTTCTTTTAAAAAAAATCATGTTTGAATCAAAAGATGTTGGAAGCTCTGCGCCGATTGTTTGTAATGAAGGTTTGTTTTTGTCATAACTTGTTTTATTTATTCAGAAGAGAAAAAAAAAGGAGCCATTTTATTAGAACTACTGTGATCATGCGTTTTTATAAAAGCACCCACTGTAGCTTGATGCTTACAACCTTATGTTTGGGAGTGAATGCTGTATGTCAGGGTTCGGGCACATGTTAACAGTTATTATGTGTAAGTGTACAAAGAACTTTTTCGCTATTTTTTTAAACTGTGTGGGATTTCTTTTGTTGTTGGTTTTTGGCATATTTGGAAGACTGTATGTAAGTATGTAAGTATGTATGTATGTATGTAAGTATGTATGTGTGCGCGCGTGCAAGTTAAGATGTATATTTGAATGAAGCTGAACCAAACTTTTACATTGTCTTTGTCCGTTTGTCTCTCTTCTCAGAGCTCATTTAGAGGTTTTTACCCTCTCAGCTCGTCATTAACACTTGATTATTTCTTTATGTCAACATCCACACAACGCTGCTTAAAATCAAGCCCCCCCCAAAAAAAAAAAAAAAACTAACTTAGCATCAAGAGCTGCACTTTGGTTTTATTAAGTGCTTCAACATGTATTTAGTGATATTTTGTAGCATAAATCTTTGTTGCCCCCTTTTCCTTTTCCCAGTTTTGAGACTTAAAGCGACACGTATCCTGTTGCTAAACCGTACAGTTGGCCCAGATTTCAGTTCAATCAAAACTTCCTCGTGCCGGAATGGTTTGGCAGTTTGAGAAATTCACTCATTTGCTTTCTGTCTGAAAGTTAAAAGAAGATCGTTCTCCCTTTGAAGTGGAGCCAGGAGGTGATTAGTTTAGCTTAGCATAAGGACTGAGAATACACCTCTAACACAAAGTAATTGACAAGTTATACGTCGTTCATTCAATCTGTACACAGAACAACAACCAACGGAGACAGTTGGATGAGACTTTTCTTCTACTTTAAAGGTCCAGTGTGAAACATTTAGGAGTGTCTATCGACAGAAATGGAATATAATATTCATTGTATGTTTTCATTAATGTTTAATCACCTGAAAATAAGAATTTTTGTGTTTTCGTTACCTTAGATTGAGCTGCCTTTATACTCAGATGCCGCGGGTTGCCCTTCATTAAGTCCGCCATGTTTCTACAGAAGTTTCACAGCAAACACAGTTTCTCCTTCACACCTCACAGCCGCTCTCATTCCCAGGTCAAACACAGACGCGAGCAGTATTCAGTTAGTTGCAACTTCACTGCTAGATGCAACTAAATCCTAACACTGGTCCTTTAAGGTATGTGACCGTATGTAGTGCAGAGGTCACAGATGGGGCTACTGGAGATTGATATCAAGACAGAAAGTGAATATTTCTCAAAATGTCAAACTATTTGACGGGGCCAGGAAGAGCTTGGGACCAGATTGACAGCGCTACGCGTACATTTGAATTAAAGAAAAAAGAAAACTCAGGGTCCAACATTAAAAGTGACAGCTGGTGCAGAAATGACTCTTTTAAAGCTGATTAGTAAAACATAACCGACTATGCAACCAAACAGGATCATACAGCAGATCACTGTCTGTCAGCGGTACATTATTGTACTTTATGGCATCATTATTTATGTTTGTGGGACAGCAAACTATTTTTAGTTGTTGAACTCTTGGCTGAGTCTCTGCGTTTTTTTAAATTTCATCATGTGTGTCTGTTCTTTAATGGCAGGACAGAGCTGCCCCCGAAGCAGCCACTATTTCTGTAAAAAGCTATGAGAAAAAACCCACTATTGGCCTTAATGAGTAATTAGTCTACAGCATTTTGGAAAAGGTGTGATTGAGTAAGTATGCAACACTGCAATAACATGTCAGTGACCAGACTTTTTTTCCTACTCTAAATAAAATTTGAAAAAAAGGAACCAAAAGCACCCGTAGATTTTGTCTTTTCTTCATGACATCTTTTTGTTTTTAACAGGCCGAACAAACAAACATTAACCATCCTTCTGTGCATACTGTCTGTCAGTTTATTTTTATTTTTTATAAATCAGGAAGATATGATTTGTTATGTAACAGCCTGTACAACGCAACATACAGAAAACAAAAAAACAAAAACAATACAAATTAAATTGTACAAAGCAGCACTGGGCCATAAATAACCCATATAATAATAATATTTTTCACATTTTTGATTGGAAGTTTTTCCTTTGCCAAACCCCGTAGATCTTCCATCAGTCAGATCACAGCTGCTCTTAGAAGGTGACTGAGCTTCTTTTAATTATACTTTTTGAGTTTGACTCATTAAAACTGTGCCTTGGAAAATGTTGGGGTTTCATGTTCTGTAGCAGGTTCATCAAATTGGCAACAGGATCGAGAACGGTGAAAAAGAAAACAAAAGATACGCTTTGGAAAGCTGTTCACATACAATCAACCATTAGGCAGATGTTTTGGATTAAATAAAACCCTTGTATAAACATTTGACAAATGTAAATCGATGTTATTTGAAATAAAAGAGCCCTAATTAATAACATTCGCATGTAAACACCAGCGTAGGTCGGGTGGGGGGGATGCAGGCGACTCGTCCTCCTGCTGACCTCGAATCTCCTCGGTGTTGGCTCTGGAGGTCCTGCCAGGTAAACATGGTCAGACATGATGGGTGGATAGATCAGAGTAAACGATGGAGGGAGGGGAGGGGTGCAAGACAGCGGGAGTGATCTGGAAAACCACTTAAACATTTTGGCTTCAGTCCATTTAACCACAAAAATAAAAGTCAAGTTTGGGAAATTCGCTTTCTTGCTGAGTTTGCTGGATGAGACTGATCCCACTGATCCATAGCTGTATGCTAACATAACACAGCCAGGAAACTAAGTTATTTTAAGTAACACTAACTTGATTTTGTAAGTTAAAAACATTCTTCATTAAGCAGCTTTTTACTGGAAATGTTAAGTGAGACTAACTTAGTTTTGTAAGTGAAACATTTTTGATAAAGTACTTTTTACAACGGGTTTTGTTTTCACAGTACAAGTAAAGATTAAAAAGTCAGTCAACTAAAATCTCTAATAAAAGCTGCTTAATCAAGAATGTTTATAACTCACAAAACTGAGTTAGTGTTAATTAAAATATTCAATATTAATCAGTTTCAACAATTGAGTTAAATTAACTCATCAGGTTTTCACAGTGTAACACCTCTGAAGCTTATATCTCCTTAGTTTAATCTGTACAATAAAAACTGTAAAAACTACGAACGAATCCACTACCAACGTTTTCTTGGCCGGAACTACTTCTTGGTTGCCAGACAACCATCAGTGTCTCTCCACTGGCTGCCTAGCAACTGGTCCTAGCCAAGAAATACCCCCCCTCCTCATAAAAGGGCGAACTTTACTACAATTTAGATTTTGTACGCATTAAACAAACGAGATACAACATGTTTCATAATAAGTGAGCTGTAGAGGTGCTGATAGGGTGATAGGTGATCTGCTGCTTTCTCCATGTTTCCAGTCTTCATGCTAAGCTACGTAAGCGAGCTGCTGGCAGTAGCTTCAGGAGATCGGCGTTAACTTTAGGTCCGGGTTAAAAAAAAGCAAATTTCCCAAAATGTAAAGCTTCTCCTTTTTTCCCCCCTGTTCCTGTATGAAAACCTATCAAGTCTACAAGTAAATATATATATTTAAATATCTCATGATGGATCCTCTCAGTTGTAACATACAAGCTGTAAGGCTGGAGCAGAAGTTACCGTCCATTACCCAATACACAATGTTTAGCTTCCCAACAGGTGCAGGAGGTTGTTTTTTTTTGTTGTTTTCCAGAGGTCCATTTTTCTGTAAAACCTTCCAGTTTCCCTCCACAGTGCAAAGCCTGTGAATGTTTTCAGACGTGACGCCAGGGCCAAGAACAGAAATGCAAACAGGACTGATAAAGTAGCCAGACTGCTAACGTGGAGACACGAAGAGGACAGCAACATACAGTGGTACATGTGTAAACATTTTTTTCTTCCTCCAGTTTTAAAATCTTCTCCCTAAAGAAGTCACAATCACAAGACACTCTTGGGTTCATTCTCAGATTCAAGTGTCTTTCTGTTTTTTTTTAAACATTTTTTGAAAACGTCACTTTTTTTTTGTTGTTGTTTTTTTTTTCTTTTTTTGACCCACGTCTCTCTCGTCTTTTTTTTTTAGGTGACAGTCGGTTAACGTGCAGGTTGGCAGGGGACAAGCTCCTCCCAAAATAAAACACTGACCAGAGCGGAGATGATTAAGTGTTAAAATAAGTGCAAAATAAAGAAAATATAAGCTGTTTGTGAGGGTGCAAGTATGTCGGGAAGAATGAGAACAAAAAACGTGGCAAAAAACAAACAAAAAAACAACAACTGTAGCAAATGAACTAAGGTGTCGTGACGATGAGAAGTTAGTTTTAAAAATCGCCCACGAGTGTCCGAAACATAAAGTGCAGGCAGTGTCTGTTCTTCTTTGAAACCGCCGTAGCCCCCGGCCATTAAAAGAGTCCAAGAGCAAACAACCAAAAAAAGAACAAAAAACAACAAAATAAACAAAACAAATCTATAATGCTGAATTGTCAACAATCCACAGTAGGAACAGCTGGATTCCAGAGGAGTCTCTCGCTCAAGGCAGGGGTTGGATTTGGTTGTCAGTTTTTTAAAAGTACGAGGAGTGGCCCACGTGGACCCTCCCCCCACTTCCACCCGATTGCCTCCCTCGTCGCTCCCTTTTTTCACTCGACCCGGATGAGCAGTCCGTAGAGGAGCGTGCCGCCCTGCTCCTTGGTGATCCACTCGATCTCTGAGTTGCTGAAGCGAGGGTCCAGGGGCTCGCTGTGGTTGAGCGTCTGAGGTCCCACCTTGTAGGAGCCAGGACGCACGCACACCTGGAAGCCCACCTGAGCCTGGTGGCAGCGGTGAGAACGGGGGTCCTGAAATCTGCAAGGGGAGAAGCAGAGTCAGTAAAATGCCTTTTACTGTCAGCTCTCCGATATAAAGGCTAAAATAAAAACAGGTGTAGTGATTTTGTGAACCAGGTGGACTTACTGCACTTTGGGGGCAAAGATCTCCATGCCGGAGTAGCGCATAGTGGGAGAGAGCCTCACTCTGGGAACCTCCCTCCCGGGGGCGCTGTTCTCATCTGGCTCACTGTAGCCATTAGGACCCTCTGCCTTCACCGGGGACACCGAGAAGATGGACGACGTCCCTGCGACAACGAAATTACATTCACAGTTCAGGTATTTTGTTTTAGAAGCTCTCTCTTCTGCTTCTGGTGAGAATTTCAGTGGATCAAAACTTTGAGGTTTCTCAAGACGGCTGTGGTCATAACTAAGATGAATGAGTGATTCTCCTACCTGGCAGCAGCTGGCTGTGGTCCAGCGTGCGTCGCAGGGCTCCTACACTGGTGCCGTGGTACGCGATGTGCCACTTCTTCAGTGCGTTAGAAACCTCACAGTGGGGTTTGATCCTGCACATAGAGGATACGTGCATTTATAGACACACATTCTTCTTTCTTTAGTTTAATATTATTGTAAGCATAAATAAATCAGCTTTGCATTTTGGGAAGTAAAACATGAAAAGACTTTTACAACTAAGAGTTACTACACAACTTATGTTATTCTCTCCTAGCGTCATCTATAATTAAAATTAAAGGTGTATTCAGTCATTTTAATAAACGTTCACAGTGACCTCAGTTAGAGCAACGTACTGCTCTAAAGTGTATCTGAGAGTTTGTCCTCTCACCTGAGGGCGAAGCGGCACCATCCGAAGGGCAGGGCGTAGTCCCGGGGCGGCTCTCCTCTCTTGTAATAAGCCTCGTCACCCCGAAGCTTGTGGCAGGACTCACAGTAGCACAGGTTGTACTTTGCGTCTTCGTTGAAATAGCCATCTTACAGACGGCGGTGGAGAAGACAGAGATCACAGTTGTAAGGTGATTTTAGATTAGAGAGAGAGAGAGATCGTGGTGGGGAGGCTGGAATAAAACTCACCTGGTAACGTAAGCAGGTCCTTGAAGCGTGAGCACAGCGCCTGGTACTCGCAGGTCTTGTTGGGGTTGACCTCTGGAGGGGGCGTCCAGCACACACTCTCTTTGATTCCTGTAAAAACACGGCGACAGGTGAACAGGTAAAACTTCAAACACTGAACAGAAGCTAAAAGAAGAGATGAACAGTAACCATCGAGGTTCTTACCGTCAACCATGTCTGCCTTCTCCATGTCGCCCTGACAACGGGTCTCACCACTCTCTCCGCCCACAGCTGGCACATTGTTTGTTACTATAGTAACCTGCCATGATGAGACAACATTCATTAGCATATCTTAGGATTTGGTTCATAGTGATGCAGTGCTGAAATAATTTTTAATTGACAGTGGATGTGTGTGAAGTGATGGTAATTGTAATGGCAACATTATTCTGCTTTATTTTATTGGGTATTTTTGAGTTCTGGACTGTTGGTCAGATATAAGAAGAAAGATGTTTTCCTGTTTTTGACGTTTCACAGACGTAACAATTAATCGATTTATAAAACAAAATCTCTCCTGTTGATCACTGTTGGTGAGTCTAATGACAATTAAGACTTGTTCTTATTCAAGTAAATATTAAAAAGCAGAATTGATTAATTTTCTTATTATTTTGACCAAATTATATATTCACAAATATAAATTGTTAAGGAAAAACTTAAATACATTCCCTCTTTATCTGAATGTACAAACAAAAAAAGCTTTTAAAATGTGTAACTATTGTAAGATTTACACAATATTTATCTATCTATTACTTTTTTAATTTAGTCTACCTCTAGCATAACTTGTGACTATGGACTCAAGCTGTGTATACACACAATGATTTAACTGGTTGTTACCTGTTCAATAAAATGTATTCAAAATAAATAAATAAAGCAACAACAACAGCAATAAAAACCAAATCTAAAACAGCTTATCAAGACCCTGACGTTGAGGCGACAGTGAATAGGGACATTTTAGATAAAGTTAATAAAAGGAGTTTTGTAATTAAGATTTATATAACACAATAAACAGGATTTTGTTCAAGGTAAACACTTAATTGACTCATGGCCCTCATACAGTACGAGGCCAGCTGACTGAGGTGGAGTACGTATGTGTCTGTAGCACTGACCTGTTCACACTGGCCGTAGAGGTCAATGAACAAGTAGCAGGGCGAAGGAATGTCCTGCGCCGCCACACCCTGGTCCATGCCGTTGACGTAGAGGTGGAGACAACTGTTGGCGTCCACCAGCAGACCCAACACCGTCCCCTCCGGACAAGTGTCCAGGTTAGGACCATAGTTCTCACATATCTGAGGAGAAAGCAGTGTCGTTGGAGGGAAGAGAGAGGAGAGACGATGGTGAAAGAAGGGGAGCAGGAAGCGAGGGAGACAAAAATGAGAGACGATCAATCAATCAGGCAACGAGGCCGATGTGAGCGTGAACACACTCAGTTTGTCTTGTGAGACGAAAATCAATAGACAAACACGGCAGACAGATTTTGTGTGTTTAGGTGTGCGTGTACCTTTAGGGAGTTGTGGAAGACGGAGTCTCTCTGCAGCAGCCAGGCAGAGCGTTTGAGACAACACGCTGTGGAGGGGAAGTTGAGCCGGTCGGGGGAGTGACCTATCACGCCTAACGACAGCGACGACGTCCACGACGGGTTCAGACGGTCGATCTGAAACTGGTGAGCAAAGAGAGGATGTTGACAGACTGGAGCAGTCGCAGCTTAAATAACGTCTTTGTATTTGGTAGATTTCATTTTACGTTTTTTTATTATGCTGCTGAATTTAGGTTTGTGTGACGTCCTCTTTAACACTACTATTACTTCTTATCTACCTTCTTTTCTTGTTTAAGATTTTCTTTTTGGAACTTTTTCTGCTTCCAAATTGAGGGTCTAAGGATAAAAGGTGCTGTATGCTCTACACAGTGTAAAGTTATACCATTATCACAGGTTTCACACTGCATGATAATGGAACAAACTGAAGACAGCTGATAATGATAATGTAATAATATGTATCACAAATATAATTTAACACAAATATTTATTTACAACAAATTCCTGGTAATATTATAAAACAGGGCAAACAAGGACAAAAGGAAATACACATACACTGATATATAAAAAAGGTATTTTTACATGTATTGCTATCAAGGTAAATCTAAGAATTCATCATACACAGTTTAGTTATAAAACTTAATTAAGCTAATTAACTGATGCAATCTAAGTTAAATAGATCTCAGTGGTATGAAAATATAGTTTACTATCTAGTTTTTACCCTTTTTATTTAACATGGAGCATTATGTAAAGCTTTTTATTTCAAACTCAAGTTATTCCGATGAAGGAACTGAGCCCCTCGTACCACACAGACACCAAACCGTACGGTAAAGTTACCTGGAACAGCTGCTGGCGAGCGAGCGGCTGGGCGGTGACCAGCAGGCCCTGGTTGTAGCTGGATACTCTGGCAGCCGTCAGGTTCTGATTGGACAGCTGGATGTTTTTGCCGTGGTTCTCCAGGAACGCCATGATGGTGGGCACCAGCGCGCACGGCTCAGTCTCGACCTGGAGGTGACAAGAGGTGACGTGACGAGTCTGAGTCGCAGGCTCTTTTAACGTGCCGGTGCCCTCGTCTCTTTAGGCTCCTACCTCTCTGACGGGGGTGCTGTCCTCCTCTCCTTCGCTGCAGCTGTCCGAGGACAGCGAGGGCGCCTTGATGCTTTCCATGTCCTCCATTAGCGAAGAGCTCACGATGGACACCGCGGTTATCCGCCCGTACAGGTCCAACACTGCATACACATTCTGCGAGGAGCCAGAGAGAGGTGGTGAATGGTGGCGTGGGGCTGAGAGGCTGTGTGCGCGTGTATGTGTGTGCGTGTATGTGTGTGTGTACCTTGGCTACTGCAGTCGCTGCAGGTCCCATGTCTTCTCCATCGATGAAGATGTGCATGGTGTCGTCACTGCACCTCTTCACACCCACACGGTTCCCAACCTAAACAACAGTCATATTCAGTGAAGATCAATCAATAATGAGCACAATATCTATTGACAGAATTAATAACCTGTTACTGATTTAATTGTGTTTAATTGACTTTATGCAAATATCTGGCAACCACAGAGTATCATCCATCACCTGTAGTAGAACAAAAAGAATATTTAAATCATTGAACTTGATGGATGACAGTAATCATCTTCAGGATTCAGGTCTGTGTGTCCAAGGCCTCTGTTGCCTTAAGGTCAATATTAAATAATAGTTTTGTGTTAAACTACCACATTTCTCCCTGTGAACTGTTAAATATTATCTGATCCCACTGCTGCTAGTGCTTCTCTTTATTGCCCTGCAGCTTTTAAGGTGCTCAAGTGATAACAGTTCTAAATGATAACAAAGTCAAAAAGATAAAAGGAGAAGAATTAAAGTATGGTTAGAGAATAAGAGAGATTACATAAAAAGATGTGATATTTTTGATGTGAGATACTGATCAATACAGATTTCTGTTAAGCTTCTCTGGCAGATTGCGACAATCTCAAAGCTGTGATAACGTCTTTAGTCTTTAATCAGGGCTTTGAAGCAGCCAGAGGGGCTCCATCAATGAATCTGAGACAGAAGACAACATTATTGAGGGTGTAAAGGTCTTTGATATGACCTCTAACTCATTCTGAACGGACTGTAAATCTAACAGTGTCCACGAAGGGCTGCCAAAATCAGTGTGAAGTGATTTTCCTCACAGAGCAGGGAGGTGCGAGCTTACCGTCAGCCGGTCCAGTGAGCAGCAGTAGTTCTGGCGCTGCAGCACACCGTTGCGACGGACCTCAGAGCCGCAGAGCAGCCAGGTGACCTTGGTGCGGAGCTGCGGGAGGGAGGGGGAGAGACCTGACAGCGGGCATGACGGCAGCTCCGGGGGTGCGAGCGTGGTCAGACCGATATGCAGGGAACCGCACCACTGCTCATCCACTTCATCAATCCTCACCTGCAGAGGGCAGACAGGAATCAGGAAAGAGAGAAAACATTTTTTTTCCATATACGCAGACAGCAGCATTTAGGAGGTTAATGTGCAGATTATTTTAAAAGCAACAACAATCAGTATCAGGTTTATTTTCAGCCCTACTTTACCTCAAACAGCTCGTCTGCTTTCAGCTCCTTCACACTGAACACGATGCCGTGAGCGTAACCTCCTACTCGGACGGCCTGGCAGCCCTCACCGAGCAGCACCACGTTCTTACCATGTTTACTGTGGAGCCGGTGGGCAACGCCTGCTACTACACACGCACGCCGACACACACACACACACACACACACACACACACACACACACACACACACACACACAGACAGTGGACATATGGAGATGAGACTTTGAGTGCAATTGATATGTAATATATCTCATCTTTTACTCCCTTTCTTCTACTCTTTAGCTTTACTTTCCATTTGTAGAATTCAATACAACTGAATGGAAGAAAAAAAAAAAGAAAACCAACTATATAAAAGAAATTATCTCACTAAACATTCACAAAATTTCCCAAAAAATCTGACTTTATTTTCTTTAAAGTTCCAGTGTGTAACATTTAGGAGGATCTTCTGGCAGAAATTGAATATAATATTCATAACTATGCGTTTTCGTTACCATAAAGGAGCCTTTTATATCTACAGACACTGCGGGTCACTTTCCACACAGTCTGCCATGATTCTACTGTAGTCCAGAACGGCTGCAGTAGTTTCTCCTTCATTCTTAGAAAGAGTGAGTGAAATGAGGGAGTTGCGATCTGCAATAACACCGCTAGATGCCACTAAAGCCTACACACTGGTCCTTTAATGCTTTTCATGGCTTTCCAGACCTGAGTTGGGTCCCTGATGTGTACCTGGTGAGTGGATGGGGAAGCTCTTCTCAGTAATGTTGCTGGTACAGAGGCTGTTGTCAAGCGGGCCTGAGGAGCTGGTGATGGACACCTGAACACACTGACCATACAGGTCGATCACAGCGTACACCTCTGAGAGAGAGCGAGAGCCAGCGAGAGAGAGAAAGACATGGAGCACTGGGTCATCAAATTAAATTTCTAACTCAAGACAGTGGTATTTCAGCCGTATCTAATTATGATTTCTATTAACTACTCTTTTACCTGGTGGCAGGCCCGAGCAGGCGACACCTTGGTCTACGCCGTTGATGTAATAATGGAGGTCACCGCTGGCTGAGCGCATCATGCCAATCCGTGACCCTGTGGTCAGAGAGTCCAGGTCACAACCGTAGTTGTTGCGCATCGTGTTGCCATCCTGCATGATGGCTGTTCCACTGCAGGAGAAGGAAGAAAAAAAGGTTTTTAATTGATGATTTAAACTATATGTGTCCGTTTTGTAATACATTCCTTTTTTTATGTAGCTCACTGATACAGAAAGTTTATTTCTGTATCAGAGTTTTGGAGTTTCTTTTATACAGTTCTACATCTTTTGAGTCTTCATATTCACAGTGTTCTACCTGAGCATCCAGGTGTCATAGTCAATATCGGTCATAGTGTTCGGAAACTCGAGTTCGTCTGGCCTGATGGCTGTCACTCCTGGGCACACAGAGAGGGGAGAATAAAAGGTTTAAATATAATGTCTAAAATGCTTTATAGATACAAATGTTTGGTAACACAGAAAACACAAGCAGCTGGAGTCCTAGTGGACACAATAGAAACACCTCACCTGCTTCTATTGAACCCGACCAGCGGTCCACCATCTTCTGAATAATGATTTCAAACAACTCTCCATCTCGAAGGCACCTACAAGGAGGGAACAAGTTCAAACCAGATTAAGTTCCTTTTTCATCTGTTTCATCTGGCTGTTTAACCACATTACTAATAACCCTGATTAGTTGTGGATGGCTTCAACTAAAACCTTGAATGTGTCCTAATTACTCAGTATAGTGCTCAAGAATGTCTAAAGACACTTTCATGATTAAACTCTTAATATTCTTGGCACTCTGCTGAGTTGTTGTCAATCTGTCCCACATAAACTTTAATTAACAGAAAACTCAGATTGCTTTCTTACTTTCTGTGGCCGTCTGCAGGTAACTGAAGTTTAAACTGAAGCACAGATGGCAGAACTGATGTAGAAGCTGATGTGTGTCAGGTAAGATTTACACCAGCTGTTAAGGTGTGTTCCTCCCAAGCTTGTGCTTTTCACTGTGTGTGCTTACTGTCTTTAATGTGTGTGATCCATAGATGGATATGAACCACTAACAGGTGTTCATAATTAGTTTCATCACCTGTTGGAAATGACAATAGCGTCGTTGAACTCGCTGCGGCAGTTCTGACGCAGGGCGGTGCGCCCCCCATTGGTGATGACGGCGTTGGTGCCGTGTAGCTGGTGGAAACGCAGGTCGTTGGTTGTGCTGGCCCCGCCTACCGAGCAGGGGCTGCCGGGGGACATGGCCGTGGGGCCTTCTGAGCTGTCCTCTGGGAGAGGAGGGAGGTCCACTAACAGAAAGAGAGGAAATAGTTAGAAGTAAAATCTTTATTTTTAGCATCCAAACTGTTTAAAACGGAGCTTCCTCCCTCTCTCACCCATGTCGTCCATGATGGTGGCCTGAGCAGCCTGGCCGTAGAGGTCAACCACAGCATAGACACTGGGAGGGACATTCCAGGCTGCCGGGCCCTGAGCCACACCGTTTACAAAAAAGTGGAGGCTGCCATCTTCTTTCCGCACGACGCCTACTGTGTCACCAGCCTGCAAGAGGAAATATAAGCGTTAAAAAAACAACTTACTAGAAAGGAAAAGGTCAGCAGCGTTGTGGGAGGAGGACGGAGGACGGAGGACGGAGGGTGACTGTCAGCTGAGTAATAAAAGACAAATCTCACTCACCTTGAGTCGGTCCAGGTTGTGTCCGTACTCGTCCAGTATTGTTGTTCCATTGTGCATTACACCATTCCCTGTCATCATCCACGTCCCTGGAAAACAACAGCAGCAAAGGTTTTGTTCATCATTACATAATTTATTGGTCATCAGAAAGGACTGAGACTGAAAGAAATCTCCACTCAGCAGATTTATTGTCCTTTACCTGAGCGCAGGTTGGTCATGGTGGAGGGCAGCTGCAGGTATGCAGGGTTGTGCGTTGTGACTCCGATTTCGATGGAGCCCGCCCACTTGTCCACCATCTTGTCGATGCGAACCTGGAACACCTCGTTGGAGCGCAGTGGCCGGCTGCTCAGGACCACGCCATGGTTGAAGTCATCAGTCGCACTGTGGAAGCAGTGGTGTAAACTTATGAGTGTGTCCATGTTTTATGTTTAAAGTGCTGCATGTAGACAGTTTCTATCCATGCTCCAGTGCAAACGCAGGTATTTTGCCAGACTTATGAAAATACTAATTGAATAATAAGATCAAACGCCTGAAAAGCTGAAGACTTTAAGTATTTAATCTTTTAAAACTTGAGCACAATCAAGATAATTTATGACTTTCCACACATAGAAATGTTCAGTTAAATTCATTTTTTTTACTTAACATAAAAACATTAAATTCAATGATACCAACCTAAAAATCTGTAAAAAGAACAGCTGTAATAAAATCAGGTGTGAGGTGGGAGGTGGACTCACTGTGGCCGCAGAGCTGTCCTTCCGTCACTGATGATGGCGGCCTTCTGGCCACAGTTGGTGTGGAAGAGCAGCCGGTCAGGCCCCTCTGTGTCTGGTGTGAGGGAGAGAGATGGCCTGGGCCGGCCGACATCGGGAGATAGAGCCCTCATGATGGCGTTGTTGCGTCTGAGGCGGTCACTGTGGTTGTGGTTGTGGACTATGGTCACTTTGACAGCCATGCCGTAGAGGTCGACCACGCCGTAGACCACGCCGGGGGTCTGGGCTGCCGCAACACCTGGGGAATGACACCAAGTGGTTGGGAGTTTAATTACACATTCTCAGTTACAGTTATGTCTAACTTGTGTTTGTAAGTATTGATTATAAATATTAGATCTTCAGTCACATCTTTATATTGTTGCTGACATTGCGGATAGTCTTTAAGCAGCTGATTGGTTGGGGTGTTTCTTAATCACTCATTTATAACAATCACCATCATATCACAGCGACCACCTACTTCCCGCCCTCCCCCAGCAGGGGGCCTCATGAAGGAGGGTCTCACCTTGGTCGATGCCATTGATGTAGAAATGGAGCGCTCCACTGGCTTTGCGCATCAACCCAATGTGATCTCCCTCCTGAACGTGGATGAGAGGAGTGGATGGAGATTATAAAAAGCAGACACACTTGCATGACAGGTGGCAGAAAGAAGTGTGTGTGTGTGTGTGCGTGTGGTGTGTGTGTGTGTGTGTGAGAGATCACAAACCTGAAGTTCATCGAGGCTGAATTCACAGTATTCCCTGCGAGTTCCTTTCCCGTTGGTCAGTATCCCGCAGCCACTCATCATGATTGTACCTGATACAAACAGCCAGAATAATCATTCACACTGAACACTGAATGTTTTGTTTAATACAGTTTCTATACGTCTGTGTGTGTGTGTGTGTGTGTGTGTGTGTGTGTGTGTGTGTGGTGTGTGTGTGTGTGTGTGTGTGTGTGTTACCTGAGCGCAGATTGGTCATAGTTGCAGGATAGTCCAGGTTGTTGGGATTGTGTGTGGTCACACCAATCTCTATTGAGCCTGACCACTTGTCCACTAGCTTATCAATGCGGATCTGAAAGTGTAACAGAAATGCGTTTAAATATTTCTAACAATTCTTTTTGATTATTCATCAGCTATAATAAAGAGATCTTCTCTGCTGTGCCTGAGTGGAGAATATCACCGGACCTCCGGGCATTAAGTAAGCTCATTTTTGATTCTCATCATATTGACATTACGAGCAACTCTTTTCAAATATTTATTCTTTGTAATGATCCTCTGGCAGTTCTTAAACGGCTGTGAAGCAGTTAATCAATGGACTGAAATGTTTGATAAGTCATTTATCAAGCACATATGTAAAACATTTACTGGATCCACCTCCTCAAAATGTGAGAATTTGCTACTTTTCTTTGTTTATACATCTTTCCATCCAAAAAGCAAGAAATGTGAAGATGTTGCATTCCCACTCTGGGAACTAAAATTCCTACGACTATTAATCAGTTAAGGATTCAACTAATGATTATTTTATTTACTTATTAATCTGCATAGTATTTTGTAGATTAAGATTGAATGTTTGGTCTATAAAATGTCAGAAAATGGTGAGAAAGACCGTCCAAGTTTCTCAAAGTCCGTCAGTCCAAAACCCAAAGATATTTAATTTAATGTGAAATGAAATAGAGGAAAGCAGGAAATCTCTTTCATCTTTTTGCATGAAAAATGACTTTAAATTAAAAATGTATTAATTAAAATTACTAATAGGCTAATAAAGAATCACCATTTGAAGCTCTATTTCTCAAATACATTGTTATGTTATTGGTCACATACACAGTGATATCTCAGTATCACGCGGCTCCTTCGCTGCCTCGCCATTATTCAGTTACTAACAAACATCCCAGCAGTGAGTCGTGTGATTGTAAACACCTCAAACATCTCGTTGTGTCGGAGCGGCCGGTTGGTCATCACCACGCCGTTATTGAACTCGTCCAGCGGTCTCCTCCGCTCCGCCGTCTTGTTGTTGTTGCTCAGTTTGATCAGTGTGCCACATTTCTCGTGGAAGAGCAGCGCATCGTTGGTGGTCATCCCACCTGTCACAACCCCCGGCCCGACCCCTCCGTTACCAGCGGGACTGTTATTAGTATTTCCACTGTCTCCACCAGCTCCTCCACCTCCTCCACTCCCTCCCGTTGTCCCTATACCACTGTCGCTGTTGACAGCACCTCCTCCGCTGCTGCTGCAGCTTCCCCTGTCGTTTCTGGAAGAGGAGTCGGTTCCTGTGTTTCCTCCTCCGCCGCCGCCTCCCGTTCCTCCACCGTCTTCCCCTCCGCCCTCATCCTCAGAGCGATAAAAAGATACTATTGCGTTGTTGAACACGTCAAAGAGCTGGTGCTCCGTTAGAACTGAAGAGAGAGAGACAGAGAGAGAGAGAGAGAGAGAGAGGAAGGTGTCAATACCGGTCGTATCGCACTACGTCCCATCGACTGATCTGAGGAGGGTTTTCTTACCCGTGTCAGGCTCCAGGTTGTTGGGGAACTTGTCTGGTCTGCTGTGACTGCAGCTAAGCTCAGGCACTGACGGGGAGAAGAGTGAAAAAGTGAAACGACAAGTCCCAGAATGCAGTTAGGAAAATAAACAAACCATACAGATAAAAGTCCCCCTACCTTCATCTCCATTCATCATTCCATTCATTGCTGCCACATTCATCAGTGCCGTGATCCCTGCATCCTCCCGAACCCCACACACCACCACCTCTTCTTCCTCCTCCTCCTCCTCCTCCTCCTCATCTTCTTCCTCCTCCTCCGCCTCCCGCTCTATTGTCTCTTTCTCCGTGGAGGGCGGCGGCGGCTCGCAGCTCACCACTGTCACTTGAGTGCACTTGCCGTACAGGTCCACCACTGCCCAGAGTTTGGGTGGCAAGCCACTCGCGGCTGCACCGCAGTCCTGCCCGTTGACCCAGAGGTGGAGCTCCCCGCGAGAGCTACGCTGAATGCCCACCCGGTCGCCCTCGGCTAGCTGGTCGAGGTCGCGGCCGTACTCCTCCAGGACCGAGCGGCCGTCACGTAGCACCGAGCAGCCCGACACGATCCAGGAGCCGCCCTTAAGGCCTGTGGCGCTGCTGGGGAAGTCCAGCCCGGCAGGGTCAAGTGCAGTCACACCAATCTCAATGGAACCGCTCCACGAGTTCACCTGAGGGGAAACCGGAAAGAGTGAATGAATGACAAATAATGACACATCATGTTATCAGAGTCTGATCTTATTTCTTACATTTGACAATCTTTACTGATTGTTATATGAATTTTTAGAAAGCTGATGAAATTTAGAGACACTGGAAACTACAGTAACAGATCCAGAGAGAAGAAGTAGTAACAAAACAGTAGCTGTTACTCAGTGTGACATGTCGAAGCATCTGTGTGCTGTGATGTTAAAAGAGTGAAGCACTGCGCTAAAAACTGCAGGTAGATATCTATGGAAAACAAAGTGTGCCTTGTCGTATGATCCATCTTGTTATTTTTAGTCGTCCTGTCAGTGGAGAACGTAGCTCAGGGAGAGCTCCTTTGAAAACAAAGCAGGACAGTGTGAACACGCAGTGACACAAAGGGAACAGACTAAGCTATGTGATGGCAAAATATATAAATATATAAAACATACTCTCTTCCAAGAACCAACCAATGGTATGTACCGCACATGACTGTAGCACCAGCATCCAACTTCCATGATGAGAGGTTTAAAAATATACTGATGCAGAAAAGAAGTAGAGTGCACATCCCCTGCTATATTTAGACCTGATGCAGGAAAACAGATTAAAGAAAAAAAAAAAGAAAGTAATACATCTCGCTCACGTCACATCAACACTTCCTGTTGCAAATGTTGATGGTCGGTTGACCACGAAATGAGAGGACTGGACCTGTAGGGTCAAAACAGTTCCCTGTGAATAAAGATTTGGAAGCTTTCAACCAGTGTGCAGATTTCCTCTCCTACTTTTTGGAATTTGAGGCCTAAAAAAATCTTAGTGGAGTCAATTATAATTCCCCAGCTACTTGAGTTTCCAGATGACAGCTGTCAGTCGCTAACGCTCCTACTTCCTTCATCATGTTTTCTTCTTTCCACTGTATAGTGACAGAAACAATAATTGAGCACTCTCATGAAGACACAGATGTGATAAACCCCTCGCATACAAAGCAAACAATATTTAAGCAAGCAGGCGTCACCTCCGTGATCGTGCCTTCCATTGAAGACTCAAGACGTGAAAAACAAATGTTTTACTGCAAAACTCCTTTCCGTCTTTGCATGACATTGGAATCATATCGCGTAACACGCAGCCCACGATATCCATCTCTTCCCAGAAACACAAAACTCAACATAAGCTCACGATAATGTGATACTTTATTGATCTCCAGGGGTGAATTCTATTATTTTTTTTTTGCCTCCATGATGAGGATGACAGAGTGCAGTGTCAGCTACAGAGCGGAGTCGGTGCAGCTGGTGGACATTCAGCGTCCCGCTTAGAGGTACAAGCAGATTCTTTCCGACACACAGGGGCATGAACCCACGTCATCCCACTGTGGAGTGATCTCCTGGCTCGCTGCACTCCACCTGCTGCCCCCCGCAGAACGACATCAAACAAAAAGCAATGAAGTTTGTTCCTTCAGAATCAGATCAAAAGCACTCCGACGCTTTAGGATCAATCGTCAACCGATCTCCTCTTTCCTTTTTTCCCTGGCACGCCACAGGACTCTAGTGTAAGCTGGCAGAAATCCACCCTGATGAAGTGACCTTGAGCATAACATTGAAGTCCTGCTGGCTCTCGGGAGGTTTTTCTGCAGCTCACCTCCGTGCCAAAGAGAAAAACAAAAGAGAATTTCCTCAGAGATCAAAATCATTTAAAAAAAAAAAACAGCAATCATTGCCTCCACTCCTTTGTCTGTTCCCGTGGTGTCCTCCTCAGCCGCGTGGCAGGTGCTATGTAAGGCAGTGTGCTACGAAAGCCTGAGTATCTGGGTTAACAGATTTAGAAGTAACTCAGCCTGACCGGGTCGCTGTGTGGAGGAGACAGACATCTCCTTCCCTTGCTCATTCACTTATGTAACAACCAGCCTGTGGGTGTCTGCCTCAGAGTCTCTTTCTCTCTCTCTCTCTGTTCAAAGACCAATAACTACAGGATACAACCATACATGCCGAGTCGGACCGCTAGACAGCTTTCTAAAGAAATGAAAAATTAATTGCATCAAAAGCAGAGCCTGAGACTGCTACGACTATGCAGAGAGGGAAAAGCTTCTCCTCTCACAGACCACACACACACACACACACACACACACACACACACACACACACACAGAGACAGTTGTGTACAGGGGAGAGGTGAACTAAAGTCTCACAATAATAAACTACATTATAGAATAAACTGAAACTGTAACAGCAGTTAACGTTTAAAACAGTGAAATGATTTTGACAAAACTTTTACTGATACCTTCATTTTTGTAGCCTAATTAGTAACATAATGCTAGAACAGACTGTAAACAATATTATAATACAATTAGCGTATTGATAATATTGGCTGCAAAAAAACATTTTTTAACAATCAATCAATCTGGCAATTCTTTCTCTATTAATCCAATAATAGTTTAGTCTATAAAACAGAAATTATCCCAATTTCTCAGAACCCCTCAAACAGCTTGTTTCATCCGACCAACAATCCAAAACCAAAAGATATTCAGTTTACTGTCATACAGCTGGAATTAGAGATGTTTGATATTCATTCTTTAAAAATGACCTAAAATAATGAATCTACTATCAACACAGTCACTGATGACTATCAATGAAATCAGCCTATTGTTTCAGCTCTAACTGGTTGTAACAAACACTAAGCTGATACAGACATCTACAATTTAAATTAAACATTTCCAGTTCATAAACACACAACATCTTCCTTACAAACTTCCTCTACAACCACAGCTTTTAAATACAAAACCCTCAACCACTGACAGTGTCCCACTCTGGGTAAACTGTCTGCACTCATCTACTAACATCCACTGTAGCTTGGTGGATTGTTAGTAGATGAGGTTGGGCCGTCATGCCAGTCTGGGCGCGCTGTGATGGAAAACTATTGATTTTCAGACAGGCAATGCATGTCATGACGGAGCATGAGGCAGTGCAGGAGAGCTCTTATCAGGCTGAGAGCCCCATAAGGGATGGATAATCATTGACATACAGTAGGTGCTATTAAACCACATGTTCAGCTTCACCGGCTCACGTGCAGCTTTTGTCTCATCACGGTAGATCTGCTCAATAACTATGTGTCTTGGCCGAAGACACTGTCATTCAGAGGGGGAGCAAGTGGCCCAGTTGGCACTGGCACAGGCTCCAGAGCTGCCATGTTGTTGACAAACCCAGTAGGGTTGCACTCTGCAGAGGCCATTACAACAGACAAGCACTCCTCCTACGCTGATAACAGCCAAAATGTAAACACTGCACAGCCTTTGATATGATACGAGGGAGACCTGAGTCACAGAGCGCAAGCCGAAGATAAGCAGTCGTGTTAAAGCTACAGAAACGAAAGGAATATTATGGATGGAAGAATTTAATTTGTTCTTTTAATCACACCCTCATATAAAAAACAAAACAACAGAGCTGAACACACGCTTACCACTCATCTTCTAGTCACATGGCAATAACATATTTTAGGAAATACACCTTCAACCTTGAGAGACAATTCAGGTGATGAGATCAGAAGTACGAAGAGAGATCAACCCGTAACTTGGTGAGATTTTACTGGCGTTAAAATAAACCCCTAAAACCATACAGACATTCCCACTGAGGGAGATCTCTCCTATACAGTGGGGAGAAATGAATCACCGTCTCCAGATACAACAAGGACACATCACATCTGGATCTGGATGAATCAATATGGAGATAAACACAGCAGATACTGATGATGAGCTGAAAGAGACTGGAAGAGTGTATATTCCCAGACTCCAGTGATTAATGAGTTACAGGCTTTAGTGGTCACACTGGTGCTGCTCTACACTTTAGATTAATCCCAGTAGTAACACATAACACATCCTAACTGAGCTCCTGTGTGTCTGTTCACACTGTGAGAGCACTGCAGTATCATTAGCCATCACAAACCAACCACAGCGACGTTCACCACGTTAGTTGGACTCCTGCAGTGCACTACACAACACCGAGACCCCCGAGACCCCCCAGACCCCCCCAGACCCCTCAGACCCTGTCAACACACGACTGAGCCCCACATAGCGCCTCCCAGAAAGGCTAACCCCGGCTACCGTGAGCTACCGTGAGCTCCCACCGCCTGCTGCTGCTAGCGGCTCGTTAGCATGCTAACGTTAACGGCCGGTACCAAGGCAACGCGAGCCGGTCCTCGTTATCTCGGTGATGAGTTCATGAACCCCCCCCGGGTTAAAGCCCCGGCTGTCTGAGCTACTCGCCCCTCAACTACCGCGACAACCGTGGTCGCTGTCAAGCAGCGTGAGCCGCCCCGGGCAGCCCCTCACTGCGGACGGACCACCGGCCCGACCCACCGGCGCTGCTCCCGGACTCCCGCTGCTCTCAGCCCGGTCTGGAGGAGCAGCAGCGGGCCTGCGGTTGTTTACCTTCTTGTCAATGCGGACGGTGAACACATCCCGGTCTCTCAGCGGCTCTTTACTAAGCACCAGGCCGTGGTTGAACTCCTGCACTGGCTGGTTGCGCCGGGCGGTTCGGTTGGAGTTGGACAGGCCGATCAGCTTTCCGCTCCGCGGATGCAGCTCCGCCGCCATCTTCAGTGGGCGGCCAGTGTTCACGACAGTCGGGCTTTGCGACAGTAACGTTATGACATCCGGCAGATTTCTGCAACCGCACCGCACCCATTTCTGTTATCAAATGACACTTGTTTATAAATAATGAAAACTGTATTTAATGTGATTTAAACACTAAATTCAACTTATGTTACTATATTGTGTGTGTGTGTGTGTATTTTATTATTTATATATTTTATTATAGCTTTAGCTTTCATGTTTTATTTTAGGCCTTTATCTGTTTTTATTTGTTTTATTTTAGGCCTTTATCTGATTCACATCTGTTTTTATTTGTTTTATTTTAGGCCTTTATCTGATTCACATCTATGTTTTTATTTGTTTTATTTTATATTCACATCTATGTTTTTATTTGTTTTATTTTAGGCCTTTATCTGATTCACATCTGTTTTTATTTGTGTCTTCAGTCTGGATAATGTTGCTCCCACTGAATGTCTAAAACCTTTTATTCATAGATATAAATGCCCCAAATTACAAAGTGGAAGAATGAACTGAATCTTCTTGCAAAATCTGCCTAAAATTACACTTTTTATTTATTTTTAATTGAATTGTTTATATTAATTGCAAGAGCCTTCACCATTATGCATTGTGCACTGGTTTCATTGTGTTATTATGTTGTGTATGTTCTGTTTTGTTTACCATGAATGTGTAGTTAAATTATTCAAATAAAGCCTGAATTCTAGACAATAAAGAGATGAAAAATCTCTTTATTGATCATTTCTCTTCATAACTTTAAATATATTCAGTGTGTAACATAATACCCTGATTATACCCTGATTATTAATACATTTACATAGTTAAATAATACAAAAGAATATCTCACTCAAACATTGCTCAAACTCTTACAGATGTGAAAACGTAGAAAAAAAACGTGAAATGTACTTTTGTACTGTTCTCTTTCTTTTCCTTTTCTACTTATTCAACTCAAAAGGTGACTCCCGCAGGCACATGCAATATACTTTCAACTTTATGAACATTTAATAAAGAGGAAAAAAGAACCTCAGATTTGTGATTCTACATGAATTTAGTGTCCAGATATTGTTGGATGGTATGACTCTGACATTATCTTTAACGATCCACTAGAGGGAGCAAAATCCATGTGTTTAAATCTTAGTCACACCCCACACTCAGTGTATCTAACATTATTATTGAATCAGAGTGTTTTAATCTCCTCAAAGCACTATCGGCTTTTATTTAGCCTTAAATATAGCAGTAAAATTCACATTCATGGAAAGCCATTATAGGGAGAATCATATTTTATTTAGAAACATACTGTTACACGTACCAAGGTCACAACATCACTCACATTTCTCAGATTAATCAGCATTTTCTGTTCAAATGGTGCTAAGGGGAGGGATATTTATTGCACAACATACTCATATTTTATTTCAAATTCTCCACATTTTAGAGGTTAATTGGTACAAATAACACATTCAACTACAGAATGACTATCTGTACCCTCATAAGAAGGATGTTAGGGTATTGTTATGCTCTATAGATGTGTCTCTATCATTTTATAGACAATTTTGAACTTTACATATTGTACTTTTTATGCCATTCGGACCCAAAGGTGTGCACTGCAAATGTCTGGTCCATGTATTGTATGTGCATACTTTCATGCTTCAACAGGGCAGCTGTGAGAGGAGATTGACTTGTGTTTGACGCCTAAGTCCAGGTCCAGATCCTTCCCTTGGATCTGAATCTTCTCCAGACAGCCTGTCAAGAAGTTGGAGCCAACGCTGTCCTCACCCTCACCTGAATGAAAAGTAAAAAAGAGGAGGAAGAATGACCTTGTATGGCACTCCAGCAAGCTCCATGTTTGGCCTAATCAGTGGCTTCTCTGTATGGGAATGTATTTTATTGGAACTGCTTGTTTTGTGTGCTGTCCATGTTATGAATGTTTTTTATTGTGTGGTTTTTCTATAAACTCTGTCTGCAAATCAAATCCCTGTTCCTCAACAGTAATATAGGACCTTCAATTCGAAGATATAAAAACTGTAGCTGACTGTGCCGACAATTTGAAGATACACTGCACATCAGCGCTGTTTTAATCTCACCTAGGAGACCTCCAAAGGCAAGTCGACCCTCTCTCCATGTGGTCAAATAACCAGGGTGGCTCGTTGGATTGATAGATAACGTTGTGGTCTTTGATTCATCTTCATCTTGAAGCACTTGCAGTAAATCTGTCTGAAAGGTTATCACCAGTCTCTTGACGGTGTATTTCATACTGAGCTTTTCTTTACCGAAAGTGAGACTGACCTCCTGCACATTCAAGAGAGAGAAACAGAAGAAGAAACAAATGTTCATGTAAGCTCTGAAGGCACGCTTACAGTGCTATGAGCAGTTTTAAACAGATGCTAGGAATTACAGGCAAATTTAGTTTGACTTACGTCTGATTTACATGCATACCTCTTTGTTATTACTGGCCACTAAATCGAACATCAGTTCTTGCCCAGGAGCCCTGATGCTCAAAATGGTCCCATCCATCTTACTGAAATCCCCCTGGAATTCAACCTTGACCCCATGATCCGCCTCGATGGGGAAAACTGCAGAGGACAAAACAATAACTCAATTAATGAATACAATATTTTCTACCCAAGATGTCAGACAAAAAATGCATTATCCAGGCCTGTTGGAAAGCTTGTTATTCTATGCAGGAGTGTTAGCACTTGCCCATATCTTGTATAATCGAGCACAAAGTTCCCACCTGAGGTGTTGAAAATGGCAAATCCAGTGCCAGGGAAGTAGCTGCCAGGTTTCACTCTGTCACAGCAGGGCCAGAGCTCCTCCACCTCTGTCTGCCAGGGGACGCTGAGGTTTAGCCAGTTGCCTTCGCGTACACAGCCGTCCATCTGCGGCTCAAACTGTAGCAAGGAACAATGCATTAAGTGGTATGAACTTAAGTTTACATTGTCACAGTCCCATTACAGGGTGCTTGAACAACCCCAAACACCCCAAAAGCCACTTATAGTACTTTACTCCTACGAAACAAATCAAACTGTAATTTATAGGCACATTTTATGGTAATATGTCTGCTTTTCTTCCAAGGACAGCTGACCACATGTTGATACTAAGTCATGTCCAGCACAAAGCTGCAGCTACAGTGCATTGTGATATATTATCAATTTTATAACAGCTACAGAGAAGTAATGTTTCTGGTGTTAGTCCTTCAGAATTAACAACAAAAGCTGCTTTTTACACTCATAACAAAAGAGGCAGAGAGCCTGACAAAAGCCTCAATAAAGCAGAAATCAACACAGCTGCCAAAGTTTGCAAAACCAATCCCAACTCAAGGTCCACAAACTGGCTTTGTCTGAGCTTTAAAGGACCAGTGTGTAGGATTCAGTGGCATCTAGTGGTGAAGTTGCAGATTGCAAAAAACACAAATGGCCCTATTTTGAGCAAGTGGGCTACTGTAGAAACATGGCAGTTCAACAGACTACATATAAATGGACCCACTCCCTCAGTAGATAAAATGTCTCATTCTAAGGTACCAGACAGATAGGAGAATCGCCAGGGTGGATGAACACACTATACCTGAACAATCATCTTTTCCTTGCTGATCAGGATCCCACCAACAGCCAATCGGAGTTTGCCTGAAAGGACCTCATCCATCTGTTTGGACTGCATGCCCACCGCCAGCCCGTTGGAGCCGTCCACATCTAGAATCACAAACTTATCTTGGTTGCTCACCTCCAGCTTGGTGGCACCAAGAAGAAGAATTCAGACTTAAAGTTCCTGCGTTGCAACACATGGTCACCAATTTGTATTATGACACACTATGTCCAGTAGACTATATGATTATTTAATATGTGGCAAGAAAGTCCATTTAATCTAGTATTTAGCCTTAAATCTTCAAACAAACTGAGAATTTGTCCTGTGTTATTTCAGGTTAAATCAAACTACACCAGAAACTCACTGTGTGCCATTTTCCGTCGTTGAGTTTGGGGCCGCCTGCCACACTGATGAGGACGTCCCCTTTGCTGATCTGCATCAGAGGGATGCCTTCTTTCAGGGACAACACAAACCAGTCCTCCCCGTTTTTGGTGTCTCCATAGAAAATTGCACCTTCTGGGTCAAACGTCCGGAACTGAAAGGATGACTTGATGCTGCAGAAACAGAAAAAAAGAAGAGAATAGTTGTTCATGGGAATGCAGGTCCATAGTAGATAAAGAAGTGTCTCAGGTTGCCTTTTAAATATTAATCATTATCCGTACGGTTTACAAAGAACAATGCCACTGACAGAGGGAGAATATAATGAATGGTTATTTAATATTTAAGTTACTGAAAATAACGGGGTTCAGGATCAACAATCGTCCAGTGGGTTTCCTAACTCTACCCTCTACTTGCTTCTACACATTCTTCCCAGAGTTCATTTTCAAACATGCATTTTTTTTGCCTCCTAAAGCTTAGATTTTCTTTGAGCAGTTGATGTGAAGCCTTCGCGGTGCAGTTGGTCTGCTGCTGCTGACGTACCTTCTGATCTCACTGAGGTTGACTGTTGTGTGGATCAGTGGCCTCCAGATGTCTCTCTCCTGGCCGAGGTAGACGCTAGTCGAGCCTGATACTTCTTTCTGAAAGACACAGTGTTCACAAGGTTCTCATTAAACACAACTTCAGCTCATTATTGTGTTCACAGTTCACATTCATTGCTTTAGTATTTCCTTGTCAGATATGATGATTGGTTAGTGGTTAAAGCCATATTAAACCGAGTGATGAATGTTATTCAATTATTGATTCAACTTAATTACTGTTTAATAAAGTGTGGTCACTCAAATTCTTAAGTGGTAATGAAGTAAAAAATCAATGTGGAGTCATTGACAAGAGAGCCATGTGGCATCAGTGTATCTGTACACAATGACTATCATGAAACTTAATGGGAAAAAAATAATAATTCAATCAGGTAAAAACAGCTGGTTGTCTCACAATCTGTTCTGTTCAAAATGTTCTTGATCTAAAATCACTGTTAGGAGATGCTGCGATACCGCTCTTCATCTGGCTTTGGAATTGCTTGTATGAGATGATTTATGATATTTGTTTACTGGTTTATAGAATATTATACAGGACTTCTACTGGATAAAATATACAGAGGGAAAAACAATCATTTTAAAGTTGTGAAAGAGGCTCTGAAACAGATATTTGCAACTATATAAGGAATTAGATTTATGTTAGCTATTTAATTTATGTTAGGGATCCCACTCCTTTTAAATGTGTTCCTTTATTTATTCTTGACCAGTGGATACACATGCTCTTTAGACTATCAGATAAAGCCTGATAGGAGCATTTTAAGAAAACACACACACACAGCAGTGCACTATTCATTCCAGGCATTATAATCGTGGCATCGCACATGAACGTACCTTTTCCCGTCTGTTCTGCTGTCCCTCAGCTCCCCACCCCAGCAGAGTGAGGCTGAGAGTGAGGAGCAATCCACCTGCCATCACTTTCCAAACCGTGACCATCCTTCGGTTGCGTTCACTACCCTCAGATGTCAGTGGTGGGACGAGGAGCAGAGAGACTCTACAAGTGTGAGTGTGTGAAGCGTTGGTGTGTGCTGGCACACTTTTCTGGGGTCCAGAGGGCAAATATGCCGTGGTCAGTGAGTGCAGGTTATTGATCCCCAGGAGGGAGCGCTTCATGCCCAGGATCTTCGTGAAAATGTAGGTGGGCGAAAGACACTGAGTGGGCAGCAGGTAAACAGAGGATAGAGGAGAGAAACAAGATAGTCAAAGGCAGAAGAAAGATAATAATTCCAAATTCGGCAAAGTATAATTTTTTAATAAAGTGTGCATTACCATCAGTCTGTGGATTTTCTGCCTTTATGGTGATTCATGTAGAGTGGACACTACTGCAGGCTGGGTGAGTGACCTTAGCCTGACCACTGTGTTTACCCATTACACAGGGACCTTGATTCACCCCAACTGACTATGAGTGTGTGTTGTAGAGTCAAAGGGGGAGAGATGGGAGGGGGCCTGTGTTTCAATTCACAAAACAATTTTTCTGCACACTGCCTCCCTGTGACACAGCGCCCTTCCAAGAAGGCTGTGGTGACTGGGAAATACCGGGAAAACACAAAGAAAGTAACATTCAGTAAACAACCTGTTATTCAGTAAATAACAATTGTGCCTTAATCATGTCTTAAACACACGGTATGTTGTAGGGCTGTCATGATGATTACCATTATCTCAATATTTCATGTTTAAAGAGCCCCTCCAGACATATATACGACATTTATAAATATTCTGCTTGGAAAATGTATGTTCGTCTGATGTGTTTTTTCTACAAAAAACAAATATAAGTTACAGATAAAAAAATCCTTAAAAAGTCATCTACTGTTGTAGTTTCACTGTTGGGACACAAAATGTCTCCTCCTTCACTGTAAAGTCCATTCTCAGTGTTTGTGCACTGGTGGCTTCAGGTTTCTACATCACACTTTTATAAGTCGCATACTGCACCAAGATTGACTTCCTGATCTATTTTGATGTCACAAAGCATGCTCTTAGGCCCCACCCTTTAAAAATCTGATTTTCAATGAGCACAGAGAAACTTTCTCCTATCAGCTGATGAGTGTGAAAACTTCTTTTCTACATGTATCTACACAAGTTAATGTAAGATCACGTGGATGTAAGTAGATGTTGGGAATCAGTTGCATAAATCTATTTTAATTGTATTTTCTTTCTTCCTTGTTTCTAAATAGTTAGTTGGGCTTTAACACTTTTTCTACATTGAAAAGTCAGAATGTGCACAGTGAAAAAGATCCATTGAGGTAAACTTATTCAGTACTTTACATTAGTGAAAAAATGTATCATCGACAAGAGAGCACTACTCCTTTAAATCCCAAGGATCCTGCAGGCCATGAATGCACCTTTTTCATTCACTCTCAACGTTTCATGATGAATGTTTTGATAAATTTATTCAATTTCTGAAATTCTTTCGTTCATATTCAATTTTGCAAGAAGAAATTCATCTGTGAGATCATCTTTTAGGAGTGCAAAGCCGGGTGACTCACCGGGCCGAGTGTTTCTGTTTAAACCACTGAGTCACTAGTGGGAAAGTGCTCATTCAAGGATGGTAAAAAATCAGCTCCTGACTCTGTCAAGAGGAAGCTGTAATTAGCCTCTGGTTTATATGTCAGGAACAAACTTTCAGGACAATATTTGTATAGAGAAAACATGAAAACGCACTGTGGTTAATGTTACATAAAAGAAAAACCATGGAATGAATAACCAAAGATACTGAAAAACATTCACCAGTGGAAACAGAGAAGACATTAAATCAACACTGAGCGATAGAAGTAAATTGCATCAGTATCAAACAACGGACCATGCGTTTAAAAGAAGTGCAAAGGATTCATTTTGACCAATTTCGATAAATGCTGAATGCACATTTCACCAGAGAATTCACAGGGAGGATCAAGCAATGTGGAACCAGGCATCCGCCAACTTTAAGCACATGGTTCACATTAAGAACTCAAGATCAACTTGTAAAGATGAATAGAGACATCATCTTAAAAAACATGAGACCAGACTAGAGCTGATTTCATTGGGTCATCAGGTTAATACTTTATTTTGTTTGATTGCAGCAAAGAGAAAGAAAGGGAGACGGAAACAAGGGGAGAGAGAGAGCGAGAGAAAGAGAGAGAGAGAGAGAGAGAGAGAGAACAAGAAGAATGTCGGAAAAAGGAGACTACAGACTTTGGGAGAGCTGTGGCTACAAGCCTTTGTATCAAATCTAAAGACAAAGTCATCAGGCAACATTAAAACATCTTTTAAAAATAACATTAACATATTTCATGGGCTCTATATGGCACAGTATTACCCTAGACATGTACACGATACCAAAACAGTTTAGCCACACCCCTACATCTATGAACAGCTTCATAGCAAACAAAGCCATGAAATCTATCTCCAAATTATACTGTCGTTTCTCAAGAAAATGTTCATTTACTATTCAAATTTCTTATGCCATAACAAGGCACCTTAACAGTTGAAATCTGGCAGATCCACATCTTACTATAGATAATTATTTAAATATCAAAGCAGAGGCACATTCATTTAAACTAAAACATACAGTAAATAGTTGTATATTACCACCAGATTCCAGTCCAGTCACTACAATACGTTGATTTGCATGCTTTTGGTCTGTATGATAACCTTGATGGCAAACTATGGCATAAGAAATGGTCCAAAAACACAAACATGTCCATCTACAGGAATGGCTTGAGAGAGAGTATTGGAGACAGCAAGGCTTTTTTACACTGAAACTAACCCACAGAAAAAGTGTCAAAGAACCAAAAAAAACAACCAAAAAAAAAAAAAACAGGTGGCCCATATACCGCCATGGGGTATGCTGCTTCGGCAGATTTACAGTATTTTGGTTTCCTTATTCAACCGGTCACTCACGTCTCACGTCTTGTACACAAGACACGTACGGCCTACGCGCAAAAGGCTTGTAACCACACCCAAGGGGGATGCTTGTGCATCCACAGTTGGTCATGCTGTGTTTTAACACACTCCTGCCTGAACCAAAAGGCGCCCCGGTACCATCACACACATGCACACACACGCTGAAACATATGTACTCCGTTCAGGAGGAGGTGCAGTGCGCAAGTGTGTATGCATGAGGGAAGAGGGAGAATTAAAAACAGCTCCTAAATAGTGACTGTGAGACGTAAATGTGGCAGCTAGTTTTGTGGAATATCTCCAAAACTGCGGTCTATAACGAATAATAAAAAAAAAAAAAAAGAAATATTAAGAGAGATATGGAAGATGAAGAGGCCAGAAAATATAAAAGGAAACAGAAACAAAAGCTGTGCGCACAATGCCAGATTTGCTGAGGATATAAACGGTTAGGAAGCAAGTGTTGCTCATGCTTTGTGGATACAGAACCCAAGTTTACTGACATGTTCCTAGGACTACTGTATATATGCATACCAGACGTTATACGGTTCTTTAACAGGTTATTTGTGTCAAAACAGAAACAAAAAGGAACTGAAACCAACTCTACCATTAATGCAGCTGTACTTCATTAACCTCATGACTAAATTTACATTCATATTTTTAAGTTTACTCCCCCTTTTTCACTGAAGCCATTTCCATCTGGTAAGAGGGCTAAACAACATAAACAACAACATAGTTTAACAAAACAAACATATAGAGATAACATTACACATAACAAAAAGGCCCCAGGAGGGCAGCTGGGGAGTGTCGGGCCACCACTTTGGCTGCTAAGCTCAGCCTTTTCCTATCTCTTAGTAAATGACACAGGGCAGGAGGGGAAATAGTTCAGGCTATTTCCAAACTCTCCTCAGGTGGGAAGCAGTTTTTTTTGTCATTTTCATTTCTGTGGGGCCTTCTGACTCAGAGTCCAACAGTTTTGTGCCCATATATTTCTTCCTATCCAGAAACTCAATACCCTGAATCCATTTTTTTTCTTTTTCCTTCCTTGCTATTGCTTTCTTCTTCCTGGCTTCGGAAATGGAGCCTTTTCCTCTTCCAATCAAAGAGGGAAAGGCTACGTAAGATGAAGGCTGATTGGTTTTTATTCTTTTCCTTTTTGTTTTTTTACGTGAAGGAAATGAGATGAAAAACGGAAGTGCAATGGTCTACCAGCCTTTTAATTCTTACCCAGTGGCCAGCTACATATCCAAAGCAGCTACAAGTGTCCCCTTTAAGTGACCACTACTTTTCTATTTTGTGCACGTAAGGTTTAAACTATGGTGAATGCTATACAGATCCTACAGTGTCATCTGGCCACGAAGTCGCCAGGTTAGCTGAGACATAAGAAGCTCAGATGATCTGTCATTGTCATGCGTCCATCCATAGCATTGACTTCTTAATGATTTGGATATGAGGAATCACTTCTAAATGCACTTCTACACATTGACCTACAGCTAGCTATTCCAACTAGAGTAGGAATGCTGTGTGCGTCTCACACGGAATGATCTAGCCATTCACACACACACACACACACACACACACACACACACTGTCACACACACGCAGTAATGCCTGCTTAAGCCCACCTCTGCATGCACACATCCCTACATACATGTGCATGTACATGCTCATATATAACTTTCATGGACAGTTTGACAACAGGATAGACCTGCATTCTCATTCGCTCGCACAAACATACGCAAAGGTTTGAGTTGCTTAATGCTCCACCTCTAACTGCGTCGAGTAAGGACTCTTCTGTCTCATCCCTTATCCTTGCCCACACAAGCCTTCCCTGAAGAGCGTTTATCCTCGTTATGCGGTGACTATAAAGGGAAGCAGACTGAACTAATTTTTCACACAACACACCCTGTTAGCAGTTCTTATTCTTATAAGATAATATAATGAGTCAGAGAGGAAGATTAATCAAGCTCTAGAACTACGACACACTACAGCAAGACAGGAGAGACACAGAGAAAGGTGAGTGAGAGTAAAGAGAGGGGAGTAATGATACGTCACTATAATATCGGCCTCTCTCCCCGTTTCTTTGCTCCTTCTCCTCCTTTCAGCCTTCCCCTGTTTTAATGCCTAGCTCTGATCTCTACTGAATAAAAGAGAGGCAGGGGTACTGTGCGAGTGTGACCCAGTGAGCAATGCACCCCTCCCGCTCCCATCCTAAACAGGCCAGGCCATCCCCTTTGAAATATATTCCTTATAGTGCTTCTGTGTCCTACGGTTTGCTGCCGCTGCTGTCTCGTTGCTTCTTGCTGCTGCCACTGCTGCTGCTGTAGAGGCTGGGGTTTGCCACAAGGGGGTGAGGGGCTGCGCCCATGTAGGGTCCAGCAGTGGCGGCATAGTTGAAGATGGCAGGGAGGAAAGGCAGAGGCTCCACCTTGTCTCCTCCAGGTGCCATCATATTCAGAGCCACAGGAAGAGCCGCAAGGTTATAAGGGTATGCCAGCAGCTGGGGCCCATAGAGCAGCTGGTAAGGGTCAGGATAAAATGGCAGCTTAGCCAAATCCCCACCATTAGGAACCATCATTTTTCCCAGTGGGCCAAAGGGAAGAGCTCCAGCAGGATAGGAGGACATAAGCAGGTTTTCCTCCTGCTTCTTCCCAGAGCGGTAGCTGTCCGGCACAATAAGGGGTAGGGGATAATTCTGGGCATGGTATCCCACCGGGTTGGCGTCCCCCTGCTGGGAGTCTCTGGAAGAAACTGTCTCCTGGTGCTCCGGCTCAGGTGGTTGGGGGGCTCGGGGGAGAAGCAGAGCGTGGGCAGAGGGGCGGTCACCGGCACCAGCTGCTCCAGTGGGCAGTGTGAGCCTGTCGAGTCCTTGTGAACTGGAGTGAACCTGGCGGTTGGCTTGAGCTAACAGTCCAATAGTTGAGGGTGACCGGCAGGGCGACTTGGGAGTGTGCCTGTGTGAGGAGGGTCCATTCATAGTGGTTTGAGTGGGGATATGCTGGGGGGACGGCACAGGGCTCAAGGGCTCCTCTTTAGGGACCAACAGAGAAATCTGGTCCTCGGGGGCGTGTGCAACTCTACTCATTTGCTGGGTCCTCTCTATCTCTTTTTCTCTCTCTTTTGCCATTTCTTTGTCCCTCTCCCTTTCTCTCTGTCTCTCGAGCTCCCTCTCTTTCTCCCTCTGCCTCTCTATCTCCCTCTCTCTAGCTAGAATAGAGGACATGGTCAGGTCTTGTGCTTCATTGGGAGAGGGACTCCTGGACAGGGATGCAACTCTGAGATCTTGGACCAGAGGTGGTTCCTCATAACCTCCATGTAGAAATATACCACTCCCACCCTGCCTCTCTCGGTCCATAATGACCCCATCCCGTTTCATGAATCCCCCCTCAGAGCTGAGAGCTGTTGTCATGGAAACAGGAGGAGCAGCAGTGGTTATTCTGGTCTGTGACGTCACGGGCACATTTGGAGAGGTGTTGGTGGATGCCACTATGTGCACAGGGCTGGGTAGTCTATGGATCTGGCTGTCTAGGTTCTTTTTGCTGGGTGTGCGGTAGTCCAGACATTCAGGTCCATTCATGACTAGCACGCTCTGGAGAGCGGAGGGCGTGGCAGGCGTGAATTCGTGTTTGGTGGGTGTAAGGTTAACTGGGCTTTCTAATGGAGGGTCTGCAACTTGTGGGCTGGGCTCTCTCTCTGGAGATGGCTGTGTGAGCTCTGTCAGTTCAGGTTTGTCACTGGATTCTGACATCTGACGTCCATCCGTCACTTCACTGAGATGGTCTTCATGCTGTTGTGATGCCAAACAGTCACCACTGCTGGGCGGGTCTGGTGTTGAATAGCTGATAACTGAAACAGAGAGAGCACTGGGAACCAGTCCTTTTTCAGTCTCTAGGTCTCTGCTAACAGTGTTAACAACTGTTTCTGTTGTTTTTGAATCTTTATCCTCCTTTTCTCTCTCTGGGGAACTGCTTAACTCATGGCGTCGGATATGGCGAGTTAGTGCTGAAGATGTCTTGCACACCTTATGACACTGTGGACAGGTGTGTCGTGATAATGCTCTTCTGCTTAGGCGACTCGGACTAGAATTACTCCCCGCTAAGCCTACTTGCCCCCCTTTTTCTTCATCATACTTGGCGATCTCTGGCACGGATTTAACCCCGACTCCTTCAACTTGTTCACCAAGTGTCACTTTAGGGGGTACGGAGGGTGCCTCAGCAGGCTTGGGATGCTGGGCTCTCTGGTGATCTTCCAACTTATCCCTTGAGGGGAAAGTGGCTCGGCAGAAGAGGCATACAAACTCCAGCAGATGGCTCAGCTCGTGTTTGTCTCGCTTCCTGGGGCTTGAGAACCAGCGGCCACATGTACCACACTCTGCTGCATTCCCATTAGTCCAAGGCCGCCTCTTTATTCCTGTAGGAGCCACTGAGGTAGACACAGGGGGCTTTGGAGAGTGCAGAGGAGGAGGAGTGGAAACCTTGTGACAGGCCTCCTTAACTTGTTCTTCTGCATCTTTGTTTTTCTCCTTTAAAGGGGCAGAGAAATAATTCCTTTCCTTCTTTTTCCTCTCTCCCTTGTCTCTGTTAGCTTTTGACGTTTTTTCGGCTTCCTCAATCTTCCCATCCTCTTCCTCATCTTGTGATTTATCTGTTTCTTTATTCACGTGGTTCTTGAGTCTCTCGGCCCTCCTCTTCAGCCGGATGGAGCGCTTGAACTTCAGTTTTCTCTGCCAGCTCTTGACCCTCTGTAGGTGTGCTTGGGCCTTTCTCTTAGGCTTGTAGGAGTAGTAAGGCCGCCATAAATTATCCTCTGTGTCATGGTCGCTGTCCTGCTCACGCACCTCCTGACGGAAGTAGTACTCCCTCACTTCATCAGGGGATTTGGATGTCTTTTTCCTGACATCCTCCTCCTCCTCCTCCTCTTCACAATCATCTCCTTCCTTATCCCCCTCTGCTTCCAGGCTGGCCCTGCGGTGGAGGCGGTGTTTATGGTGATGGTGGTGGGAATGAGAGTGCCGTTGTTCCTTGGCTTCCCGCACAGAGGATGTTTCACTACGTTTGATTTTTGGGGGAGAAAGGCTCTTATCTCTCCTGAGGTCTGTTTCAGAGATGCTGCGCTTCACTATTGCTTCTTCACCGATACGTACAGTTATCTGGCACAGTGGCCCTGCTTCTTTGACCTGTGACCCTACAGATGCTGACAGCTGCTTCGAGTTAGAGATGTCACTTTTGCTGTGGGACTTGCGCGATTTGTGAAACAATCTGCCTGTCTCTGCATCCTGTCTACCTCTTGAGCGCTCCTCTGTGGTATCTGAACTGTCTCTTGACCTCTTTCTATGGCTATCTGCGCTATCTCTTTGTTTTTTGATTGGCCTGGGACTGCCCTTGTGTGAAGTCTGACTGCTGCTGGTTTCAGGAGATGGGCTGTTCATTGGGCTTTTTTCACTTCCAGAGGTGACCTGGTTGCTATGCACAATGACAGAGGATGACACTGCTGTTCCATGAACTATGACAGAGGGTTTTGTATGGCCATATGTTATCACAGAAGGCATGCTTGTTTCTGTACCTCTACCAGCCTTGGGAGTTTTGGTTTTGCTGCTACTAGACGTTTTGAAACTGCCACTGCCTCTTCCCTGCTCTAACTCCAGGGCCTCACTGTCATGTTTTCTAACTTGGGGCATGTCTGTCTGGGGGAGGGTTGTTAGTCCGGAGATGTCCCTGTGCTCAGCAGGCACGGACACAGGGAAGCCATCGGGGAAGGCATCTGGGTCAGGCTTTACACTCTGAGGGTGGGCCCCACTGATTAGGCTTTGTAGGTCCTCAGGGCCCAGAGTACAGCCCAGGCCGGGCAGGGAGAGGGAAGGTGTTTCAGTTGATGGCAGTAACAGGCCATTATGCAAACTATCACTGTAGGTCTTGTAGGGTCTCTTCTGGGAGCGCATGGGGAGAAGGCGGTAAAGCTTGAGGGCATTAGCTTTCTGTTTATAACCACCGTTAGCTGTCTTTTCACTGGAGATGAGGCTGGGATTAATCCCGTGGATGGCCTTCTGGTGTGTTTTCAGGTTGTAGTAGGTAGCGAAGGCATCCCAGCAGAAGATGCACTGGTAGCGCCGCTCACCTGTGTGCCACACCTCATGCTTTGTGCGGTACTCAGCCAGGGCAAAGACCTTGTCACAAAAATGGCACGGATATCTGCGGCGCCATGAGTGTACATTAGAGTGACGCTTCAGGCTGGATAGAGTCATGTAGGAGCGCTCACACACAGAGCAGAAGTAAATGACATTGCCATCTACCACCTTCACAAAATGGTGTTCATCACCCTCTAGTAGCTCTGTGGCTGCTGCATCATCACCTTGGATACGTGCCAGGAGGCTCCGCGCTTTCTTCCCTGGCCGCGCCTTACTGATGTCTGTTTCTCCCACAATCACTCCCCCCTCCACTCTCACCTCACCCTCCTCCAGTGGCTCCTCCTTTGGCTGCACAGTGAGAGAAGGAGGGCCCAGGCTGTTGGAGGGTAGGCTTGGCACCCTGCAGGAGGCCTCATGGGATTGCAGTCTCTTGCTGTGGATGAAGACTTTGCCACAGTAACGGCAACTGAGGGCGCGGCTGCCACGATGCAGCCGCATGTGGACTGTCAGGGAGGAGGCCGAGCTGAAAAGTCGATGGCATACTCCGCAAATCAGCTCGGGCTTCAGGCTGTCGGTAGGGGAGTAGGAGGACGAGTGAGGGGGTGCGGTGAGACCCTCAGATGGGGGAGGAGGGGGTGGTGGGAGGGGGGGAGGGAGGTGGAGGGTGGGTGGGTGAAGACTTGGTCCATGAGGGCTTCCCACCTTCCCAGCTGGTCTTCCTGTTATTTTCTCTCTCCTCTCCGCATCCCCGCCTCTCTGATAGGCTGACGTGCCCAGGCTGAAGAGGATCTGGGCAGTTTGAGAAGGTGAGGCTGTACCGTTGGCCAACCTGTGCCTCTCATCCCATCCATCGCCACCATAACAGCCCCCTAATGACCCACTGGAGGATCGTGGGGGCGACCTGTGAAACTGAGTCTCTGGATTGAGTTTAGAGCACTTCAGAGGAGGCGGGGATTTTATATCCCTCCTGATAAGTGCATGAACAGTCATGGGAGATGAGGAGGAGGACGGTGAAGAGGACGGAGAGCTGTCGTGCCTCGGGGGCTTAAAAGGTCTGTGCTTTACGTCCATGGTAGCATCCAGTTTCCACAGCGACCCCTCGTCTGAACTCTTGGAGGATGGCCGCTGTCGGTGAGGGGAAGGGGAGGATGACGAGGAGCTACGACAGTGGTTTGGAGATGTCAGGGAGGCTGGAAGGGGGGCGGCACTAAGTGGGAAGCTTAGGGTAATTTTTGCATTCTTAGGTCCATCAGCCATGTCCTCTAGCCTGTCCTCCATCACGGCCTCTCCCCGGCCTCCATGCCTTTTACCCTTCATCTCCAACTGCTCAGCTTCCCCTTCCTCCTCCTCTTCTTCAGGCTGAGAGACCACTCCAAGACAGTGGACTGGTTTGTGTAGCCCTTTGATCTTGCTAGAGCTGCAGAAAGCGACAGGCGGATGTAACTGTGAGGAGTCCTGAACCGGGTGAAGGTTGTCTACAGCCACTAATGACAGTGGCAGGGAAGACAAAGGTGACGACCGCTGACTCTGGTAGCACGTGGTGTCCTTAGTTGCACTATGTGTGAGGTTGCAGAGGGGAGTTAGCCCAGCAGCCAGGTGTTGCTCACTCAGACGTGACTGAATAAGGCCCGCATGGAGGGGGTCCCACACCTTCTCACCGGACACCATGACCAGCCCCCGAAATCTGGAAGAGAAACCATAAAGAACCCATTAGCATTATATACATCCCAAGATTAATGCATAACATGCAAATATACATCAACATGAAGCAAAGAATTAACATTGCACCCAAAGCTTTTGCAGTAGCAGCCATGACGCTTGTGGAGCTTTTGAGAAACGGAAAAGAAAACTAAATGCCCCAGCAATGCTGAACTCCAACAGCTCAGCCAGGAATGGTGAGTGAAAGGAGGGAGAGGGTAGGGGGAAGGAATGAATCTGCGGCAGTGCTGGTTTAGATTTCAGCGTGCCACAACCAAGCCTTCAGAAAGGCATTCCAGAGATCCATCTCTCTCGACTGTGACACAACATTCCCTATGCCTAATTGGAAGGCGTTCAGATTTAATCAAGATTCAGAACAGTGTTGAATTAGATCCATGGCCCTAACTCTAACGTACGTAAAAATAGTCCCACTCTCTTGCTATTTGAGCAAGAGCCTGGTTAGCCATTCCTGGCAGTGGCTAGTATTTGCCGGGCATGACTCTAACCATTTATTTGTGAAGGCAAAGGCGGGAGGGAAGGAAAGAGGGGAAGAGGAGAAGGGAGGGAGATTGCATGCATGTGCACAGAGAAGGGGTGTTTTTCCGCCCTCTGCATCCGGTACAATCTCAGCTAAGCTGTAGGAGATGAGCGACAGGCTATTCTCATTTCCATTCTAATTCGCGGTGGTGGCGGATGCAGTCCTCCTGCAATTTCTCCATATATAAGATTCATATGTGAGAGGCAATTTTCTGTTGCTACTTATTTAAAATGGGTCCATTTGTTTAGGTCTGCAGAAGGGGGAGAAGAACGAAGACAGTATAAGGCCATAATGATGAGATGAGAAGAAAAATCCTCAGTCATGCTTTTCTGCCTGCGTTTTCAAGCAGCAAAGCAGCCAGGAAGGCAGGCCGCTGTAAAATTCCACAGGCAGCCCTGAACAGGCAGAAACTAGGTCAGCACTGTTATTGCAGAGGGAAGAGGAGGGAGAGAGAGGGAGAGAAAGGGAGAGAGAGAGAGAGAGAGAGAGAGAGAGGGTGAGGATGAAGAGAGTGAAAGGGTGATAGAAAAAAGGAGAGAGAGAGAGAGAGAGAGAGAGAGAGAGAGAGTGAGGGTTAGTGAGAGAGCATGAGACAGAGAGAGACGGAGAGAGGAGGAGGGACGGTGGGTTTGAAACAGGAACAGTCAGACACACTGCACTGTCAGACAGACAGGAGCCCGGGCAAACACTAACACACAAAAAACAACCAGCACACAGACAAACAAAAAATCATGCACATACACTCACACAAACAAACATGCATGTGTACATAACACTGAACATACATTCATACATGCCCGCAGGCAGGAAAGACAGCCATAAACAAAGTAGTTCAACATGGATGGGCCTACTTGTAAATGACATTCAAAATCAAAAGGTGAATCTGAGTGCAACACCGCACTGAGACTGAGGGCACAGGTGGAATAAAGTACAGTCAACAAAAGGAAAACAGAAGTGGCAATTAATGACGTTCTTAGGGCAAGCAGTGGCGCATGCATTTGTTGTACAAGGACAACAAACCAGTTCATGTCTATTAAAGATGATCTGTGTCTAAAAACAAGGACAATCCGGTCTCGCCAGACTTGCCATCTTTCGTTGCTCTGTATTGAAACAGGCCGTCATTGTCGCTCACATTTGCTGAGCGATAAATGTTGTGCAGGAAATCCCTTATGGCAAGCGTCAGTCTGCTACAAGTGGGCGCACACACTGAGAGACAGTGCTAAGGCTAAAAATTTCACCATCTCATCTGATGCTTGCGCCGCGGACAGGAAAATGCGTATGACGCCCCCTCGCTTATCTCCCTGTGACGCACACAGACGCTGCACAACCAGAGCCTGCACGACACGCTGTCTGACTGTGACAGGCAGCTTCTAACAGGCTTTAAATGTACTAGATTTACTCAGACACACAGGGATATGTGCACAAATGCATAGGACATGCAGAAAGACACTTTTATCGTTTTGTTTTTATTTGTGCAGATGAGTGAATACACACATGAAGACACGTACATCTTTCTGTACCATTCACAGGCACACAAACAAATGTGACCATGAATGTGGTAAGGACCCTAAAGCAAAATCAAAATAAACAGCAACCCTGTTCCCACACCTCTCTGCAACAGGATGTTCTGCACAAACAAACATGTTGGTCAGCTTATGAAGTGCTCATCTATTTACGCTTGTGGCAATACAAAACCGCATCGCACGAACAGGTACTCAGCTGGTGCAGGACAAATTACTAACTAGATTCACGTAAACAAAAAATACATTATACCAAACGCAGTGGCTTTCATGTAACAGACAGTCGCTCTTCACTGGCAGGCGGAGGGAACAGAGGCATACATTTTGCCACGCACTGATTCAATTTGTATTCCATATCAAATGACAAATGTGAGGCAAAAGTAAACACTGTTGGCTCTTGATTCTGGGAATTTCCTTTTTCCATTCTTTCATGTTAAATCATTAGAAATAGCATAAACTGGCAGATTAGTCTCGCTCTCTTAAAACCAATTAACTAACTAATATTTTAAGTGCTGTTTGGCTCAATAATCCGAGCATATTCTCTGCTTGAATTTTGGGACCAATATAAAACGGCAGAAGTTTTACTATTTGACTCTGAGATACTTTGCCACTAGCATCTGAAAAACATAGATGACTTTATGACCTTGGAAACCATTAGTTAGTAATCCACTGAATTTAAACAGTCACTGGGAACATCACTGCTAAAGTGGCCTTGCATAACATAAGGCAGGACGGCAGAAGAGTTAGGCTGGTGCGCCAGCTCAGGGCCTTGAACCAGCCGTTGAGCAATCTGTTTATTCCACACTGAAACTGGTACTTGTGCTGACAGACAAATAAGCTTTAGGATTCAATGTTTTGTTTTCCATCCCTAAGAAAATCTCTAAGAAAAAATCTAGCCCACAAGTATCGTGATATTATGCACTTCAGAGAGAAACTACATGCAAACTGAAACTTAATTTAGTTATAAAATAAACAGTTTAAAGCTATTTGGTCCAATAGCTCTTGTAATTGAGGGTTAGAAGACTGATCATAGCAAATTGCATTTTTAATACTGTTTTAGTGCCATTTAATTTAACATTTTAATATAAATATAAACAGCTATTTGTACTGAAGCCTCATTAAAATGTCTTTAATAGAGTTTAGCTAAACTCAAGTCATCTCTGCTTCCCCACTACTCTCACTATTAAAGGACAATTCTGTTTGAATACAAGTTGGGTTGTATTTTCATATTTTTGGCCACAAAACACACCAAAGTAGTTCCTGAGTAGAAATGATCTAAATCACTCTACTTTGAGATGAAAATGATTTTATTTGTTTATTTATCAGAGGCAATGGATTAGCTACATTTCATCAGCAAGTCCCCTTGGCAGTAATCCCTAACTGCACATGAAACCTGCGTGTGCACAAAGCTACAGTAACCTGACAGAGTACACTGCAGGTCAAAGCAGAACCAGGAAGTTGATCTGTAATTTGTGTATTTCTATTTTGCACTTCTATTTTAGCAGTGTCACTGTAGTCACAGATCTCAGCAATTAGGTTGCTGAGTGCAAAGTTATTATTACTGATAGGAACGGGGGCCAAAACTACCAAAATAAGAAACCAAGTTGTAATAAACCAGAATTATCTTTTAACTATATCTTTAGAAGTGATGTGCCGTCATTATGTGTGTTTGTGTGTGTGTTTGAGGAATTAAGGGGAGTGCCCGCGAGGCAGAATGTGGGGGGCCTCGGTGTTCCAGCCGGTGAGCCAGTGGCGAGGAGCATGTGGGAAGAGGAAGGTGTCAGTTGGGCTTTCTCCCCAGTGAGGGGCAGCCAGAGGGGCCCAAGTATCGGAGCAGCAGTTGGTCTGTGAAGAGGGAGTGTATGTGTACGCATGAGGGTGTGTGTGGGTGGGTGGGTGGGTGGGAGGCAAGGGGGGGGGCGGCATCGTTAGGAAGAACAGCTACTGAACTCTCCACAACCCCCCGGCCAAGAGAGCGTGATGGAGCCAGCCAGATGGGATAGAGGGAAGGAGGGAGGGAAGGAGGGAGGAGGTAAGGGAAGTTGGTATGGGTCGGGGAGTGGTTGAGTGGAGATGGTGGTGGTGGTGGTGGTTGTGGTGATGTGAGTGGGGTGGGGTAGGGGTAACTTCAAACATGCCTCTCCTATGTTCACATTTCATGGTTTCCTTGTCTTTCAGATCCCCCTCAGCATGACTGACTGCATGCCCCCCTCATCTCCCCCTCCCCATGTGTAAACTGTCGTATCGTGGTGTTTTCGCATGCCGCTCCATGCACCAACAAACCTACCCATGTCTAAAACGCCATACTGTCCACGCTCTGTTAGCTCCCAGCCAGCACGTAATTCCCATAATTCTGCTTGCTGCAACAGAATCATGGGAGGCATTAGGAAACAGTAAGGCCAAAAAGGTACCCCTGGAGAGCAGTAACACTACACCGGTGACCCTTTTGAGGTAATTTCCCCAAAATCATTTTCAATTTCACACGCAGTCCCTGTTGAAGGGAGTGTGAAAGCCCCATTGGAGTTCTCAGTCTCAAACAACCGAGAAACATTTGAGTATTAGCAAGGCTGAGTCAGAGCGCCATGTAAACTGCAAGTATATGTCGGTTTAGAGAAGATGAAGTGCTGCACCAGTTTCCTGAACGTGTCCACATCCTTTATGTTTGTGGCATTTAAAAAAAAAAAGCACAATAAAACAAAGCCAACAAACTCGGTCTTGCAACCCGCAAGAGTTGCATGTTAGAGCTTTCATGCCCGGGGCAAAAAAAGGCTCAAAGATAAATACAGCAGACATGATTTATCTGCTGTGTGACCTAAACACAAATGACCACAATAAAAAGGCTGCCACCACTATGACAACATAATTTGTGTGACACCACAGAGCAGCGAGAAACTACACTTCCTATTGCCTGACCTATGACCCTGTGGCAGTGTGGATCATATAGGGGCCTGGCTTGGCATCCATGAAAACCAGGAATGTGGAGTAGTTGGCAGCAGATGCTCTGTTGTTTTGGTTAAAAAAAAAAAAAAATTAAAAAAATAATTGAAGGCTTAGGGCCCCAACAACGGGGTAGGTGACATCAATATGCCCTCTGCTGCTCTAGGAGAGACAACCTCCAGCACAACAACAGGCTGGTAAAATGGAGGACAAACTGGGCGGCCCATAACTGAAATAAGAGACACAACTGTTCGGTGGAACTAGAGATGTTTACCGTCGCATATATACAAGTTTTTCTCCCAAAACACTTCCTCTGATGTTGGTAGTAAGTTGATGGGCAGGACTGGCCCACCATGTTAAGACCCTCAACAACAAAGCTCACATCTGTTCAGACGTGTGCTGAACACCCCCTGACTTGCGGTGAATCACAGAGATGCAAGAGGCTTCGATAAATTTAAAGTTTGATCACAATCTCAAAACGAGTCATTGCTCTGAAAAAGAACTGCGTGGTGCGCCAGTAACAGAGGGGAGGATGAGGGAGAGAAGGCCTGCGCACACGCACACACACACACACACACACACACACACACACACAACAGACCCAGTACAGACACACACTCATAAATACGCTTCCAGAAACACACACACACTGCATAAATACGCACACCCTCCAACACTCACGCCCCAACACACGCACAGTAAAATAAAAACCTTTTCCTCCTCTTCACGCGCGGAGCAACCACCGCCACAGCAGCGGAGTGAAGCAGAAAAACAAGCAGGAAAACAACAGAATTCAGCCTCTCTTCCTCTTATTCTCTCTGGCTGTCTCTCAGGAAGGCAAGCATACAAGAGAACGTACCTCGGAAAACCTCCTGCTGCATCTCTGCTGCGATGTGTTCTCTCCCCTCACACTCACACTCCCTCTCTCCCTCTCTCTCTCTCTCTCTCTCTCCCCCCCTTGGTCTGTGTATGCGCACGTCTGAGTGTGTGTGAGTGAGAGAGAGAGAGAGAGAGAGAGAGAGAGAGAGAGAGAGCGTAGGGAGAGGCGGTGCGCACACACAAGTACACACACATACAGGCAGCAGTGTGTGAAGACAGAGGGCAGGAGCGATTCTCACACTCGAACTTGCCTGCTCTCTCTCCCTCTCTCCCTCTCTCACTCCAGTTTTTGCCAGTGACACACCATTCTTAGTGTTTTTGCTCTTTTTCTCCAGCAAGTGAACCCCCTCCTCCTCTCTGCATGCACACCCCCCAACCAACTCCCCCACTGAATCCAATCTTCTTTTTATTTGGAAGTGTTGTTCCCTCTCTCCCTCTCTCTACACACACACACACACACACACACACTAACACACACACACACACACACACACACACACACACACACACACACACTACTTTATATACACAAAGCCCAGCGATAGGGAGAGGGAGGGAGAGGCAGAGGGAGACAGAGTGGGAGAGCAAGCAAGCAAGAGGACGCCATTTAAGCAGTTTGTTACGAGCGCTGCAAGTCCCCAAAATGGCTGAAAACAAACAGGAACCACGCCAACTCCAAAACCTGGGCACAAGGACGGACAGACAGACACACAGACGGAGAGTGAGAACAGAGTGAGCGGAGGAGACAGAGAGAAAGTGAGACAGAGAGAGGACAAACTGGCAGTAGTCAAATGGCGGACTGGAGCACTCTGTGAAACAAGTGAAGTTGAGGGAAAGATGGAGGCATTAAAGGGGTACTACAGTGATTTAGCACTGCATTTCCATAAAGTTTAGGGGCTTATGAGAGACAGGTTAAAAAAAGAATGGTCAAAATCGACGCAGGAGAGGCCGAGATATCCTGACTTGAAGTCCACAGTCTGCGTCAGGTGCCAAAAAATGCTGGGTCAGACATTTCCTGTGATGCAACTTGATAGCGTCTTTCTCGGCCACATCTTTCAAACTCTACTCCCTCAGATTTCTGACCTCGAAGGGCTTTCAGATTCAAAATAGGGTTAGGTGATGACAAAATACATCAGCTATCTCCTTTTGCTGAGTCATTTGTCACTTTATTGGCTAATTTATTGGTCTCCCTCCGAAGAATGGAGCCGCCTAGTGGCAACAGTACACACACTGAGCCAAAGAACGAGTAAGAGGAAAAACAGCTGTTGAGTATTTTCATATCTAACTGCGGTGAATTAAGGGTTCATTTCGACTACAGGGAATACACTTATAAGGTGATTTGCAGAGGCTCCAAACAAAACTCTAACTCCGGGGGAGATGAGGACACAGCAGTGACAGCCTGGGACGGAAGAGGGGCAGGCCAGGAGAGGAGAGGCATGAAGCGGGTAGAGGAGCGAGGGAGGTCGGCGACCAGAGTGGCAGCGACAGCTGAGTTAGCTGGTCAGACACCAGAGTTTGTGATTGTCAGAACAGTGGAAATATTAATAAAGACGGTTTGGTGAGTTTTATTTTGTTTCTGTCGAGGTTGAATGAGTCTGTTCAAGAAGAGTTAACAAGGTCTTAGTTCGGTAAAAGAGAGAAACTTAAATTCAGAAGGTGTGTGGTTGTATTTTCTGTTTAATGAGGAAAATATTTGGTTTAGAGAGTTCAACTGTTAGAGATTGTTAAACTTGCCGCTCATCTCCCAGCTGAAACTACTGGTACGGTGATTATGGGGAGTTGGGGGGCGCTGGCGTAACACACACACATGCACAAATATATCGGCAATTGACGATTGTTGGACTGACGGTGGGCGGTTAGAAAATTTTAACATGTTGCCCAACCCGACCAGTTCGATCCAGGACGGATGATCTGAGAGATGAATCCATAGGTATGAAGGTCAAAACACTGCACACAGGTTTAGAGTACTTTAAAAAGGATTTCACAATGTTATCTACCATATTTGCACATATTTGATTGCCCAGCAGAGTATGTTGCCAGATGACGTTGCTTTTGGTTGCAGGAAAACTTACTTACAAAAGCACTGCTTACACACATATCGCAAATGGTGCTGGCATCACATTACACATCTATATCTATAATGTTGCTTGCACATTATAGATAAATCGAGTCTGTCAGGCTCTTGCGTGATAATACATGAGCGAATGGTGAAATGTGTCAAATGGCTTTTAAAATCTAGCTCAGTCTAATGTGTTTATAACGTATGTAATGTACTGTTTTATATTGTTTTACTGATTGATGTTCTTGTATTCTTCTTATATTACATTGTACAGTGTCTTTGAGTATTCAGAAAAGCGCTTTCTAAATAAAATGTATTATTATTATTATTAAAAATAACTGGGGAGGAAATTATCATATGTTGCAAATTGCAGCTTGAATGTTGCAGGCCCATGGATCAAGGTTTTTGGCTCCGCCACTGTGCCAACGCCGTGGTCCCAAAATGGCGACCAGAACACGATCTCTTTCAGACTGTAGAAGGCTCCCTCCAGACATTATACAACTGTTTTCACAGGCTGAGTAGTACTCCCCATGACAGGTAAACCGATCTTCATGTGAAATACCAGTGGAGTGCCTCTTTAAAAGACAAAAGGGGGTAAAGGTGGACAGACAGGGACAGAAACTGGGGCAGGGAAACTCTTCGATTGTCCATGCCCTCAGCTAAAAGGGTTCAAGTGCTATCAGCAATGATGCCAGTCATGTCAATTAACTGCTTTTAGGTCAGCGTGTGTATCCGTGTCTGACACATGTGGCTAAACTAAAACTACTGGTGACAAGCGTCTGTTTTGTTTTGCGGCTCGACTAAACTCCACCTCCCCTCCACCAAAACAACGGCCACAACATCAAGGCCTGCAGCTGGACATCACTTCTGATTCGCCCGTATCCATGCAAAATGCCTCACAACAACAACTCTCTTCGCTCTGGTCGCTCTCGGCCATGCACGTCATGGTCAGTGGAAATTCCACATATCTCTGTTCGGCAATGAGCCATTTGGTGGCCTTAGATCAGGATTCTATCATCTGGAACAAGAGGGCAGAAAAATGAGTGGAGGGGTGGAAGAATGTTCCAGTACTGTTATGCTACAACGCCATCATACTTCCCACTGTCCCTTTGAGTGGAGCTGCTACCCCCGACTCTCCCCCCTCAGTACCCACCAACTGAACCTTGACGCCAACAACCCGCCCTCCTCCTACTCTTCCCCTGCCCTTTCCCTCTCTCCCTCTCTTTCATCACTCTCTCTCACCCTTATTGTACGCTGCCACACTTGTCTCCATGGGAACTGCTCTGGGATTGGGTGTTGTTCCTGTGACCTCTCTGGCTCTTGGAGTTGTACGAACTTTTTTTTTTGTTTCTCCCCCCGGCGTCCTCTCTCATGCACTCCAGCACGTTTTCAAAGCATGCAGGGTGTGTGTGTGTGTGTGTGTGTGTGGACGAGACACATGACAGCAGTAGTGACGGGTTTCAGGACAGGACAGTAAAATTCAAACTAGAAGAAAAAGAAAGAAAGGCTTGTGTGTGAAGCAGATTGCACGTTGGCAAAGACAATAGTGTGCGCGTGTATGCGCGTGTGTTCCAGGAGTGTGGCCGCTCAGTCCACACATGTGTGCTGGCATTGTCCTGTGGCTGCAGCCAGCCACAAACTCTGTATTCAGAGGCACCCCCGTCGTCCAGCCGTCCCTTTTCATGGATGTTTGGCCAAACGTGATCATAGCTTTTCATGCTGTGCTACCAAGCGACACACACATCTGAATACACAAAGATGGAGGAACTAAGAAAGCCATCTTGGTGGAAAATGTAAACCATTAGCTCACCAAGACTTTCAATATTTAACCGTTATCCGAAGAAAGTAAAAAAAAACTGTTTAAGTGAGTTCCAAGAGTAGTGTTAAATCAGGAGGTGTTCATCAACATTCTGGCGTAAATATATTTCTTTGGCAGACAAACGTATTTATTTTCTGTAAATATAAGATGTGTTTTAAACCGCACAAATGGCTATTAGAAGAATAAAACAATAAAAACTTCCTCAACACCTTTCCAAGGAAAGACAACAAGTGCAATTATCCTATAAATCACACAAACATACACACACTGCACTGCAGTTAAAGGCACCCTAAGGAGGGTTTGCTTGCTGGCAGCTCTGCAGGAGCAGTGTTTTGATAAGAGGGTCCTCGTATTGCATGTGCATGAGGACACATATGTACACACAACAGGGGTAAAGTAAAACGCATTTCTGCCGACCGTGAAGGGAAGTAACAGTTGACACAGTTAATGTGCTGTAGTGAAGCGGCAATAAAAGAAAATGCATATTTCAAAACATTTAAACAATCTTTTGCAAATGTTGTATGAGGAAGTAATTACAATTCAACATGTCTGTTAGGCCTTAAACCAGCAATAACTGATTTTCTGGCCTTGTTGGGGCAGCACAAACAAGCTGTGAATATCTCGCTTACTTATTAAAATATAAAAATATTGATTGTAGCAGCTTTAAGGAGACACTAAATACAAACTATGAATACAAACAAAGCTTTGTATGCTTACAATGAAAACTGCACAATTCAGATGTCAATGACCCTCAATGACCTTCTTACATGTGCTTTTTGCACAGAAATCGTCGCTGTCAGTTCCCAAAATGCAGACTCACGCCTGCAGCCTGATTTGTTTTTTGTGCAAATGAGCAGCGAATGTGTTCATGCCATGCTTATCAAGTATCAAATATTTTGGTTAGGTCAGAAGAAATACAGTATAAAGACATGAACAGTAACAGTACATGAGTCAACTGTTTATAATATTAGTTTCTACTTAAATTCAGGCTGAATTCCTACTGATACGTGTGTGAATATATCCTGAGGCATGCTCAAGGGTCAGTAAACATCCTCAAGGACAACTAACCTGCTCTCCAGAGGGGTATTGCACAAAACCAAGATAAGGGATTAAGCCGGGATATGTTGGTTATCCTGGCTGAATTTAGCCTCAAGTCGGTTGCATGAAAGCAGGTCAAAGTTAACCCGGCCAAGTTACTATGGTGATTTATTCTCTGCAACTAGCCTGCTCCTGACCAGGCTAACAGCCAGGCTAAGATTAATCCTAGTGATTCACCTGTATTTCCACCGTCAATCCTGTGAGGAATTAATGTGTTTTACAGCATGTCCATGGTCTTTCTAAGTATGTTGCATCATTTTAATTATCCTGCATTAAAATATGACATATATATTGTCATTTCTCATTTCATTTAAATCTGTTGGCTGTTTGTAATTGCAACAGTCTTTTTATATTGATTCAAGTGGTAGTATTATTACTCAGGCCAAGTGTTATATTGCTATGCTAATGAAGACTGCTTGTCAAAATGCCATCAGAGGTTTCATAAATATGTGTTTTATTGCAGTAATTGAGATTACAAAACACAGCTGATGAAGTTGCAAAGGTGTTTTCAAGGGCAATATAGTATATATATATATATATATATAATGTGTGTGTGTGTGTATATACATCTAGTACATAGTGTTTTTTATTATTTCCCTACTCTTACTGTTTATTTATACTGTCTTCTCTCTATCCATTTTGCTGCTGTTACATTGGAATTTCCCCATTGTGGGACAAATAAAGGAATATCTATCTATCTATCTATCTATCTATCTATCTATCTATCTATCTATCTATCTATCCATCCATCCATCCATCCAACTCCCATTCACCTGTTCCCTCTTCATAATGGCTTGCCCTTTCTTGGAGGATGTGCTGGATGAGGAAGCCCTAATCCTCAGACGAGCATTTAGTCATGAAAGAGTCTTCTGGGACTGGTCAGACCCATTGGCCGTTGGAGATGACTATCTCATTGAAAGATACAGATTCTCAGGTGATTGACTAAGATATTTATGTAGGCTGCTGGGTCCAAAAATACAGGTAGGAACCATTTGCCGCACATATCCTGGCTTGGTGGGCCGCCCCCTGTGCCAGTTCTATGGGCTTTTTTTTTAACTGCTACAAACATACAGACATTAAACATGGCAGCAGACACCTAATCTATTCACCTCATTTGTTCACTATTATCTACTTTAGAGTCACTTACCAGCCGGCAAAATGTTCTTGTATTTAATTTTAACTTGCTGCCAGATCCTTTTATGGCCAGACAAGTTTGTTCTTTATGAAGGATAGAAAGATAAAATAGATAAAAACGTAACATGAGAAAAATAGATTAAATGACACACATTGTGGATAATTGTTTGCACTTAATCATACTCTACATTTTCTGAGTAACATCCACCTCTACTTGCCACATTTAAAGCAAAGTGTACAACAGTTGATTAGTGGACTTAAAGTAACTCATTTAGTCCTTTAATTGTAGCCTAATTATGACACTTCCAGTGGAGCACTGTTTATTCATTGTACAGTTATGGACTACTTAAGCATTAAGCCGGTCCGCTATTGTCTGCCAGGCTTTCTCTCTTTCTGTAATTATGGCATTGGCATTGCCTTTTTCTTATATCTTTCACCTCTTCACAGAACTCCATCATGAGCTGTTTTTCAGCGGCCGTGAAACATGAAGCGCGACTCTTATCCATGTTCCCATCTGTGATTCTGCGAGCGATCGCGAGGTCTATTTCAGTATGCCGTGAACACGCACTTATCCCAACTATCTACACCTGGCTTGACATAGCCGTACCTTTTCATCCTGGCTCAGCAAACGTGCAACCAATTAAGCCAGGATGCGCCGAGCAGACTAGGGGGCCGTCCACACGAGTACGTTTTTTTCGAATCCGGATAAATACTTCGTATCGGCCTCGTGTCCAGAAGGATACGGCGTTTTCGGGGTGTGAAAACGGTATTTTTTGAAAACGGGTCCCAGAGTGGGAAAATCCAAAAACGCCAGATTGCCCGGAGTCGTCTGGACGGCAAAAACAGATTTGCCCCATCTCTCTAGCCTTTAACCTCAGCCGCCACCGCTAGACGCGTCATAACAACAACAACAATGGTGGACTACTACTACTTGTTTGTAAACAGCTCATGCTCCATGGCTTCTCTTCCGGTTTTAGTGTATTGGTGTGGCGGCGTCACAGCGCCACATACAGGCCTGGCATATGTACTACAGCGTTTTGGGTCGTTTCAGTGAATCCGTGTGGACGCAGATATTTCTGGAAAGGACGCCGTGTTTACAGAGATTTTTTTTAGAAACGACATCGTATTGGGTGAGGCCACGTATCCGTGTGGACAGGCTCTAGGTCAAGCCGCGCTTGCTCAATTATCCTGCATTTCTTTATTCTACTTTTGTTCAATACCCCTCTGCTGACTTGTGCTGAGATCAAAGTGGGAAGTCAGACGACGTTGGAGGAGTTCAAATGTGGGTGGTTTTCTTAAAGAGGAAGCTGCGGCTTAACAAGGACAACACAGAGATTCCTGTTTCTGTGGCCTGGACAGAGACGTGGAATGAAACCACAACACATACATTTTCACTACATGTACAGATAAGCATGACAAATGTTTACATATGCATCGCACACACAGACAGGTAAAAAGGGTGCCTAAGCCCTCAACACTGTCTTACAGACACGGGGGCGGTACAGTGGGTAAGTTGAAGAAACCTCTCTTGAAATAATGAAAGATGAGCGTGCTGGAGCATGTCCTTAGCTAACACTTCTCTTCCGTTTACAAAAACAAATATCAGGGCAACAATCCAACAATATGGAACAAATCCACACACCAGGCCCTGAGGAGCTTCCACTGCAGAACTGACATATCAAGCAAACTGCTCATCCTCTACTAGACTGCTGAGAGCTACAGTGAAACACCTCCTTACATACAAGTCAACCACATGAAATGACACATACAATTATAAATTGTAAATCATTATCAATCAAACTGCGAGATGCACGCACAGTTGAATGCCTCCTTGCAAGAAAGGTTAAATGTTTAGGCTCTAATGAAAGCCTTTAGGTGAGATGAAAATGGAGTGAGAAAAGTTCACATTATGGAGCAAAGACTTCATGTACCTCCTCTTTTTTTCACATATCATGTGATATGTGATTTTTACAAGACCAGCAAAAATAAAAATTGATACCCACTAATACATATCTGTTGAACAATGTAAAATTCCTATTACATGACCACTTGTCTATCAAAGTTTTATCAATGAAAACAGAAACAATACATGTTCATCGAGTCGAGACGAGTCCTGAAGTAAATCTATTAAAATAAAAAAATATGCAGCTTTTAAAGGTTAGATTATTTTTCTATGTTCCAATATTGGGTCCACATGTTGCTGTGTTACACCACTGTATATTGTCATGTGCCAGATTTATGTCAAATGTGCATTTTCATATATTTTTCTTAGAAAATCCAGACTTTTACTTTTCCAGTAAAGTGTCAAAATCTTTTCCTTACCCATCACTGGGTGTAGAAAACCCATCTAATAAAATGTTATAAGAGATTTGGAGGCAACCGGTTCCAGCTTGGCCCGGATGAAGAGGATTTAAACCGGGCCAGTCAAAATGTAATAAAAATTTAAATATTAGAGTTCTGCCCTGATATCCTTTCTAATGTGGCAACCCGACAAATCACATGGCCAGAACTGCAGCAGAGGAGAAACTTTCAATCCAGAGGTCAGTGCAACAATGCCTTTCTATTCAGAAATATCTAATATCTACAGCTAGATAAGATTAGTTTATTTAAGCTAAATAACTTCAACAGTAGCAACCAACTAAAACAAAATGTTTTCTAATGTCCTGACAGGCTGTTAAGATTTTTGTGTGAGATATGGAAACTATGCTATTCTTCTAATACTAATGGCATGTATGTAACTTATAAAGGACAATTTAAGTTCTCATAACAAATTAAAAACATAATTATCCAGATACCTGATTTCAAAAATTCACAAATCCCCACATTCACTTCTTACATAACTTTCTAATGTTTCGGTTTTAAATAATTCCTTAAATTAAGCCATATTTTTACTGTCTTTCAATTCAATGTCACAATCATTCCATAACTTCACTCCATACACTGACACACATCTACTTTTCATATAAGTTCTTCCCCATTTCCTTTCAAAAATGAAATTTCCCCTCAGTGGATAAGTGCTTGTCCTCTTTGTGAATAACCCTTGGATACAGTCTGGAAGTGTTTTACAATGTGCTCTGTACATTAACTGTAATGTTTTAAAGTTAACCAAATCCATAAACTTCAAATTTTGAGAGTGCACGAATAACATATTGGTGGGGTGTGTATATTCAACCTTGTTAACCAGTCTTATAGCTCTTTTTTGCAACAAAAAAATGCAATTTGTATTTGTTTTGTAAGTATTTCCCCATATCTCTATACAGTATGTAATGTAAGGAAGAATGAGTGAGGAATACAAAATTAATAATGATTTATGGTCCAAGATGTCCTTAGTTTTATTGCAATTGCAATAGATTTTGATATTTTAGATTTAATGTAGTTTATGTGGGGTTTCCAGTTTAATTTAATTCAAATTACACCCAGGAATTTGTTTTCATACACTCTCTCTATTTCTACTTTGTTATTCCTGAGTTTAACCTCATTGTTGATTTTTTTTATTTCCAAAAACTATGAATTTTGTCTTACTTAAATTCAGTGATAGTTTGTTCACATCAAACAATTTTTTCAAATTATACAATTCACTTTCGACTATATCCAAAAGCTCATTCAAATCTTTTATGTGAACAAAACGAATTAGTGTCATCAGCAAAAATAACAAAATGTAGCAGCTCTGATGCTCTGCAAATATCATTTAGATAGAGAATGAAAAGTTTGGGTCCAAGGACTGACCCTTGGGGTACCCCACAGGTGATTTTGAAGCTCTGAATCTTCAGTGTTAACATTTACATACTGGTACTGGTTATCCAGATAGCTCTTCAGCCAGGAATATGCTACACCTCTAATGCCATAGTTTTCCAGCTTACTCATTAATATCTTGTGATCTATTGTATCGAAAGCTTTTTTGAGGTCGATAAATACCCCCACTGTATACTCTTTGTTGTCTATTGATGAAGACATTTGTTTCAACCAGTTCCATTATAGCCTGTGTGGTTGATCTATTGGCTCGAAATCCATGCTGTTGCTCACTTGATACATACATTGGTAAGGGTTGCAAGAGAAATCTGAGGGGTTGTGAGATGATGAACAGGATAATGAAATCATATTTCAGCTATAATAAGTTATGCTTGTTTACAGAATTACCCAAATAATTGCTTTCTGTTGAACTGCTGGATAGTTTTAACTTTACATTGCTAAAACGATTCAAATGAAACAAGGAGAAAATGAACTCTTTGGTTGAACTGGTCACAACCAATGATGAGCGGTCACAAATACACTGCTTCATCGTGAGGGATCAAAAGTTAAACCAAGTTGTCACAAAATAACAAAAACTGTTGGTATCAAATAATTGTATGACCTCTTGTGACTATAGCCACATTATGTGAAGATCAAGAAACTATTTTCCTTTGATCAAGTGAAAATGGTTTGCCTATGTCCTCTGTGGTCTTTTGCCTAAAGCACTTCGGTTAAAAGAAAAACTGTATTTCTTCAGCAGCTGACAAACATTTTCCGACATTTTCAACCTTTGAAGTTTCAGCAGAGGAGAAACTTAAAAATCTGAGAATGCCTGAAACTTTTTCAGTTTCCATAGAGGGGTAAGTGAGTTCAACACTGCACCACCCCTTGCCTGCAAGACAACACTGGAGGACTGAAACTCATAGAGACTTTCCAGAGCAGATGTCCACAACATGCATGCTGCAAAGTTCAGAGTATCTATATACAGGATGAAAGCACAGGAAGGATTCATAGAGTTATGTTGACAAGTGATGTTTGATAGCTATATAGCTGCTCTAGACTTGTGTAATATAACTCAATGGGCGGATCCATCTGAGTATCAAATGACAGAAATGGGGTTTCATCAACCAAAGTCTGACGGGCTTAATTAATGTCCCTGGGCACACACAACAGATAAAATGCTAAAAAAAGGAATTAGATGGGTGTAGGCCACACAAGAGTTGCAGTTGGCATTCAATTTACCGTGCGTTTGATACGCAATAAACCGCTGGCAAAGTATGGTTGTGTAACAGGAAAGAAAAGAGCAAAGGAGAAGAGGAAGAGACGGGTTGGAGTGTGGACATTGCCAACAGAGACTGGAAAGGATAGGTGGAAAATCATCTGGGAGGGGTGCCTGATATGGTGTGGAGGAGGGAGGGAGGGGGGTGGATGGCTGGTTTTTCCACTGAGAGAGAGAGAGGACGGCTAAATCAAATTAATTAGCTCCTTCATCTCCAGGCAGCTACTCAGGCATGTTGTACTGGCGAGGAGAGACAGTCGGAGGGAGAGGGGCGGGGGCTGTAGGCACAAGAGAATGGGAGAAAGCGAGATAGGACATGGTGGAGGGGTGAAAAGCCTGCTGTGTATGTGCGCCATTCAGGAGGACAGGCAGTGGAGGGGTGCGGGGCATAATTCTCTGATAAGCGTGAGGGTTGTTTTGCTGGAGCCTCTGAGCCATGAGGAGGAGGAGGAGGAGGAGGAAGAGGAGGAGGAGGAGGAGGAGGAGGAGGAAGTGGCTGCATGTTGGCTGACACTGTGTGCTGCTGCGCTTCGGGGCGATGGTACTTCCTGTTTCTAGACAGCCTGTATTTTGAGGACACTGTAAACAACCCTGCTTTTCTGCACGCCTCTTTAAATAGCACACAGACACTTCAATCACAACCGCCCGGAAAGACAGGGAGCCGAGAAAGTCTTGCAAAGAAAAAGAACAGGGAAGATACAAAGGGTTTTTTTTAGGCAACGGCAGCATGAGATAAACCTATCCTGTGATCAAAAATAAAAAATAAATCACAAAAAGTAGAGTAGAAAAAGGGAAAAGAGAAACAAGAAAGTGAGGCAGATGGTCAGAGGCGATGGCATCGTGCCAGCGGAAAACAAAACAGCAGCACAGCAGAGAAACTCAACACAAAAAAGTAGGAAAAAGGGGAAAAGAGGCAGGGCGAGTGGTACAGCCAGCTGAGAGAGACACTGCAGGCAGCATGTGGTCATCTCTGAGGCAAGGAGGGATGAAGGAAATGCAGCAAGGGAGGGAAGATGAGAAGAGGGAGAAAATATAGAAAGTATAAGTGGGAGGTTCAGTGAATGAGGAAAAGCAATCATGTGACAACAAGGATGGACTGTACGGAGAAAAGAGGTGGGCCGAGTTAATTCAGGGTAAAAAAGTTTAAACAAGAATTGAGCTCCTCCAAAAGCTTAACAATGAGCGAGAGGAGAATGAAAAAAATAGGAGTGTACGGCAAAGCAGAGAGCAAAACACTGTGCCAGAGGTCAAAACCTTGGGAGAAGAGAGCAGTGGACAGCTCGGTGCAGCAGCATTGCCCGGGTGAGACTTGGCTGCACTGCGAGAACCCCAGATTAGCACTAAGCCGATTGCAACGCGAGGTGGGATCAGGAGCAATTAATTTAGCACCCAGATAGTTCCAGGAAGAGGCTGAAAGAACCTTAACAAAACGTAGATATCCTGCAAAACTCCTGGTGTATCCTCTCAGTCAAACACTAGCTGACTTAACATTCCTACCTCTGTCTGTCTGTTCTCTACAAATGAGCCGCCTACAAAAAAAAAAAATCCTGTGTAAAAAGAGAGTAGACGAGAATTTGGAAGGTCTGAAAGGGTGTGAGGATGATAAAAGGAAGGATAAAAGAAAGATGAAGACGCTTGGCAGGGGCTGACATGAGCCAAAACAAACACCCAAAGAACAGGACATTCTCTCGTGAACAAAAATGGGCCGGCCTGTTCCAAAAGGCTCTCAGAGAGCATGCCTCCGACCCTGCGTCACCCATTTTTATTACAAAACAGCATCCTGGTGTATAACTTAAGGGGAAATACAGCTTAAAACAGATTATTTCTGGTTCGCAGACAATTCACTCTATTTTGCGGGCTAGGACTAGACACAAAACTGCCATGACTAGACAAATTTCCCAGGAGTTTCTTGTCTATTTTTTTGATGGTGCATATTAAAGCGGACACTGTAGACTGGGATTGGTTATTTTTACAGCATTAAGTGCCCACAATCTGGTTCAAAAACTTCACTAAGGACCACAAAATCTCCATTTTATGGTCCACGGGGATGCTTTATCCAAAGAACAGCATCACAGCCTGCAGGAGATTGCCTTGGTTTTGAGAAAGTTATCCCTGCTCACAATAGCGGCTGAATTGTTTTTAGAAAACACGGGTGTATTCTGTCTTTAGCTAATTGTGCTTCTGGTGTGATGGCCCACCAGCTGAATACATCTAATAAGGGTGCTGTTTTTCTCCAGTAACTAGGGGGCAGTTATAGTTTGGGCTTTGTGATTGTAAATCAGATCAAATAAATAGTCTGCTCCTCCCACCATGCTTTGCATCTGCTCGTCTGTCTCTCCCTCCCTCCTTGCTCGCCTACTTTATTGTGCTACAAGGTTCCCCCTTCCCTAACTCCCCCACCAACCCCTGAAACCACACTATCAGCTCTGACAACACCAGACAAGAGCTCCCCCTAGATACAAGAATCCTCACCCCTTCAAGGCATTACTGCCCCTGGAAGGGAAACACACGCTGCTACATGAACTGTATACATAGTATATATATGTATATATATATTTGCTGTGGTAGGAACAACAGGTTATAGTTAACTATACACTCTACGGGAACAACCACTGTGAACCAAGAGCCATAATCTTATTAGGGTGCCTGCAAAGCTTCATCAGCTTGGGTTTAAGACCGTTTCTACATTTTTACATACATTTTAATACTTTTAAATAATATTAAATTAGAATAGGAAATATAACAAACTTCATCTCTGAAAAAAATTAACATTTAGACAAATCTATACATAGCAATTTGACTCCTTGAGATGAATCTAAGACATGAAATTAAACTGTATTCAAAGGCATTCTGGGCCTTGAAATTATAAGTCATGCTTTCACATTTTGAGGCTTTTGCAAACATCAAGCTCACTGTAAACTACATGTTTAAATTGCAGTGGTGGAAGAACAAACCAGATGCTTTACTGAAGTAAAAGTAACACAAAAGTATAAAAATACTCAAAAGTTCTGCATTTAAAATTGAGTAACACTATGAGTAAACAAGTATTAGAAGCAAAATATATCAACGTATCAAAAATATTCATGTTATTACACAGAATAGTTAATTTCATTATATATATATTATTATATAGTTAATAAATATTATTAGATTAATATTGAAGATGTATTAACATGAAGGTAGCATTTTACAGTTATATATGTCATGTATGAAAACTATATTTTCAAGAACATGCATGTAAAATCTAAATCTGCAAAAGTAATGAGTCACAAACTATATAAATAAAAGCATGAGCTGGAAATGCTCAAGTAAAATACACCTCAAAACACAGGCGAAGTACTTGGATAAATGTACTTAGGGTGGCTGTGGCTCAAGAGGTAAAGCGGGTTGTCCACTAATCAGGTTGGCGGTTTGATCCCCAGCTCCTCTCGCGGCATGTTGAAGTGTCCTTGAGAAAAGATACTGAACCCCAAATTGCCCCCAGTGCTGTGATGAGCAGTTGGCACTCCTGCTGCCATCAGAGTATGAACGTGTATGAATGTGTGCAAACGGGACGTGAGAAGTGCTTTGAGGGGTCAGAAGATTAGAAAAAGGGCACCTGGATAGCTCACCTGGTAGAGGTGGCGCCCCATGTACCACGGTGAGTCCCTGCTGTAGAGTCCCAGGGTTCTTCATTCTCCTTTGCTGCTTGTCATTCCCTCTCTCTCCCCTTTCCTGTCACTCTCCAGCTGTCCCTATCCATTAAAAGGCAATAAAAGCCCCCAAAATATAATAAAAAAAAAAGAAAGGGGCCATATAAGTACAGTACATTTACTTAGACTACACTGCGTTACACAAAGTATGTACATTTGTTTCAAGTCATGGTTTTTCTTCGGGGATTTAAACACTGTAGTGAAAGGCAAAATAGAAACAGGAACTAAAAACTTAACTTACAAAAAAGGGAAGCAACTGTTTCTGATATCAGGCTGACATTTTGTAGACATGCTTTAAGAACAATGTTGCACCTATCAGCCTTTACAACTACTCAAAACATTTGGATGAATTCCCACCAAGCAGAGGAGACACCAACAGGCCTCTATGCACTAACCTCATTGGCGCAGCAGAGGGAGCACCTTTGATAGCCTTGTGGGACTTCCGCATTGAAAATGTGGTTGTGCAATGCAACGCTGATCATTCTCAATATGAGCCAGAGGAGGGAGCCAGCTGGTCAATAATGAATCCTTTGTATAGTCATGGTATTGCATGGCACATGGTGAACAAAGTGATGTACTGTCACATTCTTCGATTCAAACCTGGCATTCACACATTTCCTTCAGTGTGCGGTACTTAAATAAAACAGGAACATGGTTTAACTCCATAAAGGATACTGCAGATGTGGCATACATCCTTGCTCCTGGACTTGAATGAAGCCTTCCTCTGCTGGACCTACCAAAAAGAGATGATGGCAAAGGGGCATGTTCATGCTGGTGGCAGCACATAAACACCAAGCTGTCCCACTTAACATGAATGTAATGTTTGGACGTGACTTTAAAACATTAAAATGAAATTGCCAGAAAATAAAAACAACCCCACAGTCCACCGTGTTTTAGTTCAGTGTCTTTATTTAAACAAAAGGCAGTACAAATTCCAACAATATGACGAGATGTTTGGAGCACTGTTACATAGTCATCGCATGTAATAAACACATCAAATTGATATTATGTAATCACAGCAGTGAGACATTGAGAACTGGTTCAACCACAGTTTAGCTTTTACTTCCACTTCTTTGAAAGACAAGATGCACAAAAGGATCAACAGAAACATAATTCACCACCTTGTACCCAAATACCTCAAGACTGCTTGAATGAAGCGATGGAGACTTACAGCTCTCAGAGGACCATACATTAACACAGTGTACCGTTCTGCCTTTGGACATTTAGATTAACACCAACCAAATGTTATTTGTTCTCGTCCCTTGGGTACAACTAACGAGAGCTAACCGGAAAATCTATTGTGTAACAAGCTAATGGTATTTCCTAGCCCCCCTCCCTGAAGACGAGATTATTACTTAAACTACAAACACCTAAACTTTAAGTATTTAAACAGATTGAGTAAAAAGAGTAGTCACAATCACGGTAAAACCAGCTGTAAAAACATCGACTACAGACTATTATGGACGTAGTTAGCTAGCAAGATGGCTTCAACTTCGCCACCGACAAGAGTCCGGACTGTTGAAATACAAGCTAACAAACTTCCGATCAGTTTCGATCCGTTTCATCCGATCACATTAAATTTACTGAGATAAAACATTCACACAGCGGTTCCCTACTTCGTCCCGGAGCTCGCTAGTATTTTTTATTTTTATTTTCTTTGAGAGGGGGTGGTGGGGGGGAGGGAGAGAGAGAGAATACGCAGCTATGTGGCAGATCAAGTTAGCCAACAAGAAGCCTCCATCTTTCTCCCTCACAACAAGAAGCAAACACCGCCATGTTGGGCGCTAATGGCGTCCGGCTATGCTACCTGTAACAGCCTTTAATATCAGTGATTTTCGCTCCGAGAGGCTAGCGTTAAACCGTCGGGTTGAGTTGCTTTACCCGCATACAAGACGTCTGAGCAGAACAGGTTTAATGTTGCCACCGGAGCTTCAACATCTGTACACAATATTAAATAAAACAACACAGGCTAGCGGCTAGCAGCTAGCACACCGTCGTTAACGACAGAGCAGTCCTACGTTAAAGCTAACCATCTCCTCTAAAGCCAAGAAAGCAAAATGTGAACGCTGGTATTTAAATATATAATCCACTGGCTGTTAAATCACTTGTAAATAATCACACTTTTATATAATAATAAAGAGTTTTTGAGCGGTTTTAAAACACAAACGCAGCGAACTGACGTTAGTTAACCGCCAAAACCAACAGCTTTCGAGCCGAGGCCTACAACAATGTCTCATATTTTAACACAAATCTTAACAACCGAAGCACAACTGAACAATGTAACGAGATATTAATCACACATTTAACACGTCTGCGTAGAAATAATCCAAAACCGGTGAAAAAGAAACGTTAAATTTACACCCGAGGCTTCCCCCGGACTTTCCTGGAAGGGCGTGCGGGGAATCCGGCCATCACTCACAGGCGAGTCCGAGGCTGCCGACAGAGTCCCGGAGATCCAAAAACACAGAGGACGAAAAAACCAACAAGTCATTGTGTTTCTAAAATAGGTCGAAAATAATCCATTATACAGTGTTTCCAGATTAAAAATATAATGTATTTCGACAGTTTCCCCCTGTTTAATGAAAGGTCTGAACAGGCCTCAGCCCTGAGCCTCTTTTCTTAGAGCCCAGGCTGATCTACAGCGAGACGAACGGGACAACAGAGATTTTTTTTATTTTTGCTCAGAGGGAAGAAATTCACATCGGACACATTCGGCAAATATCGGAAGAAGGGCGGGTTTTGTTGAAATTATTCTAAGAAGGTTCATTTGTTCCTACCGATTGGTCCTCTCCGTCCTGCTGCTCAATATTAACAACAACGCGGACGAATCGAGAGGATTTTAGTTGAATATTCATATTTCACATGCAAAACGGACGCCGCGCCGCCTTCTGTGTTTTAATAAAGCCAATCAGGATGAGTTCAGATAAAATCAACGCCCGCCTCCAGTGTTGATTGGTTGAAAAAATAAACGTGCTCTGTGATTGGCTGTGCGTGTGATGAAATTAATTATTCATATGACTGTCTTGAATGGCCAATGAGCGTTTTACTACAGAGATCCATGTCCCACCTTCCGAATAGTCAGTCCCTGTATTCTTGAGTGGGCAACCCCGTAGCATACAGTCAGTCTATATAAACAAGCGTTGCACAGCTTCATGCTCAGAAGCGCTTAGAGCGCTCCAGAGGGTAGATCAGAAAAAGGGAAGGGAACAGTCGGTAGCCATCTTACTTAGGACCAAAACACAAATAACTCGGGTATAAAGGCAACCGACAGCAGAGGTTCCTGGGATATCGCCTTCGGAGACTTTCCGGTCACCGTTGGCGGCCTGACCAGAGTCGTGGTGACTATTTAAAGGCTGTTCCTGCTCACAAAGCGGCGTGCCGAGGAAGGACGCGTCTCTTTGAATAGACAGGATGCACGGACCGCCCTCCGGCGACAGCGCATGCCCATTGCGCACGATCAAGAGAGTTCAATTCGGCATCATCAGCCCAGATGAGCTTGTAGGTTTTCTTTTTGGGGGAGTGGGGGTATTTATATTAATTTTCCGACACATCACACATCACTCTTGCAGTTTCTTGTCGTATCTTGTAGTTTAACATAATGTGGCAAAGACACGGTTCTGTTTACAGCGGAAGATGCTCGCTGTTAGCCTAGCCTAGCTAGCTGTGTCAGGCTGGTGGAGCTTGTGCTAACTAGCATGTAGCAGGAAGTTTGAAAAACTTTAAGCACTACATTATCAGAAAGGATCCACGCTATCACATCAATTAAACCCCCTTTTTATTCATGCAATGTACCTTATAGGCCCACCAGTAAGTAAGATTTTTTGTTATTTTTATAGCTCTTGGTTATGGACAACGCTTGTTTTGTTTTACCACTGGTCGCATTGTACGCATTGGTCTGCTTTCTCACTCAATAAATGAATAAAAGGGTACTTCAACAAAGTCAGATATGCATGTTTTCTTTAACACAGGATTCGGTGTTTTGTTTGTATAAGAATTAATAGTAGATTATCTTTATGTAATGGAGCATAATGTTTTATTTTATTGTTTACAGAACAATCGTTAGACTTTCTGTTCACTGAAGTAATTTCCTTTAATACTAAATAGTGGATGGTGGTTTATATACATTTAAATTTCCTAACTAATGTGTATGAGTACTAAATATGGAAAAATAAATATTTATGGCTGATATATCTGCAGAGTTATTGATACTTATTAATATTAATATTCTGGCGCTGATGGTAGATCAACTGCTTGTTATTGTAGCATCAACTTATACACATGATTTCTTTCTCCCCAGAAACGGATGTCCGTTACAGAAGGGGGGATCAAATACCCCGAAACAACAGAGGGAGGACGTCCTAAACTCGGTGGCCTTATGGACCCAAGACAAGGGGTCATAGAACGAACTGGGAGATGTCAGACATGTGCAGGTACAGGGTCATGTTCGCATTTCATGCTAAAATATATTATTGATCAGTTGAGTGCTGTCCATATCTGATGATGATTTTATAATGCATGGTTTGTCTCCTCAGGCAACATGACAGAGTGTCCTGGTCACTTCGGCCACATAGAACTGGCAAAGCCAGTTTTCCATGTCGGCTTCGTAACAAAGATCATGAAGGTTCTCCGATGCGTTTGCTTTTTTTGCTCTAAGCTATTAGTGGATTCAGTAAGTATACTCCGCGTATTACAGTACACAATGATAAATATTTGACCATAAAAGTGCATTTTCAGTCTCATTCATAGCTTTGGTAATTTTGATGTTTAACTTTCTCTCATTGCTGTTTTCTTTTTAGAACAATCCGAAGATCAAAGACATCCTGGTGAAATCCAAAGGACAGCCCAGGAAGCGTTTGACACACGTGTACGAGCTGTGCAAAGGAAAAAACATCTGTGAAGGAGGAGAGGAGATGGACAACAAATTTGGAATGGAGCAGCAGGAGACCGAGGAGGACATCACCAAGGAGAAGGTATGTGTCTTTTTGTCATAGCTAATGTGTGTTTCAGATCTCAACATTCACGGCACTGCTCAACTTATTTGTTTTCTCACACCCTTCCCTTCACTCCCACTGTGTGACTTATGCAGGGCCACGGAGGTTGTGGGCGCTACCAGCCGCGTATCAGACGCTCTGGCTTGGAGCTGTATGCCGAGTGGAAGCATGTCAACGAGGATTCGCAAGAGAAGAAAATCCTGCTGAGTCCCGAGCGTGTGCACGAGATCTTCAAGCGCATCTCGGATGAAGAGGACGTCATTTTGGGCATGGACCCCAAGTTTGCTCGACCGGAGTGGATGATCGTAACTGTGTTGCCTGTGCCTCCACTGGCTGTCAGGCCTGCTGTAGTCATGCAGGGCTCTGCTCGCAACCAGGTAGAGTAATATGATCCCAGACTGAATGTTAAGTTGGATTCTTAGTGTGCATATTTTGTTTTTGCGTGTTTTTAAGTTGTGTAAACAATTAGATATATGTGACAATGATAACAACATATCCTCAAACTTCTGTTTTAAAGGATGACTTGACCCACAAGCTGGCCGACATTGTCAAAATCAACAACCAGCTGAGAAGAAACGAGCAGAGTGGTGCGGCAGCTCACGTCATTGCCGAGGATGTGAAACTGCTTCAGTTTCATGTAGCTACTATGGTGGACAACGAGTTGCCAGGCCTGCCAAGGGTATGTATACACTTCCCAGATGCCTTTTAAATATATAGTTAGAGTTCTGCCCTTCACTTGATTCAATGTAACACTGTTTAAAATAGACAAAATGTGAGTCTCTGTTGCTCTCACAGTTTTGGACAAATATTTTTCTTGTGCTCAAAATTACAATTGTTTCCTTTCACAGGCAATGCAAAAGTCTGGCCGTCCTCTTAAATCCATAAAACAGCGTCTAAAGGGGAAAGAGGGTCGAGTTCGAGGTAACCTCATGGGCAAACGTGTGGACTTCTCCGCCCGAACTGTCATCACCCCAGACCCCAACCTGCAAATCGACCAAGTGGGCGTACCGCGATCCATCGCCGCCAATATGACCTTCCCAGAAATTGTCACACCCTTTAATATTGACAGGTACTGTAGAGAAGTTAGCTGATTAAAGTTGATGGGATGTTTAAAAACCTGTATTTGAAAATGTCTATTAAATGTATTGTCAGCTAATTCATTCTTGTGACCCTCCTAGATTACAAGAGCTGGTGCGAAGAGGCAACAGTCAGTACCCAGGAGCCAAGTACATCATCCGTGATAACGGAGACAGAATTGACCTGCGATTTCACCCCAAACCAAGTGACCTTCATCTGCAGATTGGCTACAAGGTTAGATTAAAGCCAACTATATGTTTAAAGATTATCTTTTATTAGATGATTTATAGTATATTTTTATCATGACTAAAACTGAACCCTTTCTCTGTTTAGGTGGAAAGACACATGTGTGACGGTGACATCGTCATCTTCAACCGACAACCTACACTACATAAAATGTCCATGATGGGGCACAGAGTCCGGATTCTGCCCTGGTCTACATTTCGACTCAACCTCAGGTACCAAATGAAGAGCCCACCTCTCTGGCTCTTATAAATGTGTTTGTACTCATAGAAAATAATTTATTAAATAATTATGCATTGATGATTTTTGGCCTGTATGAATTTGCTCTTGATGCAAATACCTGTCGCTGTTACATTTTCCCTGACTGAAATGAGCGTTCTCCATGTGGTGTAGCAGTTCTAACATCCCATCCTCATATCTCCCTCCAGTGTCACCACCCCATACAACGCTGACTTTGACGGGGATGAAATGAACCTCCACCTGCCTCAGTCCCTTGAGACGAGGGCAGAGATTCAGGAGCTGGCCATGGTGCCCCGTATGATCGTGACACCCCAGTCCAACAGGCCCGTCATGGGTATCGTGCAGGACACGCTCACAGCCGTCCGCAAATTCACCAAAAGAGACGTCTTCTTAGAGAGGGTAAAGAGATTGTCACGGGGTCACCAGCAGCTGCTTTTTCTGGTCTGAAAGGGTCTTAACACACCGTTTCTCCACCACAGGGTGAAGTGATGAACCTCCTCATGTTCCTCTCTACCTGGGACGGGAAAGTGCCTCAGCCGGCCATCCTCAAGCCCCGCCCTCTGTGGACGGGCAAGCAGATCTTCAGCTTAATCATTCCTGGTCACATTAATGTGATCCGCACACACAGCACTCATCCTGACGATGAGGACAGCGGTCCTTACAAACACATCTCACCAGGAGACACCAAGGTACAACACCTCTCGTTAATTATGTTTAAATTAAAGAATTAAAATGAACGACAATACGATTGACTCCGCATGTCACTCATTCACATAGGTCATAGTGGAGAACGGGGAGTTGATCATGGGCATCCTGTGTAAGAAATCTCTGGGAACGTCCGCCGGCTCCCTCGTCCACATCTCCTACCTGGAGATGGGCCACGACATCACCCGACTCTTCTACTCCAACATTCAGACTGTGGTCAACAACTGGCTGCTCATCGAGGGTAAGAGAACAGTAAAGCACACGTACCTTTATTACTGTATTGTAGTTGTATTGAATGATGAAACAAATTATATTTTTTCAACATGGATATTTAATGATTTTGAGTTTACTTTTTGATGTTTCCTTCAGGTCATTCCATTGGTATTGGTGACTCCATTGCTGATGCCAAGACCTACCTTGACATTCAGAATACCATCAAAAAAGCCAAACAGGATGTGATAGAAGTAAGGATGGAGTATTTGTGTACTCAACAGCATCTAAAAACTCAAATTTAGTCTGTTTCTTTTTTCAGCTGAAATTGCACATAGAAACGTTACACTTTTCCTCTGCCAGGTCATCGAGAAAGCCCACAACAACGAGCTGGAGCCGACCCCCGGTAACACACTGAGGCAGACCTTTGAGAACCAGGTGAATCGTATCCTCAACGACGCTCGTGACAAAACGGGATCGTCAGCCCAGAAGTCTCTGTCCGAGTACAACAACTTCAAGTCCATGGTGGTGGCTGGTTCTAAGGGCTCAAAGATTAACATCTCACAGGTAAAAGAGTCTAAGTATCATTACCGTACAGTAGATGAACAATAGGTTTGATTCATATCATCTTTAATGCTCACGTCTCTTTACCGCTTCTCCTATCCAGGTTATCGCTGTGGTGGGGCAGCAGAACGTTGAGGGTAAACGAATCCCCTTCGGCTTCAAACACCGCACGTTGCCTCACTTCATTAAGGATGATTACGGTCCTGAGAGTAGAGGCTTTGTGGAGAACTCGTACCTGGCTGGCCTGACGCCAACAGAGTTCTTCTTCCACGCCATGGGAGGCAGAGAGGGTCTGATCGACACAGCCGTCAAGACTGCTGAGACTGGTAAGTCCATGCAGCTGCGTGAGAGAATGGCTATAAATACCATACAATGATGTGCTTTAAGTAGCCATTTTTAAGTAGTAAATACTAGACTCAGGACTAAAAGCTTTGGTTTTCTAACTTTGTAAATGTGTTCCATCCCACCAGGTTACATCCAGCGTCGTCTGATCAAATCCATGGAGTCGGTGATGGTGAAGTACGATGGTACGGTGCGTAACTCCATCAACCAGGTGGTTCAGCTGCGTTACGGCGAGGACGGCCTGGCAGGAGAGAACGTCGAGTTCCAAAACGTGGCAACGCTCAAACCGTCACACAAAGCCTTTGAAAAGAAGTAAGTCACACACCTTTATAGCCCGAGAGTACAGTACCTTGTTTTATTCATGATAACTGGAAGGGAGGTATTACTGCTTTACACAGCTACATTCATAATATTGTTAATATTAATTAATGGCCTATAATCAGTGGCTTAACTCTTGTCTGATCTGTCTAGGTTTAAGTTTGATTGTACCAATGAGCGAGCCCTGAGGCGGATGCTGCAGGAAGACGTAGTAAAGGACGTGCTGACCAATGCCCATGTGCAGAGTGCCTTGGAGAGGGAGTTTGAGAAGATGAAGGAGGACAGGGAGGTCCTCCGAGCTATTTTCCCCACTGGGGACAGCAAGGTGGGTTTATTTGTTGACACACCTCTACTCTTCAGCAGTCTCTAAGTCTGCCACGTGAAATCATATGTATATTATATACTCATATGTTTCTCCTTGCCTGCAGGTGGTGCTGCCCTGCAACCTGGCCAGAATGATCTGGAACGCTCAGAAGATCTTCCGCATCAACATTCGAACCCCAACAGACCTGAATCCTCTAAGGGTGGTCGACGGTAAGCTCAGAAATAACAAACCCAATTAACCAAAAGGACAATAAATCATTGTTTGTTCTCACTTTGTAAAGTTAGGCGTAAACTCATACAGCCAAGTTGCCAGTCAGACATTATATCTTCAGTATATATTTAGTTACAGGATTTTGTGAACCCTGTGGAAGAAGCACCGGCTGTAGAATTAGAAGTAGGAGGTTGTGGCCTGGCCTCAGGAGCTCCCTAAAGCCATTTAAAGCCACCTGGCGAATCCCTCCATTACATAATAAGTAGAACAGTTTAAAGTCCTAGTCTCTCTTTGCTAGAGAGGCTTACAGCCTCATGGTATCGAGGATCCAATTTTTATACTATATTGACATTGTAATATACGATATGCTCTTTCCCCACTGTACGGCTTGTCTCACAAAACACACAAATCTGTGTTATGTTTCTTTTGTACAATACATAAGTACACCCGTAAGCCTAGTTAAACAAAGATGTTTGCATAAATCTCAGTCTGTGTTTGTTTGGATGCCCAGGTGTTCAGGATCTGAGTAAGAAGCTGGTGATTGTGAATGGTGAGGACCCGCTGAGCAGACAGGCCCAGCAGAACGCAACGCTGCTCTTCAACATCCACCTTCGCTCCACGCTCTGCTCCAAACGCATGACCGAGGAGTTCCGTCTCTCCACTGAGGCGTTTGACTGGCTGCTGGGAGAGATTGAGACCAAATTCAACCAGTCCATTGTATGTTTAGCACATTGTTGTTTAGTTTAAGAGCTGTCTGATTTCTTCTTAAACATTGAACTTTGAAGATATTTTTTTTTAAATAAACCCTGTTTTCCTCCGTCCCCAGGCCCACCCAGGTGAAATGGTTGGCGCTCTGGCTGCTCAGTCGCTGGGAGAGCCGGCCACCCAGATGACCCTGAACACTTTCCACTACGCTGGTGTGTCAGCCAAGAACGTAACACTCGGTGTGCCTCGTCTAAAGGAGTTGATCAACATCTCCAAGAGGCCCAAAACACCCTCGCTGACTGTTTTCCTGCTGGGTCAGGCGGCACGTGATGCTGAAAGGGCCAAGGACATCCTCTGTCGACTCGAGCACACTACACTGCGAAAGGTGAGCGAAAGAAAGTGATTGGAGTGTTCCTCCCATATCCAATAATGTCATATAAGCAAAATAATGTTGTCCATATTTTGAAAGTGGTGACTAAATAATAATCTTTTGTACACAGGTGACTGCCAACACCGCCATCTACTACGATCCAAACCCCCAAAACACGGTGGTGGCCGAGGACCAGGAATGGGTGAACGTCTACTATGAGATGCCCGACTTCGACGTGACGCGCATTTCACCATGGCTGCTGCGCATCGAGCTCGACCGCAAGCACATGACTGATCGCAAGCTGACTATGGAGCAAATCGCAGAGAAGATCAACGCAGGTGGGTTGTGTGCACACATTCTGATTCAATGCTTTAAAAGAAATAAGGCGGTTTCCCCCTAATGACACTTTTGTTTTTCTGAAAGGTTTTGGAGATGACCTGAACTGTATTTTCAATGACGACAATGCTGAGAAGCTCGTCCTGCGAATCAGAATCATGAACAGCGATGAGAACAAGTTCCAAGAGGTGAGCGATAGTATTATATTCTTTAAGGATAAACACACTTTGGTCTGTTTCAGTATTAGTCATGAATGACTGCTGTCGTTTTCTAGGATGAGGAGGTGGTGGACAAAATGGATGACGATGTGTTCTTGAGGTGCATCGAGTCCAACATGCTGACAGACATGACCCTTCAAGGCATTGAGCAGATCAGCAAGGTAACCAATTGAACACACACACAGACACAGACACACACACGTAATAGGATACACCCACTGTAGGTTTCTGCTGTGGGGTTGTTGCTGATCTCATACAGACTTGTCTTCAGTAACAAAAGCATATACCTGCCTGTGGCAATAAGTCAAAGGTCACACTTTTCTTCTCCAGGTGTACATGCACTTGCCCCAGACTGACAATAAGAAGAAGATCATCATCACAGAGGACGGCGAGTTCAAGGCCCTGCAGGAGTGGATCCTTGAGACGGACGGAGTGAGCCTCATGAGGGTCCTCAGCGAGAAGGACGTAGATCCCGTTAGGACCACCTCCAACGACATTGTGGAGATCTTCACGGTACGAAAGCATAAAAATAGTTTTTTCTCAACAGTAGAAATACAGCAGACTTAATTACAGTGGTAATAAAGCCATTTTTTCTCTCTTCTACTCTCTTATGTAGGTCTTGGGAATTGAGGCAGTAAGAAAGGCTCTGGAGAGGGAGTTGTACCATGTCATCTCTTTTGACGGTTCCTATGTGAACTATCGTCACTTGGCTCTGCTTTGTGACACCATGACGTGCCGCGGTCACTTGATGGCCATCACACGTCACGGCATCAACCGTCAAGACACAGGACCGCTCATGAAGTGTTCCTTTGAGGAGACGGTGAGAGGATGATCAATTAACTGAAAAATTACAGCCTAAGTCATCAGAAGAAACTACTTTAACCTTGTTGTCATTTAATAACTTGAGTCCATTTTCCCGCTCTCCTCTTTCTTGGATTTCCTCCTCCAGGTGGATGTGTTGATGGAGGCGTCATCCCATGGAGAGAGTGACCCCATGAAGGGTGTGTCGGAGAACATCATGCTTGGCCAGCTCGCCCCAGCTGGCACAGGATGCTTTGACCTGCTGTTGGATGCTGAAAAGTGTAAATACGGCATGGAGATCCCTACAAACATACCTGGCATCAGCGTGGCTGGACGTAAGTGGAGAAACGTTTTTTTTTCCACATACAATGCAGGAATGATTTTATAGTAGATATAGTTTAAGATGATTTGTGATATTTATGTCCTGTGTCCGTCCTATTTGCAGCCACTGGAATGTTCTTTGGCACAGTGCCGAGTCCCATGAGTGGTATGTCGCCTGCAATGACCCCGTGGAACACAGGAGCAACACCGGCCTACGGTGCCTGGTCCCCCAGTGTTGGTGAGTGTATGCCCGGGTTGCTTTGGCTCTTCTATTTTTTGGGTTTCATTCACTGAGTTTTTCCCCTTTTGTTATTTTTCCTCCAGGAAGCGGCATGACCCCTGGAGCAGCTGGTTTCTCTCCCAGTGCAGCATCAGATGCAAGTGGATTCTCTCCAGGCTACTCCCCAGCCTGGTCTCCCACTCCTGGGTCTCCAGGATCTCCAGGACCTGCCAGCCCGTACATCCCATCTCCAGGTTAGACACTGCAGAAATATTTCTTTTAAGTTGCAGTTTGTTGAAAATGTTCTAATAATTTAGGTGATGTTACTTTTTCAGTCTTTCTTTGTACAAATTGAATATAAAAGATACAAAATCTGAGTGCAGGGAGAGGGGAAGAATGGCTTATTTAGTACCATTACCCAAATTATATAAAACAATATCCACAATATACAGTATGGAGATGATGTAAAAGACATTTAAAAACAAAATTAAACAGATATTCAAATCTTTTTTTTTTTTAAATTGTAAGACTTACAGAAAAATCATTTTTAAACAAATGAAAAAATTGGTTTTGTAAGTATAAAATAAAAACTTGACTACAACTCGTGAAATGTTTGAAAAGAATAATATTAGATTACAGTCCGACTAAGTGAGTGTTTTATTTAGCAAATTCTATTAGGCAAAAATGCCAAAATTTGATGGTTTAAGCTTCTCTAATGTGAAAATTAGCTGCTGTTCCTTAAATTACCTTATAATAAATTAAATATCTTTGGCTTTTGGAGTGAGGTTTGGACAATAAAGAAAATTCTTGTGGGTTAACCAAAGGGTTAATTGAAAAGTAATCAACAACAAAGATAATTGTTAGTTGTAGCCATGGTTGTCATCTGCAGAATTATGGAAGAAACTGAATTTGACACATTTTGAATAATTTATATAAATGGGAAATAACAGTGGCCCAAGAATTGCTCCCTGAGGCACTCCTGAAGTCTTTCTCCATCCTTAAAAGTGTTCCTGTTTCCTCTCTAGGTGGAGCCATGTCACCCAACTACTCACCCACCTCCCCAGCCTACGAGCCTCGCTCCCCTGGAGGCTACACCCCACAGAGCCCCGGCTACTCCCCAACATCACCCTCTTACTCGCCTACTTCTCCCTCCTACTCCCCCACCAGCCCCAACTACAGCCCGACATCTCCTTCCTACTCACCCACCTCGCCCAGTTATTCCCCAACCTCCCCCTCCTATTCACCTACATCTCCATCTTATTCCCCAACATCTCCTTCCTACTCCCCTACCTCCCCATCCTACTCTCCCACTTCTCCCTCCTACTCTCCCACCTCACCGAGCTACAGCCCAACGTCGCCAAGCTACAGCCCAACGTCACCCAGCTACTCGCCCACCTCACCTTCTTACTCACCAACCTCCCCCTCTTATTCTCCCACATCTCCATCTTACTCCCCCACCTCCCCGTCCTACTCCCCCACCTCTCCTTCTTACTCACCAACCAGCCCAAGCTACAGCCCCACATCACCCAACTACACTCCCACCTCGCCCAGTTACTCCCCCACTTCTCCTTCCTACTCCCCTACATCGCCCTCTTACTCCCCAACCTCCCCGAACTACACACCAACAAGCCCCAATTACTCCCCTACCTCTCCTTCTTACTCCCCCACCTCTCCGTCCTACTCGCCCTCCAGTCCGCGTTACACCCCGCAGTCGCCCACCTACACACCCAGCTCTCCCTCTTACAGCCCCAGCTCCCCCTCCTACTCCCCCACCTCCCCCAAATACACCCCAACTTCACCCTCATACAGCCCCAGCTCCCCGGAGTACACTCCCACTTCTCCCAAGTACTCCCCCACCTCGCCAAAGTACTCCCCAACATCGCCGAAGTACTCACCGACTTCTCCCACCTACTCCCCGACGACTCCAAAATACAGCCCCACCTCTCCTACCTACTCCCCCACCTCCCCCACCTATACCCCCACCAGCCCCAAATACTCCCCCACCTCCCCTACTTACTCCCCAACTTCTCCCAAGTACTCACCCACGTCTCCTACGTACTCGCCAACTAGTCCTAAAGGCTCTACATACAGCCCCACCTCCCCTGGATACAGCCCCACCTCACCCACCTACAGCCCGGCCATCAGCCCCGACGACAGCGACGAGGAGAACAACTGATGCGTCACGGAGAAGAAAGAGAGGGAGCTGAAGGCACCCCGTCACCTCATGATGGACACCTGAAGGACAGCACCTTTAACCAGCTGGAGGTGGCGGTGCTTCTAGCCACAGGGGTCCCAATTGTGGTTGTTTTTCTTTGGAGAAATCTCTCCTTTGGGGACCTCTGTTATGCTCCAGTCTTGACCATCTGAGGGCCCCCTTTACCACAAGAAATTGTGGTAAAGGGCAACTGCTTTGCCTGAAGGAAAAAAAAAGGCTGCCTTTTTGAAGTAGTTTTTTAATTTTCACGTGGGGTGTTGAAGCAAAACTGCAAATCCCAAGAAGGAATTAAAAGGAGAGGAAGATGTGGTGAACACAACAGGGAGAAAATGTCCCTTTTTAACTTTATAGTGTACTGCATCCAGTCTCTCTCTCATTCTCTTAATGTTGGGTGTATAGTTGTGGAAAGCGTACATATTGCCAAAAGCCTTTTGAGAAGTGGATTGTACTCTAAACTCATCACTAAAGCATAAGCTCTAAAGAAAATCAAGGAGGTATGGGTTAGACTTTGTTTACTGCATATTTCACCAAGGTGTATCTTGTTAGACCTTTTGCTGCTTTGGATTCAAATTTTCTGGATCAAAGATGGAGCTTTAGGTGTTTGATATATAAAAATTGTTAGATTGTCTAAAGAAAGTTGGATGATCAGCAGAAATACATGATAGGAGAGAGAAACTGGCTTGCAGGGGAAAAAAATATATCACTCTGAACGTCATTGACTACATAAGTGTATGTACCCATCGCCCTCCCCTCTTCCTCCTTCACACCCCAAAGACAAAACCTGAAAGATGTCATGAAAACACCCACCAGCATCCTCTTGTCCTCTACCATTTTGGAGACTTGTGCATCAGAAGAAGAAAAAAAAAAAAAAACACTTTTCCACATAATATTCTTCCCGTGACACTGGGAATTTAAAGATTTATATGAAAAAAAAAAATAATAGAATGATTATTCTGTCTTTAATTTTGATTCTAGGAGGAAATGGGGCAAACGAGGACGAGGCATACTAGTTTGGCGTTGCTGCTTTTGTCATTGTTTGCATGAGTAGCACATGTTAATACATTTTAATCAAGCTTTAGGTTAAAAAAATTTCAAATCCCTCCCACTTCTTGCTAATCTTCGTCCCATTTCTGATAGCTGACGTGTACACAGGTTTATTTGGACTATTCAATTTATTTAAGAAAGAAAGTTAACTATTCTGTGTGAATATGAATAGAGGAAATTTAAGAATTTTTGGCTTTTCTCTGCTTTTGGTGACTTTGTAAACATGTTTGCAGGAGGCTCATGTTCATATACTGTGGATGAAGGGGCAGAGGACGGAGGGGAGTGCTTTTATTTTCACCCCCGTTCTCCCCAAAAGTCGGGAGTTTTTGCCCCAGCGGCAACTTCTCTTTTCCACTTACAGTTCTATGAAATGTATGCTGTCACCGGGCTGCTTAAGTTAAAAGGTAGAAGGGCAAAAAAGTTCAGTGCCCAGTTCAATGTTTTTGGGATGCCAGAGAGCAACATTTCCTCCTCCTGTTGGCTTTTTTCTTCACAACGGCGTGTAACAGTTTATTTTCATTTAAGCAGAGATTGTCCAAAGAAAACACTATTGGGCCTCTCTATTTAAAAAAAACCTTACCCACTACATTAGTGTGATCTTCTTTTTGAATATGGGTGCTTTCTCACATGACTCAACCTAGTTTGACCGTGTTAGGGAACCGTCTGTACGCCTGATGACAATGGAGACATTTTTTTCCTTTTCCCTCCTCGTTCCATTTGATCATTCATTGCGGTTTCTGAATTTTATTGGACTTGCTGGGTCTCCCCCCTCTCCCCTCTTCATCCACAAGTGATCCTCATTTCTGAAATCAGTGTTTCTTTTTTCTACCAGTGTATGTACCTGTGATGAGGGGAATCATGGGGAGGGGTGGGACGTATTGGTTCTGACTGGGAGTCCTGAAGAGATAAAAATACAACCAGTAATCTTTAAGGTTATATTTAAATGATTTGTCAGATTTTGTGAAAACATTGCTTCCAAGATGGTCTCGAATTGAAAGGACTGCATCTTCTGGCCTTTTGAGATAAAGCAGGTTTGGAAATTGCACTTAGTAAATATTGTAGTGGACCTAAGCCCCAGACATTGTGATATTTTGTCCACTATGCTTGCATCTAATCCTGTTGTCTTAACTGTGTGCTGTCCAGTCAATTCAGAACATCAGGACTCCCGGGTTGTATGAATGTGTGTATGCGTGCGCGTCCGAGGGCGTGACAGGGTTTCAAACTGAGGAACGAGTTCACATGTCTGGGCGAAGGAAGGGTTTTGACTTGAAATTGCCACTGTATAGAAATTGATTCATTATCTCATTCTCTGTATCTTTGTTCTGTTTGTTTTTTGACTTGGAAAAAAATGAATAAAAGTTTTACTACATGTCTGTCTCTTTTGTCAGTTCTGTGTTGTGTTGGTTATTTGGATAACAAAGAACGATATACATAAGGTTTTTTTGTACATTTCTAACACGCTTGTCCTCAGCAAGTAGACATAGCTGATTTAAGATTTTATATAAAAATGTAATTGTCTTAAAAAACAGTGTAGAATAGGTAAAAATAGCTCAGCAATGACCAGATGTATTAAAATGTTGCTTAAACAGCAATTCATCAGTAATACCTGAATGATATAATATAACAATAGTCTGTTATATATTCCCCCAACGTCTCTATATATTTTGCTGATAATACTTATAATATAGTTTTAGATTTCAATACAGGACTTTTACTTGTAATTAAGTATTTTGCATTGTTATAATTCTAGTTTTAACTTAAGATATGAATACTAGTTTATAGTTTACAACCAGAGAACAGACTTCTCTTATGATGGAAAATCAAACACAGCTGCAGTTAATTAAGGTAAATGACTTTCCTAATAAAAAGAAAAGCATCATCACATGTCACTTGATGAATCCAAAGCTCTAAATGTGAGCTAACACCCTCCTTCCTCTTGGGGGCGCTCTCATCTTGCTGAACTTCATAGAAAATTGCTAAAGTCTGACCATGTGAGGCTGGTTTGTTGCCTGTTTTGAGAGCAAACTTCAGCCAGCTGCCAACTGGAAGTCCTCTAAAGCTGGACATTGAATCTACAGGTAAACTATGGATGGTTGAGGCTGTAATTTGGGATTTACAAACTCTGCCAAACCATAGCTAGCTCAATATAAACACCTGTTAAATGTGTATCTCTTATAAACCTGGGACCATATGGCAGTAATCTGAGTGTACACATTATTTAATAGATACCTTTTAAGGTGTGCTTACAGAATGATGTACATGATTAAATTGATGTGATTAAGCATTATCTTACAGTAGTTAAAACACCACTAATATAATATTTGCTCTTAAATGAACCCTAAAAGGCCATAAATAGCATACTAGCATAAGTAGCCTAGGTGGCCTGAAATGGATGTTGTGCAAGTAAGGACAGACACAGTTATGTTTAGTAAAGCTACATTGAAAAGCACACCATAGGGACTACGCTCCACTGGACCTACAATGTGTGTGTGTGTGTGTGTGTGTGTGTGTGTGTATATATATATATATAAAAGGCCTTAAAATTGTTATTAAAATCAGTTTATAAGCAGATGTTTGTGCAGACTGCAGGGATGCTAGGCTCGCTTACAACTGCATTTTACCTCCACAAACAGCACAAGCTCGTGTGTCTTAATACTAATGCAGAGATGTTTCATGTCATTGGAGCTGTCGTCTCTCCAGCACGTAGTAAACCATCTTTGTGTTGCTCTTCCTGGCCACCAGATGCAGAGAGGGCTCTCCCATGAGAGTCTGCCACAGACAGAAGAGGCCACTCAGAACAAACCAGGTAAGGCTGTTCCACTGATCAATGTAATCAGTAACACTTTTTACATTCCTGTTTTTAAATAACTTTACTGTTGGAAACTCATCCTGTTTCACACAGTATGACGGTATCCTACAGTAGTTTGTGCTTGTTCCAGCTCCATGTTGAAGCTATAAGATATTTTACACTGAGTGAAACACTGAAACAAATCACCCGAAGCTACAGCATAAAATATTGTAGATGTCGAGTGTTTAATTTCATACGCATTTTCACAAAATACTACCTGGAATATGTGCTATCTTTGGCATCTCTGCTGAAATGTAGAATAAAGTTTTTGTGTGTTTGAACAATGTTTATTTGTTGGTAAGGACCGACTCACCAAAGTTAAATAAATCAAGTTTGTACATTTTAATTCCACCTAATTTAAAATTTGACTTAGATTATTCAGTGTAATCAAATTGATTCAGTGGTCCTTCTTCAAATCCATAACTCAGTAGATTTTAGAAACTAACAGAAGCCTCCACACAGTTTTATATCTCAATTACAACCAGATAAGATAGTTCCCCCACCTGTGATTCACCTGTGTAAACGCTGAATCACAGGTTTCCCTCTGACTTTACCCAGTAATACCTGTGCAGGAGTCATCATGATCAGAGGCTGCACTGTGCTCTTCCTACACATACGGGCGTGTTTGACCGAGAGAATCCCACGTATGACGTATGATAAGTGTGTTTGGATCGGTTGCTGTGGTGATATTTACCTTGACGTGGAGTTACCAATGAGAGGGCAGCTGTTAGTTAGACATTAACATTAACAAAGTTATTTTGTTAGACATTATGTACAAGAAGAAAGGAATTCAGGGCATTAATATGCAAGTTAGTGGTACTAGAAAGCCAGTGGTGGAAGAAGCATTCAGATGATTTATTTAAAGATGCCACAAGGAAAGCAGAAGTGTTTCTACCACCTGGTTTCATTTGATTCATGGGAACCTGACCGAAACTGAGCCAGTGGCTGGCATTAACAATAACTACACAGAAATAATGTATAGAAACATCAGTATTACATTTCATTACCAGTTTAAAAACTCCTTGTAGTAAATTTAAGTGAAAATAACAATACAACAGTGTAAAAATAATCTGTAACAAGTAAAATAAAGTCAAAATCCTGCTCAAGTAAAAGTACATAAGTATAAGATATCAGAATATTGATATATGATTGTGTATGACATTATTGTTAATACTGATGCATCAGTGTGTAAGTGTAAACAGGATTTTACTGTTGTAGCTGGTCAGTCTGGTGGTGGAGGGGTCGTGATGAGACGATTAATGGGAAAGGAAAGATCCAACATTCTGATACACACTTTTCTCTTTGATCATTTGATTCTTGTTATTGAATTGAAACCACGTTGGAAATGTCTCGTAAACATCTGAAACATGACAAGAGGCCCAGTCACACTGTGTTTCATCATAAGAGGCCACAAGCAACAAAAAGGTTGGGAGCCACCGGTTTAATCTCTAACAATTAGTTTTATTTATGTTCTCATATGTTGTTTAATGTAAAATCTTAATCTGCAGCTGTCAGATGTGTGTAGATGATTCCACTACATTCTCTCTCAAATTTAGTGGAGTACAAGTAAAAAGTAACAAATGGAAATACTCATGCACCTCATAACTGTACTTAAGCACAGTACAGTTTTGAGTCAATGTATTTTACTTAAGTAGAAAGCAGGGAGGGATTTCATAAAAGGACATTTTTTGTTGTTGAGTGTTTTTGTATCACCTTATCTTTTGTATAAAGCAAGAAAGTCTAATGAACTTTAAGTGAAAAAATGAGCTGTTTCATCAGGACAATGATTTTGTCAAACAGGCCTAGTTTGCATTTGAATTCTTCCTCCGCTCATAAGTCCTGATTGAATCAGGTTTCCGCACTTTTTTTTTTCTTTTTTTCTTCTTTTGTGTTTGAGTCAGAGGGCTGGGCTACGACTGCCGGAGACAGAGGCAGGAAATATCTTTGTGTGTGTGTGTGTGTGTGTGTGTGTGTGTGTGTGTATATATAAGAGAGAGAGAATTTGTGTGTTTAGGGACGTGTTGCTCTTTGCATGACTGCTTTTCTCTCCGGTCTTCACTCAGACGTGTCCTACCACCAACTCACTCTCTAATCTCTAAGGTAAGTTTTAACTTGAACTTTAAGCTTGAACTGTTTTGCACAGTTTGCTGCAGAATCTAAACTTTTCTTTTCTTTTCTTACTGTGTTTTTTTTCTTACTTATTGTCTGTTCTCAATCTTTTTTCCTATTTTTCCTCCCCCGCATTCTTTCTCTGCTTGCTCGTCACATTCCTTCTTATTTTCAGTGAGACTTAGTGAAGTCTCTCTGAAATCTCATTCAAACTCAGCTGAAATGTTTGTGCTATAAGTGGAGAAAAACCACACCCTTAATTTCTGTCTCTCTGTCTGTCTGCGTGTCTCACTTCCTGCACATCACCGTTGTCCTATTTGCTGCTGTTTCACAATTTCCTTAAAGTCAGGGTGGGGTGTTTAAAGAGGCGGGCGCCTCCAGATTGGGTGACTTAGTGGACAAAAGTAAGCTTGGCATTCAAAATACGATAAAAACACGTTTTCCTGCAGCTGTAAAAGTGTAATTTAACATTCATACATACTATATTTCCTTTCTCCTTCCTCTTTGTTCTCTCAGTTTCTATCTCGTCTGCTTCACTGTCTTGATTTCAGCCTCCTAATCTCATAAACATACAGTGCACCCAGCCATACAAACACACACACACACACACACACACACACACACACACACACACACACAGCGTATACACTCACCCTCCATTGACAGATTGCTCTCAGATCTCTCCACGCTTGCTGCTCTGTCCGCCTGCATATTGTCTGCTCTCATATTTCTGTCTGCTTATCAACGCATGAATAACTGATTGAGTCAGTGACCCCTGTAGCCTATCTGTGACCTTGTGTCTCCATCTGAACCCCTCCGTCCACTCTGTCTCCGTCTCTGTCTCGCTCTGTTTCCATCTCTGTTTCCTACGTCTAAGCAGACGCCACTGACCACTCCAGTAGTCAAGGCCGAAAGGGCAAGTTTCTATCTTTTAAAGGTCTTCTCCTTGATAACATTATCAAGATTCACTTTTAAATGTATTCTTTGTGTATTTTCTTTCACTGTTTCACTGATATAAATGATTTGATTGAGAGGTTGAGATGAATTGTAATTTTGATGCAGCTCGTACATTAAATAACTAGCTCATCAGCCCAGAACGATAACAGGAAAAAGAGCAGATCTCACGTTTGGTAAAGCTTTACCCACAGCTTTCCATTGACTGACTAACATCTAATCATTTTAGGAAAAGTGACCACCAAGGGCCCCCAAATTGAGGATGTGTGTTTTTTTACTTGGGTGTTATAGTGATGATTCAACCAGGAGAATTTCATGCAGAAACTAAGCAGAACTTTTACTTCTTGCTCTTCACACTTGCAGCTCTTTTGAGAAAGCCTGCCTATATATTTGCTGTTGCTGTCAATTTTGTGAATTTCATTAATGAATGAGAAAGTCTGGAGGTGTGAGGCTGCTAGAAAAGGCAGAGGGGTGTTACTTCCTGGGCATGTCGTGGGGGCTATAATTCCTAGCTACGCCCCTGCTTGTGAGAATCTTACAGTTCTCTTCATATCTGTTGCTGTCTTTGCATAGAAGGAGGGAATAGCGACAGAGTAAAGGAGGAGGGAGAAGAGCTGGAGTCAGAAGAGAAGGGAAGTGGAAAGATGGAGGAGCCAGCAATTTGCTCTCCCAGTAATTATCCACCCTGGTGTTTAGCTTTAGCCAGGAACCAGGAACCCGACTCTGCTCCCTCCCACCCCCCCACACACACGCACACAGCGTCCTATCCACAGGCCGCAGGTAGGCTTTCATCACACCGGCTCCAGTTACCTCCCACATATAAGCTAACCAGGCCAGGTGAGCGCAAACACTCCTCCTCGCCAGACCTCTCGATCCCTTACAACCTCTCTCACACACACACACACACACACACACACACACACACACTGGTCCACACACACTTCAGTGGACACGCAGAATGGAGTCGGAGTCAGACAGCATGCCGGAGGTACCAGAGGAGATCATACAGTTAAGTGGTTCGGGGGCCTTTTTCTCTGCCTCCTTACTTACTCTTAGAGTGGCTGTCCAAGCATTGTAACTTTAACCCAGGGGCCCTTGCATGAGCTGCCTCAGGCCCTTTCTCTTTTTCCTCGCTCTCCTTACCTCCTCTACGGCTCTACTCTAACATCTGCTGTCTCTCTATCTGGCTTGTTTTTGGTCAGCAGGCCAACTGCAGTTTATTGGTCACAGTTTACTACATTGATGCAGAGTTGATATGAAGTTGTGAGGAGAGCAGAGAGATTGAGTATTAAAGCTTTCCCCTTAACTGAAAAACATGAAACGGAAAGGGGCGAAGCTGTGGCTGACATCCTGTTTGACTGACCACAATGCTGATAATTAGCGCTAATAGGTGACACTTTTTCTGCTGCCTACTGAGCGATTTTTAAAAAAAAAAAAGAAAAAGTATAGAAGAACTAGGGGAGTAGTGTCGGTGTCCTCAGCTGACTTATCTCTGTAATTGTTTGTTTTCCGGTCCTTTATCAGTTATGGTTGCTGCCTGGCGCCTATCAAGCAGCTAAATTGCAACTGCAGTCTTATATAATGATCGTTTACTAAGAAAGTGTAGTAAAGGCTCCACCCGTATTATGTTGATGTTTATCAATATTTTAACAACTTATTTTTAATATGGTAATGTAACGCTGATTTTAGCTGCATACAGTGCTGTAAACCTCAGCAGAAGCTTTTTGATGTAGCTCCAAAGTGGGTTTGATAAGGGTTTCAAATGTTTATGTGTTATCGTCCAGCAAAAGCATTTTGATTATCTGTCGAGGCTCGAAACTGAATATATAAAACACGGTTTTACTGCACCAGTTATCTACATACCGCAGTTTTTCTATAATCTTCTAATGCTGAAGCCTTTTATTCTATAAATTAGTCAAACTTAAAATTTGAAAAGTTCATTCTTGACTGTGAAACCAAAAAAAAACCTTAACTCAGGAGCCTCTTACTCAGATTTGCTGGTGCCTTCAGCTGGATACGAAAAGCCTGGCCAATCACCTGAGCTCCAAATCCCCAGTTTGTTAGTTACTTAGGCCACATGATGAACTGTGCCCTCTCTATCTGCTGGGGACGGAAGACCATGTATGAAAGTTAAAAGCTCTGGAAAAGTTAATCTAAGATCCAGTTTTCTGTAAAAAAAAACAAACAAACAAAACTTTATCGACATAGTCATAATTGACGTACTCTGTTTTTTCTGGAGCTTTCAACTACAACCCATTGTCTTCCTCATCAAGTTATCTAACAACTGAGGGTGCTCCAGTTCATAAATAAGGTCACATTATAATCTGAGCGAATCTTTTTTTTTTATGTAAAGGAAATGGGGTTATTAAACCTACCTGAAAATCATGGCATTACATTTTTAATAAAGTGGGAGACATTCAATGTTTCGCAGCTTTGCCTCATCAGATTATTGTGAAAAGAAGGTTGCAGTGACTCTCTTCAAACCTCACTATGTCGAAGAACAGACAGGAGGAGACAGAGGTATAGTTAGTTGACACACTCATCCAAAACCACAGTTTCTTTTCTTCTGCCTGTAAGACAGGGTGGTGAAAACTGTGAGACAGACCGAGGTGTACATTAGAGTGACTCAACCAAATCCATAGCTGGCTCATTCTCACCTGTGACATGATCGAGCTTGCATATAACCACACCTGGTTTTTGTACAATGACACCGTGTTCGTGCGGTGTTGCATAAACGTGATGTAATGTGGCTCCTGGTCATTAAGCAGCAACACAACCCTTCATTTTGTGTCAGGTCTAAGTGTAATGGCTCTCATCACATCAACCACATCCTCCACTCTGGTCTTCTTAAAAGGATTGTGGTTTAGAGGTGTCTGTGTTTAATTCTAGTCTTTGCAGTAAAACACGTTGGCCTCAACATGTATCTCAAAATCTACCGTTCTCCTCTCTGAAAACAAGTAAAGTTTCATAGAAACTTTAAAAAGAGTCCAAAAACGGACACTCGTCTTCTGATCATGACAAATTCACTGTCATTCAGTCATGTGTCAGTACTGTTGTGGGCTCGACTTCTGCTTTTACTTCTCCTTACTCCAACCAAAACCAAGTATTCATTCCCACTTGGAAACCGTGACACAACTCCACGTATTTACCCTTCCTGTTTCAGCAACTTCTTCCCCTTCTGAGAAGATTTGTGCAATTTGGCTTCCAAGTACGACTCAGAGACCATATTTGTGGTGACTGTCCACTTCCCACCTTTGTGTGACCGTTATTTTCCTCCTCTTTTCTTCTTGCAGAATGCTCCCCTTCCAGGCAGCGCCAGGTCAGTTTGGTCCGGAGGTCCGGGAGCCGGGTCTCCGAGTTTGGAGGGTGGAGAAGATGAAGGCAGTGCCGCTGGATCACTCCATGGTTGGAGCCTTTTTTAACGGGGACTCCTACCTGGTGCTGGAGAACCGTGGTGAACTGGGAGCCGACCTCCACATGTGGATAGGTGAGAAGCTGGAGAAACATCTGGGTTATGTAATCTGTATCTGTCTTGAAGAAAAAATGCTTACTGATAATATTCGGGGCTGATGATTGTTAATAAACCAGTGAGTCTGATTGAAGCGTGGTCATATAAAATGTGTTGCAGCATGTGGGGCAATACAATGGGGTTATGTAGCATGTCGCTAGGCCATCTAACTCGAGACTAAAGCTCTTTGTTCACTCAAAAGTCTTCCAGTGTGTCTGAGTAGGTTGCACATTTACATTGATGGCCTCTCATTTCAGGACCACTGCTATTAATCAAGTGAGATTCCTTAAGAAAGAGTAAGCTGTGGAGAAAGGAGATCGATGAACGAACAGCCTTTGTTTTCGGTGACTCGTGTTCAGCTCCCACAGTGAGTCAGAACTCGGTAGGCGGGATCAAGAACGGGGACATCATTGTCCACCACCAGAGCTATGGATTCAAATAGAGTCTGACCAATACGGGTTTTTTCGAGGCCAATACTGATTGTACAGGGGAAAGAATGAACTGATTACCAATATGCAGGCGATTGTAGTGAATTTTTTGGGCTGGAATGAAAATAGATGTGACGGTGTGAAGGTACTGAGAAGGCTGTTTTCTTTAACAAATGACTATTTAATGAATATTTATATATTATATATTATTATATTCATTGCCAACCAATTCTGAACACTGAGAAAATAAAATAAAATCATTACTGTATAAACTACAACCCTTTTTGCATTATATACTGAAAAAAAACTGTTTTCATATCACAAAGCACATATTGGCAGACATATATGCGGATACCGATACTATACTGTTATGTTTGCAATTGGCCAATGTGTGTGTATGTGTGTGTGTGTGTATATATATATATATATATATATAAGAATATATAAGAAGCTCTAGATACAACTGATGCAGTGATCCACGTCCACATCTCTTAAATCAGTATATTTATTCACACAACATGAAAAATGTGTAAAAACAACCGCTCCTACAGCTTCTACTAGACACTGATATGTTACTCTTTAATGATTGTTTATTGGCAATACAGAATCACTTTTCTCACCAAAGTAAAAGAAAGATTAAAAATTGACATGATTATTGGTGCAAAAAATTACAATATCCAAGGACAGCACAGGGGTTCAAAGACATATGAAATAGTGCAGCTGTACTCTACAACATGCAATGCAAAGAACGTGTAGTCCTGACTGAAAGAGAAGAGATCCTGTTTTCCATTTTACCCCGTCCAGCAAAAGCACGCTAACCATTGTCCAGCACTCATTACACACCTAATCCTGGCCCTGTGCTGCGGTCGAAAAGCTAATAACCCTCCCGCTGATGGTGAGGACACATGAGACACAGGCGCTGACCTGCTGCATCATTGTGTGAGGACAGAGGCTGGATGGAGAGGGATGATGAGAGGGAAAGAAGTCCCGAGGGAAACTGGGATGTTTTTTGAGCGGGGCTCATTAATAAAGCAGGAGGACTGTTACAGTACTCAAATGTGGCTGTTGTTTCCAGCATGTATCCGGTGCTTAGGTAACACTAAGCTGATTGTCACAGCTTGGAGAGGGCTCTCCGAAGCCTCCCTCCCCTCCTCCACTTGTTTTACAATTGTGACGACACACTGTTTGCCTCTCGTCTCTTTGTCTCCGTGACCCATCACCTCTGTCAGCGGCTCTTTTGTTCCTCATATTTTGACATTTTAACCTTTCTGGCCTCATTTCCGAACGCTTTCTCTCACTTACGCTGTGTTTCTGTTTTCTTTCCTGTCTCTCTACCTGCCACTGGATAATTTGTTAATGAACAAAAAAATCACTTCTCATCTCATCATTTTTGGACATGGTTTTGTTGACATGCAAAGTCAGTTTTAGGAGTAGCCGTACATGTTGGCTTAATACTTGTTGATCTTCTACATAATCTGACATCCCAAATAAAGGTTAAGTTACTTTTTTCCAGTGCTTTTGTAGATATTTTTACCGTATGACACCATGCAAAGATACAATGTTCAGGCTTGGTCAAAGTTAATAAAAGGCTTTTATTCATTACATAGCTCATTAATTAACAAGATCACGGTTGTAAGTCTTCATCAGGGATCAATCAGTGTTTGAAGAGACCTTTCTGTACATTCATCCAAGAGGGAGTGTGTCTTAAGATGATTATCACCTCCCTCAAACTCATAAACCACAAGATTTACAGAAGAGCGCCCTAAAAGAATAAATCAGACACAATGTGTATGTGAACATGAATTACATGTTTAATCCTTTTCTCCGTTGTAGGTGAGAAGTCGTCTCGGGACGAGCAGGTGGCGTGTGCCATGCTGGCCACCCAGCTGGATAACTTTCTGGGCGGTGACCCTGTTCAGCACAGGCAGGTTCAGGGATACGAGTCCCCGGAGTTCATGGCTCTCTTCCCCAGAGGGGTCAGCTACAAGGTGAGGAAGAAGACCTGGATGTTTCTGATGCTTTAAAACTGTAATGTCATTGACCTATAAGGGAAATTCGGTACAAATATCTCTTTTGTTCATAATGATTTCCTAGAAAGTATCTTAGAGAGAATTTGGTGCTAATTATTAGTAAAATAGGAATTAAAGCTCCTTTAAACCCATGTAAATATTAATTCACTGTTCATTTTTAATATTAGTTTTGTGAGACAAAGGTAGAAATGCAACTCAATGCAAATTTAAACAGACAAAGACAAATACTATTTTTAAATGAGTAAAATAGAATAATACAGTGAAAATAAATGATTATAAATGTTGAACTTGCCTGTAGACAAATTTTAAAACAATTTAATTTACTTCATTCACTTACAGTTTCAATTAAACGATAAACTGAGTATAAAAAAATACCTTTTGATGTAGCTCTCATGGTATCTAGCTTCCTTTTTATTGCTGTATAAATCCCTGTTATGGTTTTAAAGAAACCCTGGATATTATGGCCTCTGTGCCGAAGTTCATTCATGTCACTTGGTTTGGACAGACGCCAAGTCGAGCTTGTTAAAACAAACCAGGATGTTGAAGCTGAAATCTCAATGACATTTCCCAGCAGGACAACTACCATTTAAAACTAAACATAAAAACCACAATGTCTTGTCTGTCACAGGACGGTGGTGTGGAGTCGGGCTTCAGGAGGCCTCAGGGCTCCGGGACGGTGCAGAGGCTGTACCAGATCAAAGGGAAACGCAACATCCGTGCCAAGGAGGTGGAGCTGTCCTGGAGCAGCTTCAACAAAGGAGACTGCTTCATCCTCGACCTTGGAGAGGTGAGGACTCAAACTGCAGCATGGGCTTATATCAAATAAATAATACTGCTGCAATACAAAATAAAGTTAGTTGTGAAACTAAACTGCAAATTGTATTAATACGGTTATAGTGAGGGTGTGATCGTTGTTGTTTCTTTGCCCTCCAGACCATCGTGTCATGGATCGGGTCGCAGGCCAACATCTTCGAGAAGCAGAAAGTGCGCGAGATCGCCTCGCTGATTCGTGACACGGACAGACACGGTAAAGCCCGAATTGTGGACAGCAACGAGGGCGAGGAGCCGGAGGAGATGCTCAAGGTAAACGCACACTTTTATTGTGGAACTAAACTTCATCTTTATAAGTGGAACTGTTTTATTCAGAGGACATAAGTAAGATTAAGGTGGACTAAGAGAAGAAGAATTTTACTGGACAACATGTCATGTTAAAGGAATAGTTCGGGCACTTAGTTGGTGTTGCAGGGGCTGGTAGGTGGATTTTGTTATCTGTGGACAGAACCAGGGAAACTCTTCTGGTGCCTGTAGTTCCAAAATTAGCGAACCAATCTTCTCATCTAACTCTAAGCGAATAAGCGTATTCCTTTTTTTTTTTGTATTTCTAGTTTCTGAGCTTCTTGTTATGTTTCTGTGCAGGTCCTGGGGCCAATGCCGGCGCTAACAGAGAGCACGCCAGAGGAGGACAGCAAAGCCGACGTTTCCAACTCTGCCTCCCTATACAAGGTAACTTCATCTGATGAGCTTTAAAAACTGCACTGATGGATTAAACAACCATTTACCACTTTTATAAAGGCCAAACTAATTTTAACTAATAGATATCACCATGAAACTTTTCCAACTGATTACTTACATTAATACAATTATATTTTGTATAAAAATGTGTAGTATTTGCCTTAAAGCCGCTACAAGGAACTTTAATTTTGCGCTGATTCTTGTGGCCCCTGTGGACAAGAGCGGTAGTGTCATATAGAGGCATCAGTACTACACTGAGACTTTTCATAACCACTTTAAAAACCCAATTTAGTACAATTTAGTAAAGCATAAAGCTGTGTGCATTCACCCCACAGGTGTCTGATGCGACAGGCTCCATGACGACGACCAAAGTGTCGGAGAAGAGCCCGTTTGGCAAGGAGCTGCTGGTTCGTGACGACTGCTTCATTCTGGACAACGGCGCCAACGGGAAGATCTTCGTCTGGAAAGGTGAGGAAATACTACTTGACCCCCTCAACCCACGCCTGAAATGCAAACCGAGGAAAGTGATAGTTGATATTCAGTATCTGACTGGATCAAATTTTAATGAGCATTGTGAAAAATAGTGGTTGACAGTTTTCACCGAGAGGCGAGTCTCAGAGCAAGCTTGGATATGTCGAATATGAGAAGTATTTCTGAAAGAAGAGCAGCATTATTTATTGTTACTGTACAGCACAATACTGCTCTGATTTCACTATGTATCATTACATGTTGTATGTATTTAGATTGTTATCCAATATAATAATAAAAAGCGTCCGTCTGCTAACAGAGACATCTGGAGGAAAAAGACGTGAATGTTACAAGAATGTTTTCTAATATAAAATATTTTAAGGGTTTATTTAGAAACTGTCATCTCAAAGCAAAATTATACAGCTCAAGAAAACACACACAATGAAATACAGAGAAAACAGCAACAAAACTGGGATGGATCTAGAAGTCAGGGTTTCAATTTTAATAAGATGATTTCAGTATTTTTAGACTCAAATTCTTTAAATTGGACTGCTGTGTTCAAGTCAACATAGTAATAAATAAATAAAAACTCGATCATTTCACCCCCATCATTTTATTCCTGCCAGCGTACAGAGCTGAAGTGTGAGACGAAACTTAATGCATATGGTGGTCTATATACTGTGACAGTTTTCCTAAAATTAGATTTAAGAAATCACAGTATATCACCTGGATTACAGTATTGCAATATATTACAATTTATTGAATCGTATCCCCTGTATTATGTATCGTATTGGCAGATTCTTGCTTACACACAGCTCTACTAACATATTTACTTTAAGTTATTTAGTTATTTTCTCCTGTGGACATCAGAAAGAATAACTGTGACAGCCAACCAGGAAATTATCAATATAGATCTGTTAGTGACAGTACTAATGTCTTTCATTGATGGACTGTCAGGTAACGGAGCAAACGCTGCGGAGAAGCAGGTGGCCCTACAGATGGCAGATAAATTCATCGACCAAATGAAGTACCCCAGGATGAAAACGCAGGTACTGCTCATAACTCCTACTACAGTTAAACATCTCACACTTACTCTTTATAGGAGCCGCTCTGGCTGTTATGATTTTAAGTGATCATTTATGTGGATTATTACCTCCGTTTACATCTGCTGTAACGCCTCTATCTATACAATGAGCAGTAAAAGTGTTTTATGTGCTGCAGGTGGAGATACTGCCACAGGGGAAGGAGACCATCATCTTCAAGCAGTTCTTCAAGAACTGGAACTAGAAGCATGTTCCTGGGAACATTTGACAAATCTTGCACTCGAGAAGAAGCTGCACAAGAAACAGTTCATTTTTTTATATGCATTTACTTATATGTACATATTTGTAAGGTACCATGCTGACACTTTAGCTTGTTTGGACTGGTAGAATCAGAGATGTGATGCCACTTTTATAAAAGCAAACGAGTGTTTTAGTGAGCTTATATTAAAGATATGAAAAGATATAAAAGGAATATTAAGTAAATGAGTTTGGATTTTTTTTTTTTTTTACAATCGTTCTAGTGTCACAGATTTGCCTGTATTTGAAAAATAAACCTGAAACTGCTACTTGTAGAGGAAGTGGTTTCATTTCTTTCCTGCCACTGCACGTTGCCAGAGGGCAATGTGTCAATGCATGACAATGGAGTTTATGTAATGCTGTTTATACTATATAATATAATCTTCCCACAATAATCTAGTTTGATAACTGTAATCAGTGGTGGAAATTTAACTGCATACATTTACTTATATGTAAGTATGAGGTACTTCCATGTTATACTACTACAATGTAGTATCTTCTACAGTCTGCAGACATAGATTTTACATTCAAAACATTTTATAGACATAAAATGCATTGTGAGTGGATTTTAAAGGTGCTATACAAATAAACTTACAGCTGCACATGCATCATCATATTCATTCATGTTACTGCTTCTTGCCACCAAAGGCAATAAATCAAGTCTGGTCCAGTGATGTATTTATGGCCTATTAGTGTAATGAGGTCATGAGAGCAAGGTGGTGACGGTACATGGAGTGATGTAATGTCTCTGTGACGTTTCTTTTCCGCAACTAACCAGGAAAGTAAAACGGTAACTCTAGGCACGCAAAAATACCAAGTTTATTTGGAGCCCACTTTCTTTTGTGTGTGTGTGTGTGTGTGTGTGTGTGTGTGTGTGTGTGTGTCAAAGAGGGTTTATTTGATTTTACTGAATCAGGATCATCGTGGCCAAGATATGAGCACAATTGATGTGAATCACACAACCATAAGAGAGTGAAACATATGATATAAGATTCAGATCAAACCTTTATTATGGTTTTGTCCTGCATTTGAAAGTCCTTCCCTCCAATGCCAGAATGGACAAACTCCAGATCTATTTTTTATGGCAGTTTATTTAAGTGAGGTGATATGAGAGTAATTACAGTAAAAATCAAATATTACCAGGAACTACTTTATTGCCTCCCCATGCAGCGATATACAGCGTTGAATCTGACGCACTGGTACATGCGGTATAATATTGCAAACATGGTTTATAGATCATGTTAAGACCAGAAACCCTATCCCTTTTGTTTTAGGTCTTTTAAAAAAATATGTCAAAAGTAATTTAAGTATATTATAAGTTAATCTATTTTAAGACCCTCACTCTTCCAATTATATCTCAGCTCCTTCTATATAAAAATATCAACTGTAACAAACTAAGAAATGTTTTAATAGTGATAATGACACAGTAGAATCAGATGGAGTGCTGCGTGATATTCAGAGACTTATCAATGTTATAAAAAAAAATGGTAAACGTGCCAGCTGGTGCCGGGAAGTCAAGATGATTTCGTGTCAGGGACCTCTGCAGAAAGTTTCCCTCCCTCAGAGACCATAAAGAAGTCCAAAGATCAGGGAGACACAGAGAGGAACAAATACGCTGATTAGAGCTCAGAGCCTGTCCAGTCTTCTCCACCAGCAGAGCTGCACCACCGCTCCCTCAGACTACAGGTACGACACAATGAACTCTGGGTTATATCTGGGCTAGGTTATATATGATATACTGTATATGTCTACAGGTCTGTGTGATATGACTGAATTTATAACCTCATATTTCAATATTTTTATATTTTCTTCTGAATTTTTTGTTTTAGAAAACTGATCATTTTTCATTGTAAGTGATGTAAAGTGATAAATATTCAACAGTGTAAAATCATTTAAAGCCTACTTTTATCTTTTAACAGATATTAGTTGAAATCATTTACATACTTTTATCTTGTGTTTTGGCTTTTATCTACTTTTTATCACTTGTTTATTACTGTAAAAGTATTTGTAGGTAAACAAGTAAATTAAATTAAAGTTTTATTTGTGTATTTATTTAAATGTAAGATAGTTTACTTCATATTCTAAATTAATCTTTAGGCATCACTGACCTACAAATTCCTGTTGGTTAGTTTAGGCCAAAAATGACTATTACATAAATTATTAAATAGTTTTAGCAGGTGTTGGTTATCATTAACAGTAAAAACAAATAATTATCAACAGATTTTAAGCTTTCTGTACATCTTTCCAAGTGAAACACATCTGAATTAGTTGTTTCTCAACATAATGTAGCTGATTCATAGTTTCCACTGATATTTGTTCTTATTTTGAATTTTGTTAACAAAGAGAAAGGAAGTATGTAAATACTGATATAGGTTGAACGTCTCAATAGTAGTAATACCAGTAGTAATAAGTAATATCGTTGTATTGGTATTTTTACTTCTTCCACCACTGGTCACCAAAATTAATTTTTTAATGTGTCCTCGGCTCCACAGGAGTGAGTTCGCCACCATGGAGATGAAAAGTATCCTGAAAACTAACAAAAGTAAGTTTTTAATGCCACTTTTCTACTTTTTCTAAAACATGCATGTTTGATAACCTTTGCCCAGTGTGGGGAGATAATGACTCAGCTTGATGAAAGGTTTGATTGTGTCCGTAGAGGCTTAATCGTAACCCTTAAAGACACAACCTTTTTCCTCATTTCTGTTAGAAATCAGCTCTGTGAACTGATATTAACAAAGACGTTTTCTCCTAAATGTGTCCCCCCACAGGGGAGAACACCCAGAGCAGCTCCATTGGGGCCGTTCGCTGGACCCTGCCAGAGGAGAGCTTCCAGGCTCACAGCTCGGCCCCCAGCAGACAGGCCAACAATCTCACCAAACACTCACAGGTACATGAAACAACCTTGATTTAGTTGATTACTTTGAGGTTTCATTAAAAAAAAAACCTACAGTAGAAATAAACATTTAAATTGTGACCTGCAGCAACATCCTCGTCAGAGCGGCCTGAAGGATCTACGCAGCCTGCAGGAGTGTGTGCAGTTCATCAATCACTGGAAGGACCAAGTGGACCAAGTCTGCAAGGTAGGACATGAGGGAGGGAAGGAAAGTGTGAGTCACCAATTCATCAGACACATATTAATATTAATACTCATTAATAGCAGTCTTACAGTGTAAATTCAGAGGGCAAAGAACAAATAGATGAGAAAAATGTGTGTCTGAATGTATAATACGTAATTTATAGACATGGTGGTACTGACGTTAAACATTAGCTTGCCTCATTTTTAACCTCCAATTTCCTTTAATATAAAGGCCATTGTAGGCTGTTTGACAGCTCAGTAGAAAAGTCAACAAAAAAAAAAGATAAGAGCCTTTTGATTGGAAAATGAGAAAAATGGTGTTACAGGCTCATATGGTTGATCATTTCAGCCTGTTAAGAGTTCATAGCTGGAGATAAAGTTTACAAATGTGCAGAGTTTCGATTCAGGACTAACTGTTACGCCTTATTTGGTGCATAATGAGCTCATGTGAACCCAGTATTTATGGCCACACAGACTGGACTGGAAGCGTTGCTACTGGAAACCACTTTGCTTGTCAGTGTTAATTGGGTGGGAGGATGCTGATAGGACATATTTATTGACCCTTTTACAGCCCAGTTACGTGACCCTGTGGGCAGAAACATGAAGGGTGGGGGACAACGCCTACAGTAAGAAGTTATGTACTGCATCTGATTCTTTTCCCCACAAGAGGTCATATTGGTTTAAAATTGCCCTTTTGACAACTGTAAATGGAAAACTTCCCACATGTGACTTATTTCACACTAATTCTAACCAGAGTGACCTCTTTCAGCTTTGGCCTTGAAACTCACATTACTGTCAATGTGAGCTGGCTCTCATTTGTAATTTTATTTCATTGTAATTGTAGCCGTCATTATGTTCTGTGTATAACAGTGTCTGACAGTGTGCTGTGTTTGAGCAGGGCAGTAGTGATCCAGAGGAGGGCACCAGTACAAGAACAGCCCAGAGTTCAGACCGGCGTACTGAGCGCAGTCTTGAGGAGAGCAGGAAACTGATCCTGGAGTGGGCTGACGAACTCCATCACGTCGACAAGGTCAGTGCACAAACGAGTCAATGTGTGATTGAGTACTGAGGTGCTTAAAGAGATTATACTGTAATTACCAGCTGTGAAAATGTATTTAGATATAACAGATAGAAAAAATATATAAATCTAAACGTATTGATTTTGTGTCCGTAGCTCCTGAAGGAGACCCCCTGCGCATCTGAGAGTCAAGAACATGAAAATAAAGAAGACAAAGATGCCGATGAGGAGGCACAAATGAGGATCATGGAGTGGGCAAAGGAGCTGCAGAAAGCAACTGAGGTGAGGAGTCGTAAACCTGAACCTGAAAGTTATTAGTATTTTAGTACTGTCAACAGAAATGATATCTAGTGCCGCTCAGTTAAGAAGTGTGAGCCTTTTGTCTGTTTGGCATTAAACTCCAGGAGGGCAGGGAGAGTTTGTGTCAAATATCGCAGCTGAAATGAGTGTTTGTGTTTTCAGAGTTGTGGTGTGCAGAGCGACGAGCTGGGCAGAGTGTTGCGTCTGCTCGGCCTTAAGAAGAAACGACTGTTCAAACTTCTGCCTCTGCTGGAGTTCATCACCTGGTCTCTGCTCAAAGAAGACAGCATAGTAAGAAACCGCTGGCAAATTAACATTTCTACCAGTTCTTTTATCAAATACTGTACATCTCGATAATAAGAAAATAACATTTATTTAAACATATTACAAAATTTCAGCTGATTCGTATCTAAAAATAACTAAATTAGAAATGAGGAAGGAATGTTTTTTACCATAAAACTGTAAATAACTTGATTCCTCAAAAGGACGAAATGAAACAGAAACCATTAGAAGTCACTTGAATATAAAGATAAACATTTGAACTGCTCTGATAGCACACAAATAACCGTTAATCCATAAAACACAGAACTGAATGAGGCTGTTTGATGTCACGCACTGCGGACATGATCAAGTTATACAATGACTTTACATAACATGTGATTCGAGTGAACCCTGCTCTTTGAGTTTGTGCGGAGCATTAATAACTTATATAACTCTGCCTCTGCTCTGATAAACAACAACAATCAATGTCCTTGATAACCGATAGTAAAGACTCCGCAGATAAACTATCATAACATTCATAGATGATCGTGTGGTGTACGTAGTAAAGTTCTTGATTGAAATGTGAAGGAATATATTGTGGTTGGTGCCTCGTTTTAAAATATGAATACAACATGTGCAGTAACAAAAAACTGCTCTTTACTCTACTTGTTATGGTTATGACCTTCCAGGCAATCATTTAATGTTGACCGACTTCTAAAAAGTGTGGGAAAAATCAATATTTACAAGATTTACTAGTTAGGATTATATTTGCAAACTACATGGTCATAAGGGAAGGTAGAATTAGAGAATCACTACATATAAATGCTTTTCATATGAAACATATCTTCATTTTATCTTTATTTTTTCCAGACGATGATTCCACAGTTGTGGCTACTGGCAAAGCAAAGGACCTGGAAAGCAGGAATTCCCAGATACATCCCCAACTCAGGTGTGCATTTTTAAATCAGTTTTTAGATAAGATACATTAAAAGCCTTTTGAAATGCCACAAATTTACCCAAAGGAGAAGTACAATTACAGCTCATAACAGGGTGACTAAATGTTATTTAGAACCAGTGGTTCCCAACTTTTTCTTCATAAGAAGTAAATTCTCCCTGCAGCCCTTCATCACAGTTTGAGTGTCTTTGAGTTAAGCAGTTCCATCAAGTAGGGATTGAAAATAAAAAACAAAAACAAAGATTAGACAAAAGTTAAAACTAAATAATTATTATAAATTATTTCCTATCTTGGGACCCCTTGGAAATCACTGGTTTAGACCATGTACAATAAGCATTTCCCTTGTTTATCCAGTGTAACTTTAATATAATGTCTGCACTTCTACTTTCAGTTTGGAGTTGGATTTGCAGCGCAGAAGGTAAGATCAACCTCCACTTTATCTTCATCTCAACTGAAACAGAGAAAAGGCAAACCAAACATTCACAGTACGACGCACTCATTTATACCAACAATCTCTTTTCCTTATCAGCTGATGTGATTCTCGACCCAATGACGAACCACCCCTGGCTTCAGCTGTCAGACGACCAGCGTAGGGTCCAGGAGGGCATGTTGGAGTCCGACCTGCCTTACAGCCCCCAGCGATTCGACAGCTGGCTCTGTGTGCTAGGCTGGGAGGGCTACGACAGAGGCCGCCACTACTGGGAGGTTGACATAGCCAACACTGGCTCCTGGCGTGTGGGACTGACCACTGGCGTTTCCAAGCGTCAAGGCCGCTTCCCCATGACCCCAAAGCAGGGCTACTGGGCCCTGTGGCGCAGCACACACCAGTTCTACGCCTGCACCAAGCCAGAGATGCCACTGCCTGTCGGTCTAGTGCCACGGCGTATAGGCATCTACTTAGACTACGAAGAGGGCCAGATCTCCTTCTACAACGCAGAAACCAAGTCCCACATCTACACCTTCACTGGAACCTTCAGAGGGAAGCTGTACCCGTTGTTCGCACCGCTGGATGGTCGCACACTCATGACAATCGTCCCACCACAAAAAGTGTCAGAAGACTGAGGAAGATTAACCTTAACAACTCTTGTTGGACACTCTGGAAGAACTCACTTTGACTTTTAAAAAAATGCCTCAACCTAAAAGTACCAAAACCAAAATCTGCACAAAGATTAAGTTTTAAAAAAAATTTGGTATAATCAGTGAAAAGCACAAATTCTGGCTTTTAGAAACAAGGAAGTATTTAAAATTTCACATGAGCTTGCCTTCCCGAAATGTTACTTTAAATATATCTGTCAGTTTCTCCTCTTAAAACTGAATTTAAAATCTCTTAAGTGTCAGTTAAAACTGAAAAACAGCAGCAGACACAAGACTGAACTACATAAAAGTGCTGATCACATTGTTATAGAACACGTTAATAGATGTATCTGATCATAGCACTCAGTAGATAAAAGTGGAAATTGTTATACGAAGTTGAGAAACACACCTAAAAAAAATTTTATTTATAATTAATGGAATTTTAAAAGATAAGCAAGAAATGCTATTTCTTAAAAAAAACACACATTCTGCATACATCTATATACATGCACTTTATTATGCACTTTCAGACTTATCATAAATACTTCATATACATTTCATGTTGTTTTTTTCTGCCATCACATCACACTTCACACACATATTTCACTGAGAGGAACTTATTCCGTGCAAATGTCAACTGCATGTATCTCTACTCATGTAAAGCTTTTCAATAAAAAGTCTTTGGGAACTTTGTCCTTTTGCAAAGCTGACTTTACCCTTCAAGACTTTGCATTGCTGGTGTAAAAGTGTCAAAATTCTGTAACAATATCCAAATTACAATTAATTTACTAGAACATTGTACATAAAGAAATATAAAATAATGTGTGTACGTATGTGTGCTGCCTGTCAGGAGTCTTTCTCACAAGCCCAGGGTCCATAATCCTCGCAGCTGGCTGCGAAGAGCCTCCCACCTCCCCTCAGATCTGCACAGTCCCTGTGATCAGCATCCCACTCCACCATTGCCCTGCAACACACACACATATATATATATATATATATATAAACACAGGGAGGTGATAAGAGACTTCAGTGTTTTAATAAAAATAAAGTTGATCTGTATAAAGGTATTTGGTAAATGTAGATCAATACAATAGTTGACTCAATGTATATATGTATATGTATGTAACTATGTATATGTATGTATATATGTACTGTATTGTTGTAATAAAAAAAGAAAGAAGAAAATCTTCAATAGTGTTTGTTTCTTAATCTTTAAGAAAATAGACAAATATGGTTAAAAATAAGTGTTTTCTATCAATATCTTGAGCTATTGATATTGATACTGATTGGCTGCAGTGTGTCCATTAATTCCATATAATGTATACCTCCTTGGGCATTATCCCTTACTTACTGGGTACTGTCACTGTACAGTATAATAGATATTAGTTAAAGATTATCATTATTGTCCTGCTTATAGTCTTTATTCTCTGCTGTTATTGAATTATTTTTGAGGCAACAAGAATTTTCTTGAACGTTTCGTTTTGATGTAATTGAACACAAATGTATGTAAAATACTGTCGATAGAGTGTACAATTATTAACAAATATTATAATATAAACAAATATTTGTATCTTCACAGACAAATGTCTCCTGAGCTAACTTGGGATACAGATATTTTACTATCTTACAAAGACTACAGATTCATAACAATGTTTTTATAATTATTGATTATTTGTGGAATTAAATAATTAGATTTTGAAGAAAAATGTACACTAATACTCATGTTAGGAACTTAGGAACGCCTCAAAGATCAACAAATAAACTAAGAGCATCAACGGGACACAGAAAACCACATGTGTGAGACTTTACTGAGGTGAAGTGTATTTCTATTATTTAATACTGCATCTGAAAAACTGTTCGTCTCCTAAACCGTGTGTCAGTCAATCCAGACTTACGGCATGTAGTGCTGGATGTCCAGCCCATCCAACCACAGCCACTGACCCTCCTTCTCAGCGTCCGTCAGTCCCACCCACAGGAAGGGAAACTGAGGCAGCTTCTCCATCACACTTTGGATAAATTCCTGAGGAGGACGCAACATTTAGAGGATTTCAGATCCACTGTAGGACAGAATTTTTGATGTTTTCGGTCTGGTGTCTATAAAACTTAATCTGTGTTATGTTCAAGTGGACAAATGTTATATTTTAAGATCACAGAACTTATAGAGAGAGCTGCGTGTACCAGAGCTGCAGGTGTAAGTTATAATGTGATCTGATGTGTCATGTTGAGTTTTTGTGCCAAGCTAAAAACATTAGAGGGATTTGTTTACAGGTTATAGATACAAAATTCACTTAGCCACTAGATGTCACACTACAGCAACAGCATCTCAGACCACCATGGGTACTACAGCCAACCAGACTCTATTGACAAAACTAGTTATTTTACGGAGCAGATGATCATAAAAAACTCTTGTTGGACACTTGGAAGAACTCACTTTGACTTTTAAAAAATGCCTCAAACTAAAAGTACCAAAATCCAAAACCAAAAAAAAAAAAATTTGGTATAATCAGTGAGAAGCACAAATTCTGGCTTTCAGAACCAGGAAGTATTTAAAATTTCACATGAATTTGCCTTCCCTAAATGTAACTTAAATATATCTGTCAGTTTCTCCTCTTAAAACTGAATTTGAAATCTCTTAAGCATCAATTGAAAACTGAAAAACAGCAGCAGACACATGACTGAATTACATAAAAGTGCTGAAACCAAACCAATAATCACCAAGGATCCCTACTGAGATAAACCTTGTTGTTTAACCAGAAACAGCCGTAGTATCACTATCGCTCGCCACCAGACTCAATATATAAAAAGTGTAATTTTACCTTGCATATCCTCGGAACATCATAAAATAAAACTCACCTACAACATCTTTCCGCTGTCCCAACAATCATCAACTCTGGTTTGGCTAAAATAAATCCTTAATTAACTGACATAGATGAGAAAAACAGTAGTTTCAGGTGTACGCACTAACACCCACACATGGCCAGGCAGGATTTGTAAACAAAGCACAGAGAGGCTGCCATAGCAACACAGGCAAAGGGAGTGTGACATCATTGAATGTTGAGTTTAGCACAGAGCTCCTGCAGGTAAATCTACACCTCTGTGACTCAATCCAATTATTTTCTTCTTCTGAATTATTTTTTTTTTTAACAATTGTGACAAAAACATACTGTTCTTATTCCCTGTGTATTTAGTCTGTGTTTACTACAGCTCCAGATCCTCCCATAGGCTGTTATCATTTTACAGAAGTGCATCAAAGTTACCATCTCTGCAGAGTCTTTGATTACAACCAGGCTGCTGTTGTGTTGCTGGCAGAACTCAGCGCTCTCATTCCACTGACGGTTTTCCTGCAGTTCCACTGAAAAGAAGTAGCAGCGACCCCTCCACCACAGCCAGTGGTCTGGACACAGACTGCACCTGGAGTCTGCACGCAGCAGGAAGGGAACACTTTGAGATGCCACATTTGCAGTAAAGTCAGACATTTGTATTGGAGAAAGAAAATTTAAATGACCTTGAGTGACATTGTGGAGCATCAGGTTCACATCACGACGCTCTTTCTGGCACTGCTGCAGTCGCTCCATCAGCTCCGTCACCGTTTTAGAGGCCTGATCCACTTGTGGTGCAGCTGTCCACGTGACAACAAATGAACAGTAACTTATTGCATAACTTGATCAAGATTGTTTGTGTGTAAAAGTATGGCAGTGACAGGAAAGGCTGTTTGCTCATTTCCCCACAGAATGTGACCACTCTGTCCCTTCCTCATTTCACGAAGGAGCCCAAAATTGAAGTTTAACAGAGGAAGTCAACAGAGCGTACATGCAGCCCCATCTCAGACCCAGGAGGTGTTATATGTGCAGATGTTCATCTGCTGGCCTGACCTAATCGATCTGCTGCTTACCTATTTATTATTTTCTCATTATAAAACAAAGCCATCGGGTCGAGGTGATAATGTTTGTTAGTCGTTGATAAAAGCTGCATTTATTGAGCCCTGAAACTGTTATTACTTGGAAATGGGAGTGTGTGCAACTTTTTATTTCTCATGGAAGATGTTGTAGTTGTAGTCCACTTTATTCTACTTTATACTTCTACTCTTCTACATTTTAGAGGAAAATTTACTTTTTATTTCACTGCTATTCATACTAGTTACTTATAAAACAGACGATCAACTTATTAAATATGATACAATGCAACAGAACACACAAGAGAACCCCTGAAAGAAATATGAACCTGTGTGTAGAAATTATTTTCTTGTAGGCAAAAGATAACAAACAATATATCATACTTCAGAACACTTGAAAGGAGCCATTTTGCTCTAATACTTCTGATCTTAATATTTCTTCCACCACTACACAGATGTTTTCACATATTCTGGTTAATTACACATTCGACAGCCAACATTTTGACTAGGTGTTACTAATAACAGTAAGTGTGTGCCAGTGAGCCAGCATGCACAGTACAAGGAGCCTGAAACTAAAGCAGCTAAATGGAGCCATCATTAATTAAATTATTTAAACCTTGTTTTTGTTCATGTTTCAGTAAGTAGAGGGTATAATAAAACTTAAAATGTATATGAAGAATACAGAAACAGAGAAAGGCATTAGACAGACACAGAAATAAACTAACATACCTAAAACTTATGATCTCATATTAATTGTTTTACTTACTACATAATGCCAAACACAAAATAAGTCCAGTGACCAGGATTGTTGTTGCCATAACAACAGCCACAGAAGCTGCCAGCTGACAGGTGGGCCGACATCTTGTGCCTACAAAAGTAAAAGTTGGCATGACACACAAATCATTTTAAAATGATCATTTTCAACATCATTTGGAAGAAATATTCACCTTTATCTAAGATGGCTGGTTTATGTTTCACCTTTTGACCTCTGACCCTCATTAAGATAAAACTGTGACACTGACACTAAGAAAAATAAAAGTAAACTTGGACTTTGCAACCAGAGAAAACTGCAGATTTACTTGTTATTGTTCAGCCTGTTAGAAAATGATCTAGGTTGTTCTGAAAGTTTACTGCTTACATGAGTATGGAGAAAAACTCTATATTTGGTCAAACTCTTCATCTATAAAGTCCAGTTTAGTTGTTGCAGGAGTTTTATAACTCACCTGCAGATGTTTCCCTCCCAGCATCCACCTGGTTTCTCAAATCCATGCAGCTGTTTGATGCTTTTTGTCCTTTTACGTCAACTCTTTCACTTGCTTGTTCGCCCATTTTCACACAGAATGTGACCACTCTGTCCCTTCCTCATTTCACGAAGGGGCCCAAAACTGAAGTTTAACAGAGGAAGTCAACAGGGTAGTAACTGCACCATCTCAGACCCAGGAGGTGTTTTACAGTATGTGCATATGTTTATGTGCTGACCTAATCGATCTGCTGCTTATCTATTGATTATTTTCTCATTATCAAACAAAGCCATCGGGTCAAGGTGATAAAGTTTGTTAGTCGTTGATAAAAGCTGCATTTATTGAGCCCTGAAACTGGTATTACTTGGAATGGGAGTGTGTGCAACTTTTTATTTCTCATGGAAGATGTCAATAAAACTAATAAAGACACTAATATGTTTGTAATTGCCGCTACACGACAGAGGAAACGGAGAAAAGGCACTGTGGTATTATCTTTTGCTCAAAAGGTAGAAAACCTACAACATACAAAACACACTGTAGTCAGTGACTACAGGACTACCTCAATACTAAATATGCATAGAAGAGAAAAGAAATATCAATGAGATGACTTCTACGTATTCTACAAGACAACAGAACAATGTAACCGTAGAAAATGAAATGGAAATCACAAATATGTCCTCTGCTTAGTTTATTTTGAAGGACAAACTTGCTTTTCATGAAGCAACTTCAGGCAGCAGCTTAGAGACCATTTTCACAGCTAGAAGGCAGAACTTGCCCTGTGCTGTGATGTTGTTCCCTTTTCTGCTGTGAAGACACAATAAAGGTGAAATTTCCACCCAGTGAAGTGAAAACATTTATTTAATTTTTTTCACAAGAGGCCATAATAATGAATTGGGGACTATACGATTAACTGTGGTGTTGTAATGTGTGTGCACTGCACATGTGCATGGTAGTATATCATTTTTTACTTTATTTATCCTGCTAATAATCACCAGTTTTACTTAATGTACCCTCTTAATCCGACTGTGGATTACAATCTGTTGCTTGAACAGCAGACACCGTAGAGCTGGCATGAATCAGCAGGATGACGACAATGAGCAGGGAGCTCTGGCTGCAGGCAACATGCTCATTTGCATATACCACCCACATTGTAATGATACAAAGGCTGTTATTTATCTGAGGTCATTTCTGCAACCATAGTTCATTATAAATGTTGTCTTATTTACAATACGTGCATGGAGAGAGCAGTCAAGTTGGAGTTCACCTTACACAAAAACTGTATTTAGTGTAATAGTATTATATGTTCTATTCAATTAAGACTTTAAACGAGGTCGCTGTGATGTGTCAGCTAGAAAACTTTATTGAGCACTGCAACAATAGAAAGAAATGTTTGATCATTTATAATGTTTTATTTTTTATGTAGTTAGTTACAACATCAGACACACATTTGGAACAATATCAAGACAAAAAATATATTTTAAAAAAGTAACATGATAAAAACTGAAATGCTCACGGTAAATTAACCAGAGAACAAATATATATATATATATATAAAGTAAATAAAAGTAGGAGAAAATCTGAAATATACTAAAGTAAAGTTTTTTTTATACCTTTTTATTAGTAAAATTCAGAATATAAAAGAGTCAATACACATAATAAGAATCGTAATTTGATTTAAATTCACATTCAGTCACATCAACAATTATGACTTCTTAATTCTTCTGAGAACAAAAAGACTGAAAACACTTCTATCGAAAAAACCATCACCGCTAACATTTAATATTTAATATATAATAATAATTATATATATATATATGATGTTCTTTGAGTTTTCAGCTTCCTTTAGATTGACCCTGCTCCAGTTTCCAGCTTATACTGTCCCCGAACAGACTTTCAAAATGTGCTTTCAACTGCAACAAAACAGAGGAAAGGAAAGAAAGATGTTAATGGCCACACAGTTTTAAAAACAACTCTTTAAAATATAAAACGCTAAATTGAGCCACAAGTAATCACTGCATGTCCCATTTATTTATTTATTTGAAGAAACATCTTGAGGAATAAAAATAGCACCTTTTGCTCAAGTTTACCCCAGAACCCTGTATTTGTTTTTATTTTTATGTACATATGGTGTTTGACATACCTGTTGAAATACTTTTTCCCTCTTCTCTGTGCTATCACAGTAGAGAGGTTTTGTTGAAGAGCACATCATAGACAGACCGATTTCCCTTGCCTCTGTAACTGAGGAACAAACAGAGACTGTGTGAGGAGGAAGCTAGAACGAGGAAGCACACACTCATTATGCTGTAAAATTTGCATGTGGAGGAAGAAATAATGTCCACTGTGGTCAGACGCAGTTTGTTTCGTCGCCTGAGTTACCAGTTCTTTACAGATGGACTTTCAACAAACATACAATATTTACGCTGATTTTTTCCATTCATAATCTGGTGTATTCAGGCTGGCGTGAAGGCTATCCCATAATGCCTCTGGCCAGGGTTATCACCAGCATGAAGGCATATAAGGGCTAACTGCATTTAAGGAAGCTCCAAACCTCAAGCTTTGCTGCCATACAGCAACATTATCTGTGAATATACACATAATTCCTATCATCTTTTTCATGTTTGCTAATTGTTTGTCTTCCTGTAACCCTAACCTCAGATGTTGGAGGTTCCTTGAATGCACCAAAAATGTTTTTCTCAAGATTTTGCCAGTTTATTTTCAGCAAACTAAAACTGATTGCTGCCTGAAAGTAAAAAATAACTTATGCTATGCTTATTAAAAGGTAATGGCAAAGTATACACAGTTTGTTGCTAACAGTCTAAAGCATGCAAAACAACCAGTATGGTCTTACCTGTATGTTCACATACACTTGCTGACAAACTGGATAATTTGCCCACCACTGTTTGCACTCTTAAGTTGTACTTTGTCCCGGACTTCAAGCCAGTAAACTCGCAGCTGGTTGCGTTAAAAACATTCTTAGACATTGTGTAGTCCCAGAAGGTGGAGTTAATACTGACAGTGTAATTGACTGTTGCCGAGTTGGCAGGGGGCTTCCACTCGAGCGTGAGCTTATCTTTCAATCTGGAAGTGACCTTGGCATCAGTAGGCCGATTCGGCACTGGAAAAATGGGGAAAAGAAAGAAAATGAAGCAGTAATTTATCAGATAATCTTGGAGTCAAGGGTATTGACAGTCAGGTCAGCAACAGCCATTAAATGTATTTACATTCTGTGTGTAACTCTCTATATGATAGCTTTCATTGTTAGTGGCGGGGTACGCCACTGACTGCAGCATTTGGATTGCACAAGGGGGTCACAAGAAATGTGGTAGCATGTAATCCAGCTTCACTGTTTACTGTTCACTCTCCTAATGTCAGAGCTGTAATGCTAACTGCACATTTCTCACTGCTGCTTCATATTAAAAGCATTCAACTGGCAAAACACTGGCTGGCTTTTATTGGCAAGTCACATGAAATGCTTTATATTTGTCACAGAGGTCAGTGTCGATGTGGTTCCTCCTTGCCGTTACCATGGTAACCACAGGTGTCGCCTAATCGCACCAGGACTGAAATGTTAAGGACTCACGTGTGAATTTTGAGCTCTCCTCCGGTGGGCCTTTGAAAGTTCCACTGACAGCGCTGATGATCACTTTGTAATTGCCTCCATTCTTCAGATCGTTAAAAGTCTTCTCAGGTTTTGTTAGGTTGGTTGAACTATCTACAACTTTGCCTTCCAGCTGCAGCGTGATGGTGAAAGTTGAATAATTACCCGTAGGAGGATCCCATTTAGCAGTGAGGGTGTTCTCTGTTGTAGTCAACGTCAGGTTTGAAATTGGTCCAGGAGCTATGTAGGAGTCACAAAGTCCGATTAATGACTTTAATTAATGTTCTGTTCCTGCGAATGATTTATTCCTCTACTGACCAACAACAACAACAACAAAACCATTAGCTCAGAGTTACCGGTGTAGCTGACAACGGTCACTTTGTCTCCCTCCAGAGTGTAATTGGCCACTGCTGTCACGCTGAGGGTTATCTTGGTGCCCATCGGCAGCCCAGTGACTCTCACGGTGGTTTGGTTCACCACTTCATCAAACAATGTGCTGTTAGGAAGAGAAACAGTTATGTCATTTAAGAGGCAACTGTGCATCTCAACAATTAAAAGATAATACCAGTGCATTACAACTTGGGTCTCATTTTCATTGTCTGGGACAATTCAAAAGTCAGAAGGGGTGAGAAACACAAGCAATAAGATGACTGCAGATTTTAAATAAACTCCGAGTTAGACAGATTTATTATGAAAAGAAAATGAAAGAAAAAGATAAAAGTATCCATCACAATTTACGAAACGACTCCCTGGATCAACTCTACCACCAATGTTTCAGTTGCGCTCACTCTCAGCTTTTCCTCCAAATGAAATAGTTAGATAATACTAACATGTTATGGCAGGTCTAATGCTTCACAATCTTAGCTTAGCTTGTTAGTGTGCTATCATTTGCTAATTAGCATTAACTGGTGGAGCTTAGGCTGATGGGAATGACATTAGTCTTGCAGGCCTTTGGTCATAAACCAAAGTACTGAACAATTTCATACTTCGAAATTTCACAGTACTAGATTAAAATTTAAGGGATCACCAACTTTGTTAGAGTTTCTCCTGGGGTGTGTTGAATGTCTGTACCTAGTGTCTGTACCTAGTCACCATCCATCTGGTAGTTGTTAAGATGTTTCATAAAAACCACAAAATGTGAACCTGAGAGCTCAGTCTCAACCAAAGCTGTGGATGGAGCAGCAGGCAGCAGCAGCACCGCTAAAAACAAACATCACTGTAAACATAACTGATTTCAAATAAGTAAATAAGTTATGGACTATCTAGAAGTCCATACCCATCACGGTCATTCATAGCCTTCACTATGAAACCTGTGGCAGCCCCCACAGATAGCTTCCAGGTAAGCAGCAGCGAGTTGTTGGTATTCTCAGACACGCGCAGGTCGGACACTTTCTCCGGTTCTGAAAGAGAGAACAGACGAAACATCGCTCTGTTTACTGACAATAATCCAAAGTACAATCTTACATGCAACTCTAATTTGCCTCAGCTGATTTGAATTTCATTTTATGTGTGCAAAAAAATACCAGCTATAAACCTTTTCCTCATTTAAACCTGAATAAGCTTTTGATGTGCTTTGACTGTGTACTTTCTTCTGTATCAAATGCTTCCTTCTGTCCATAGAGAAAGGCGCATTAGGAGTAACAGGCAGCGACATACGTTCTCTGAGGCGTTATAATCCTTTTATTTGTTATATGTGATACAAACTCACTGGTGTATGCTGTGATGTTGGACTCTTCACTCCACTGGGACTTGTCCATCACTCCTGAGATGACGGAGAATGTGTAAGGGCTCCCAGGTATCAAACCTTTGAGCTCAGTGGTCTCTGCCGTTGTCTGAATCTGCATACCCTCCGTACCCTTAATAGTATAGAAATCCAATTCTCCTGGTTTACTCCAGCTCAGGGTGATAGAGGTTTCTGTCACTGTGGTGACTTGGAGGTTTTTGACTTTGTTAGGTACTGAAAAAAAGAGAGATATAATCAGGGTTACAAGCCAAGTGTTTGCATTATTATTTTATTCTTCTTTATGATTGCCCACATCAGGCTAATTATTGATGATTTTGGACACAAAATTATTATTATACTGCAGCTCTAAAGACTCAATTTAAGACTAAAACAGAGTTACAGAGTTAAGACATACCCTATCCAGCTACTTTACTATTACAGCAGGTGTGAGAGTAAACTTTAAGAGCAGCTTTCAAACAATCACATGATTAATCACACGTTTGATCTGAGCAGGAACCAATCGAACACAAGGAGTTAACCTGCATATTCCACTCTTTAGAAAGGTTTTACTTTTTGTTGTTCTAAAGTTGTTTTAATTTTAGTTTTTTAATTTCTAACTTGTATTTGTGTGACATGTTTTATCTTAATGTCAGATGTTACAGAAGAAGGCAAACTCACTGGTGTAGAAGGCCCTCTCCTGCGGGTTGAGGTCTCTCTGACACTTAACAGGGAACACCTGGACTGAGTAACGCGCGCCTGCTGTCAGGTTGAAAAGGTCGTAGGTCAGAACAGTCAGATTTTCCATCAGAACAGTCACATTTTCCGTCAGAACAGTCACATTTTCTGTCACTTTTCTGTCGCTTTTGACCTCTAAGCGGTAATGGCTGATGTTACCGGGGGCGGACAGCCATGTGAGGACGGCACTCTCTGAAGTCACGTTGGTCACGTTGGCTTCGCCTACGAAATAATCTGGAAATAAGATGAAGAAGTTGAATTGGAACCAGAGACCAGAGACGTCCACAGAGGTACAAACACAGAAATAGAGAGTGGTGTATGATTCTGAATAAACCAGGGTGTACATCAGACACCTTTACTTCCACACTTGGAAATCTTCTTTTTGTGAGCATTTGTAGATTTATTTCATTTATCTGTTGGCTGGTCACATTGTGATTGTTATTGTTATTTATCTTTACTAAGTTTCTTTTGTCTTTTCCTTTAAAATAATCTTATTGTTCAAAAACTTTGTGGAAATGTTTGCTAGATGTATTTAGGCTTCTTTTTGTTGAGACCTGTGGCTACACGGATCCACACAATGGATTGCAATGGAAGTTGGTGTCTGTTTTGACTTAGTATCTTGATATAAGGAGGATAAAATATGTCAATATCAATAAATAAATAAATGAGTTATATAAATCTTATTTAAACAATACAGAGACAAACACACCAGAAGATTATTTATCTAGACAAATTAAAAGAAAATAATTTTAAATATTTCCTTCCAAAAACATTTTCACTTCCCTTAAATATAATAAAGTTTCTGTATCATCATCAAAACTAGGTAATTATAATCACAGAAAAGTGCATAATTCAGCTAAATAAATGTGTATGTATACACAAAACAAGATCTTAATATGTGTGCTGAAATTGTAACTATGGTTGTTTTCTTTTTGTATTGTGATGTACTGTTTATGGAAATTATTAGAAATAAAGAGCAGATTTAATGTAATGTTCGGGTACAGTGCTGAGTACAGTTGCCCTGCACAAGTCATGTATAATAGTTATTCTTGGACTGTGTGAGATCTAAAATCAAACAAGAATCATCATCACAGAGGCTTTACGTGAGTCTTACCCTCATAACATATAAAAGGTAGAAGCTCCCAGCAGTACTTTTCAACCCAAGCCCCACTGCTGAGCATGGCCACACAAGAGTCTTCAATATAGTTCTCATCAGGGTCGGGGACATCCGGGAACAGCATAGGCGATCGCATGCACTCTGATTCTATTGGTGGTAGCATGGTCGTCATGGGCTTAGTGGGGGTAGCTGTGGTAAATACCGGGGTGGTAACTTCTGTAACATTAACGGTTGTGTTTCTTCTCAGTCCGGTGGTCTCGTTCTGGGTGCTGGATCCCCACAGTCCAGTAACATCTGTCACATCTTCAGTTCCAGTTCCGCTCAGTCCGGTGAAACTGGGGTCATTTGTGACGCTGGAGTCCGAGAGATTAGTAACACCTGTCACGTTTTCGGTTGAATTTTGTGTCATTTGGCTGAAATTTGTCACCTTTGAGGTGGTGAATTCTGTGTATCTGGTGTAGCTTGGCATTGTTGTGGTTGGCCTTGCTGGGCAGGTGCAGGAGCAGCTGCAGCAGTCTCTTCTTGGGAAGGAGGATTTGAACACGGGCCAACCAGGGTACCAGTTCTGGAAGGTGAGGGGATCCCCGTTGGCCCAGCGAGACCAGAACAGGGCGGTGCTGGTGGAGGCGTTGCTGGTGGAGTTACTGGTGGAGTTGATGGTGAAGTTGATGGTGGAGTGGATGGTGGAGTGGATGGTGGAGTGGATAGTTGTGGGGTTGATGGTGGAACTAAAGGTGTAGTTGCTGGTGGAGTTGCTGGTAAAGTTGCTTGGGTAGCTGCTGGTGGGGTTGGTTGGGTAGTTGCTAGTGTGGTAGGCGGTGGAGTAGAAGTTCTTGCGGAGGCCGATCCAGTGGTCAGAGGTGAGTTTCTGAACGATGATTTTGATGTTTTCAGGAGTCAGCGTCACCAGATCTTTGAAACAGATCTGAAAGAACACGAGAGAGTCAATGTTTGACAGTAGTAGTTCCACTCAGGGGTCATTATGAGGTTTGTGGAGTTGTTCAGGTCCTTCAGTCAGTGCTGATGAGGATCTACTATACTTATCCATCAGCTGTTGATAATTTAATTCAAAGTTAGCAATGTGAAACCAAAGTGGAATAATTACTAACTCTGAACACAACACCACTTTTAACTTGACAGCTATATAATTAAACACACATATGCCACAACAACCTCTTTTTGTACGTAAAACTGAGGTTCATGTTGTACCTGGCAGTAGGTCCTGGCCTCATCCCAGGTGAGATTCTTGGATTGAGGGAAGTACTGTTGCTTTGCAGCGCTGTGTGTCAGCATCAGAGCTGAGGAGAAACATAGACGTAGCAGATATGACAGGTCAGTATTTTGGAGAATAAGAAGTGTTTCTTGGTCAATTTCATTACAAAATTCAGTTGCATTGATGAAGTCACTGCTAACCAGTGTTGGACAGTAAGGCATTACTTTCCCCAGTAACAAGTAGTGTAGCTAATTACTTATATATTTTAGTAATATTATTACAGTTTCTCTGGCCAAAAATAATTAGTTACAGTCTTACTTTTGTTGTCACCCCTTACTGATTTGAAATCCAACAATCCAACCACACCCTTTGTAATCGTGGAGGAAAGTAGTTGATTTGATTTTAACAAACAAAACAGATATTAATAAAGTAGTGTAACTAATCACTGTTGGCAGGGACCAATAAGTAATGAGTAATAAATATATATTTTATAAGTAACTAGCTAACTACTTGTTCAGTTTTAGTGCCACAGTCAGTCAGATTAACTGACATTAAAATGAAAGCCACACAGAGCTGCAACTAACGCTCACTTTCATTAATCTGACAATTATTTTCTTGATTGTTTAGTCAAGTTCAGTTTAAATAAAAAATAAAATATTGAAAAATGTTCAAGGTGATGATGTCTTTAAATTGCTTTTTTTTCCCCAACTAACCAAAATCTTTAATTTATGACGTAAAAATCAATCAATCCTTAAATGTACTGTGTATACCAGTCAGAACAATATGATTAATAACTACACATTTTCAGTATATGTACTTACCTTTAACATTTTAAGTTAGCTCTTGTAACATCAGTCGACATAATACTGATCAACTTTGATGACTCATTAATCCAGAGGTAATCAATAGACACACATTAGAACATAGTTGGAGAGGATTTTGTGAGTATTTTTTTATTATAATCTTTAGATTTGAAGATAATAGTCTTCAGAGTACAAAGGATTCCTGTTGGTCACCAGACCCCAGTTTGAAAATCATCAAATCATTCATCAATAAAAAAACAGCCAAAGTGCGTCTGACACTTCATGCAGAGAACAATTAATCATGATCAAATTGCTGCATACTGGCTACAAATGAATACCATTGAGAAAATAATACTCACCCCAACAAATCAAAATAAAGACTTTATCCATGTTGAGATTCCTGTAGACTCAGCTACTTCAAAACAAAGTTTTAAACAAGTAGGGAGCGAAGGAAATCCATTCACACTACATCAAGTTAAAACTGTCTCACTGCTCAGCCAGGCTACAGATGCTGCCAGTGATCTGATCTCTCTCGGTATGAGAGGAGTTCATAAAACACAAATAAGTCTGTTTGTAGATCAACAGGTAATAAGCACATTTGACTGGCAACACAAGGCTCCATTCAACTCGGGACAGAATACCTTTCCAAGCTACTGGTTTTGCATCCATCTTCCAAACATGCAAAGTGAACGAGGGGGAGGGTTGTAACAAATGACGCAAAGACAGAACACACAGTTCTATGTTACAAGTATGTTTATTTAGTATCAAAGCTGTGGAAAACAAAATGCAAATTATTACATAAAGCCATGAAAAAAAATGACAATGAAAAAATAGAAAGATAAACCTCTTATACAAAACTAAGTTCCCAAAATAATCTATAAAGTTACAGAAATAAAACAAAGAAATGCCTTTAATATACTTTTTTTTGGCAGTGTAAAAAAAGTGGTTTTGCCTCAACAGTGATTGGTCACATCAAACTGAAGCGCTAAACAAGTTGCATGGTCTGTGGGTGGGGGCAGAAACGGAAATGTAAAATCAGATCACAGCGGGGGCATCCTGACAGACAGGCAGTAGTTCTCAGTATCTGAACCGAGGGGCTTTAACCTCAAAACACATCCTAATTATTTTTTAAATAAGGAGTTCCTGGTTAAATTGTGCATTTCCTGTATGGTCATGTCAAAATTCCACTTATTCTTCCTCCAACACTTTCTTCCGTATATAAGACGGTACAAATACTAAAAGGTGATTAGGTTTTGGGGTGATCCAGCCAGCCCTTCAACTACCAAATCTACTGTTAATTTTCACAAAAATAATCATGACAAAACATGTTCCCTGCGAGCAGAATCATCACCGTTTAATCGGAGGCGATCCTGACGAGAAAATAACTGATCCTTGGATTAAAAAAAAAAAAGAAATTACAGCTTTATGTACTGAACTATATATAAAAATGGAGTACAAAAAAAATATAAAGAGCCCCACTGACAGTAATACAGCTACGATAATGGAGGTAAACATCCATTCAAGTTTTACAAACACTTTCTCAAGCGAATGGCAGTGACTCGTATAAAAGATAAAAACTAATTTGGCCAAATGCTTTTTCTTAAAAACCCAAATTACCATAATTACTATTTTGTACTAAACATACAAATGTTATTAAAAAAAAGAGAGAAAAGAAAATAAACTGGAGTACAAATAATGCATTATAAGTGACATGACAAATTTTAAAAATGTAATCATTAAAACTCAAATGAGTTTCCCTGCCACGATTAACACTGATTGAGTGCAGACCCTCCCAATGCTAAGTCCCACCCTCATATCCTGTTTCATGCAAACGCTGAGAAAGTTAAAGCTCTCAAAAGCTATTTCACAGACTTTTAAACGCGATGAGGGGTATTGAGGAGGAGGAGGCGGCAGACCTGTTTACAGTATGAACTGCCCTCCTCTGCATAATCTTTATTTGCATATGTCAAAAACAGCAAGTCACTGAATCAAGTTTCCGGGGGAACTGAGGCAGGATTGTGATTGGGGTTCCATTGTCGAATTAAAACCTGAAATAAACCCGATTGCTTGGAGGGACAAAGACATGCCGTTGGTTCTCATGATCAAAACGAGCCTCTCAATCGCTATCGCTCCTCTCTCCTCTTTGCAGGAGTTTCTTTCCACTGGAAGGCAGAGCAAACTCCTGCTTCACTGACACCTTGGTCTTGGTCTTGCTGTGGAGAGAAACCAGGACAAACTCAGAAATAAGGGCGATAAGTGGGAAAGACTTTGTTTATTTGAGTTGACACACAATACTGAAATTTATAATGCACTTGTGTCTGTGTGTGTGAACCAAATGACCTGTTCTTGGTATTTTTCTTTTAGTGTTTCACCTGATATAATGTTGTGCATCTGGATTCAAATGTCCAAAGTAAACACTTAAAGACAATCACAGAAGACATGATTCACTGTTCTTTATTCAAGAGAACTCAGTAAATACAAAAAAAATAACTCACATAATACCATTATATAACCTAAACACACTTTGGTGAAGGTCATTAGGTCACTGATAATATAACAGTCTACAGTACACCATAGATAGTATGATCTGAGTTATGTGGAGTGATATATGTAATAGAAGTATTTCCGAAACCTCAGTTGAACCGTGTTTGCAGACATTTTAAACATAAATATTAACCACAGTGACCTCTAGTGGCAGATCCATACAGACTACAGCAGTTCAGATTAAAACCAGACATGTTCACAACAACGTGGGTTTAATTTAAAACTCTCAATAATCATTCTGAGATATTCTTCAAGACTTAAATTAGACATTTAGTCCACTGAAAGTGATTCAGGCTGTTTTAATGCAAAGTTACTGGATGCTCCACTTACCTCTCTTTGGTCAGCAACTTCAGACCATCGTTGATTTTCTTCAACATCTCGTAGTTCTCACGACCATGAACCTGCACGAGAGATCGAATTAATCCAACAGCATTTTTCTAAAGACGTCCAGCTCTACAACAGTATGTATCTTTACTTACGTGAAGGACAAAGACCTCCTTGTCCTCCTCCTCTGCACTGGAGGCCGACTTTGACTTCTTCACTGAAGTCGTGTCAGGAGTTGGGGCGCTTTCTAAAGAAGCAAAAAAGGAGGTTAGCAAGGTGAAAGCAACAGGGAGGGAAACTGAAATATTTGGCGATGCAACAAGAACACACTTCTTTTCTTTGTTTGTTTGGTGCCGTTCTGCATCTTATCACTATTTGCTTCTTCTGTTTTGCGGTCTCTGCCCGGACATGCGCAGACACGCACCTCGAAGCACCTCCGGCCCAAAACAAGTCCCCTAGGAGGATGAACAGAGGGGTCAAAATGCTTTCCTACGCTGCCCAAAGTTATAAGAACTATAATACACGATTCAACAGGGACATCCTTACAGCATACACAGAAGATGTATGTTTCTACCTCTTCTCTATGCACAGAAGATACATCAAGATATCTGGTAAAAGAGCAGCAAGACTTACTCTGGAGTCTCTAGGGTCAGAATAGTGAGGATGGGTCTGCGGTTCATGCCCCCCATGCAGGAACTGTTGCACATGAAGCTCAGCAGGATGGTTGTCATCTCTGAGCCCAACTGGAAGAGGAAGAGCGAAACACTTTCTATTCACTGCTGTTTAAAGTGTATAAAATTAGGGAGGGAAAATGCTACTACACCAGTCAGTCTTAATAAAAGATTGTAATATTTTGACAAAAGTTCTCATTCAGAAAATCCACTACAAACTAAGCTGCTCATCGACTGTTCTGGGCGTTTATAATGCAGCCAATGTTTTTATTTTTGCTGCACGTTCTTTTTGTACATCGAACATTTGAATTTTAAGGCTAAAACATAACATCAATGTGACACACTGTTCATATACTCACATAGAAAACGCTTGAAGGTCACATTAAAAAGTGTGAATGGGTAAAAATAACTGCTGTAGAAAGAGTAGACAGTTCCCCCTCAGACAGATCGAGTGGGGCAGTTGTACCTGTGGAGGCTCGTATGGGACAGTCACACTCTGCCTCTTTGTGTGCGTATCTTCAAAATACTGAGCTCTCTGGCTGCCCTCCACCCTGATCAGATGGCTGCGATGTTCAGCAGCTGAACGGAAAAGAAAGAATTTAAGTCACCTCAGATCTATTGTGCTCACAATCTGATTCTTCCACTGTACATAAAAGCCGATTTTTAACTAAAACGTTTTCCTTACCGTCCTCATTCTGGTGATGGGGACATCTGCGGACCACTTCGGCCACGTGCTCCGTCTTCTTATAAACCGCCGTGGCCCTGATGACGGCATCCGCAGGAAGCTCCTTGCTCACTAGCACTTCAACTGGGCTGGTCTTTGCTAGCTGGCAATAGAGCTTGTTGAGCTGCTCCGAAAACTGAGAGAAAGCACAGGCAAAAAGCCAGAGCTGTGAGTACATATGTGAAGACTCAAACACTGATCTGAGAACTGTCAGACTCAAACACTATTCTTAAAGTTCAATAAAATAAACTACTCTTTCTAAAGAATCAAAACTACATATTAAGTTCTCTAAATAAGAAAGGCCAGATTTATCAAATTAAAAGAATTTAGTTTTTACCTTGCTTCCATCCGTTTTTAACCCTTTCGTGCTGGAGGAAGACAGCGCAGGAACATGTCCCGTCATGTCAGAGTTGAGCTTTACAACCAGACTGCACCTCTCCCACAGAGGACAAGTCGCAGGGGGCGGGAGTTTCAGGGCCACCCTAACCTCAACTAAACTGGCCAACTGCAGCACGGTGCTGGGTGAGTCACCGTGGACACATTAATACCATTGGCTCTTCAAACTCAGTGACTGACTCTAGACCTTAAATTTTAGCGAATCGTCAGAATGAATTAGATTCCACAAGAAAGCCACCATGAGAGATACGAAATAACTTTTTTCTAACGCGGCGCCAAGGTAAGATTTAATTTAATGTTTCTTGAAGACGTTTTCTGTGTTTTACTCATTTTAAGTCATTTTGTGGGTGATTAAAAACTTAAAGTAAAACCTTTTTAATTACAAACCTGAAAATTTTAAATGTCTGTGTAGTTGAGTTGAATATAATTTATTCAATTAATATAATGCATGACAGGAGGAGGAGTTTCTGCCTATGAAAATTACACTGGATGTGAGAAACTTAGTTCTTAGTTGAACAGTGAATGGCGCCTCAAATCTGAGCAGCTGTGGAAATCCCTTTTGTTCTCTGGCGAGGAGCTCAAACAGCAAACGCCTGCTTCCTTGCCATGTTTGGTTGCAGGATAATAAGCTGCCAATTAAACTTTGTAGTTTAGTATTTAAGTGTAAATCTGTCAAAATTAGACACTATGTGCAGTAATTTGTCTCTGATATGATAACAGATACAAGTTATCTGGTAAATATACTGTTTGAAATAATTTAAACCACCAATCAGAATAAATAAAAACACATCAACAAAAGGTGAATTTCTAAATTTTGAGCCTGGTATTACTTACAGTCGAAGTGACAGACTTTGCCGTGCCCGACTTCTGAAAGCGAAGCTGGAAGCCGTATTCCCCTGGGTAGTCGGATGTAACCGGGACGGTGGAGGCCGGGGGAGTAACACCATCTCTAGAGGGCACCTCTGGAGGCAGCTCAAACAGATTCTCATCAAATCTTTCAGCAAGCGCTTGATCATTCATAAGCTGTGAAATAAGAGGGATGAGTTTAATATCTAAAAAAAATAATAAAATAAACACACTTGTGCAGAAATGTAATCTAATGTTTTTATAAACAATGGCATGAATACTCATTGCTTACCAGCGCTTCCATGTTTCCATTCGTCCCCCATGTTTCAACACCAGTCACCGTAGGAATGGTAGAGATGGAGGGAGTGACTCTACAAAAACAAACATACACTAATGGGTTAATTTGTTTTTTCCTGGAGTAAACTGTATTGTTTTAAATCGAACCATTAAAACTCAACTTACACGCTGTCCCACAGCTCTATAAAGGAGGACTGGCTCAGCAGGGGCTGGCTCAGTGACAAATTTTCAAAATCTTGCTCTTCCATCATTTAATTTCCCCCTTTCCCAGCGGAGAGAAAATATGGAAGAGCCAAGACGCCTGCGTACGGAGGGGAACAAGAGGAAGAGAGAATTAGTGTTAGACTAACGAGGTACGTAACATCAAGATCTCTGCCAAACCCTCCATTTGACTAGTTCCCTCAACGCTACTGAAGTAGTGTATATAACTAATATTTTGGGCAACCATTAGTTATACAATTTAAGCTTCAGTAGGTAACTTCTTTTTAAAAAAATCCACCGGGTTTGAGCAAAAAAACAATCAGAGTCAATAAAGATAGTTGTTTGTAGAGTCTCACTCCCGGGTCGTTAAATACTGATCCTGGGAATGAGACAACAATCAACCATCTTAAAATCTGCCAACCCAATGAGTCTTTCTTCTTGACTCTGATCCAGGCCTGGTGGATTCTTGCAAACGCAGAAAAGAGCGCCACAACAAGTCAGAGAAAGCTGATTATCACAGGTTATCGGTTTCATGAACTACTATTAGAAAACATTTAAAGTTTCAAACATAACAAAGAGTTATTTTTATAAAGGGTTACCTACTGCAGCAAATTCTGATTGAATTATTTTAGCCTATAAAAAATAAAAAAAAAGACAGAAAAAGCCTAAAGTGACGTTTCTAAATAGTTTATGTCCAAAAACATCCAAACATATTTGACTTCTAATGACTTAAAAACAATAATATAAGTAAGTCCACAGATTTAAGAGGCTGGGACCAGGGAATGACAGATTTAAGTATTGATAAATGGCCAATTAATCGATCATAAAGCCTTGTTTGGTGCCACACAGGAAATGCGGGTTGAAGTTAAGAAGAAATAAATAGTTAGGCCTCGTTTTCCCTCCCTGAGAACTGCTGACTAATGTTAACATTATCTTGTCTAAACTACTGTTTAATAAAACACAAACTACCATAAAGACAGCCATGTTTCACACACACATACAGTTTTAAATTAAACCTAGTTAAGTGACTTCACAAGCAGCCAAACAAACACAACACCATTCATCCTGCCGACGTTAGCTCGCCTCCATTTTCTGTCACGCTTTGAGGCCTAGCTGCACAAACTGAATGAAGCTAGTGAAGTTAGCTCCCTTCGACCGTTGAGTCTCTACTTTTGACAATAACTCGACATTTATAAACTCAACTACAAGTCAAAGTGTGAGTGGAGGCGAATAACTATCGACTGTGTTAACAAGGTTTCGGCTACACTTTATAGCGCACAGCCGTTGTTCGTGTTAACCGTTAGCATACCAAGCTAAAAACGTTAGCGCTACGTCCGGGGGTCGAACCGCCGTCAAACTTTCCTTTATCGGACAAATACGCGGCTCTCGGCTCTGCTGCTCTAACGAAAGAGGGGGCCGTACGACCACACAGCTACCTTGTATGTCCCGCTGCTGCTGCTCGACAGAGATGAGTCAGTGGTGACTCGGGGAGAGGAGCAAAACAAACAAACAAACACACAGCCGATAAAGTCTAAATATTTTGAGGCACCGCGGAGCACGTTGTCGGGGATTCCCACAGAACGGGGAAGAGGAGAGGGGCGCGTTATTTAACCCCGACGAACCGTCCAATCACAGAGCGTCCTGCTTCTGACGTACGAAAACGCAACGTCGCGAAAGACGACTGCTGCGTTCAAGGACCAGCGTATAACTCCAGACAGCTGTATTGGATGTGGCTGTGTATTAGTACTGTACATCTACTTCAGGGGGTTAAGATTTGTTTATTTAGTGCTACTCAGGCTATAGATTAACGTGTTTTTATTTGTTTTAGTGCTTGTTTGGAGAATAAGCAATACTATTTGATGTGGTACTGCCGCAGTAAATTTATGCAATACTTAGGACTTATTACTTACTATTTATACATATTTTATATTATATTGCCATTATACATTACTGTTGTATAAAGGGCTGTAGAGCTTGAATCTAAGTGTCGCATTTAGACTCTAAACCACTTATTATGGACTTTTCTCATGTTGCTAAACTTTAGATTTACTTAATTTTATTGCCCTTTTTTCTAACCAAATAAAAAAAAAAGGCCAGGGACTGGTGCTAACTGTGGGCCAGGACAGACCGCAATATTGTATGTGATGTTTGCTTCAAATAAAGCTGACTTGACTACAAAAAACTTCAGTAACCTAACATAGACCTACTTCTGCTGAGCACCTGAAGGCAACATGATGACGTGACGAGGAACTGCTGACTGAGTTTTATCCACACTGACGTCATGCAGGGTGATATCAACATAAATGTCCACTTGTGTTTAATGATACTATAAAATAATTAGAAAACCCTCCAAATTTTTAATAAACTGTTATATATATGCAAAATAACAAATTACCAGACTCAGGATGATAGAAACTGTGTTGACCCTGTTCCCCTGAAGGATCTATTATGTGTCCAGATGTTGACACAGTAATTTAAGGTGTACTAACCCCATCAACAAGCTGTTGTTGTTGTCCAATGAAGAAGATGTATCTCCAATTACAATATTTTCCCAATAATTACTAAACTCAAAAATGCAGCAGTCAGTTGTTGTTTTAGTTCCTGTAAAGCTGACAAAGGTTTTCATTCGACTACAGCGATTTGTGTTTGAGTTTGTCTTTGAGGGCTGAACCCACATTACACCCCTGCTTCTTTCTCTCTCCAGGGAGGTCAGAGGTCAGCTTTGAAGTGGCGTCCCTGGAGCGGGCAGGGTCACAGTCTCACTCGAGGACTGACAGGGATGTTTTCCTCCTGCGTGGTTTAGGACAGTCCTACCTTAATGCTGTAGATAGAGTTTAAAGATCCCCTCCACACATGTTTTAAAATATATATATAAAGTACTCTACTTTAATGCTTAAATTTTGTGCTCCACGACTTAATTAATAAATGACATGAAATAATTACATTTCTTTTTTTTTTGGTAAACAATACGACTTCACCATGGCAACATCACCATCATGCTTGTAGATAGATAGATAGATAGATAGATAGATAGATAGATAGATAGATAGATAGATAGATAGAATAGATAGATAGATAGATAGATAGAAGAAAAGATAGAAGATAGATAGATAGAAGATAGATAGATAGATAGACTTTATTAATCCCCGAAGGAAAATTGGATCGTTATAGCAGCCAGGTACATTAAAATACAATAAAATACAATAGAATAAAATACAACAATAGAATAAAATACTTGGATAGAAAATTTAAAAAAAGTATAAAAGATAAAAAGGTAGGTAAGTTAGTTGCAAGATGGTGGTACTAGTACTGATGACATGATGGTAGTGGGGTAATTGTTAATAACAGTATATAATATATATATATATTAATAATATTTATAATAATATAATAATAATAATATGTATATACAATATGATGACTGAACAGATATACATGTATACACATAGATATTATACATTAATATTGATATAGTGTAAACATTGTGTAGTTTTTCCTGAATCCATGTGAATGCAGCTGTATGTGCGTTGTAAATTGAACCAGGATTGGTTTCCAAGCTATTTGTGATGTCACAAAAAAATCTGATTGTTTAATGAGCATAGAGAAACTTTCTACTTTGAGCAGATGAATGTGAAAACATCCTTCTGTAGAGTAAAAGCTTAAACATTCAACTGTAGGATCAATAAGAAAAACACATTTCTGTGTGAAGGAGGTCTTTAAAATGGTCAGTTTCACACTGTTTAATGATTTTTATAATCTGCTCGAACATGCTGGATGACGTCGCCTCTCATCACCTTTCAAATGCCCCTTTGCTGATTAGATAAACACCAACTGGGACCAGAAACTCTGAGCAGGACCTCCTCGAGGAGCCTGCAGCTGTGTCGGACCACGCTGCTGGTATCCTCTCCTGAACTGGCAAGAGCCTCATCAAAAGAGCGTTCTCGTCTGTCTGGGTGCGTGGCGGCTATCGGTGCCACTTTGGGGCTAGGTGGCTATTTGACCTTTGAGTGAATGTGATGATGGTGCCAGCGAGTCCACTATGAACCCGATCCCGGTGGCACTGCATATAGATACAATAGTGAGGTCTAAGAGAACAAGACCAGGGCAGAGAGGGAGAAGAGACTTTGCAGGATTACTGTTGCACCAGAATATCGGACTAATGTAACATGTAATCTGATATTTTCTTGTAGTGTGCACGTCATGAGGCAGAACAAGAAGCTGCATGATGTGTGTGGGTGTGTTTTGCTTTCCAGTGGTTACCAAGGCTACAGGGATTCAGTCCAGAATACACCAGAGAGCTTCATACACGTATAAGAATTAATTTTTCACAATTAATCTGGTAGGAAGATCTTTCTTAAAACAGATTGACCTTCGAATTTGTTCGAGACTGACAAAGTTTCTGTATCTTGTTTTAAAGGACCAAATACATTTTTTGCTAGTTTTTGACAGTCTGTCATTTATAAAATACATTTATTTACTTTTTGAGTGTTAGATGAGAAGATTGATACCAAACAAACTCTGTATGGTAAATGTAAGGCTACAGTCAGCATATTGCTAATTATATTTTGGTTATTCTAATAAACTGGCACTTCTCTTTTTAAACTTTGTGAAATGACGGTTGATATTATGCAGTTTATCCAACCTTTTCACTGCATCCTGTCACATAATGTTACATTATTTATGGAGCAGCTAGTTGATTAACCCAGAGGAGTGACACTTTAATATATAATGTAATGTACAGACATGGTATCTGTACAATAATCCCCATCACTGACCTTTATGTCGGAGGTTTTTGAACATATGATTTCACATTCAGTGTGTTGCCTGTCACACGCTGACACTAACCATACAGTGCAACACACCTGCCATCCATCACAGGACTCAGTTTACTGGAACATGATTTTGAACCAGCTGACCCCACCAACCACACAAACATACACAAACACACACAAACACACACACACACCAACATGTTATGACAAGGAGGAACAGTATTTACATGGGCTGCTCTACTTCACTTGGGTGCAGAGGGCAGTCACATTGTGTGTGTGTGTGTGTGTGTGTGTGTGTGTGTGTGTGTGTGTGTGTGTGTGTGTGTGTGTGTGTGTGTGTGTGTGTGCGTGACTTTTTGTTTCAGATAACAGTAAAACACACACTGGCTGACATCTCCAGTTTGGGGACAACACAGGTGACATTTTGCTTTATGAAATAGGGCTGAAAGGTGTTTTTGGTAAGAAGATATTAACTGCATGGAGCAAGGTTGTGTGTTTAAGCTCCTTTATAGTATTTTACAAGTCTGTATTTGTAGTTATATCATTGTTCTTGGCTCTCCCTGTATGAATTCATGTGATACTTTTTGGAAATGTAATACAATCATCTCTGTCTGCCCCCTGGTTGCGCACATGAACCCTTAAACTATGTTGGTAGGGGCTCTACGCCACTGTTCTGATGGTGTAAAGTGTCTCTACATTTAGTCAGAGTCACACACACACACACGACTGTGCTTGGGGCCCCTGGCTTTGGATGAGAGGGTGTCAGGTTCTGCCTCTCTTTCTTCAATGTGCGTATGAGGGCAGGAAAAGGAAAAGGGCTCCAAGGAGAGAGTGGCGTGAGGTGGGGGTGTGTCTGCAAGGGGTGGGCTTGAATCATTTGATTGAGAGATGTGGAGCGGATATCTTTCCACTGAGCTCTTTGGCAGATCTGTACTTTTCCCGCCCAGTGCAACCCTCCCACAACACACCCCCTAATCTCCGCCTTGAACACATACCGTCACTCCCGACAAACTTTCCCTAACCACACCTACACTACTGACTCAGGTGGCACAGCCCAAAATTAGGGCCCACCTGTTGCCTGTAAGCTTTGTTGTGTGCAACAGAGGGGGGGAGGGTTTGTGGAACGGAGTAAGCTATGGTGTGTGACCCCTTTGGCATGTGATCTGAAATAGAAAGGGATTTATGGCTGTTGGGAAGACAGACAATGGCAGCCAGGGCGTCAAAGACGGGCCCCTCTTTGCTGCCCATGAGAAATGTTGAGTCACAGCTGGTGGCATGTTGAACTCTGTCTCGGGTTCGTCTAAGGTCCAACACCTGTGCAACGATGTAACCTCCATTATTTTACCTTCTACAGATGATGCATCACAGAATTTGTGGGTAAAAAATGTGGTAATTCAATCAAATGCTACATCTTATGGAGAAAATAAAAGAGTAAGATAGATCCTTTGTTGCAGCTACAGTAGAGAGTGTATAATTCTTTTAAAGGCCAGTCTGCATTATGTAACACGGCTCATTAAAGTGGGACCTAAGACCAAATTTGGCCCTCAGCAAACCTCTGGCTCTTGAGCTCCAGACACTGATGAATTATTGTTGATTCAAAGAGGAATCTTAAAATGTAATCACAGCTCTCTCACTTTGCTTCATCTCTTGCCCCACAATAAAAACCAGACCCTCTTGTCTGTAGGAGTAAGTTCTCTGTTGCACAGCGGGGGTCTTCTTTCCTCACACATGCTCTCTGCCTTCAGCCAATAATAGTTAAGGTCAGGGGAGCTTCCTGCTTGTGTCTCGACCTCTGCTGCACGACCTCAAGATCAGCCAGAGGCCCAGTGGGGAGCCCCACCTCCCTGCCCCTCTCGGTACAGAGAGAGGCGTGCACGTGGGTGTCACTCTATCCCAGCTGCACGGACACAACACAAAGTACAAAGAAGCGAGCACACCACGCACCTGACGGATCCCTTTGGGTTTCTTCTTTTGGATATAACTTTTACCGTGCGGGTTTATTTGGTGCTGAAGTGCTAACGTTTGAAGTTGGGACTTGTTGTCCTTTTGGGGGAGTTTCACGTGTCTGCATTTGGCACCAGACGCATCTGTCATCGACTGACACTGGGTGCCTGGAGCTGCCAAAGTCATGCCGGCCGGGTTTCAGCAACTCGGAGGGGAGGTAATTTTCTTCTTGAGAGATTTATAGAGTTTATAAATGTGGTTGGGCTTATTTGTTTTACTCTCTTAACTGATTTGATGAATGGTAGGCTGTAGGAAGAGCCGGTATTTTTTGTCTTACTCCGTGCGCATTTCCCGTGCGTATTTTATTTGGAGAGATTTTACGCACGGGTTTATCTCCGTCGTACATAAAAAGTGTAAGAGAAAATACACGCCTTGCTTGGCCGAATTGCAGTTTGTCTCATACAATCCAACAACTAAATACAAACTCGTTGATGAAGCTCGTTGAATTATTCTGACATTTTAAATGTTATAAAATAAGATTCTTCTCATTTCTGCCATCTCTAAAACATTTCGTGTAGTACATTCGTTGAAAATAAAGCAGTGCTTTACCTAGAGTCTAAAATAATGAAAAAATTAAGAATAATGATAATTAATAATAATAATGGCCTTTGTGACAACCAGTAACTATATGTGGTAGTTTAGGGAGAGAAATAATCAGCCCTGATCTGAACGAGCTTTGTTAGTCCTTATTTAGTCCCGAGTAGTGACCTTGACCAGCTAAATATCTGAGTTTACAGGTCAGAGCTTCATACTGTGGGTTTTTTGTAGGCCACCTAGTTTGACTGGTTCAGTTTCCCCACCCTCATAAACAATGCCTGTGTTGTGTGCTCCCTCTAGCTCTTTCTGAGAAATCATTTCTAGGTCAGATGGATGTGTGGATCACTCCTCTGATTCTGGAGAGTTTAACTCTGGAAACAAGAGAGAGTGGACTGCTACTGATGTGTGTGCAGAATGCAGAGGGATGTTCAAGGGATGTGGGAACTTCTATTAGCTCAGACGTTTTGGCTTCGATGGAAAAAAAATCCCTTGAGCAACTCAAACAAAGCAAAAAGCAAACACACACTATGAGTTCTGTAGTGAGACCCTCTAGTGTATCTTATATTAAAGATTTGTTCAAGATAAGTGAAAAGAAAATGAATTACTGAGCATAACCTTTAATGAAATGCAGGTGACATTAAGTGTAATAGAGTATAACTGGCTGCTTCTCATGTTTTACCTTTTCAGTTACAAGGACATGTGCACACACACACACACACACACACCCTGTTGTTTTGGTCACTGAATACTAAACAGCACTTATCTAGAGACTCAACACAGCAAGGTCAAGACACAGTGTTACAGATGGACGTTAGAGCAAAAGTAAACATCTTTAAGAGGTTCCATCATTATTTAATGTACATTAGGAAATAATACACATTTTTCAAGTAAAAAAAACATGATTCTGTTCAAATTGAGAACAAAACTTCACTTTAAACTTTTAGTTTAAACTTTTAGTTTAGAGTCACATCACATTGTTGTTATCAGATGGCCCACATCATTAAAATGTCAACTTCACAGGAAACCACGATGGGAGTTTGTTTTTCTGTTTATCCAACAGGTCTTGAAGCATTTCATAAATCCTCCAGAAGCGTTTAAAAACCACCATAAAAATCAGCATGTTTTTATGTTATAGAGTTTTGTCCTCCTCCAGCACTGAGCTGCTAGGAAACTACTCTGTCAGTATGAAATGACTCTCTGAGGTTTAAATACACTTTGCTGGAGGGGAAGACCTCATCTCCCCAAGGTCATCTCTTCTGTCACCGTGGAGACAGGTGCCCGTGGCCTGATGGGAAACCAGAGGGGAGTTAAAGTTCAGGCGTCAACAGTAAAGCAGCCTGTGAAGTCATGGACTGTGATGAAGAGATTGTCTCTCATCAGGATCACAGTTATATATAGTTGATGTTAGTGGAGTAGAGCTGAAACCAATCCCAGGAGTCCACTTAAGCTCTGTTATTATTTGCCATAATTAAACACATTTCTCAGCATTACTCACTGTTCTGATAATAATATATATATATTTTTAACATGTTTCTCTATGTGTGTGTTTCTCCTGCAGACAGTGACGGGAACCTTTGTTCTCTCAGTCTTCACTGCCGTCCTGGGATCTCTGGAGTTTGGGTACAACATCGGTGTCATCAATGCACCCCAGAAGGTAAAAAAAATGAAGCACAAGGCCATGGATTCAAGACCCCATCAAATGTCAGACAGAGATATTTAACCAGACGTCAACTCATTTCATTTATTTATTTATAAGGACAACATGAATCAACATTTCTGTAAATGTACAGCTGCTAGTTGGCTCATTATCAACTGCAGTCCATAAACGAGATGGTCTTTTTTATGTGTGTTTTTGGGCTTTTATTGCCTTTAAACTGGCTTGGGGCTACTGAGTAGGAGTAGGGCCAATTCAGCATTCCAGTACTATAAAAAATACTAACGGCATACTTCACAGTTTCTCTACATTTTTATATAATAATTTTATATCATCTCAAATTAATTATTATAATCAGAAACTGCTCTCTTCTTATTAAGTGTCAACATGAACTTTTAAACACCTTTTTTAAAATAGAATTGTGTTTTCATTGTAATTGTATATGAATGTGTGACAGCAACAGCAACAAAACAATAAATCCTTCAAGACAACACACAACACAAGCCGGGCAGAGCAACAGGAGGCAACAAAACATCAGTATACAATAATGCAGCAACAAACTCCTTTATAATCATATACACTATATAACCATGCAAGCAACACAAAGTGACAAAACACAGGCATAAAGAGCAGCAATAAACAGTCGTCATGGATAAAATGCAAGAGTCAATATTGTTAGTAAAACAGTAATATACAACTAACACACAAACTATTCAGCACAGAGTTAAGAGACACAATTATTAAAGAAAATACTAGATTTATTAATAAAATACTAGTAGCTCACTAAGCTCATCTGTTTCCTTATTTTACGAGGCAGTGCGTTTGACACCACAACATCCTTCTTCTTGAACTCACGTAGCCTTCTAATACAAATACTGTATGTGCTGTACAGTATATATTTATAGAGGCACAGCAGTTTTGAAGACCTGACTTGCTCTGGCTATAAACCATGTCGCTGTCTCATATTTCAGCCACATCTGGTGTTCCAGCACGTTTGGGTACTCTATGTGAGAAATGTATGTAATACTGTGTGATTTATGACTGCCTATATCACATATACTCTTTTATCAGGCTGGAGAATGTATTGCAGAACAAATACCTAATTCAATACTTTAATCTGTCTATTAACACAAAACAGTCAGGTGTTGTTTGGCACATTGTGTAACACGTCCAGCGTCAGTCAGAGAGATGAATGGAAGTCAGGTGTGTTGCTCCTGACTGGGCTGATGGTGTTCAGGCATCTGGTGATGACTCTTGACTACAAACGTGACACAGCTGACGTAGTTTCACAGAGACGCTGAAACCAGAATGGAAGCCGCTGTTTTAATGTGTGTGTGTGTGTGTGTGTGTGTGTGTGTGTGTGTGTGTGTGTGTGTGTGTGCGTGTGGTGTGTGTGTGTGTGTGTGAGACATTCGGAGACAGTTCATATACAGAATAAATTGCTCTGGTGTACAGGAAAGTTGTAAACCCCTTGATTTATAGTTTATGACCTGTAGTTTATCCTTTTATTTCTACACTGTGTATGCTCCATAAGGATTTCCTCCTGTTATTTTTACTTTACTGTGAAAAAGAAAAGTATTGAAGCTTGATACCCAGTCAGGGCTGTTGCAGAGCAAGTAAATCTTCTTCTGATGGAAAAGGTTATTTCTGGGGGTCCTTTAAAGGTATGTTACATTACTTTTAGTAATATGTTCTGTATCTTATTTACAAATCCTGATTCTAAATTCTAGTTATCAGGGTTTCATGCTATGTGGGTTACCTTAACAATGACAAAATACACACTTAATACCTAACCTTTCCTTGTTTCTCATATATTTTTCTCCTGTTTCACCCCTAAAGAGCAGCAAGACACCCCCTATTGATCTGTGTCTTAACGTATCAAAATAACATTAACAATAATCACCCAATCTCCCCTCTGTGCCTTGTGCAGATGATCGAGCAGGACTATAATGCGACATGGTTGCAGCGGTATGGAGAACCCATCCCCAGTGGGACCCTCACCTCCCTCTGGTCTCTGTCCGTGGCCATCTTCTCCATCGGTGGCATGCTGTCCGCCTTCTGCTTGGGCTTCGTCTCCGAGTGGCTGGGCAGGTAGGGAAACACTCTGGATGGGGCACACTCTTATTTAAGTGTTTCCACCAGAATTGGGAGTTTATATTTTGCTTGTGAACTCAAACTTATTAAAACGTTTGAAAACATTATGTGCTCAAGACTACATGAAATTCTAGATAAAGGTGCTATTTCAGTGGTTGCACAATTTACCAAAATACCCAGTAAAGCACAAATATTCCACCCAAGAGCCATTTTTTAAAAAGTTTTATAACCCACCCGTGGGTGGTCACAAAATAAATCTAAGGTGTTATGAGGCAGTTAACAGGACAAAAAAAAAACCATTTGCTTAGACAATAATTAAGAAATATGTCAGTGGCCAACTCTATGAGTCATCATACAGCAACGTCTCCTTTCCACCTCTGCATGGATCCAAAATGGATCCCAACCTCCAGTCTCTTGTCACTAAGGGGGAAACTCTGCCCACAATGTTCCGTGTCGACCCAGTTTCCATCTGTAACCTGAGCTGGACTGCAGCCCACAGCTTCCACTGGCTGAAAGTGGATCTTTACAGAGCTGGCAGCACTGGGTCAGGAGGGGTGTGAGGAGGAGTGAGGGTCGGTTTGTGGCAGCGTTCCACCATGGGTGCGCTCAGGACAAGGTCCTCCTAAACAAATGTATTGTTACTTCCCTTTGGTGTTTGAACTTCACTGTGCAGAATGATGTATGTGCAGAGTTGCTCACATTCCTCTGCTGAAAGTGGAAAGTTTCTCTCTTCTTACCTTAAATCTCAGTCTAATTGATTGAAGATTTTCTGTCTTCACAACTAAATTATATAAAGTGTCAGTGGTCTGGAAGCCAATCAGGATCCAAAATGCAACTTACACAAGTGTGTGGAAACTTGAAACATGTAATGCACATACACTGAGATTGGACTTTAAGTAGGAGACATCTTGAGTCCAGCAGTTAATTCTGAAATAAAAAATGATCTGTATGAAGATTATTAATAAATATTCAAATATATATAATTTATCTGTGGATTCTGGGTTTTTTAGTGGGATAGAAAGAGCAGATGCCATTTTTGGAATTTTAAATTACATGTTGTATAACATGTCTGGGGGATCTTTAATTTAATATCTTGATGAAGCTATTTGGTATAGGTGGCCCCTGGTTTGAACCAAATGCCTGCCTCTGTCAATTTGTTGCACAACATTAGCATAACTTTTTGGCACGACTCATAATGATCATAATCTAAAAAATAACTCTAAATGAAACTGAATAATAGCAAATTACACTGCACTGCAGACACTCAAGGCTTTAAGGTTGTTTAAGGATAACTACTAATGTCAGTCAGGGATTAAGGAAGCAACTAACTAAAGCCTTACATGTTTTTGTATGACACTGCCCTCTGGAGGCTGAAATATCTTTCCATGTGTTGTGCACATATAAGCAGAGCTAGACAGAAATAATCCGTGAAGTGAAATATCATTGTCAAACTTACTATGAACACACCAGCCTCTTTCTCAGGATATTTATGCATCTTGTGTTATTTTTACAAAAAGCCCCTTCAGCAATGAAATCTGATTCTCAAGTTAATTTACTATTAACAGTGTTTGAGCTACAGTTAACCTCCTGGATGATGATGATATCTGAGACTCATGGTTAATGAAATATATATATATATTAGATGGGATTCAGAGTGAGAATGTGTAACATCTTTTCCAGGAGGAAAGCCATGCTCATAAACAACTTGTTCGCCTTCATTGGTGGAAGTCTGATGGCGTTGTCCAAGCTCTGCCGCTCCTTTGAAATGATGATCCTCGGACGCTTTATCATCGGTGCCTACTGTGGTGAGCCTGTATTCTTTTGCTGTTTTGCAGTCAGTCATCTCCTTCACATCTGGTAGAAAGTTCCTGTCTCTTATCCAACTTTTCCTCTGTGCAGGATTAGCATCAGGCTTGACACCGATGTATGTGGGAGAGATAGCTCCCACAAGTCTGCGAGGGGCACTGGGCACGCTGCACCAACTGGCTATAGTCACTGGTATTCTCATAGCACAGGTGTGACAGCGCAGATAATAAAACCTCTCTTCTGTTTGGACAAAGTTAAAATGTTAAAATCATCAGAAAGAATCTTCAAAAATAGTCTGAAATTAAAATATGTGGTTAATTTATGAGAAAATGTCTAGAACCACCATGTTCCCTGGAGTTTAATGTTTGATATAAATATTTTGTAATAGCCTTTTCTGGAAATGTTTTATATATTTTAAAATCGTATGTCTTTACACCTGATCCTTCTCCGTGTGCAGATCCTGGGTCTGGAGGTGTTACTGGGCAGTCAGGAGTTGTGGCCAGTCCTGTTGGGTTTAACTGTCGTGCCGACTGTACTTCAGATGTCATTTCTGCCTTTCTGCCCCGAGAGCCCCCGCTTCCTCTACATCGTCCGCTGCCAGGAGCACCAGGCCAAGAGAGGTGAGTACTTCATACTGGTCTGAAGACATCTTTAAGGTCAAAGCTAAAGTGGTCCAGCACACAGAAAGTTAGCAGCTTTAGTTTGTATAACAGATTTCTTCAAAAATGATATCTTCAATCAGTCCAGTCACCTCATGCAGTATTTTGAAGGTCTATTATTTTCCTCCTGGCTCACTTGTTTCTGTGGATTAAGTTGCAGTTGTTGGGACATTTTACTGACATTTCTTGTTGTTGATGTTGTTGAACTTTGACCACAACCGTTTAAATTTTATAAATTAAGTGCTGCAGTGGATTTAAACCAACTTGTTTGTTCTAAAAACAAGAGAGGACATTAACTCACCTGAAGATATTTGTGGGGGGGGGAATCAACTCCTTCAGTCTTACTTATACTGCAAAGACAAAACAAGATTGTCAGGTTTATTACACTATCTAATCGCTCACTGTACAGTGCCTTGCTATATAAGTACTCTCACCTTACGCAACATTTATGGGGCTGAAAGTACCAAAACATGTGTCTATAAGATCTTAAGTTGGCCCCATAGAGCTTACGTTGCTTCAAGCTTTGAAATTGTGGCTGAAACTCTAATATAACATACACACACCTCAACTCCTTACACGCCTCCTTTGTGCAGGCCTGAGGAGGCTGACGGGTAGGCAGGAGGTCGGCGACATGCTGGCAGAGATGAAGGAGGAGAAGAGGAAGATGGAAATGGAGAGGAAGGTGTCCATCCTGGAGCTCTTTCGCTCTCCACTGTACCGCCAGCCCATCATCATTTCTATCCTGCTGCAGCTCTCCCAGCAGCTGTCTGGGATCAATGCAGTGAGTCAGGGGGGTTTAAACTTAATTAGTTAAAGTCATGTTTTTCTTCGTGAAGTGAATCAGTGCAGTGTAATACTAACATAAGCATAATCTGTTTACCCCTCTGGCCAGATTTTCTACTACTCCACCAGTATCTTCATAAAGGCAGGAGTCCAGAGTCCAGTCTATGCCACCATAGGAGCAGGCGTAATAAACTGTGCCTTCACCGTGGTCTCGGTCAGTAATCAAACCAACATGCCTTCATCTTAGGCTTTTTGATGTGCTCCCCCTCTCCTTCCTTATAAAAGCATTCAAGTATAAACTGTTTTTGTAAATTTAGTATGATAAAGAGTCCTGCTATGCACCAAAGTGTATCTCTATTACTGTTTAACATTGTTATCAAAGAGCAAATAAGATAACACGGCAGGCTGGTTTTGCCTTTCTCTCGTGCCTGCCTCTCAAACACTCCTGCATCCAAGTAGGTCAAGTTTGGTTTGGCAGGTCAAGATGTTTCAATGTCATTAAATGGGTCGGAAAGCGGGATTTTTAGCCATGCTAGCCCTATGGATCTCGGGGTGTATAAATGTTGGTCTCTTTGGTCGCTCCACCTCTTTGGCCCAGACTAAATGATCTCAACATTTAGATGGATTGTCATGAAATCTGGTCGAAACAGTTATGACTTTTTTATCTGGTGCCATCAATCATCATTTCAGAGTTTTAAATTGGCCAAAACTCTGGTTTATGACATGCCTGTAAAAATAATGACATTCTTATCAGCCTCAATTAAAGTCGGAGTTTGGTGCTAATACTTTTACATGCTGAACTAAGATAGTGAACATGGTAAACATTATACCTGCTGAACATCAGCATGTTTGCAATGCCACTGTTAGCATGCTGATGTTAGCATTAACAAAGCTACTAGGAATGCTATGAGCTCTTAGTCTTCTTTAAACAATGAATTATATTTCAGTACAAACTAGTTGTACAGTTAACTTAAGTACAATCTGTAAGCCGACTGAGGATAACATCTCATCTCTGTTTCCGCATTCTCTTGTTATTAACAGCTCTTCCTGATAGAGAGGATGGGTCGGCGGACGCTGCACATGCTGGGACTTGGTGGGATGTGTATCTGTGCCGTCATCATGACCATGGCTCTCGCTTTATTGGTCAGTCACACAAAGATGCAAGCGCTCTGTACTGTTATGGGAGTTTTCTCTACAATCCTCTGAACCCTTTTTATCTCCGACCTGATAGGACAGCGTTCCTTGGATGAGCTACATCTGCATGCTGTCCATCTTTGGCTTCGTGGCCTTCTTTGAGGTCGGTCCGGGTCCAATCCCTTGGTTTTTCGTAGCTGAGCTGTTCTCTCAGGGTCCAAGGCCGGCTGCCATGGCTGTGGCGGGCTTTTCCAACTGGACTGCCAACTTCATCATCGGCATGGGCTTCCAATATGTTGCTGTGAGTATTCTTTAGCAGATAGTTGTGGATTTCCAGCACAATGATGAGTACCCCATTCAAGTGTCCAAGGTCTAGTCCTCATCCTGTTGTTCCAATCCTTCCCCAGGACCTTTGTGGGCCATACGTCTTCCTGATCTTCGCAGTACTCCTCCTCTTCTTCCTCATCTTCACATTCTTCCGGGTGCCAGAGACACGGGGCAAGACCTTCGACCAGATTGCAGCAAACTTCAATGAGCGCTCAGTGGGAGGAATGATGGATATGGACATGGACATGGACCTGGACAAGCCCAGCACCGAGCTGGACTATTTGGGGGAGGAAAGCATCAACTGAGGAGTCCCTGCCTGGAGAGATATGGAACTGAGTACAGCTTGGGATGAACTGTGTATGTGGGCCCGACTTTTCTGACATGTATATTGAGGTCAATTGTTGTATTCATATAGATTGTGGTGCCAAAGCAGTGTTAAAGGTGTGTTTTGGAATTGTCCTTTGCTGGTACCACTGCACTATGAGGTTACAAATTGAGCCTTGACAAAAGGCTTAAACCCTATGGAGTAAGAGTTGACTACTGTAGTTTCAAGGTATAAGATGCACATAAGAACAAAGTTTTTGGACTGTTGAGGCATTGACTGCCAACGTGGTAGGATTTTATTCCATGGCGATGCACTCAGTTGCAATATTGACAGACGGAGGTGGAAAGACTTTGGAATTCCTGCACTTTAACTACAAAGACATCCAAAGTTTTCGGAGTTTGAAGGTAAAAGCCAACATAACATAGGATATATAGCCATTGAGTTAAGTATGCTTGCCTATTTTGTACCAAAGCTGGGAACACAAACTAAATGCCTAAAGACTGAAACGCATTTAACTGATGAACTGAACAGAATAGTACGTCTGAAAGTTGTAAAATAAATCCAACGTTTCCACTTACAGTAACTTGGGCCGGGTATTAAACAAATACTTTTTTGGTACCAACTGAAATGTTTCCATAACATTCAGGAAAATTGTCAAGTACAGAAATCATCAAATGCTTGACCACATTTGTTACCTTTTTAACTTATTCTTTGATTTGGAGCACCCTGGTAGCTCACCTGGTAGAGAGCGTGTACCCAACCATCATCCCCTACCATTTCTGGTCACTTTCTTGCAAAATTCCAGAAAAAAAACACCAACAATTTATTCTTTAATCACACAATTTAAAATTAAAAAGATCATTTTAATTTATTTAGGCAAAATTCTCATATGAGTGCTCAGAAATAATCTCTGAGCAGGTCCTCTTTCACAGAGGCTGCCATGTTTCTACAGTAGCCCAGAATGGACAAAACCAAACACTGGCTCTGCTTAGGGCCTTTTGTGAGCTTTTTGCAGCCACTTGGAAGCCTGAGCTGTATTCAAATGGTTGCAACCTGCAGCTTCACCACTAGATGTCACTGAATCTTACACCCTGGTCCTTTAAGAAATATTAAAGGATTTTAATTTTAATTAAAATGTCAAGCAATACCAAGCCCTGATAACTGTCCAAGGAGTCCTTTTAATCTTTTATTACCAAAGTGGGCTGTCAACATGTAGTGTGTTCCCCGCTAAGGCAAACTGCTATATTACAAAGTATTTTTCTGATCATGAGAAACTCATTGCACAACCTGCAGAAATGCTACTTTTAAACAAACAAAAAAAATCTATTTTAGTACTTCATGTGTACATATAGTGTGTCATTTGGTTGTTGATATTTAAGGGTATGAGGGTCTAAAAGTTTCAATTCTTTATGCACTCCAGCAGGTGTTTGGTTTTGTAAACAGAAGCCCGATACTATACTAGAGCAAGACGTGCAATCAGAGGGCTGCCTGTAAAGAGTAGTTTTGTTTTTTTAAAAATCACACAATCATGTTTGTGCATTTCTCTTGACATCTGTCATGTGTGCTGTTTGCTGTCTATTCTTTAATGGTGTGTATCACTACCTTCTGAGGATTTGTACTGAGATTGTTCAGAGAGGACCTGTAATTTGTATACAGTGAATATTGATGCTGTGGTCAAGTGTGACTGAAAGGATGCAAGTACTGTAAATAATGTTACTAAAAACACCTGTTAAAGCCTCCATTGCTTTCAAAATACCACTAGAAAACTGATTTAATATCAAGTAAACCAATTTTAAAAACAAAATGTAAATAGTCAAAAGCAGTATCTTCTAATTCATTGTCAGACAAGAAATAAGGACTGAATCCTGAGATTTGCAAACATGATTTATTAATTAGCATTTTAAGTATTGACATTGCACATAATCCCCTCCAACGAAACGCACACACAAATAAGTAAAACAAAAAATAAGTTTTTCATCAATCTATCCTCAACTGAGGAGATGAAGGGAGTAGTATGTTTTAGGAATTGATTGAGGTGGTAACAGAACTAAACTGACTCCCATAATGCACCACCAACCTCACACATGCTTGGTTTTCCCCTCTTCAACCAAATTAAAAAAAGCTAAATAAAAATCAAGGCTGGTTCCTCTATAAACTACTTCATGTGTCCCATCTAGGCAATTAAAAGGAAAATAGTTTTTCAAGGGGGGTTGGAATAACTGGGCTACCAAGCAGATTGTCTATTCCCATTTTTCTTTTTAAAGATGTACTTTCAATCTTATAAATATGCACCCACCACCCACCTGTATCCCCCTTCTTCCCTTCCTCGTCCCTCTGCAAACGCCAGTGTCTAGACAGGACAACACAAGACAGGATGAGAGGGGGGGGAAGAGGCACGAGGGATGACAGCAAGGTGGGGTGGGTTGGAGGATGGGGGGAGTGCAGGGAGGGGAGAGCAGTGCATGTGTTCTGAAATAGGTCGAGTCCTCCAACCCTAGGACCTATGAAAGACAAAGAAATAAGGAAAATAAAAAAACCCAAGGGAGACAGACAGTAAAGAAACAAAGACAATAAACACATCTATCCCTGAAATAAAGATTCATTTCACTCAAAAATTGTTCCTTAAACACATTGCATAAAGTCTCCCTTTAATGCTATCATTCCACCTTAAATCCATTTACAGGAAACCTCACTAAACTGCCTTTAAAGTCTGTCATCCTGGCCCTCTGCGAAAGATTGCCAGTGTGGCAGCTGTAGCGCAAGAAGTGCAACCCTACACCCCCCTCATGTCTTCAACCCAGACCTGACCACTGTAGTGTGGGGGTCCCACCTCATGCCAAGGGTCGTGTGACTGTCCCCTCGGTAGCGTCACTCTGTTGGTGCTGGGACTGTTGTGGCAGCGGCCTGCTGTGGGGAAGGAGACGGTTAGACATATCCTTTTCAACACAGCGAATCGGTAGAAAATGGCGGTTTTAGCAGCTTACCTCGGGTGATTCTGACGCTTTAGGGGAGGTTTTGGGGGAGACCTTTGGCGATTTTGATGTGGATTTAAGGTCGGCTGGTTTTGAAGTCTGAGGGGGGGTACCAGGCTCTGATGCAGACTTCTCTGTATCGTTCTGCAATATGTGCAAGTATAAAGAAAAGTTGTATTTTGGAAGTGGACCAGGTAGCACTTTACCTTGAACAGTTAGTTGCACTCACTTTCGAGGTAAAAGACTCTGAGTTCCTTTGCCTGCGGCGTCTAGTCTGGCGCCGTTGTTTCTGACCCTCTGCTGTTTCTCCGTTGGTCTGCGGGCCCTCAGAGGCCTCCGTCTGCTTCACCTCGCCTTGCTCCGGGCTCTCTTCTGGGGAAGCCTCCTGGTGGTCTGCAGCCTGATCCAGAGGGGCGCGCGGGCGGAACGGTCTGTGAATCCCATGACAGAGGAAATATTAAAATCAGCTTTGAATTTATGTTAACTTAGAGAAAAGTAGAACAAGAACAATGCTGCCAGGTCACCTGCGATATGGCCGCCAGAATCTACGCCGTTGTGGACGCTGCGTCTGGTCGCCCTCTTCTACCCCGTTCTTTTCCTCTCCAGCCTCACCCTGAGGGAACAAGCAGACAACACCTCAGACTATTCTGCCACAGAACTAATTAAAACGGATTCATCCTATTACTTTCAAGAGCTTCTTATAATACTCAAAAACTTTAGAAAAAAGGTTTCACAATTTTTAAATCTCCCAAAGTTGTTAACAGTTCTGCTGCACCTTTACTTTACACTCATTTAACTCCAGGTTGCAGTTAAACTCCCTCTCACATAAATCAAGGTTTAAAGAAATGACACCCTGCAGCAGCATCCCTCAGTTTTCTTCAGCTTACATCTTGTGCCTCCGGCCGAGGTCTGCGTGGTCTACGCCGGCGCTGCTGAGGTCTCGTTCCATCGTTCTCCACCGATCCCTCGCCCTCCAGAGAGGGCTCTTGGCCATCAGCTGGTTTGCTCTGGTCACCAGGCCGAGGGCTGCGAGGGAAGAACCTTCGACGGAAGCGACGTTTGTTGGGTGCGTAGCGGCTTCCCTTGACTGGGACGCCACCTGGACCGGTTACATTGGCTGCTTCTGAGCCCTGTGGGACACCAAAGAGGGGAATTGTAAAAATCAGCCGACTTAAAACTGCTGCTATAGTATCGAACGGATTCTCAGATTCTTACCTTGGCTGCCTCAATCACATCAAACTCTACGACCTCCCCGTCTCCCACACTGCGGAGAAACTTCCTAGGATTGTTCTTCTTGATAGCGGTCTGAGGAGACAGATTATAAAATAAATAAGATTTATAACAAAATAATACTTCCATCAACCCATAAAAACATTAATTCAAGAAAATGACCTTTGCCTTACCTGATGAACAAACACATCTTCTTTGGTGTCATTCCTGAGAGAAATAAAACATTGATTAGCAAACTTGGGTTTGAATTAGACTTGAAACCGCAGTGTTAATGCAGAGGAGACAATACCTGTTTATAAAGCCATATCCGTTCCGCACGTTGAACCATTTCACTGTGCCTTGGACCAAGGTGGCTACAATAACAGGTAGCACATGATTAATGTGTATCCAGGTAACATTGACGTAAAGCACGTCGTTATACAGCCAGTCAAAGAACACAATAATATACAGTTATCTCGCTTGTATCAATGGCAGCCTCTGCTAACAACAAGAAATGGGAGCTCTGTGTGTCAATCATTAACAGTGAGACTTTGAAACCAGGTCAGCACTAGGTCACGAGGGAGGGCTGCTAAACAACACAGCTACACTTTCTCACCTCAAAACATTTAAAAACAAGACCAAAAAAACCCTTCACGGCTTCATTAGAACAGACGGGGAACTTTGTGAAAAAAAAAAGAAAAAGAAGAAATCACTGAAACGCGTTTAATTAGCAATGATTTGCACCTGTGAGGGCGCGCGCGCGAGTCCCTGTTGGAGCGCGCGACAGCTGATCAATGGGAATTTAGGTCATTTGTTCACACAGTTAACAGACACTTAAAACACTAATAATGTGCTTTCATCTAGTTTCAGTACAGACAAAACAAGAAGGAAGCAGTTCAAATAAACAGAGACCGCTCACGTTTTAGTGATATTCGAGTTTACTATAAATTAAACTGTTTTTCTGCCAGTTAAAGCTCTTAAACTAATATTCTGTTGCACTGCAGAGGTTTGACTTCAGTCGTATAAATAAATAAACTTCCCACAAACAAATAAAACCCGTGCGTAACACTCCTGACACGTGTTTCTAGAAAAAAAACGAAACACACCATGGTGTCAAACACAGAAGTGATTGATTGACCGTTATCTGCTGTTTAGATCCAGTTCTAACTTGTTGACACAATATATTTAAAACACGTTTCACACATTAAAGAAACCATTTAATTTTTATTTTTTTTACATTAGCCTGACAACAACGCAAATAAACTTTTATGCGGCAACATCATGAATCTGTTTATTTCACTCACAGCCATATGGAGCACATGAATTCAAACTAAATGACATAGTTTGACAGACTCCTGGACTAAGCACACATGTTGGTACCCACCTATGACTTTCCTCTCAGGCTGTGCTTTGTCTTCCACAGGTGCCGATGGTGGAGCGCTCTGCGCGTCGGCGTCGGTCATGCTCGCTGTCGGATTACTACACTTCACTCCGGAGTCCCCTCCCTCCTGCTCTTCCCGAAACTTTTCTTCTTCCTCTTCTTCTTCGAGGTATTGCGGCATCCTTGGCGTCGCATTACTGCCTCCTTCTGGATGTGTTCCTCCCTCCGTCCGTTCATTCATTATCTTCAACCGCTTATGTCCTCGTTAGTCCAATCGCTCTCATAAAAACAAACAGGCATTTTCCGTCTCTAATATACCTTTTACACTGGTCTCTACTCTGTTAGGTCACGACTGCTATATTCTGTATATTTTCTTTACTTTACTTTATGAAGAGTCCACTGTTAGGTTGATGTGTCCAATTCTCTGCTTGTTCTTTCCTATTAGTTGCCTATACTTCTATTTTATTATAGGAAGAATTATAATGATCACTGTAATGATAAAGAAGGATCTCTCTCTCTCTCTCTCTCTCTCTCTCTCTCTCTCTCTCTCTCGGGTGTGTGTGTGTGTGTGTGTGTGTGTGTGTGTGTGTGTGTGTGTGTGTTATACTTCATATAAATCTTTTTTTATGATAAAACATGTATTGTTTTGACAGCTTTTTAAGGAGGAGCTTATATTGTATACATCATAAACAGACTGTATAATCACCTTATTATAATAAAAATAGGCTATGATATCAAAATACATTTCTATATTTTGTATTACATATTGGATCCCCAATAGCCTGTGCCATAATAAACACATTATGTGATATTTCTCTGATCCATATTTGGATTAGATTAAACTAAATTACATTAAAATATGATTGCACAGTACAACAGTCTCCTACACTGTACACTGGTTAGGCTAATGAAAGAAAGCCCAAATCCCTCTTTAAATTAAATGAGAGCAAAAAATTAAATATGAATAATTTGACATCTTCTGGTAAGCTGATGTATAAATAATGTTTTGTTCTTTAATTCCCAAAATATTCTTTTATATTGCTAATATCTATAAATTATGGTGCTGCACTTTTCTGTACAGAGACTATAACCAACTCAATATATTCTTATTTATATCAGCAAGTTCAGACCTTAAATAAATCAGAGAATAATAAATAATTCTGCCTCAACCTGTTGAATGACTTCATCAGACCAATGCAGTTTTTGGCCAGCAGGGGGAAGGAAACACTTTGTGACCTGATCCAACATGATGCACTCAGGATGAAGATGATGATGATGATGATGATGATGGGATCATTTTAATTTCAGTATTTTATATATATAATAATAATAATAATAATGTATTATTAGTGAGAAATATATAAATATCTATATTGTTTACAAAGTAATCCATTTATTGTAATAATATTGTGTTACATTGCAGAGTAATTCCAATATTGGCAGTATTGATCAGGAATTCATTCCCTCATTCCAGCTACGGTTTTCCGCCTCTCTGCACTGAAGAGATAGCTCATCCTGAAATCAAACTTCCATATTGGATTTGATTGCTGGATGAGCTTTCTGAATAGGTCTGATTGACATTTTATGACTGTTAAAAATAAATACCCCCTTTTAACTTTGGGGGGCTGTTATTGTGCTCCAGGGGCTAGCTTGCTGTGGGTTTGGTGGTCCTACATGTTCGGTGAAGTATGATGTGACACAGGATTAATAAAGCAATAACTGAATGTTCTTTTTGGGGTTACGCTAACTATGCCATTAACTACAGCCCTCAGCACATAGGTCACAGGACTCCAGTTTCCCAGCGCTAAATTTAACCCAGCAGCTCGTAGAACTGCCAAGTTCAACGAAACCCTTTGCTGTGCACAGAAGCCATGGGTCTCTGGACTGAAAAAAAGGCTCTAATTAGAAGTGTAATTATTAGTAGCAGAGGGAATTAAGGCAGCAGAGGAGCACTGATAGGACGGTAGCACTGATACTGTGGATTAAGAAAGAAACAGGCTCAAATATAAGAGGAGATACTTGGGTCAAACAAAGTTTATTAAAAATGTTTTAAATGAATAGAAAGTCCTGTACACACTCTGATTTATGCCCTGTACTTTCAGTAGAGTACATGAGCATGAGAAATGTTTCACTTTAATATGCAAGTAAAGGAACCGTGGGTCTGTATGTACCAGACATCTGGAATATCAAAACTCAGTTTGAGCCTTTTTATCTTGAGGAACAAATATAAAGAACATAGAAAAGATTTTTAAATCGTTAAAATATATATATTTTAACATTTAAAAAAGTGTGAAATTGAAATCTTTTTAGCTAACTGTTTCCATTACTGTATATACTATTTTCATCATATAAACCTATCAAATAAATGTACAGTAAAGGAGCTCCATAGGAAGTATGTCCACTGGAGCTGAGTGGTCCATGCTGCACTAGAATGAAAAGCCACGCATGCGCAGAATAAGTCAAATTGCCGAGGTTTGTTTCATGGGCATTCGGATGAAAGCAGCATCAAGCTACTTAAAGTTAGCCACGAAAAGAGCGGAAATTTTGCCACTTCACTTTCAAAATAAAAGTGTGTGTAACATGTCAGTCATAGGACAGAAGAAATAGTGTCAAGTTTTTAGTTCGCATGATAATAAATGAAATGGGTGTTTTTCAGTTAGAATATCATGAGAAAACACCCATATTCTGCTAACTAATTAATCCTATACTGTTTTTTTCCCTCCAAAATATAGCTTTATAATGTCTTCCAATACACCTTTACTTTTGAACACAAATGACTAAAGGGGTATATCTATATTATAATGTAATAACTCCTGGTCTACAGGCATAAACAGCATTCTTGTATAAACATAAACAACCAGCTTTTAAGGTTTCTTGAGAAATTGTCAAAAACATACGCAGTAATCTGCAAGCATTCAAATCCCACATATTTACTTGACAGTAAGCCTGTATAAGCAGTAAATTGCTGGTTTGGCTTTCCTTAAGTAAAGCCTACTCAAAGCAGTTTCCTGACTCTCAGTTTATGTGAAAATACAACCACTAATACTTGGGTGTTTTTAACGTGTGAAAAGAAACTGAATGTGTAAATTGTATACACCATAAACCAAACAAAGCATAAAAATATCAAAACGTATGGGAGGTGGAAGCTTTCTTTCTATAGTGGGAGCTCCCAGTCATCCTCTTTAAAGTCTACATTATGTCATATCGCATTACACTCGAGTGAATATAATGGCATGGTGGATATAATTGTCAAATTTTTGCTCATTACAGCTCTATTGTTATCAGCTATATCTCAACCCACAAGGCACTGCTGTACATAATGTAAGGATAGAACAAGAACGTACTATTTTTCAACCGTACAGAACATATCTTGGTCTCAATTCTTTAATGACAAGGGAGGATACTTTCTATCGCTCCTCTTTAAACTCTTACCAACTAAACTTACCAATTATATTACACAATCCTGCATTTTAAGTGACAATAAATAACCTTGAATCTTATCAAGAATGTCTCTGTGTATTACGTGTTTGTGTTAAATTGATAGCCTAATACAACGTTTTTCAAATTCTTTTGGGTGTCAACAATCCATTATCAATTCCATATTACACTGCAGACATTCCAGTTGCATTGTAATACACATTCTGAAATACAACTCGTCTACATTCTAGAATGCATTGTATCACATATAAATGCTGACTACAATGTAGCATCTACATTCTAGAATACAACACGTACATAACTGCTATCTCTATGACAACTGTGTTATCCAAAACCATGAGAGGCAGTTGAAAGGTCTAGAAAAAGCTAGTGAGTGGACCTTGATTTTCTTTTTTTTCCTCCGTCAAAAACTCTGAGGACGGCTGTCATGCCTCTACAGTAACGTTGTAATAACTTAATAATAAGGGGGGTTTATTTTGACAGTACCAAACGGGAAGTCGCGTTTAGATTGTTTTCACGTCGAGTCCGTGGTGAGGAGGAGCTGGATGAGGGAGAGACCACAGAGAAGGTGGAGTGTAGGCTACAGACAGCACAGACACAGCGGGGTTCAGGCCTCTGGTTCTTCTCGGCCCGGCGGCTGACTCTCACGGTTGTGCTCCTCCGTAACGAGGTCGACTGCACCCTGGGAACACAAACCAGAAGGGGACAGAGAGAGAGAGAGAGAGAGAGAGAGAGAGAGAGAGAGAGAGGAGAGAGTGCAAACGACGGGGATGAAAGAGGAATAAAACAGCGAGCCGACAGCTAGCTCAAGGGGAAAAAAAGGGAGCGACATCGCACAAAAACGAGCCACCGAAGAGGAGACAGACCCCCCGGGCCAGACGACCCCGTTAGCGCGGATACAGGGAGGCACAGAGGGGGGGAGGAAATAAAGGGAGAAAGACTCGATAAATAACACAAGAAGAGGGCAGACGTTATCACCAGGGTAAGTTCCTTATCAAAACATCCAATAGACGGGGCGTGTTTGCGCCTGAGCAGATGAGTTATCCTATGCACATGTCCGTCTGGAGCTGTATTATGATAAATTCCCTTTAAACGCCCCCCCGTAAAGTAACAATAACATCGGTGTGCTCCGCCACAGGACCACCGGCAGATATAACTTATCACACCCTAAAGAGAGCTTCATTCTCACTTAGAAGTGGAGAAGGAATATCCAATGAGTCGTTCGCCTTTTTAAAAAAAAATAAAAACATTGTTTACTGTTTTAAGTTTATGAATTCAGCCAATTACTGTGGCTGAATTTGACATTTATAATTTTTCCTTTTTTTTTTAACGCTTTCACACACCTGTCACCGGCTCCAGCTCCACACACACACACACACACACACACACACACACACTGACTGACACGGTCTCCTCAATGCGCCGTAGCCATCACGAGTATTAGCTTAGTCATTACTGTACACAAGCGGGCCAAAATGCAACCAATGTCCATATCCGCGGGCCGGGCTCGGGTTTAAAATAACCGAGGGCCGTTTGCAGAGAGGGCCACGTTAATGTCTCGACCGGTTTAAATGCATTAAAGGATGTTATTTTTCGCCTTTAAGAGGGGAAGGAAGGGCTTGGGCCTGGACGCAGCGCGCATGGAGGTGGGGACACCGACGCGTTACCGACGGCGGGCCGGGATACGCGCACTAGGCCGCAGTCATCTTTGCGGACAAAGTGTACCGCACACTGCTCGCGGGGTGTGACTTTACCCGACACATTTCGCTCCCGTGTTTTTCACGTTTTTAGGTTCCAGTTTACAACACGGGAGGTAGTTTAGGTAAAGTGACACCCGGAGACGACCCGCTTGAAATTTGATTTATGGGCCATGAGCGCGGATTAGCCGCCCTGGTTTAACGTTTTACCCGGTGGACAGCCACTCTAATTGGGCAGGTAAAACCCTCATAACTCGGGTCTTTTAGTCGTTTTTCTGAATTATATTTGTAATGTATGTGTTGGTGTCTTTGAATATTGTGAGTTAGTTGCTAAACTTTTTGTAGTTAACTACAGTTATGGCTGCACCACCGGGACACCTCCTCTGCTACTTATTAAAAGTTTAGTTTGTCACTAACTAACTGCGGCTAAATATTAATTCTAATCTTTAATAAGTGATAATTTTATGATAACTCTTTACAGTCGGACTGGGCTCGGTTTGGCTAACAGGTGCCATGTGTCTGTTGCTTTATTTAGCCCTGTCTGGTCTCTGCTCCCTTTGCTCAACAGCATTGAATGAAAGTGTCATTTCCTCCACACCCTTCGAGTTTTAGTCGGTGCTGAGATATTATCAGATATTCACCAGGTTGTCTTTTCTTCATGGATTAACTTTGATAAATACCACTGACTTTCTCTGTGACATATAAATCAAAGTGTTCCTCCAATGTGTGTGTTGGGTCTGACCCTAATTATATATAGCCTCCTGTCAATGGTCACAGCTGGAAGTCAGTACTTATATCAGCCCCAGTAAACACCAGTGAGAAAATAAGGATAAAACCAAATAGTACAACATGTTTGACAATATCAGTGTGGCTGTAAAATCAATATTTAATCTAAATTGGTGGTTTGTGATAAGGTGTCAGTGGAAGTGGATGTGATAGCTATGTAAGTAAAAGGTATGTCAGATTCTGTAGCACAGTGTTGGTGTGTTGTAGCAGTAGCTGTAGTCTTGTTCACTCATCCTTTGATGAAATATTGACTGTTTTAAATCACAATTTCTCAGGTTTTATAGTTTAGTATTGTTATCGGTCATATCCACTCCAGTATCATCAAACTGCACCCTGTATTCAGTCTTAGTAAAGGCAATAAATGGGCTGGAAAGTCTGGAAAACTGCATCTCAGACAATATCCAGCCTTATGTCTCAATAATAAATCAATATGTTCTCTAGCTCTAATGGTGGCGGCCTGCTATCACTCTACTGTGTCATGTCATGAGCCCATATGAACGTCTGTGTCCTCTGTGTGTTGACGTCCACAGCAGGCATGGCAGATGCAGAGCTGGACTTCACGACGGGTGATGCTGGGGCATCCGCCACCTACCCCATGCAGTGCTCGGCCCTGCGCAAAAATGGCTTTGTTGTGCTGAAAGGGCGACCCTGCAAGATCGTTGAGATGTCCACCTCCAAGACCGGCAAGCACGGCCACGCTAAGGTCAGTAATTGGGGACGCAGTGGAGGCTGGTGGCCAAAGTTTAGGATGCAGGACTTGTTCATGCTAACGAAGCTAAAGGACATTTTTGTGTGGATTTATTGTACGACAAATGTGGACTAGTGCTGACACACATATCTCTGGAATAAACACAAGGTCACATTCGTCAATATTAATGCACATTAATGGACATTGAACAAGAACAAATATGTGTCCCTGTTGGGTTTTAACATGATAAACCTGGTACACGTATTGATAGCCAACTACCTTTATTAAAGGATATTAGTTGCTTTACACATCGGACACTGAATGTTTTAAACTAATTGATCAAATACAGCCAGTGTGAAGCCAATGCTCATCCTTCCTGTGTGTTTTTGTGCTCGTGCAGGTCCACTTGGTTGGTATCGACATCTTCTCCGGTAAGAAGTATGAAGATATCTGTCCTTCCACCCACAACATGGACGTCCCCAACATCAAGAGAATGGATTACCAGGTGAGGCCTTTAGAGGTCTTTACTGCTCTTACAGCAGCTTGTTATCATAGTCTGTTTCATACTCGCAAATTACTAACTAAATATAACAAATGTTATTTTCCTTGCTATGTAAAAGTCCATGTGGCAGGAAACTTAAAGGTCCCTCCCTTAGTTAGTAAGTAATTTTGAGTTGAGTAACATTTCTGGAGATGTAGGGAGTGAGTTGAGTGATAGTCACGTCTCAGATAGAACAGTAATATACACAAATATGCTTTGGTTTTTTAATAAGCGCAAGATTGTACATGGCTGCCGGGGGACAATTAGCACTTAGATGATTATTTGGACAAGCTCCATGATTATTAGTCAGGAGTTTCTGTAATGGCAACAGCTTTACAGATGTAAACACACAAAGAAAGACAGAGAAGCATCTGGTACTAATGTCGGTGGAAAAAGCTGGTAATGTTTTTGAAATCGTACTGTGTTAGTTTATAAATGACTGTTTTGGAAGCATGTATTCAATCTGGTGCTCCAGAGCACAAGAAGAGAAAATTATATATGGTTTTATTACCATTACATAATCATGCAGTTCAAAGCATGAATCAAAGTAAAACGTGTCTTCATACGGTGCATTCATGAGCTTGCTAGAGGCAGTAGGAGATCTGATTTAGCTGCTTCAGTGTTCAGAGTCCTGGTGTTGCACACGCTGGCTTATTGTCGCCCTCTCATGACTTACTGGGACTCTTTAACAGAACGGAGCCACCGTCAGTGTCTTTAGTGACTCCTGTGCCTTTTCTGCTTTGACCAATCAAAATTTCTGCTGTGAAAAAGGTCTAAAAAGGTCTTGAAATATTAAGATATTGATTTGTATAATAATCATAATTTTTTTTTACCCTAAAACATGACTTTTAATTTAACCTGCCACTGTAACTAGTTGCCTTAATTTTTTTTTTTAAATGAAAGAAATCTATATTTTTATATTAACAATGGCTTAAATGACTCACAGAGTAGTTCACCCAACACTGCTTTTCTCTCCAGCACTGTGGAGTTAGTTTCTTTCAGCTTCTTGTTTTGGTTTTAATTCAGTCCCACAGTTTTCATCAGCATGATTTACAGATGTAGGCAGCTCTGATAAATCATACATTTCATCATGCAATTAATAGTAAATCATACAAATATTATTTAATAGGGCTCTCCCAGACTTTCCCAGTAGACTAGTCGTTGAACATTTATGATATTAGTTGAATTATTTCAATATATATATTTCAACAGCCGTCTTTTAAATGCTAACAGAAAAAGCTGTAATGAACCTAACAACCAACAAGGAGACTGAACATTTAGTTATTTTATTTAAACACTGTATAACATCACAGAAGTTAATAAATAATAATACGGCTGCTAACTAGCTAGTGGCAGCAGATAGTACAGTTAGCACATGCTGCAATGCTCTGTTACAAGAGAATAGTTAGAATAGTTTTAGTAGGCCTGTATCCTCTCGATTACACTCCATTGTATAGAGACTGAAGAAACCTGATACGTTACTGAAGAGGCTGTTGAGTAACACTACTGATCAAACCGGTCGGATTGAAAAGGTGGCAGATTCAAAGAAACAAGGAACAGAGGTAGAAGATAACATCTATATGCAGGGCTCCAGACTAACTGTTTGCATTGGTTGCACTGGTGCGCCTAACTTTTTTTTTAGGTGCACCCAAATTTTTCATTGCTTTGCCTTTAACGCCATAGAGTCACCTTTTTATCGCTCTCCATAACTTTCATATAATGTGAATGATTTTTACAACAACAATTTTTAAACAAGAATAAGGTGTAGAGAAATGCTTGTCTTTATTTGAAGCACAATTATAAAAAGAAAAATAAAGTGTTTAAAGTGCTTCACCAAACTGAAATTGAACATTTCAAACTCAAACATTTCAAGTAAAATAATTATTAATATATAATATATATATATAATAATGATTACTACTACCTGCCGCTGAAATGCAGCTGGGAGAGGGGCCACTTTCTCTACACACTTGTCACAGCATATCTTGTGTTTTTTAGACATGTTATGTTTTTTTAAAGTCTCGATATGAAACATTGTTGACCCGCTCACGAATGCACTATTTCCGTCCATATTCTGACCGCACACCTGACAGTACACGCAGTGCATTGCGTTACGTCCTTTGTTGTACCTCAGCCAGGGAAATTGTTTCAGCCAGTCCTGTCTGAAGGAATATATTTTGGCCTTTTTAATTTGGGTCTCGGAGCCGGGCTCTATCCCAGACTGGGTTGTCTCCTCCTCTGGTTCCGAGTCTGATGCTGTCGCTGAAGGACTGGGGCTCAGCAAGTTTTAACACACACAACTTATCGCGGTGAACAGGACCACAGCCAATCAGAGGCAAAGACCCGCCCGAGCTCTGTCTCTTATTGGTTTAGATCGCGATATGATCCTACCATGAGTGTGAGTTCGCTCACAGGAGAACACAGAGAGATGATGCACTTACGAAATAAATGTATGTTTTCACCCGGGCAGCGTCAGGTGCACCAGTGCGACCTAGAAAAATGATTAGTCGCCCTCGTAAAAATGTTGGTCGCACTCTGGAGCCCTGAATTATGTATCAACTCATACTGTGTCCACTTCACTCTTTCCTGATGTTTCTTCCAGCTGATCGGGATCACAGATGGCTACCTGTCCCTGCTCCAGGACAGCGGGGAGGTGAGAGAGGACCTGAGGATTCCTGAGGGAGACCTGGGCAAAGAGATAGAGAGCAAGCACGAGGCCGGAGAGGAGATCCTGGTCAGTACCTTGTACCTGTATTCTTCTGCTCTGCTCAGTTTGTGTGGAGAGCATCATGAACCACAGTAAGAAATACTCAAACATTACCGATCGCCTCCAGACGTATATTACGACATACATTAGTTGTCTGAGTGGAACAATAATGTTTTTTCCGCAAAAGAAGTTTAATTTCCTATCTTATTAAAAATTACAGCAAATTTTGTTCATTTCTAAAGTTTTGCTGTTGGATACAAGCCTAGTGGATCACAGTTATATAAGTCACACACTGGACCAGGACTGACCTCCAAACCATTTGTGATGTCACAAATCAGGACTGTAACAATATTTTGGGAGACAGTTAAATTGCGATACAAATACATAAAGATTAAAATCTGTGAGTTGTGATACTCTTTTTAAACAGCAGAGGGTGCTGTCTACTTTTGACTTTGGTTGTTCGTCGTCCTTCGTCACTCGAGTCAGGAGCTGTATGAAAGGCGTAAAGACATTAGTTTCACTTTCTAAGAGTGTATAGAGTGTGTACCCTACCTCAGAAATATAAAATGATTCTTTAATTTGATCAAGAACATAAAAGAGAAAATACATTCTGTAGATTTTTGTCTGAGAAATAAAGGAATCTTTTTCAGTCATAATTTGTATTAGCAGACTATCGAAGATGTTGGCTCAAAAGATTACTCGTTAGTTCATCATTTAGCTTTATTGATGACCCTGTAAGCATAAGTGAAGTGCTTGATATGTGATATGGGGATTAGGGACACAGCTAACTATATAAGTTATTGATTCCTCTGTTGATTGCTTTTCTAATCAGTTGTGTTGTCTATAAAATGTCAAATCACAGCTTTTTAGAACTTAAGGTGACGTTTTGTCTGACCAATTTAAAATGATTTAAAACAGAGAATCCTCACATTTGAGAATAAATTTCAACCAATCAGTGAACTGACTAATGGTTTTGGCATTAAAGGTCATTTAACTAGGACGTAAAGCAGCTCAAGCTACATGATACAATGCGACTTCAGGAAGCACTTTTTTTTTCACTTAATTTTGAAATTGTAGCAGAAATCAAACCAAAACTTAATCTTTTTATAAACGTTACACACAAAAAGCCAAACGTTGGTGCGGACATGATCTAAAACTTACCCTAACCTCTCTCCTCTGTGCGCTTTCAGATCACCGTTCTAAATGCAATGGAAGAAGAAGCTGCAATTGGCATCAAGGCCTTGGGTAAATAAGCCACTGCAGGTAAATACAGAGCTACAGCTGTATCGACATGCAGCTGTCCTCTCACACCCCCACACCCCCCAACTACCGCCTGACCCAAGCCTGCCTGAAGAGGAGTGTGTGTGTGTGTGCGTATGTGTGTGTGCTCGGATGTTACACCACAAGCCACCAGCATGTGCCATGCCAGTGCGAGTGTGTGTGATGTCATGTAAATGTACAGTTTATTGTTCATCAGTGGACCAAGGGGAAGGCAAGTCCAGTCAACAAGAGCCGAGGCTGTTGCCGAGGTTTGATGTTTAAAGGTTTTACTTTTGGTATCATAGGGGGAAAAAAAAAAAGATGAAAAGACGATGTTGTAAAATGCTATTCACAATTATGCACATCCATGATACTGGAAATATTCATGTTTTTACATATTATTGCATTGCAAAAAGGATTTTATGTATATATTTGTTTAACCAGGACGGGAAATTTAAAGATTTCTAATTTGGGAAATGTTACAAATTCAACGAATGTATTCAAAAATCTGAAGCCTGTATGAAGTGTGCCACTGCGGATTTGCCTACCCCTTAATGTACCTTTTTGTTTCATGTTAACAATATTACGAGCATGTGTATCGTTTTTACGTAGCACTATCAGATATAAATGAAAGCTTATGGTTCATATTGTATTTTTGAGCGATGTTTTCTGTGGGTTGCACTTAATTTTACAGCCTGATCTAGCCAGTTGCTTCCTGTACCCCCTACTTCTCTGAGAAATAATGGCTTGTAGCATTGTTGTAATTGTTGGGTCAAACTGTTTTATGCACTTTCTTTCCTGCACTTTCTCTCCTGCAGACTGTGGGCTGTAGAATAAAGTGTCCACACACACAAAAAAAAAATGTTTAAAACTGTTGGTTGTGCAATGTTTCCTCTGCAGAGGCTAGTTAAAACACTGTCTCATTAAAGTATGTTTCTCATGTTTTCTTTTTTTGTTGTTTTTCTTTAGCACTTTCCCTCTCTGACTTTTCTTTCCTCTTTCTTCTCATTCCTCCTAATTCTGTTTCAGGGGCAAACGAGATGCACTGGACCTGGGGAAAAGGAGGGGATATTGCCTCGTCAATGCTATTCTCCCTCTTTTTTTCTCTTTCTCTTTGTCTTTGTTTTTCATACTCTCTCTCCCTCACTGTTTTCTGACCCTCCTTTGGGTTCAATTAGAAACTTTAATAAATAATTGGAAACAGTAAACATTCTCTATGTACATGCACACATAATAAAGCCACATCGGAGTACGTAAGGGTGTAGAGGAAGGTCTCTCACTGAGGACTGAGTAGGTCTACAAATATTCAGTAGCTACCTGCCATCAGGGGAAAGAAAGGTGGTGATAATGTCACAACTGTTTCGTTTTTTTATATGTTCCCCCTGTTCTATGAAGGGCTTCAACTCTAGATCTGCATTGTTCTGTTGAAACTTGTCTATTAAACAAAGGTTACCAACATGGCACACAAAAGGTTCGGTTTCTTTTTGTCTCCAGGAGTTAAAAGCGTCAAAAAGGAAACAAAACTCTGCTTCGAGAACACACAAATGATCATCTGTTAAAAAAAAAAAAAAAAAAGTCCTTCAGCCAAACCTCGATTTCAACTTCATCCACTCCTTAAAATTCCCTCTGCACACAGCCGTTTGGAGAAATGACTATGAACGAGTATATTTGGCTCCACTCAGGAGGCAGATAGGTTGTGGCAGTTTGGTTTCCTTACTTTGTGTTTCAATTCCAAACTGTGCAGAATGTCTCCAAAATACAATAAAGAAACTGTTGGACGTGACGTTTGCTTATCGTTTTATTTAGCAACATAAAAGCTTCAAAAACAGGCTTAAACTTAATTTACTGTGGAAGAGGCTGACGCCAAACACTGGAAGTCCTCCATCATATTGCCAGAAAAATGAAACAGTCATCTTGACTTAATTTGTGGTAACAAACCTTAATGTGATCAACCAGAAGTCAGCAACACACAGAGAGTCTACTGAGTTACATCAAAACATTTCAGCCACTGTAGCGTTCATCAGTGTGTGTGTGTGTGTGACCTTAGTGGAAACATGTTGATTTGATCCACATATTAAAAATTCAGCTGCTAAGTGTTGCTGGATATTTACCTCTCCTCTGGTTTTAGCTACTTCTTAGCGAGCGGAGTCACAGCAGAGACACTAACCCGTCCACTGATGCTGCGGTTATGAATGTTAGTATACAAAGAATAAGCTCTGGTTCATGCAGTCTTGCTTTATACAAGATATTAACATAAACACCTCCAGAATGGCTTTACAGTGTAGGTAAAATAATCTATTTTACAAATTAACATTTGAAATTATGTAAAAAAAAAAAAAAAAAATCAAAAGCACATAAGCATGAGGACTGCTGATCATTGAAGTCAAAACAAAATACTATACAGGAAATAAAAACAAATCATGTGGCATAATCCATCCTTAATGACTTTAAAGAAGTCGATTCGTTCCTCGTCCAAACGCTTCTCCAGAATATCCTGAATGAAGTTGTTAAATCTCGTCGACAGTGAAGATGAAGGTGGCTGCAGGTTACTTGCCGTGGTGGTAGAACCTGTGCCCGCTCTGGCTCTGGGGGAGGAAGTTGTGGCGAGGAGCACCCTGGGGAGAGCTCTGGAACGGGGACTGGTGATGGAAACATCACAACAGCATGATGAAATTATTCTGTCAGACAACAAGATGTAGGTTTTTGTTGTTACAGTACATGAAGTGCTCATTATGAGCGGTATAGAAAGATATCAAGAGGAAGTACACAGTTTGAAAGGTCAGCTAAATATAGATTAAGTTTAAATAATTTAAGTGGTTTGCAACACTGAAGGAAGCACTGCCCTTCAGATAGGAAAACAGTATTATTACACGTTATTACAGGCTAGAAAATAAAACTATTAGATGGAGGCAAAACAGAAGAGACAACTTTGCTATTCAGCCAGAGGACAGCATGTGCTGCTACAGTATACTGCTTGTGTGGCTTAAGATAGGCACACAGGCTCAGAAAAGGAGAACACTGTTCCTTTCACTATAGTGTGAGTGAAGTTCAGTGGCTCAGGATTAGGGCTGCGACTAACAGTTATTTTCATTATTTATAATTTTCTTGTCTAATCAATTAGTTGTTTGGTCCATAAAATGTTTTCCAGAGCCCAAAGGGAACTCCTCAAATGTATCAACAACCCAATCATATTCAGCTCACTATCATAGAGGACTAAAGAACACAGAAAATATTCACATTTGAACCTTTTATTTTATTTTAATGACTTCATGATTAATCAATTATCAAAATAGTTAGTGATAATAGCTGACAACTCACCGAAATCATCAACTAATCATTGCAGCTCTACCCAGAATTAGAGACGAAGTGATGAACATCAATGGAAGGGGTTAATGAAAAGAGTGGGGTGGGTTTTCACCTTTGCAGTGGGAATCTGGACCGCCATCGATGGAGTGGGCAGCAGTCCCGGAGCAGAAGGATGCATGGCTGGTGGATGCATAGGCCTTAAAGCGCCCTGTGAGAGCATCAACGAGACACCCAACAAAACAAAGATCGTAAGAAGATAAAGAAGTAAGGATTTAAAGTAGAGGGCAGAATGTAAAACACAACTACTTGTTACTGGTTGTAACTGTTTATTTAGAGCACATTTCTACATTTGAAATGTTCTTACTGCATCAGTAAAGCCGGACTGTTGGTTGGCATGTTCCAGCTGCTTCTGGAGGGGTATTCCTGCTGCAGGGATGTATCCTGCAGGAGAAACAGAGATTACCATTTATAAACCATAATTTACATCAAAGCCTACATTCGGGTTGTTTAACACTCTGCATTTAATATTTGGCTGTAATTGACCGTTATTAAGAAGCAATGAAATAGCAGTGGGAACACAGGGACGATGACAACAGAGGCACTGACCGGGCTGGGAGGTGAAGTGACTGTGGACGGGGTAGCCAGTCTGCTGGTGGGGGAGGTACTGCATGGCCTGAAACGCAGACGCACCTGTGGGAGAACAAAAACTATTCTTAAATAGTTCAGATTATTAATCTGGGTATGCCACAAGCACTAAGGACAATGTCAACCTGAATAAAACACTGTTGAATGAGGGAATTCATATCCAGATTACACAACCTGAAGAGATTTGTTCTTATGTTTTTATCAGGACTGTATGTTCTATATTACTGAAATGAATGTATTTCAATGAGCAAATGACTGTGCTTGTTTCCTTATATTACAGATGAAGTGTGATCTCCACGTAAAACAGAAAAGTCCTTTACCTCTGATCTGAGAGCTGCTTGCAAAACTGACAGGTACAGACGGTCCAGGGGCGTAAGTAGAGGGATGCTGGGCCGGAGCCACCCCGTAGGACTCATGGACCCCCTGCCCCCCGCTGAACTGTCCGTGCTCTGCTGAGCCTGAGCTAAACCCAGGTGTCTGATAGTGACGTGCCTGTAAGAGGAGAGAGGGAGGAGGGAAAGTGTATTACACCAAAATACTAGTGTATAAATCTCTCCTAAACCACATGGATCAGATGGTGTAGGATTGTGAATATCACACAAATCAGGAACAGGAATCCATACTCAAACATATAATCTATGGAGAAGTATCTGGAGCAATTGAATGATATTTTAAGACAAAAAGACCCCTTTACTCACTGGAATCACAGCAGCTGGGAACAGCTGTTTGCTCCGCTCTCCGAGCAACGCACCGGGTCGACTGTGGCTGACTGGACTGCCTGAGAGAGGCAGAGACAAGGATCAGCTGACTAATACTAACAATGTCAAAAGAGTTACAATCATCCAGATAACCCAGATACAGTCAGACGATACACAATGCTTGAAAACGGCCTTACCTTGAATGCTGAGGAGGTGCTGCCCCGCGTGCATAGGTAGGCTGGATTGGTAACTTGCTGATGTCAATGTTGTGATATCACTAGAAAGGACAGGAAGCCCAAAAATGCAACTGAGTACCAAAACTACAAGAATAAAAGTTTGGGTTTAATAAAAAAAAATTCTGTCATACCTTTATGTACTGAAATAGTAACAAAATCAGTGGCATCCTTACTACCTCTGCTCCTTTCTGCGCCTCTTTTCCTCTTCATGAAGTACTTTCTTGAGCTGTAAAAACAGCTGGTGTTTCTCTTCTTGGAGTCCCTGAAGTTTTTCCCCCATCTTCATTACCTACGTTTGGGAATAACAGTATAAGAAAACACGTTAACATATATTTAACTGTGTATTATTTATCCCAACCTAAGGTTAGACAACAAAGCCATATAAAGTTAGAAGCACAGACTGCAGGAGAACTGTGTTCTTATCACTTTTCCAACCTGCTCTTTTGTTTCCTCCAAAGACATCCTCTCCTCTATTTCTTTTGTCCTCTTCCTCTCTTCCTCCTCCTTCATCTTCTGCTCCATCATTTTGTCCACCTCTTCCTCCTCTGAAAAATGATATTCATGTTGTTCAGTGGTGAAAACAAATTCCAATCTCATACTTAGAATATAAGGGAAGTATGATTAGAAATAAAATCTACTTATGCATAAAAGTGAATGTCAGTTAATATGTATGTAAGCAGAGTGAAGCTTTACTTATATAGCACACAGTTACACAGTGCTACACACGTAAATATATATGGAAGAATACATTATAAACAGACACAACAACAAGACAGACCAAACAAACTCAAACCCATGAATCGAATTGAATCCACTACGAGACCTACAATAAAACCCAGGTTTATGAAGCTGGCTGTATTCAGTTTAGTTGTTTTAAAATGAATAAATATATTAAAGACACATTTAAATATTTTATTGCTCTACACTGTACAGGGTTTCTAATGTTCTGTCTGTTTCTGATAATCATCTAAGGTTGTTTTAAGTCAATTTATAAATACACATTTATGGTTTTATAACATCCCAAAGTGAATGTTTTAGGTTGTGGAGCATTGCACATCATCAACAGATGACACAGTGTGTAATAATCACAATATTTCTGTGTGGGTAGAGAAAGCTGCACATTTAGGATAAAGATGAATAGATACTGGGGTATATCCTCATGTCTCACAGAAGGTAAAAGGTTGTTTAATAGACTAAACACCAAGTGGGGGGCTCACTTCTACCTGTCCTTCAGGACACGGACACACAAACAGTGACTGCACACCTTGTCTCTTGCGCTCCCTCTCCCTCATGATGTGTTTGTGGAGGGCTCTGGCCATCGCGTTGGACAGCTTGGGTCTCTCCAGCAGGGCGGGCATGGTGACAGGCAGTGGGGGGGCCAGCTGTGGTGGGTATCGTTTTAAACAGTGGTGTTAAAAAAACAAAAACAAAAGAAAGGTTACAAGAAATATCAATAAAAGACGTTTATCGGCTCAAAGCTCGGTGTAACCAGTGGAGATACCACAAGTGTACACGGTTGAAGGCCTAGCTGATATTCGGCTAACAGCTAGGTTAGCATTATTAGCTTTAGCTGCAGTGAACAGACGATATATTTTAGTGTAAGACATCAACGAGAGCGGTATATTGTAAGATCGGAGTTATTCTGGAGGTTAAAACATGCAAACCAGAGCACAAGAGCAGACGTTTACTGGAGCTAGCTAACTGCGTAGCTCTGACGTTACGCATCCTTTCTTTTTTTTTTTTTTTTTTTTAAGTTAGCTTTAGCTTTAGCTTTAATGTGTGTCGGGGTGATAAAGCACAAAACTCTTACTTTTGTTTCTTTGTGGGTCGTTTAATAAGATAAACGTTAGACGACCTGGCTGTGTCTGCAGCAGATAACCAGCATAAAATCAAAACTTCTGTCCAAAATATAAACACACGGTGGGGTTTTCATCCCGGGTGATAATGTTGAACTTCCGGTGGCAAGGATGACGTTCCTTTTTTTTTTCTCCCCCTCCGAATTGCATTCTGGGAATTGTAGTTTTCCCCCCCTGTGTTTTGCTAAAGGATCACCGATGTCAGTATAAACCAGATATAATCTATTATCGGTTATATCTGAATATCTTTATACAATCTAAATCAGCAAACTTAAACTTTCACTTTTTTATTTTAGTCGCTTTATTGTATTTATTGATATTGTGTACGGGCACATATATAACACATTTAAGTAGCTCTCCTGTTAAAATGTCTCCTCAGTTACATATCCAGTCTTTTGCAAAACAAATACCCCAGATACTCACTTACTGGATTTTAGTCAGTCAACGTAATTAGTAAATATCCACATGTACAAGTCTGATAGATAACTCTTTAATTATCAATGCCTAAAAATTGTATCAAAGATTAATTTAAACTGTATATGAAAATATGTCAATGTTAAAATATTTATAGTTATAGAGTATATAGAGTATTTTGCTCTTTATAAATGTATTTACTTTGCCTTACTTCTTTCCTCCCTACATTATATGCTTATATCTTGAGCCTGATCTCTTTAACTCAGCTTCCTTTCTTCCTATTGTGTAAATTGTCTCTGCAATGCTTGAAATAAGTTGACAAGTAGATCTTATGTTTAGTTAAATCAGAGTGGCCTTGCACAACTTGGAAAGGATCATTATTTGATCAGCCACAGTAGCTGATATGATAAGGTAACTCATATAAATACAGGAACAAAGGCTGAACGATATCAGCAATGCAGGGTGTTGTACAGCTTTTAACGTCCTCGAAGACAAATATGATTTTGGGCGATGTAAATAAAATGGACTTGACTTTATCTGGTCAGTTTGCTTATTTATTTGCAATCCTGTACTGAATATGACCCAAGATGAACACTCAATGAAGACAAGAAACACAGATAGCTTTTCATCACATTTTATCATGTATGGTCATGAGTGGAGAGAAAGAGCCAGTAATGCAGCTGGATACAGAGTTCAAATCTTTTTTTTTTTTAAAAAAAGGAGACAAACTTTAAAAAAAAAGAGAAAATTGCACTCAGCTTTACAATACCTTTAGAAATTAAGCCATCCAAAATTAACAATAATAACAACAATAATCATAGTAGCAGTCAACATAATAGTCTTACCACTGAAAGCAGGGGATGATTGTTAAGTCTGAATTCTATTATGCTCCTTGCTAAGGTCAGATGAGGGGCAGCGCACTATAATTCTCATTCACAGCTGCTGAATTTAAAAATAATAATTATCTAGCCAGTTCATTTTTTTTTTTCTCTAGGAAAATAACTGCTGCAAAACAGTTATCCTTTACTCTGCCGGAGACTGAAAATAACCTGCCTTCAACTGGTAGATGCCATTAAATTTCCTACCCTGAACTCAAAACACACTTTATCCTCCTGCAAGCCAACAAAAACAAGACACTCAATAACTATATTCATTGTCAATAAGAGCGGATTTGAACTCACATACTATGCCTTTCTTCTCTTTATCTGGGGGTTACTAATTACGGCCTAATTCTAACATTATTTTGTTAATTCTTTCTCCATGTTTCCAGTAAAATATGCTCAATTATGACGCTAGAAAAATAACTGGCCACGAGACCACTTAACCCAAGTCGCTACCGAAAAAGAAAAGTGGAGGCAAATACAATTCAGACTGCAGAATAATAAAGACATAAGTGGATGGGAGAGGGGTAATGTATGAGTAGTGAAAGTGCATTTGACATATTTACTCTGGGAACTCTAGGCTGCTGGATTTAATATTTAAATGAATGAATGGTGGAGGTCTCAGAAAGGTGGGTAGTGGTTGGAGGGGGATGGTGGTGGGATCAGATTTCCCTTTGGCTGCTCCCATACACACTCTCATCACTGTAGGCAATGTAGAGGAAAAAGTCCTCTTCATGGTGCTCCTGAGAAAGATGGTAAGAAAAAAATAAATAAATAAAAGATATTAGTATGACATTAAAAATGTAGAGGGAGGGTCCTTTTAGTATAAGCAGGAAGAAAACAACAGGATACGCTGATAAAGACCGTCTGAGAGCAGGTCAGCGAGGTAGAAAATGAGTACGATTCTTACCTGGTACAACAGTCCCATGGTAGCTGAGGTGGGTGGAATGACGTTGTTTACAAAGAAGAAGAGAGCATCTTCAGCTCGCAAGTGGATTCTTTTCCGGATGAGGAAGTAAAACTGTCCCACTGATAAAAGAGTATACCAGAGAGGGAAAATTGACAATCGTGTAGATGTTTCTGTAACATACTAGTGTCTTTAAAATGTTGTCCGGGAAGTCAGCACATAACGCAATGTTTACCTGTCAGGTCGGAGGGGACAAGGTATTTCTTCTTGTCCAGATCTCCTATTCTGGCTTTGGGGGCTTTCTCCACAATTACCTGAAAAAAGAAAAAGAAAAACAAGAATCAGCTAATTTAAAATCAAGCACATTTTCCACTGAAAAGGCTTTATGCATCAAAGTGAGAAGAATTTTAATAGTGTTTCACCTTTCTCAGAAAAGGGATCTGAGAACGCTGAGAATAGTCAATCAAGCGAGGACAGAAATACATTTCACCCAGATGTGCCATTTCATTTACATATACACACACACATATTATATTATATTTTATATATATATATATATATTAAAAACTAACCCACTATTATGCAACACTGTAGGTCAGTTATAACTAATGAATTTATACGCTTACAATTCAGACATATGATTTAGTACAGTGGACTGGGATGACTGCAAAAATACAACTATTTTTTTAAGTTTCTTCTCTGAAGTCTAAAAATAGGAATAAAACATTACGAAGCCCACACACCGAACAGTGGCGCATCATTTTAGGGCTTAAATTATGGACAGATATTAAAGCAGCAACCATTTTTAAAACTATATTTTGTATTTTGTAAGGCAAAACCCCAAACATTAACATTTGACCGTAAAAATTAATATCTTTGGATTTTTGGACAATTGACAGATAAAAATGTCTGTGATTGACTGTTTTTACTAGTTCTTAACACTTTAAAAAGACCAAATGAGTGTTTGATTAATTAAGAAATAATCAGCAGATTACTCCACAGTGGAAATAAATCGTTTATTTCAGCAGTACATTACGTTTAAGAGTGAGAACAGAAATGACACAAAGCCCAGAGAATAAACTGGACTACAGTTTTCACCAAGTCACGTTAGGGCAGCTCGAGTATCAAAAGACCAAAAGGCTGTGTGCACTATATAATCTATAAAGAAGAGCCAGGGCGACGTAAACAAGTCTCCTGTCTGTTGACACAACGAAACTATTTTAAGATGCGTTTCAACATACAGCCTGAAACTACACCCACAATCAGCCCGTAACGTTACACACTTCAGACTGCGTGTCGTCCACTGATAATGGACACAGGCGAGGCCTTACATTAACGAGCCACGAATAAAAAACCAAAAAAAAAACAACCCTGTCTTTCTTATTTAGTCATCTTTTCTTCCAATAAACACACACCCAGAAGGATTAGAGGAAGCCATCGGGAGCTGGCCTGTTCAGTGCGGCCGAAATCCCTTTCGCTTAACCTCTAACGTTAGCTTCATGAGCTACCTGGCGCGTTGTTTACTAACGTGGCAGCCAACTAAAGGATTAAAACATATAAATAATAAAACACAGCTACAGATAAACCACATAGGTATTGTCACACTTCAAGTGCGCGACCCAGGTGTCACAACTGGTTGAGCATAGCGTCAAGCAATCTAGCCAACCCGTCAAATTTCTCCCAACACAGATCGAGCTTCCATGCTAACGCTAGCTAGCATACTTACAGGTACCCTGTCCGGATACTTCTTCCTGATTTTCTCGCCTTCGGACCGCCTTTTCTCAAAAGGGTGCTCCTCTTTGTACTGAAACTTCATCGTTAGAAGAGATGACAGACAACAAGTCGGTCACTCCTGGCTCGTACTGTGGCGCTTCGCTCAAGGATCGACTCAAATCGCTGACACACACACACACACGACAAAAACAAACGATGCTAACTAGCTTTTTTTTTTTTAGCTCGCCACAGCTGTTTAGTGCGACTGCGGCGGAGGGATACAATAACAATATGACGTAGCGGAGAGTCTAGTTCGCAGGGTGGGCTTCACGCGATCCGAGACCACGTTCGCGTTAGTCGTGGAGCGAGGATCGGTGTTAGTTCAAGTAAAATGTTTCCGGTTGTGATTCATCATTTTGGAAGCGGTGTAGATTATGTGACGCAATTTTCCGTGGGACTATTTTATTTTGACCGACCGCTGCGCGTAAAGACGTAGGGCAGGGCAGTGAAGAGGCAGCTGTCCTTGTCATATGACCGAGGCCCAGCAGTTAGCGGATGCAGACAGGAGAGTGAAAAACATGCGATATTAAACTGTAACCTCGGCTGTTTACACCAACGCTGCTCTAAATCTGAACCCAAACACATTAACGACGGCCTCAGAAAACGGGATGTGTTGTATTCACTCATTAACCGAGCTAATTGGAATAATATAATTTAATTGGCTTGAAGTTTCGCAATTTCCACTGTTGCCAACAACAACATCTGTGGGACCATCCTTTAAACATTGAACACGTTTTGTGGAAAAATTAAGGAGAAAAAGAGAAGAAAATGAATTCTACTTCAGTGTCACTGAGCCAGATATCCCTTAAATCTCCAGTGTTACCCTGCACCTGAATATAACCTCCTATAGGGAACAATTACCTAACTTTTAGCAACGCCACATTCACTTGGTAGGGGGCCCTTGGCTGATGGGCCCCTATTAACACACACTGTAACTTATATTTCTATATTTTCCCCACTCTTTTCCATTGGTAACTCCCTCCCTTAGCAATTAAATGTACACTAATTAATTGGATAATTAGATCCAGGAAAGAGCTCCCCTATAAATCACAGACATTATATTAAAAGGGATTCACTTTATTAGACACTAAAAAATTAAATATAAAAAATATTATAAAATATATTGCTTTATTGCTGTGTAACGGTGGTGCATACTGGTTTTGATATAACTAATGTAATTTTTTTAAAGCAAATGTTGTAGTAAATGCAGTTTGAGAGTCACATTGTAGCATTCATGTGCAAATCTATTAAAACACTTATGGGAAAAGTTGCTAACCTGTCTATTGCGCAAGTCACCCACAGCTCTGACTCACTCTTCTTGCTCATGTGATGTGTAAACTCCCCTTTGTGCTTCATAGTCTCATGGTTGGTTTTGTGCAAGGTGATATCAGACCGCGTACATGTAAAAACTCTTGTATGTGTGATTGAAAGTGAAACAGTCTTTTCTCTTCAAACCAGGATGTTAACTGATCATTTTAGATGAGATTTAGTTAAACTTGTACCCTTTTTATAGTAAAGTTAACATACAGGATCATCTTATTTCCTCAACGTCAGGGACTTTGTAGGGATTGTAGGCTTTACTCTGATCTAGCGCAGGATGTAATGTGCTGAGTCACTTGTGGACGGGAGTGTTTTCCAGGTCTTCTGCTTATGACAGATCTACACCATAAATGACAGATATTATTGAAGATTTTCTTTGCTCCCTCCTCTCCTCCCTTTATTTCTTTAACATTCCACAGAGGAGTGTTACGTACCATCCTCCTGAACCATTATTATCCCACAAAAGCTTTTCATCTTCAGTGACAAATTTGAAGTAACGCCTCACCCTTCCACCACAAACCACAAGGCCTGCTCAGCAGCTACAGCTCCGTCCTGCCTCGTCAGTGTCTGACCAGCAGAACAACCTGCCCCGTCTGCATCTCACCTCTCCAGCAGTGCAAACCTGGACTGATGTCTTGGTGATTGGAGGGATATTCCTCTTTCATATTCTTTGCTTTATGAGTCTTGATTAATGTTGTAACACTTGTTTTTATACTTCTCTGAATCCATTTGTATTATTTTACTCTTTTGTTGAAAGGGTGTGAGATTCAACACCAGGCATTATGCTTGATTAAAAGTAATAACATTCCTAGTGCTTATCAAGGCTTAGGAAGGACACACACAAAAAAAGAGAAAGCGGTCTTCCCTGGAAGTCCCTGTTCCCAGGAACTACTAACAAACACAACACAAGAGGTGGAATTTAACATGGCAGCTGGTTGGAACTAAAATAAAGGAAGTAGAGTTAGTCTAAACAATGACAGATGCATATTTGCTATTACAAGCGTTTGGTTTTACTTTCAAACCGTCATCAGGAGGAGGTATAACCCAGTGCACTCACAGCACTGACTGAACAGTAGATACTCCAGTGGAGAAACTTACCTGTATGCTATGATATAGGGCTGAAAAAGCTCTTTAAAAAAAATAAACACTGATACAATTAGCCCCGCTAATAACAGCTAGAAATCTATCATTGCCTATAAAAATAGAAATGACTAAATCTGCACAGGTATCCAGTGACATTAGCCACAGCAGGTATATACACTCAGTGGCCAGTTTAATAGGTACACCTAGCTAAAACTAATGCAGTCTAATACAACAAGTCATCTTGCACAGTTAAAAGTGTTGATCTGTTGTACTGTATGATCATTTTTGAGGCTGTTGGAACCGTATTCCAAAAGGTGTTTCTGGTATTTACATACAAACAGGGTGGACAAAATATCAGAAATATAATGCAAACTACAAACTACAGTCTCAAAAATGATCACACAGTTGAATGGACACCTCTCTCAAACTTGAACCACGCAGGTTTTTTGCACGACTGTAGTTTTTCACTAGGTGTACCCAGCAAAGTGGCAGCTGAGTGTATCTCAACATACACACATAAAAAGTACAAGCTATGTGGCATATAGGTCACACTACAGCACTTGGACAAGCATGCCTTCATTTGTAGTTGCCACGTAGACACCTTCAGTAGGTGAAATAAACATCTCTTATTTGTAGTTTTTTTGGGAAAAGCCTGATGCAAAACTAAAATTATCCACATCTCTTGAGCCGGGTAGGAATACTAAGTGGACCAATGCAGTTTCCTTTCACACCACATGATGGCAGCAGATTAGTAAAAACAGATTGCCTCAAGCCCAAACTGTGTGAATCCATTTGAGCTCTCACTCTCACGCCCCAGCAAAGGTGGTCAGTTGACAAAGCAGCAAAATGTTATGTTAAAACTGCAGAGTGAATTGGATTAAAAGAAAACAAGCTGGATAGTAACTGGTCGATACTGACAAGTGTTTTATTAGTAACACAGACCTGGAGACAGCCAATAAGAAGCCGCTGTGAGCCTTGACGAGACTGACATTGTTCAGAAGGCATTTAAAGACGGAGGGTCTAATAGTTGAACCCATACAGTAAGCGGAGCGGGTCGAAACTGAAAGGGGGGGGGGGGAGGCTGCGAATCGAATCAAATACAAAACCAACTGCAACAAAAAACAGAAGGGGGGAGAAAAAAAAATTAAGTGCAATTCCTATTAGATGAAATCAGGATGGCATCGAATGTCAAAGGGAGAGAGCGAAATGTCATGGTATGCAGAAGTCATATTATCATATATTATAATAGAGAAACAATCAGATATGGAAAGGCGGCACGGCAGTCCATGTATCGTTACAAGCCACTTTTTTTCTTTACTTTTCAGTTGTCTTTATCACCGAGTCCAATGAAGAGCTTTTGGGAAATAGTGAAAGTTATGGCTGGGAAAAAAAAAAAAGAAGAAATATCAGGCTGCTCGGCTATTTGTCCAGAAAAACGCCTGTGGATGGTATGTTGCAAGCAGAAGTTCATCGATTACACCATTTCAGTTCGTCCGTTGTTGTTCAGGGGGAAAAGAAACGTACCTTAGCAATTAATGAATCACCGTTGGGATGTGGGGTTGATCTAAAAAGGGGCGGTTTTCTAACTTTCCCCTACTCAGTTGCTTCGAGAGGTTATGACTGTAACATTGATGAGTCGTCTGCTGAAGTGCAATGTCTGGTGATGATGCAGAAAAAGAAGAAATAATAACGTAGAATTGTCTTTGTTGCTTTGCTGATCCTCCTCTTTCCCACCTCCCAATTGTCAAAAAAGTTTAAAAAGGGACTAACGAACTCGGCAGGCATACTCCAACTCACGTACACAAGCTCACCTTCATACGCACACAGTCAGTATCAGGAGCGATAAGGCAGAGAGGCTCCGTTTTGTTTTGGAAAAAAAAAAAAAAATACAAATAAAGAATCAAGAAGAAGAAAAAAAAAAAAAAAAAAAAAGCTGGCTCCTCCTCCCTCCTCAGTAGTTTCTGGGCTCTGATGATCCCGTACTGTTCATCCCGCGTTAGGCGGTCACCCCAACCCTCATCTCCCCAGGACACGTCTGAGAGGTTCAGAGAGGGCTGGTGGGTCGTCTGTGTGGGAACGGAGGGCAGGATGGAAGCCGGCAGAGAGGAAGAGGCTGGTCAACAAGCCCCACCCTCTCGATTCAGCCAATCACCAGAGCCGGTGCTGGTGGAGGTTTCGACTGAGGACGGAGCGGACATCAGCAGTGAACCTGAAGAGAGTGAGAGAGAGAGTGAGAGGCAATTACTACTACATTGTTTGTTTCACTAGCTTAGCCATTAAAGGAATAGCTCAACATGTAATTAGCTTTCTTTCAGAGTGAGATGAGAAGGTTGATATCAATAGCACTTCTATGCTTTAAATACGAAGTGTGAGTCATATGTGTAATATAAAGACTAGAAACAGGTTGTAACAGCTGGCATGGCTCTGTCCAAAGTGAAACACTATGCTTCCTTTTAAAGCTCACTAATAAAGTCTTTGCTCAGTCTATAAATAAACAAAAAAAAAAAAAAAAAAACACAACATGATACTGATTTACAGTTAATTAAAATCAGTCCAGCTCTCAGAATATAGTGTGGGTTGCCAGATAGGGTTGCTAAAGTAAAGTGTTTGATTTTGTGTTTACGGCAGTTGACTGTTGATCAGAAAGAGATTTGTCAGTCATACACGTGCACGTGTGACGTAAAAGATACAATCCTATTTTAAATCAACATAGCTGTCCACACAGGCCCCGTAACGGGGCTACGCACGTTTCCACAACACAAACACAAATATAGAAATATTCCTGAGAACATATTGATACAGCTTTTGCAAAATTTGCCTCAAAATAGTTTTCAGGTACACTGTGCATGCATATAACAGGACAGGCAGGTAAGGTTTCAGGTAAAATAGATGGGGCATCTTCATTGATTAATCAGGCTGTTCAATATATCATTATGAGAGGAATACCTTACTTTTGTCAACAGCTTTATTGAAATAGTTTTATTCCGAAAACTGTCAGTAAGGTGTTACCTGCAGTCAATGTTAACTGTAATCAAATTAGAGTTTAACAGGTAATGACAACTAAAATCACGTATAATAGTTGCAGCCATTAGCTTACAGCTCTTAAATGACCACGGACCATTTGAATAGAGGCAGTGTGCACAAGAGTTAAAGTGTTTGCATTGTCTATTTGCTTTCATGCCAACTTTATTACGCCTTTTTACCTTAGTGCATCCAGCATAGGCAGCAAGTTAAGAAGTGCTGTGTCACTAGGGTCGCTGAACCAGGACTTGATGGGTATTGCATTGTCTGGAGGGCAGAAAACAGCCAGTCAGTCGTGTCAGAGAAATGGAAAATGGTTGTGATTTTATGCTGCTCTGTTAAAGAGGCCACTGAGCGTTAGAGGAGCTGCAGATTTAATGTACTGTTACAGCATTTACAATACAAGCCTTGTAGTGAGAATAAGCCGCTCAGTTATTTGTCCTCTTCCTGCCTCATCACAAGGTTGATGTGTATGGGATGAGGTCTCATTTCATCTTGTATGTTAAATATGTATGGACACAGAATACAAGCAGCTGAATACACATCAAAAACTGTTACAATACATTTAAGCTATAAAGTTTTTTACCTTTGAATACTAATATAAATAAAGGACCTCCAAAAATATTTATAGCTGTTCTTGTTTCTTTACATTACCAAAAACTACATAAGTCAGTGGTACCCAAATGTTTTACATCGTGCCATCTTTTATCATTTACAAATGAATCATAAAATTTTCAAAGCCGACATATTAAATCACATCACAGAGAAATCACAGATGGAATTAATACCATTAAATAAGCTTCGCTCTAGCAATTAATGCAATCAGAAACTAATTAGCCGATTAGTTACACCTGTGTTTGACACTGAAGAAAGGTTGACTGAACTTTAAATTCTCTACACATTTGCACTCTGTTACGGCACTGAGTTCAAGAACCACTGACGTTTATGAAGTTATCTGTATGGTGTAATACATCAACCCCTATAAAAGCTGCATTTCAGATATTTTAACTATCTGGTCAGTTTTATTCTTTGGACATGAGTTTAAAACACTGAGGACAAACTGATGTACGGCAGGTACAAGTGACTCCATGAGGCTTTGGGTCTTACCTGGATGGCTACGATAAGCACCAGGCGAGTTGTCCAGGATGACAATACTGGACAGGTCATCGTGTACTACAGACAGGTCTTTAATATAACTACCTAGATCCAATGTACAATGCTGGCAAAAGAAACAAAAACACAAAAGTCACCGACACCACTACAAAAGGAGAGTAAAGAGACTTCAAAAACCAAAGAGCCGAAGCAGTGTCAGCTTTAACACATGCTGTTTAAATACAGTTGAGAGCAGTACCTGTCTGTAGTATCTGCGTTTCAGGATGTTCCTGTTGTTGTCCAGCTTGTCTGCCACTGCTGAGCCGTAGATCTCCATACTGGCTGTGAAAACCACCAGCTCATACCATTGGCTCACCTGTGTACACAGACAGAGTACACAGCACACAATAGTATAAGTACACAAGTACTAGCTAAAACAGAAAGTCTCTGAGGATTATTAGCCAAAACAAATAATGTTTTATGACATCAGGTAGTGTGAGAGTGAAGTACAATGGGGAGTGATGGTAAAGATGACATACAGGATAAAAAGTGATCCAGCTATGATGTTTCAAGTTAACAGTGTGCTTTACTGTTCCAGCAGTGACACTGATCACAGACCAACACTCACCACTTCTAAAAAGAAGTCAACATGTGGCCTTTTATGTACGAAGAATCTGACTGGGTGTTTGTCAATGACGACCTGTGAAGAGAAACAAACATAGGAACCTCGATCATTTACATAAACTGCATTTAGGCTCGAATGCGTATACGAGTTCAAACATGTGTGTATGTGTGTGTCTGAATGCTCATACTTTGAGGATGAAGTCTGGCGGTGTGCCAGGTCTCACTGTGGGTCTGAGGACCCCGTCATGGTGCGAGTGAATCAGCGTCTCATCCAGATCCAGAACCAGAATCTTCCTCTTTACTGCATCTAGAGTTTATCATACAATATAGACACGTTTGACACAGTCCATTCATATGCACACAGAAAACCAGGTTACAGGGAGAAATTAGGTTACACAAGAAATTGTGCAACATGTTTACATGCACTGTAGTAACATGGTTACTGTAAATCTGAATATACATGTAGCAGGCTATGGAAACAACTTCTTAAAGAGGGTACTTATTGTCAGTCTCACTTCTAGTTTAGGACCAGTGTGTAACAGATAGGATCTATTGGCAGAAATGGAAAATAATATTCATAGGTATGTTTTCGTTAGTGTATAATCACCTGAAAATAAGAATTGTTTTGTTGCTTTTCTCCAGGAGAAATCTAGCTGGGGATATTGGGTTTCTTTGACTTCTTACCCTGATCACAGAAACCCTTTTTTTTTTTTTTTACTACAGGAGGTCGACTCTAATGTAGTTACAAGTAAACACACTCATTGAGACCAAATAGAAAAACTCTGTGCCAGCTTGGAATCACCAGAGTGCCCATAATATTAATAGTTATATACTGTGAAACTAAAGCTAACAAGGAGCAATCTGGTATACAATGTGAAGGGAGCAGCCTCACACAGGTTTTATTAAGTTGCTTGCTTTGACTTTTATATTACAGCACAAATAAGTTGTTGGTTTATAATCAGGAGAAAGCCTGACTAAGGGGATATTATGGGCTTAGTCACTGTGTCACACTGTCACATTCCAGACACTGGCACCATAATACCCATAATATGCACTATAATACGCTGCTTTCATCTGAAAGCTGCTCTTCAATGCAGTTTTTCTGGCTGCAAGGACTTCCAGGAGATGTGTCTCACAGCTAAAGACCCTTTCTGCTGACCTTACAGTGAGGTATGAGACCGCTGTTGAAACAGTTGCTTTAATTCTGTCCACGTTCTCGTCAATACCAGCAGGAATAGCACCCTTTTACTGCTAAGTGAATGTAAAGGAATCACTCAGTCACTGGAGACTGGACCCGGACCTCCAGCTGAGGTCACTGTAGCGAGTGAGAGGCGAGTCAAGTGAAACTGAAATGCAATCCTTCCTCTGACTCAAGAGTGTGCTTTTCAATGAGCTCTCTACAGGCAGAAGGGAAGCTGATTCAGAGTGCACACACACCGGTCCATGCTAGTGCAAGTGCTGCCTGTCACATTTAGCATTTCCTTTCCACTTCCACACCACAAACACACGGCTCGTAACTGTTACAGTCAGGGCAGGAAGCTGCATTTATTTTAGTTTTTTGCCACTTTGTGGGCTGGATTCGGACATTTAGCTACCAGAATTCACTCATTTACTCAAATGCTTTTTTTGGGACAATGCTGTTTACCTACCACAGTGGCTTACTGTCTGTTGCCAGATTAGGCTGCCTTTTAATTTAGCATTCAGGTTACAGGCCTTGACAAACACTATGGTCTGTATGCTGCCTCTTTATTAGTAAAGGCTCAGTGTCTGGTTTAATTTATATATGTGGTAATATTATCTACATTATGCAGAACTGGTACTACATTCTTGGCATTTTACACTAGCTTATTAAATATCCAGCACGGAGGTTAGTGACTAGCTGTGGTTTTAGTGGTGTCTGTCTTTGCTTTATCGACAGGCATTAATCTCATTTCACACTGTACATTTATAGCTGTGCACCTGACTGACATTTCCTTTAAAGTGGGCATGTTGTCTGAGTGAAATTCAGGAATACTGTCAGCAAATATCCCTTATTATTGTTCTTCTGCTTTCAATTGTAAGGATTTCATCTCACTACACTGTTGAAGAAATAAACTTCAGCCAAATGCCACCTTACATGTAGAACAAGTCATTGTTAGTAGGATATTAAAAAGACATAAGATCACACAATAATAGCACACAGTCATATCAAGGTTTATCTGCCCAAAAATACAGATGATGTTAATTTACTCTGAGGTGAGGATGGCCCTGAGAAAGCGGTCACGCTGTGTGTCTGTGCACAAGTGTTGTTGTGTTGCGGATAACTTTCCTTTCCTTATCCCTTCTTGCTTGACAGACTGGTTTGACTTCTACTTAAATTTCCACATTACAAATATGTTGTGATAGTGTCTCCACTCTGTTATCAGAAAAAACAAACAATCGTGTGGAGATAAAAGAAAGTATTCGCTATACTCTTCCAACCATGCTCACAATTCTCAAGGGCCCCCGAAAATGTATCTGAGCTGTTGTATCATGAAAACAATCGTGTACTCACTGAGTCTGTTTCTGGAGATAGGTGACAGAGGCAAAGTGTCGTATCGCACCGTCTGATACTGGATTATCTGCAAATGAAGAAGCCAAATGAAACGGTCAGACAACACTTAACAGATCAGGACAGTGTTAAAACGACTAACCTTATACACCACAGTAAGCCGTAATGAGTTAATCGCACCATAGATAGATTTCAAATGTGTGTTTTTGAACTTTGATTATAGATGAAAAAAGGGGAACTACATTCACACTGAGGACTCCAACCTTTTATTTCCCATTACACTCTAAACGTTTGTCTTCATTTCTAAAGAAACATTTGGTGTGATTTTACACAGAAGGCTGGTATTAGTGTTTTGGGAAACATTCAGGGCATAAGGAAAAGCGGCTTTACGTCATCTTGATTGCCGCAATCTATAATCCAATTCGAAAAAACAAGGTTTGAACTTAACTGAGCTAAGGATGATTTAGACCAGACGTAAGGCTCTCTATTATGGTCTCAAAACTTTAAATCTTGAACTTATATTTTAGCTTTTAGACATCAGCGCTCTTCTTTTACTTCACATTATAGATTGGGCAAGAGAACAGAGGATGCCAAACTGAAATGAACTCAGCTCTGTCCAACCCTGACTCCTCCTCTCCAACTTCCTCGCCCTGCTCTGGTCAGAGGGACTAGAGACAGGATCCTTTCCAGTGCCGCTCTTGCCCAGGGGCTCTGCACTTTTCTTCACAGGGCTATTTTTATCCCCCCACCCCCCCAGCTGTCGGTGGGTGTCAGCCGAGCATGGGGCACACACAGAAAGGGAGACTTGCAGGGTGACTTTGACTAAGCCTGGGCTGCTTGGTACCTAAGCCTTGGCCAGGGCCTCCCTCTGTGTCCCCTCCCACTGCTGCCTGGCAGAGTAAGCCTGGGGGAAGCCTGTTGGTGCCAGCAGCTGCTGGGCACCACGGGGGGACCTCACCCTTGACTCGGCTATCTGCACCTCCATGAGCGTCCACCTGGACCCCTGGCCTGTAACCTCACACCGAGTCCTTAGACTTACTTTGCCTCCAGACTACAGCTACAGCTAACATTTCAAATAATGTTGGTTTCTAGAGCAACAGCTGGAACCACCAGAATACTGGCAATTGTACTTTAATTCAATATTCATTTGTTGATTATTTTCTTGATTAATCTATTAGTTTAAGCCAGACCCCAAGTTGTGCATATTCACTATCACGGCAGATTAAGAAAACCAGCAGATTTTCACAACTGGGGGCCTTTTTTTTGCTTTAAAAATTACATGAATGATTAATTGATACTTAAAATTGTTGCAGATTAAATTTCTGTTAATGAACTAATCAACTTATCTTGCTAGGGGTGCTGATTAGCTGATTGTTTCAGCACTGATCACACTGAACTTGACCACACACTGTCTCATGCAGTAGATAACAAGCAGAACCACTAAGGAACACTGTTGTCAGTAAGATAAATAAACAATCATCTCGTCATCTGTTGACGCAGTGTAGCGTGCACAGGATTATGACGTAGCCTTAATATTTGTAATCCAATAGTTTTTATTAAACGATTCGTTGACTTCTCAAATGGGAAATCACCCTGAGGCCTACCTTATTCACAGACAACAGAAGGAGTTGCCAAGGGATTATCAAAGTTACAACAAACCGGGGCATTAATACCCTTGTTTTAAATCTGTTCAGCGGGTGAGGTCTTAACATCCCTCACCTGAAATATTATTTTCACTTGTCATAGTTTACCTGATCGTCATCTATAGGATGACCTACGTCACACTGCTGGCTACATCCTCACATTGTTCCACTGCATCGGATAAAGTAAACAACAGCGCTAAACTGCGAGTGAAAATGAGAGAAACAGAGGGAGGGAGAGAGAGAACAGTACGCTCTCTGTGCTGACATAATCCCTCTCACTTCAGCCATAACATGGACTGGACTACTCAACTCTCAGGGCCTGTTGACAACCCGCAAGTGTTACTGCCACACAATAAAACTGCAGACAAACCTCGAACAGCAAAGATGATTACAACACACAGGGCACTCCTCCAAGCTTTGTTGGCGTGATACGGAGCTAGAGTCGAAGTCCACTCACATTACACCACATATGCATGTCTATTAACGACTCGACGGCACCTGTGTGTGTGTCTAAGTTACAAGCAGGTGGCTTCTGTCACGTTAAATGCCATGTTTATTGTGGAGGCATTTGCAAGCAATTGAAGGTGACCTGCAGGCTTATACTGGCTGTTCCTCAAATTTAGTGTTGTGGATGTGGGAGGTTTCCTCTTTGCACTGTAGCTGAATGAACCATTCATTCACACTGTCTCCTCACACAAAAACAGCAACCTAGATACATTATTTAAGAACTGAAACGGCTTATTAATCAACCGGTTGAACTAGGACCAACCAAAATGTAATCTGCAACAATCCTGGATCAATATAACATTACAGTCTGTGGTTTTAGCTTCAAACGTGTTAAGATGTGCTGGTTTTCTCTGTTTTAAATTGAATTATATTGTGAACACTGTTTGGTTTCACCCCGTTAGTCAGACAATATTAACTATTTTAAACTCTTTTCATTATTTCCTCATTCATTTACATCCTGCGTGGCACTTTATGCACTTTTTGTGTCGCAAACATCTTTACACTACTTAATATATAACTTTTAAATGAAGTTTTAGACACTCCTAGTCCTCTTTATGCTGGATAATATAGCAATTAGTTTGACACATATCTTATTAAGCCTAAGTGGGAGACTGAGGCTCCTCAGACAATGAGACTTTACCATCATTGACCACCATGCTGAGAGAGCACAGGTGACAAACACAGCTAATCTATAGCTCTCTTGGAGCCAAACTGAGCCTCCCAACATGTGGACATGATCTGAAATATAATGTTTAAGCACATGGGAGCCATGGCAACGTAAAGATATCGCTCACTTGTTACAGACACACAACAGGATGACCTGCCCAACATGTTTCACACCCCTCTTTCTCACCGTCCGTAGGTGCTTCCTGAGGATGTACATGATGAAGCCCCATATTCTCGACGTTACGCCGAGAAAAGTGCGGATGCCAAGTAAACATTGCCGGGTCTTCAGCATGTTGACGAGCACGCAAAGACCCCCACAGCAACTCAACTTAAATTCTCAGTTGATAGCACGCTTTGGTCCGAAGTTGCTGGGGGCAATTACTGAAGGGACTTGCTTGCTAGTGAGCCGTCTTTTAGCCACAGCCGCCAAAACAACGAGCAATTTAAATTAACAAGAGGCCAAGCAAACGTGTGAGTACCTCGCTCTGCACACTTGTGGCACATTAAACATTACACAGAGGGCATTTTCATTGTAACTGGGAAACGTGGACGTGGTCAAAGGGAAAGAGAGAAAAAAGCTGCTGCACGACGACGACTGCTGCTGCTGCTGTATGGACCTTAGCACGAAGCTCGTTGACAAGCTAGCTCAGGAGCTAGCTGTGTACCAACTAACGTTAGCTTGTAGCCACCGAGCTACCGCTAGCTCGACAGGGTGACCACCTTGAACCGAGGACAAAAATACCCCAAAAAAGCTGTGAGGCCGCTCGATGTCAGGCACCGGTTCAACGTGACTTCACTCTGTGCGGCGTCCGAAGACAGACAGCTTCACAAAAGTTCCCCAAAGTGTAACCGGCCCGGTTAAAATCAGTTTGTAGTCCAGTGGAAATCCGGAATGAAACTGCGAGCCGCCATCGCCGCTTTGCCGTCACTTCCGCGAGAGGGTTCGCGTGGTTGCGCGCAGCACGTCCACGTGGAAAGAAAATAAACAGACGTGGACGAGCAGCGGTGTGTCCAAATCAACCAGCTTTTATCATCGGGTTTTAGTTTGTTCAGCAGTCATTCAGACACTTTGTTTGCAGTGCGGTTGAACACGGACACTGTTTGTGTGTCATTTGTGTTTGTGCATAAAGTTTTATTCTCGTTTTGACTGCAGCTTGATGGACGTCGATAAACCTCATTGTGCTACTGTGATTCAAAGCTGTAAAATAATAAAATATGAAAATGTAACTGGGCGTGGGTGGATGTGTTTTTACTCAGACTGTAAATTATATTTGGCAGGGGCAGCTTTTACAGCTGAGAGAAAGATAATTACACTTAATTAATTACTTCAAACTCATAAAGTCTCCTCTGACACTGATGTGCAAATAGCTCATATTATTTAGAGATGTTATTTATAAATGGAAACACATTAAGAAATCCAGATTTGTCAAAATCACGTGCAAAACATTGTTATCATATAAATGTATGTCATGGTTATTTCCAGTCATGATGATTTTCTTTTATATCACTTTAATCAGTGTAAAGAGTCAGCTGGATGACTGATGAAAGCAACACTTCTATGCAATGGATTGTACAATGTTCATTTTTATGAAAAAGCAAAGTGTGACATAAACTTACAGTCAGATAAAAGCATATTTTTATTAAATAAATAAAAACAACATTAAAAAAACTGAATCATCAATTTAATAAACATAATACAGATTTTTTTTTGTTCATTATTTTATATCTTCAAATGAGACGGTGATAAAGCTTTGAATCTTCACTGCTGAAAACGACTCAGTGTCTTGAATGGCAAGGAAAACCGTGGCTCTTCGTTGCCCTAACCCTACACATCAAGATCGTCATCAGGGTCCTCCTGGTCGTAGTCGTCATTGGCATCAGGCTCATACAGAATTCGTCCTGAACCTGGACCTGAATGGAGCAGAGCAGTTTTCCTGTAAGAGGAAAAAGGGGACAGCAGTTAAGGTTGTTAAATAAAACACATGGAATGTATCCTGAGGAGAAAAATGGTTAAAAAACACGAGACTTGTGGGAAAGTTCCTCACTTCTCTTTGCTGAAGACAAAGGGAAGAGAAAGTTTCTCCTTGGCCTCGCGCTCTGTATCAGACAGTCGAAGGTTGAAGGTCAAGTTGGCTGTTGGGTCCGTCTATAGAAACACAAGAAGAACACTTTCAGTCTTGTTATATCTGAACCTGTATTCTATTGATGGTGTGAATGTATTAAGCTTGTGTTATATTCACCTCCTGTTCCTCGGGGTCAGTCTGTTTGGGTCCAAGATGGCTGGGCCTGCTCTGCACTGCGACTGTAAGATCCTCTTTGATGCTGAAAATCTCCTCCTAAGGACAAAAAAACCCCCCAAAAAACAAAGTTACCAATCATTTTTAACAGTGTAGTAACACAAAGTAGTTAACCAAATTTAACACTGCTTACATCTTGCATAACTTTCCCCGATTTTGAGCGCTTTGTTATCTTTGCCACTGCCTCGTCTCCCTTCATCCCAGGTGCTACAGTGACGACTGAAGTTGCCAATTGGCATACACTTCCCACAGTACCCCTCTGATGCATATCTGCATGGAGCAGAGCGATAATAGCTCTCACAGCTCCCCCTAATGAAAACACAGAAAAATACCTTTAAATACTGGAATTACTTAATAGTTTTTAAATTCCACATTACTATAAAATGTGTTTGTTTGACAATATGGTGGTGCAGCCTTTAATAAATATTTAATTTAATAAATATTCTCTTAATCATTAGAGATAGAGGCTTTACAATGACTCTTCCAGCCTGGATGTCATACCTTCCTTCATTCAACACCACTCGAAAAACTTGCGACATCATGCTGACACGCAGATATTAGAAATTTCATTTATCACCTTTTCTAAGTTGTTGAAGAGTCTTGCAGACAGCAGGAGGGCTGTGGTGTCTCAAGATCCACGAAAGGGAGTCGATCACTAACGTAGCTGGTTTGGGGTGTGATGTTTGCTTGACCAGACGTGTCAGTTCCTCCAAGCAGAACTGGTGAACTGTGAAAGTTGGGTTATCAGTCCAGCCAAGTGGGTCTGTATAAGCATTGTGAAAGTGTAGCCTGAAGGGACAAACACAAATTGTTAATGGTCGGTTTGATTATACGTAGATCAGCCGTAACATTATGACCACACAGGCACCCTGGTGGTCATAATGTTAAGCAGCCCCCATACACAACAAACTGTTCTGACACCTTTCTATCAGAAACAGCATTAACTTTTTTCAGCAGTTTGAGCTGCAGTAGCTCGTCTGTTGGATCGGACCACAAGTGCCAGCCTTTCACTCCCCATACGCATCAGTGAGCCTTGGCCACTAATGACACTGTTGCTGGTTTCTTGGAGCACTTTTGATAGCTACTGACCTCTGCAGACCGGGAACAACCCACAAGAACTGCAGGTTTGGAGATGCTCTGACCCAGTCGTCTAGCCATAACAATGTGGTCCTTGTCAAAGTCATTCAAATCCTCACGTTTCCCATTTTTCCTGCTTCTAAAACATCAACTTTGAGGAAAAAATGTTCACTTGCTGCCTGATATATCCCACCCACAGACAGGAGCCATGATAATCAGATAATCAGTGTTATTCACTTTACCTGTCAGTACTCACAATGTAATGGCTTTAATCATTTAAGTGCCTTGACGACATAAAGGCCTGGATGACTCGAACTTTTAAATTTCAATGATAAAAGACAGAAGTGATGGTTTTGGTGGCACCACAGGGATCCCCCGTAGATCTGGGTTCCTTGGCCCAGTATATTAAACCTAGCATCACAAACCTAGGGGTTAAGGTGGACCCTGAGCTTAAGTTTGACAGTCAGATCAAGGCTGTTGTCAAATCAAGCTTTTCCATTTGAGGCAGCTGGCCAAAATAAAGCCAATTCTATCAAGGCAGCACTTTGAGACGGTAATCCACGCCTTGTTACCGCCGGCTGGATTACTGTAATGCACTATATGGGGGGTTAGTGGGTCCTCCATCGCCCGTCTTCAGATGGTACAGAATGCTGCTGCACGTCTTTAACTGGCACATGTAAACATGAGCACATTTCCCCCATTTAGCCTCACTCCACTGGCTGCCAATTCAATTTAGGATCCATTTTAAAATTCTTTATTTGCTTTTAAATCCCTAAATGGTCTTGCCCCGCCCTACCTATCTGAGCTTCTACACCCCTATAACCCGTCCGCCCCCTCAGGTCAGATGATCAGCTGCTCCTGAGTGTGCCTAAAACTAAGCGGAAGCTCAGAGGGACCGTGCCTTGCTGTGTCTGCTCCTAAATTATGGAATGATCTGCCTCTGCACATTAAACAGGCCTCTTCTCTGTCTGTTTTTAAAACCGGTCTTAAAACCCATCTCTTCTCTGTGGCCTTGACACCTAGTAAGATGTCACTTTATTTACTTGATTTATTTTTGTATTTGTTATTTTTACTTTTTGATTGCTTGTTATTGCATGGTTATTATTTTTATTTATGTCTTTTCATTTTATTGTTGTATTATATGTTATTTTGCGCCTCATGTGAGCTGTTATGTCTTTTATTTATGATGTCTTATTTATTCTCCTGTACAGCACTTTGGTCAACTTTGGTTGTTTTAAAGTGCTTAACAAATAAAGTTGGATTGGATTGGATTTAGTCTATAAAAATGTAAGACAATTGTGAAAAAAATGCAATGTCAGTTTATTCAGTTCACGGTGATTTATTCAAAAGTCTACTATTGTTTGATCAAAAGTAATTAGAAATTCAATTTACAAAGAACAACAACACTAGAAACGTTGGACCCAGTAAACCTCACATTTAGCTTGATACATAACTTACACTATTAACCAATAACAGATCAGGTGGCTGTTAACTTTATTTTAATGCACTAATCACACTATTAAATTACCTCTGAATTGGTGATCCTTTCAATCCATCTTTCAGTTCTTCCTCACCGACCTCAAAGCCAAGGACATGGACAGCTTCCTCCCTACGTTTGTACCACAGGTAAAGACAGGTTTTTATTACGGTTTCTTCCTAATAAAAACAAAACTTGGACGACATTAATAAATGATAGCGTATAAATAACCAAACCACACCTGTTCAACGCAGCATTGATGAAGCTCCTCAGGAGGTGTCGACCAGAAAGACAAGCAGAATCTACCAATGCAAGTAGAAATTACATGACTTCACTGTAAGCTATTTATTTACATAACACTTCTGTTATTGTTCCCAATTTAAAGACTTAAATTCAACATGACATTTAAAGCAAATACCTTGTATTAAAAGAAATCCTCCAGCATCGGTGCCTTGCAATAATTCAGTTAACATTGTACAGTGTAAGTAAATCCTATTAGGGTCCAGGTGAGTTAGCTCCAGCTAGTTAGCATGCTTCTTGTTTACCACATAGTCAGACGTGAGGAGCACAATAAAACCTTGGAGATCTCGGTAGTTTAAAGCCAGCAGAGCGACATCTCTCACAGTTCAGATTATCGATCCACTAAAGTCACAGCAACTTATCTTTCACAGGAACAAATATGTTTTCCTCCAGCACGTATCGCTAGGTAGCATGTTCAGAGTGTACAGAGTCAAAAACACCACCTCCACAAGTCCCTCCCTGCCTCTAATATCGGACACATGTGGGAAATGTAGTTCCGGAACATGCACGACCCCCGCCCGGTGCCTCGCCGAACGCCTGCGCGATAAACTACCTCACCCAGCATGCACCGCGGGATACATTGCGCTGGCAGCCTGAAGAGGTTTCTGCCGCGCACGGAGAGCACCGTGCGGAATAAAGTCAAAACTCCGGTCGTTTTGTGTGCATACAGCGAAGAAACGAAAAAAAAGAGAGAGAGAGAGAGAGAGAAAGAGAGAAAACTTCCCAGCAGAAGTTGCCGTCATGGAGCCACATTCACTAACACTCGCGGTTAGCTGAGGAGGTTCTGTGCAGTTCTGCCACATTTCGGTACCGATGGTTATATAAATGCAGTGACGAAGAAAAGGAGCGAGAAGCGACCGAGGAATTAGTGTTTTTGTCGGGCTCATAACGTCAGTGTGGCGGTAGTTCAGAGGCGGTGTGCTGCTGCTGCTGCTACGGTCGCGTAGCTGCTGCGAGGGAGCATCACAACTTCGACCCACAGTGGAGTGGTTTTATTTTTTATTTTTTAAAGGAAGAGTCTCGTCGGTCTTCCGCGCCCCTTCGGCTTGTTGCTGCTAAAGTTGCCCGGCGGTAAGGTGCAGCCACGCCGGGGGAAGGCACAGCGCGACGGCCGCTACTCTCCGGCTAGCTCGCCTGCTGCTTGTTTCTTGGATCGAGGCCTTGTCGGTGAGGCGACAATGCTTGACATAATGTCCGAGCACCAAGGTACGTTGGACCGGAATCGGTGTTGAGCCATTAAACACACACACACACACACACACACACACTGTCTGCTCTGTTTCACGCACATTAAGATGGCTAACTGTAAACCAAACCTAAGTTGTGTGCAGCGCTTCGTTTGGTTGCGTATGCCGTGTTAATAACACCCCTCGCTGTTTACCGACGTGTCTCACGTCGTCAAAATGCCTCTAAAGTTGCGTTAAAGTAAATATAATCCGCGTTTCGCTGCGATTAAAGGAGCTAACTTTGGTGTTGAAGTTGAGTTAGCGTGCTAGTTTGTTAACGCGCCGACACATCTAGCTTAACGTTGTTGGCTAGCTAGCTGGATGCCCCCCCTTACCCCCTCACTAAAGACCCCCTCTAACCTGTCAGTCTGGAGTTAAATCCGCTCACTTGTCAGCCACGAAAACACAAATTTATCATGAAACGCAAACTTCAGCGCTGACAACACGGCCGATTGAACGCTACAGCTTGCTAGCGCCGAGCTAACGTGGCTAACGAGCCTCCCACTTCCATTTGAAGAAAGCTAGCGCGATCAGCTAGCCGACCCAGAGCCTGGTTGTTAGCTCGGCTCTTACAGGGACACGGTGGTAGTCGGTAGCAGTGTCGAGTTAAACGCAACTCGTTGAATATGAAGCAGATTAAAGGGACTTTTGTAACCGTGTTTTCTCTGTTATCGCTGCAGAGTTCATAACGTGTTGTGTTAGCGTCTCCTCTAAATGTCAGCTAACGTTAGCAGGTAGCGCCTCGACGATACTAAATCACAAGTTTAATGATTGGCAGCCATCAAACTGAGCTCCGTGAGCCTCGCGTTTACACAATCCGCTCTTCTTGTTCTCATTAAATGGATAAAGCGTTGTTTGTAGATGGTGTAGGGGGGTCCAGACTGTGTGTGGAGTTCAGATCGTGTTCAGGTGACACCGGTTGTTGGCAGTCAGCTCTTGTTATCATCCGATGAACCGATTTGCTTATTTTCCGCTTGAATCGGTTATCGGTGAGCTGTCGGTCAATCCGACGCACCGAAACAAACCCGGCTCTTAAAATAAACCCAGCGTGGTCGTCACTAATATCCCTGATTAAGTTATTGAGCCGTGTTAGCAAGCTAATGCTAGCGTTGGTCCACATGTGTCTCATCACACCCATTCAACCGTGTGCTTTGATAATTCTCTATATATCAGCTGTTTGGTGCAAATAAAGACTGGTTCATTTGTAACTTACAGAATTGTGTTTTTTGTTTTTTTTCCCCTTCCACCAGATTCACTGTTGACGTGCAAAACGGAATCTCTGGTGAGTACTTTGTGATGTTACTACAATCCTCTCCAGTGATTCATTCTGTAGCTTTGTGTTGTTTGAGCTTGTTTAGATTACTTTCAGTGACTTACGCAAATGTTTTGCTTCCTGTAGCCCCCAGAGAGAAAAAAGAGGACTGTAGAGGACTTCAACAAGTTCTGCAGCTTTGTCCTGGCGTATGCGGGCTACATCCCCAGTCCAAAAGAGGTCAGCTGCTATAAATGTCACTGTGGATATTAGAAATGACTGTTTGCTCAGGCCTGGCTTGCTCAAGTTGTGAAGAAACACCAATATTTTTTTTTTTTCTCCCCCCCTTGTTCTCTTGTAGGAAAGTTCATGGTCCCCAACATCCTCCAGCTCTGCACACAGTTCAGGGTTGTCAGCCGACGGAGGCGGCGGTGGCAGCAGCTCCACGGGCAACACTTGGCCAGACGGGAGCTCCGACATCCACACCATCCATACGTTTGTCCGCAAAGCTCGAGCCAATAAGGGCAAAGGTATTCGCCGCATGCACTCTGATAGCACTCTGCTGGACAAGATGCGCCTTAAAGACTCTTTGTATGAGAGCCAGGCCAGCACTAAGGCGGAGCGCAAGAAGGACAAAAAACTTAAAAAGTTGTCTCTGGGCTCGGCTATGACGGCGGCAGACAGTGGCAGCAGCGAAGGCGAGAAAAGAGCACGCATTAAACGCAGCAAAAACTCAAAACAGCCAAAACCCAAGAAGCTCAAAAGTTCCACGGCTCAAAGCGAGACAGACTCTGAGGCACGGCATACACATTCAGAGGTACGACCCATCAGAGAGGAGCTGACGGTGCACGGGGGCTCCACCCCGAGCATGCAGGGCCTGGCGAAGATGCAGGCAGACGAGTCCATGAGGGAAGCAGAGATGAGCTCCAGTGAGGGTGAGACCTGGATCGCCGATGAAGACATTATGGTGGAGTCAGGTATGATTTATAAGCTTGAATTTATTAAGATGATCATATCTGAGTCTAATTAACCAAACTGTCTCATTTATTTAACATGCACCGTTTGACGACTTTCTTATCAGCTATAATATCCTATAACTTTGTTCTCTTTCTGAACGCAGGCGACGACTCGTGGGACTTGATCACCTGTTACTGTGGGAAGCCATTCGCGGGGCGGCCGATGATCGAGTGCAACCAGTGCGGCATTTGGGTGCACTTGTCGTGTGCGAAGATCAAGAAATCCAACGTTCCCGACATCTTTTACTGCCACAAGTGCAGGGACGTGCGGCGGTCAGGACACAAAAAGGACCCCTAGAGATGAAGAGGACTGGAGGGACGCGGAGCACCCACCCTGTTTTTGCTGTCCTCTGACACTTGTTTTCTTTGATGCCTACAGCCAAAACAGCCTAAATTATCACCTGGATGGCAACTGTATTGTCACTTTGTAGGATTTCTTTTGACAATCACAACCATTCTTATTTATCCCTCACTTTTATTTTTTTCTTACTTTTTTTTTGGCTACTGTGAAGAACTGGACAGAAGGCGACAGTGACAGTGGAGAATCATTTATTTGTTACTAATTAATTCCTCTATTAATTGGCTTTATTGATTTATACTGTGCTGGTGATGTGGACATCGATTTTCACTCTTAGTCTCATATTCACTGACGGTGCATTTTGACTTTATTTCTTGAGGATGTCGACAACAAAAATCAGTGAAAATTTCCTTTAGCGTCTCAAGGAGTACCATTTTCAGTTTGATAGCCATTTCCTCTCAACTTTTAAATCAACGCAAGTTTTACACATTGGCAAACAATTTATAGCTTAAGAGATGGAAAATGTCACTCCTGTTTGTTTAGAAGTATGTGATAAAGGTGGGCAGCTCATTTTATTTTTGATCGTATTTTGGCGATTTTATTTTTGAGTTTGCGTTTTTGTTTCGGTCGTCAGTGATAATCACTGAACTTTAAAATGTAGAGATCTCACTCTTCTAGAATAAGTGATCTTTGAATTCATACAATCTGTTTAAAATTTACTATTTTGCATCTGAAATTGCATCTAAATTGCTACATTTCAAATTGCACACAGACAATTCTTTCGACAGTGCACTTTTTAAGAAAAAAATATGAACCCAAATACCGTTTCTACTGCATATATGTGTATTTGGAATATGATGAGCTACGGCTGATTTAAAAACTGTACTTAGCATGTAGCTGTGTACATTCACGATTGAGCGCTTAATGTTTCTCCCTGTCTGGCTTGTTAATCATTGATAGCCATTTACCATGAACAACATTTACATTGACAATTGTTCAATTTTGATGTTTTTGTTTCATGTGTGTTATTTTTTGTTTTTTTGTTTTTCATGTTAAAAACTCAAATGATATGAGGGGGTAATGTTGCTGTAAAACGAATGGTTTGGCAGTGCTTTACAATATCAAAGTGGCTCTGAGGCTTGTTTATGAATGGTTGTAAAATATTTGTTTTTCTGTTTCATGTGATTGTTTATTTCTTAGCTTTCTGAGAAGCGGGTTTAGAGGTGCGCCCGCATCAGAGAATGGACATAAGATTGTCTCACATCGAGAACAAAAGTTGTAGTGTACAGAAAATATGTTGATGCCGCTTAGGTTGTGGCATTTGTTTATGTTGTTTGGTTTTACCATGTGCATTTTCTTTTGTTGGTGGGAGTGTCTTGGTAAGTCTCCAGTAGCAGTTGCACTCTCTCTACAGCATCAATTCTGTGTACATATCCTGTTCTTTGACAACTGTACATATGTGAAAGTGAAGAGAGAAAATACCCAAGCAAAATCTATATTTTCTGCAGTCTGATATTGTTTTCTTTAATTGTAGCTTGAAAAATAAAAGTCTTTGGGAACATAAAGGTAAGGTGGTATATTTAATCATTTGTATTGCACATTAAAGAGAGACACTTACAACAAGTTACTTCATCACATTTAATTAGGTGTTTGCACACAGCTGTGTTTGTCTTGTTTCTGTCCTCCACCACTAGAGGGAGTGGGTCAACAGGCATCTCACTTGTTAGTATGGCAGTGAGTTAAATAATGAATAAATATGGAATATATCAGAAGGTCATGTATTGGATTGGCACTGAGCTCAATTGTTGTAGTTGCTGTTTATTCCCTGAATTCTTCCCAGTGGGTGTCAGGTTCGTCCTGTAACACAAACAACAAACATGCTACATTTTTCATCCCACAGAAGTCTTAAATACTTAAACCATTACACCAGACACCATTGTTATACTCTATCGGAGGCTACAAAGACGAACTAACGTCATGGACATTCAAGCCTGCTATTGAAATTGTAACATTTAAATAGTGACAGAGATTTATAGTGCTCATTAAAACTGCCATTTCTACTTCTGTGTGTGTGTGTGTGTGTGTGTGTGTGTGTGTAGAGCAGGTGGCATTTAAATGTCATTGTGATGAAGGCTGATTTGCTTTGGAAACAAGTGACATAAGAAATACTGACAACTTGTCCACTGTTTGTCTCTTTCTAGAAGTTTAATCGACAGTTTTTTCTCTTTTAACTCACCTTTCTGTTTCAGAAACTGGACATTTGAAATCCACCAATGGAGTCCAGAGGAGCAACCTTCCTCCTGTAGAGACAGCGATATGGGATAGACAAGCTCAGTCCAAAATACTTAATTTCTCTGATGTATGATGACTGAAAATATATAATTTATACTTTTCATTCACACTAAATATTCACTCGGTCCCACACATTCCAAAAAACAACTTCAAACTTTACTCTAAAATAACTAAAATACGCAAAAAGCAGCAACAACCAAAACATCCTCAAGTTAGAAATCCTATTTGTGTTCAACTGAATGAAGATTAAACTAAATTTATCACATTTATTTAGATGATACTTGACATAAAACATGTTAATTACCTACATTGTGATTTAATTACATTTCCAATTACCCTAACTTGTTCATTAGACACAGGCCACATTTTTAAAGCTTTATTTCCTGCATTTATTTCATTATGTGTGACTTAAAAAAAAAAACACCATTCAAACCGCATGATACAAGGTTTCCTTACCTCTTTTCATTGGCTTTACGCTGGTACTGATACTGGCTCTGGCGTTGGAAAGAAAGTTGCTCTGTTGGGGTGAGAAAGGTCTCTGAATGAGAGGGGCGACCGTCCCCATCCCTGCTCACCTCCTCGGCGTCCCCCACAGAGAGGTCAAGCAGTCGGGGGAAGAGCTCTTGGTCCAACCAGTTAACTTCCTGAGGATGATAATCAGATTATAGAAAGACTGCACAGGAATAAATGCCTGCAGGTGTTTGATTTGTCCTAAAGGGTGTGTGTATAAATCTTACCCTTTTGTTCCTGATGCTGGGCAATACAGCTGCAGATATCTCCTCCAGCAACATGTAAAGAGCCAGGAGAGGTAGCACACACCTGGAGCAAAGCATCTGACCAGAGTGAGACAACCAGAGTCAGTAACAGTCACACACTTAAGCAACTGAACTACAAAATAAACCAAACTAAACTCACCTTAAATCGTCTGTTTCCTCTGTGGAGTTCTGACCTCAAAGCTGATGATGGCTGCAACTCTTCTGAGCTGTTGACCACCGTGGAGGGTATTTGTAGACATGCATCTAGGGTGGGTTTATATTATGGGACTGGCATTGTAGGCTGTTTAGGCTAAGCAAATGTGTGTGTGTGTGTGTGTGTGTGTGTGTGTGTGTGTGTGTGTGTGTGTGTGTGTGTGTGTGTGTGTGTGTGTGTGTGTGTGTGTGGTGTGTGTGTGTGTGTGTGTCCTCAGACATGCCAATTACATCTGCCGCCTTGCCGCCTGGCATTGTCATCATTAGAGTCAACCCTCTACAGCCTCTCTGACGAGATTTTAAGTGCTGACAACATGCCTTGACACACGTACATACATGTACACGCAGTCCCACCCCCACACCCTCATCCATTTTCCCTGCAGCAGATCTGAGGGGAAGATGGGGAACGAGATAAGTCATTGTTGAGTAGCTCGCTGTTTACAGACTCGCTTTAGGGCGACGCATTTACCCTCAGGCTGGTTTGCGCTCATTCTGCATTTTTATATGAATTATAGAGGTTATTCTTCTGTTTCATAATATGGTAAATGTGCAATATTACATCTAAAATACTCAATTTATTTTACAACAATGAATAAATGTTATTCATTAAAGGTTTTCACACATGTAAAAGAAAAATCTAATGTCTAATATTTCTTGTTTGTAGTTTGAACTCATTGTTTTATTAATTGAATCATCAATTTGGACAATGATATTTTGTAAAACATTCACACATTGCTAAAATATCAGTGATATAGAGTAAATTCTTGTCTATTACTGAGTCAAGGAAGTCTTATTTTCAAAACACAAGGATTAATCTGCTTAAACATATCAAATTTGTTGAAATCAAGTGTCTTTTTTTTCGTTATTCTAGTGAAGGGCTTCTTTCAGGACACTGACTTCTACAAAATTCTTGAAATAAGTTTATTTTATTAGAAAGAGGTCAAAATAATGCTACTACATTGGCCCAATTTTTCAATTCTTTTAAGAAACTGAACTTTTATGGCTCAATAACAGAAATTGCTTGACAGATATTTTTTGCATTGTAACCTATGATCACTAATAAAACCACAAAATCATCATCAGATTTTTGTTCAAAGAAACAAACTTTGTTTCACAACATCAAACACATAAAACTAAAACTGTAATAACTCATTTTGCTCAGTTTTAATTAAAATTTGCAGCTGAAATTAGGAAAATGTGCGTACAGTTACAAAAGTCAAAGTCAAAACACTAAAATCAATCAATTAAAGACTAAATCAATAAATGCTGTGAGAAATTTATAAATGAAACACTTTTCATGACTAGTGCAGAGTTTCTTTATTCTGTTTCTGTCAATTTGTTCAAAAACAAATTTCTACTAAATGTAAGTTAATTTTTATTATTTATTATTAAAATATATATTGTTTTATATAGGATATACTACACCGGGTGATTGTTTACATTTGTTTGAAGAAAACAAGATGTTTTCTAAGTTGGGGCTCAATAGTAAAGAAAACTTACTAAGTCAATTAAAAATCTATATACAGTGATTAATTGTCTGACACTATCTGTCATTTGGATTTGACAAAAGGTTTGTTGTATTTTCTCTTTAAATGGTCGCTCTCACCCTGAAAAAAAATAAATGTACTCATCATTTGGACTAAATTATCAGTTCATTTATTAACAGTTACTCTGTAACCTTGAAGAAATGTTTTTTTGATGAACTAATTAGTCTATATGTCCAAAATGATCAATGCCATCTAAATGTATCAGAGCCAAAAAGTGACACATTTAAACTAATTAACAACAAACATAAAAAACACAAAACGGAGGAAAAATTATAAACTTATGATGAATAAATAATATAAATGATAAACAGTTTACTGACAGTCACAATTGAAGTCAATTAACTAATCAATGAATCCAATATCTGCACTAACACAGTGTGTTTAGGTTTGGAAGGCTCTATAAGAGAGAAGCAGAGATAGTATCTGGACCCCAGTGTGTGTGGTAATCTGGAAAATTTGATCACTCTGCTTCGCCCGACTTCACTGGCGGATGGCCACCCAATCCAGACCACACACAACACCCCTCCTCCTCCTCCTCCTCCTCCTCTTCCTCCTCCTTGTGCTTGCTGCCTCTGCCTACAGAAAACAAAACAGAGAGGAGACAGTGCAGCAGGGATGGATGGAGAGATTGGCAGAGGATGGGGCGGAGGAGGGAGGGGGTCCGCTCAGAGCGTATGCACATTCAGACACGTTTTCACTTTTCCTCTTTTCCCGCCCTGTCCTAATTATTTCTATTTGGGGACACTGAGACCCACCAAACATAGAGCTGGTGCTGATGGATCAGGCGTGTATAAATAAACCAAGGCAAGGCTGGCAGCATCTTAGCAGGGGCAGAGGCCAGATAGGCTGCACTGATTACCTCCATTATCAGGGACAGGCCTCATTAGTGGCCTCTGGCTGGGTGTGTGTCTGTGTGTGTCTCTTATTGCAATACAGGACCCAATGTATCCTCCCAAAGACGTAAACTCACAGAGAATCCTTCAAAAGGGAGACACTAATGTCTTGTTCAGGGCAGTGGTGGACAACCTTTTTGGTATGAAGTGCCATTTTTAAATGTTCTTGTTAATTAGTCTATCAACATTAAGATTAACATTAAGTCTAATTAGGAAATCACATAAAGAATTAAGCCTCCGAAGGATCTGTAATTTCGTTCCTTCCATACAGGCAATGTTGATTGATTGATTTTAGTTCCAAAGGATAAAATGTTAAAGCGATCTTCCCAGGATGTTAGAAGACAAAAGAAAACAAAAAGAAGCACAAGATATTCCACATAAAAAAACTAAACAACATAGTCCTGAAATCTAAAAGTACATATACAAGTTAAGAAGCCTAAAATAACTCCCGACTGACTGACAATCTCTAACAATCAGGACATTGTAATTATATATGACAGGGTGTTTAATTTCTCATCTATGTCTTGAAAATAAAAGTAATGTTAAACTATTCCTCTAACTGTACTTGACTAAATTTTTTTAAGGCACCATTAAGTTATAATTAATTGTATTAAAATAAAGTTTATACTTAACAAACACATAGTTGAAATATACTTAAACATATACACATTACTATATCTAGGCTATATAATATACTGGTATGTATGATACCTACAGGTTTAAGATATATAAATAGTATTTCTAATGTATTACATGTATATTAATACAGTTTAAGATAATTAAGTATACAAAAAGAACACAGTAGAAATACTACATAAAAATACTTAAATACAAGCTTAGCGTGTCTCACTTACTGTAAGAGCAGTCAAGTATGTTTTACATTGTACTCTTAATATATAGTTTATACATTAACTACAATATTTGTATGTTTAAAATAGGACACACATAAGGAGGCTATATTTGCTGTATGATAAAGGTGAAAGTTTATTAATTGTTTATAGTTTTAGTTATTGAAGGTCCTCAAAAGTATAGTAATATGAAAGTATGTGTCTGTGTGACAAAATCTGAGGAAATCAGCTTAATCCATCTATCTGTCTGTGTGCTTGATTCACCGATTCGTGGCTTAATATGTCCTGTGTGTGTGTGTGTGTGTGTGTGTGTGTGCTGAATGACTTCTCCCATACCCCGCCCCAGTCCAGTGCCCTATAAGTACCAGGCATTGCAGTAGGTGCCAAATATAGACTCGACAGAGACTGCTCCCTGCACAACTGAGAGCAACTTTAGAAACGATTAACATGGAAAAAATGAAAAAATGTAAAATGATAAATAAACAAAACATTAGACAGATTGAATTTGTCCAGAAATCTTGTGTCAAATAAGTTGTTTGTTTTCATGTTGTTCATGGAATTAGCCACAAATTTCTGAATATCTAAAAAATTAAAGTGTTTCCATCCATTACTGTTATGGGGAACGTTGGTTCATTGAAATAAGCAGTATGGTGCTAATGACAAATAATATAAATAAAAAATAAAATAAATATCAACCGCCACTGTGTGCGTTTTAGAAATCAATAATGTTCTCATACATTTTTTAATTACTACTTATATACTCATATATATATATATATATATATATATATATATATATTGCTCTTGGCAAGAAGAAAGCAATCGTTTGTTTTGTAACGTTACATCATCCATGGTTAACTAAAATCAATAACATTTAATACATAAGTTAGTGACATCAGTGGATCACTTTAGAAAGTGTTTTTACATGCTGTCAGATTTGCATAATGAATGAGAACCCGACCGATTTAGGGTTAGAGCCCCAGAAACCAAATGTGGCCAAAACAGATCATTAAATGATAGTACGTGTTAATTTAACACTTTCTTTTTATTTCGTTTTTTTATTTTATTTATAGCGCTCATTCTATCATCACACAACAATTAACACTTGACTTTACAATATAATCCCTAATTTTTCCTCTTCGATAACAGTCGGCGCTCTGTGAGCTGTTCGGTTACCTTGGCAACGGTCAACGCCAAAACATGCGCGTTATCGTGCGCATGCGCGGAGTTCTATGTGACGTTCGTGCTTTGATGCGTTCTATGTGACGTTCGTGCTTTGATGTTCAGAATGAAGTGTGTTCCTGGAGGTATATATCGAGGGCTGCTTTGTAAAATCTGCATTTCATTTTCGCCATTGACCAGTGAGTTCCAGACCACAGTCAGAAAACTGAGGATCCACACATTACTGAACACTTTACAGTAAATTAGTTGTGACAGAACAAGTGAATACCATGAACACATCTGAATCCACGATGGACAGCACTGTCTTCATCACCAAAGACACTCTTCTGCCCATTGTTAAGAAATATTTCGATGCAATCTCTGCAGCCCAGTGGGCACTGCTGGCTACAGGCCCTTTGGACACAGATACAATTTCCATTCTGGCAGACATGATCACGGAAGTGATTCAGACTGCCACCATGAAAACTGCCCAATTTATCGTTGAGGAGTGCGTGGCCAAGAGTGAATCTCTGGCTGATACAAGTGCACCTTTAGAGACTTTAAAAGCTCAACTAGGAGTCTCCCTCAATGGCAGTTTTGCTGACGCTCTGCGCATCCCACTGCAGATGTGTCAGTGTGCAGACACACTGACCGAAATGGTGGTGAAGGAGGTGTCACAGAAAGTCAATTCTGTTGTGCCGACTGCCATCAACTGCCCCAGCTGGCCGGAGAAGCCTGCGATTTTCAATCTGGGCAACATCTCAAACACAGTGTCTCTTCGGCGCATGGTGTTCCAAGTGTCCTCATGTCTGAAGGGATATTTAGCTAAAGTGGAATACCGGTGTCAGTGTTGGCGGCCAAAAAGCCCAAAAAGATCTGAATGTCCAGATGATATCCTGGAATCTGAAGAAGAAGAATCTACTGAGAGTATCAAGTCTGCAATCTCTGTCCACAGTGTGACCAAAGCTGTCACTAACATCCTTGTCAGCTGGTCCAGTGAGAACCCAGAGATTGCTCACACTCCTTCATTTCTCACCATCCTGGATGCGGAGGCTGCAGCACCAGAAATAGTCAGGAATGCACTTGAGACCCTGCATTATCCTGACATTGAAGATTGTGCTAGGAACAGTGAGGAAAGCCTTGTTCCAATACCTCATTTTAACATGAGGTCAATAGTTGGTAAGGTCCGAGACTTTTATACCTCACAAGCCTCAATTAACAAAGACACCACAGACAACAGCCAGACTGCTCGCAGACTCAGCTTTCTAAAGTTTGCCAAGAATCAGTACAAAAAGATGATGGCACAGCTGATGAAGGCAAGTGACAAAGAACATCCAGACTTTCTTGTGAGTCTCAGACAGGATTCAGGATCCTCTCAGCAGAGACTGACGGAAGAGGATGATGCCAGTGAAGACTTTTTAGAACAAACTGTTCCAGAGTCTCCAACGCCAGAATCTGAGGCTGGCAGTCAAAGCAACATGGGATCAACAGCAGAGATCAAGAAGCTGTCTTCAGTAGATTTTGAGACAATCAAAATCGATCTTGACAGCTTGTTTCAGCAGTTAATCTCCCCAGATAAACCTGCAGTACTTGGGACCAAAACACTGGAAAACACCATGTCCAGTGAGCACATCAGAAAGTTTGCTAAGGAACTGACTGATAAATTGTGTGATCACCTGATGAGCATTCAGACATTTCAACGTTCTGCTGCTCCGATGACAAGAAGTCTGTCCTACTCTGACATCTCAGAGCTCAGGAGGGAGGTGGACGCCACCACTCAGTTCCCCTTTTCTCCTGATGTGATGTATGCAATGACAGAGGACGCAGTCAGGAAGTTCCTACAGCAGGTGCTACTCTGGGTCAACATGGAGCCATCAAACAAATCAAGTCGCGGCAATGCAGTGCATGGTGCACTGAAAGACATTGAGGAGCTTATAACTAAAACACTGACCACACCAGAGGACGAGAACGTCATCGAGCCGGAGGACGAGAACATCGAGCCGGAAGACGAGAACGTCATCGAGCTGGAGGACGAGAACATCGAGCTGGATGGCGAGAACGCCGTAGAGCCAGAGGATGAGAACATCGAGCTGGAGGACGAGAACGTCATCGAGCCGGAGGACGAGAACGTCATCGAGCCGGAGGATGAGAACATCGAGTCGGAGGACGAGAACGCCATAGAGCCGGAGGATGAGAACATCGAGCCGGAGGGCGAGAACGTCATCGAGCCGGAGGACGAGAACGCCATCGAGCCGGAGGATGAGAACATCGAGCCGGAGGATGAGAACGTCATCGAGCCGGAGGATGAGAACATCGAGTCGGAGGACGAGAACGCCATAGAGCCGGAGGATGAGAACATCGAGCCGGAGGACGAGAACATCGAGCCGGAGGATGAGAACGCCATCGAGCCGGAGGACGAGAACGCCATAGAGTCGGAGGACGAGAACATCGAGCCGGATGACGAGAACGTCATCGAGCCGGAGGACGAGAACACCATAGAGCCGGAGGACGAGAACGTCATCGAGCCGGAGGACGAGAAAGTCATCGAGCAGGAGGACGAGAACGTCATCGAGCCGGAAGACGAGAAAGTCATCAGGCCGGAGGACGAGAACGTCACCGAGCTGGAGGACGAGAAAATCATCAGGCCGGAGGACAAGAATGTCAAGAGCGGACCTTCAGTAGTGTCGACCAACACCTCAACTACACGTACACATACAGCACAGAGGATAACCACCCAAATCATCACTGCTCTGGTCATGAGAATGATTATAAAGGCCCCTCAAAAGACCATGAAAGGCCTTCAGATTGAAGACATCGATGCCCTTATCAAGCGTCTGACGGACAAGGCGCAGGTCCAGATCGTCATCACTGACTCTGCTGTCAGAAAAATTAAGCACAGCATGAAAAAAGTGAACAAAGCAGTGATGGAGGATCTTAAAGAGGAGTTTGGCTCTCAAGAACTGCTCCTGGAGGCTGCAATGGGATCAGACCCCGTGTCCTTTGATGAGGCTTTTGTTAAGCAACTAAAAAGCCAACTGAACGTCCTCCTCAGTACAAACAAAAAGGCTGCAGTTGTCAGGTTTTTTAGAGCAGTGGGAAACGCTCTTACCAAGCCCTTCAGGTGCTGCATCGTGGGCTGCAGCACTGAGTAAAAGACAGAGAAACGTCTAGGGCCACACGGCAGCTCAGTGTTTAACACTGTGGCCTCACAGCAATGGTCAGGGTTGGATTCCCAGCCTTGATCTTTGCTGTAAGGAGTTTCTATCCTCACCGTGTTGGCATGGGTTTACTCCGGGTTCTCCGGTTTCCTCCCATATGACATAAAAAAAGAAAACCATCAACAATTCGGCAAAATTAACATCAAAAATTGGGTTTACTCCGGGTTCTCCGGTTTCCTCCCATATGACATAAAAAAAGAAAACCATCAACAATTCGGCAAAATTAACATCAAAAATTGGGTTTACTCCGGGTTCTCCGGTTTCCTCCCATACGACATAAAAAAAGAAAACCATCAACAATTCGGCAAAATTAACATCAAAAATTGGGTTTACTCCGGGTTCTCCGGTTTCCTCCCATATGACATAAAAAAAGAAAACCATCAACAATTCGACAAAATTAACATCAGAAATTGGGTTTACTCCGGGTTCTCCGGTTTCCTCCCATACGACATAAAAAAAGAAAACCATCAACAATTCGGCAAAATTAACATCAGAAATTGGGTTTACTCCGGGTTCTCCGGTTTCCTCCCATACGACATAAAAAAAGAAAACCATCAACAATTCGGCAAAATTAACATCAAAAATTGGGTTTACTCCGGGTTCTCCGGTTTCCTCCCATACGACATAAAAAAAGAAATCCATCAACAATTTGGCAAAATTAACATCAAAAATTGGGTTTACTCCGGGTTCTCCGGTTTCCTCCCATATAACATAAAAAAATAATAAATTACAAAAAATAAAACTAAAAAAATTAAGTTTAATTTGGTCGTATTTCTCTCTGGTGTCACATGTTGACAAGTTCTAAACACTAAAACTCAGGTTGAATCAGAATCACTTTGGCCAGGTATGTGCACACATACATTTGACTCTGACAAAATAGACATAAAATACTATGTACAGTCATATATATATATATATATATATATATAAACAAAAAACAATAACATTAGGCAGTAGGCTGAAATAAATGTTTTACAGGCAGGTAATGTACATGCGATAGGTGGATATGACAGTATATACAGCATGTACAGCATATAGGTAGATGTATTTGAATGATAATATTTATATATTAAAACATAAACTGAAATTCAACAATGGAAAAATAAATAATAAATAGCTTTCAGGTTCAGTGGACGTTAGAGTCCCCAGGGTTATTGTACAGGGATTGTTCCTGACACAGTGTGCCTGGAGGTAACTGTTGGTCAGAGCAATGGCCTGTGGGTAGAAAGTGTTCCTGTTCCTGTTTGTGTTGGCGCACAGTGCTCTGTAGCGCCTTCAAGAGGGGAGGAACAGGTTGTGTCCAGGATGTGATGCCTCTGCAGTGATGTTTCCTGCCTTGTTTCCTAACTCTGGACAAGTACGGGTCCTGAATGAAGGGCAGGTTGGCACCAATGATCCTCTCTGCAGTCCTGACTAAGCGCTTTACTGTTGATACACTGCAGAACTTTTCATATATGCATCTATATATAATTTAATATGTATTTGTACTTTGTGGTAGGTAAAAAATTTAAAAACTTCTCATAATTCTTGTCTTAAATGTAGCTTTTTTGTTGACATTACTGACATTATTTGGCTGTCATTACTGTGGTTTTGGCGCCCCCTGTTGGTTGTTGCTTACAGCACGTTAAACTGAGCAGCCCCTCCCTCCTCCTGCTGCTGTTGATAACATGTTTCTATTTCCATGTTTGAAGATGTACCTCAGTGAGAGCCAAAGCGACACTAGAACAAGAAATAAATATACATACATATCACCTATAGCTTTGGATGATAATATTATGTTTGGCTGTGTGTGACATGGCGGCACATGCATCACAATATCACATGATTTTACCTCACCATGCATGCCTGTCAGTCTTAATAAAGGTCGTATGAGTCTGAAAGGGGAGGAGAATGCATTATATGATGGGAGGGCGCAGTGGCAGCAGCAGTCGAGGAACAGGTTAGAAAGGAGAAGAAGACTGCAGAAAGCGCTTTACCCTCCGAGGATCGGACTTTCATTTCTTCGAGTTTGAATTCATTTACTTTCACTAACACGTTTGTAGTTGGGACCGAGGAGAAGGCAGCCGCCAAACAGGTGATATTACCGCTTCATTGATGTGTTTTTTCTTATTGATGTGTCAAGGATTAGAGGGTTTTATCAGTGTGTGTGTGTGTGTGTGTGTGTGTTACATCCAGAGAGAGGAGGGCTGGATAAGGTGGCAGTGAAATGTTATAAATGTGTGTTTTTAGAATAATGAACTCCTGATGAACTCAGGAGAGATTTGTATATACTTCCACTTTGTGTAAACCGGATCTTGTGGGTTTCTGCTGGTGCTGCTATAGCAAAATAGAAGCACGAAAAGCAGCAAGAGGACATGGCAGAGTGGGGTCCAGTGGAAAATATAATTATCACCCCCCCTCTTCCTCCCACTCCCACTCCCTCCTGTGCTACAACATGCCACTCCCTCTTTTATTGTCATGCAGCTCAGCTCTCAAACATCAAGAACAAAATAAGCCATTAGCTTCCACCGTATCACATGTTTTGTTATTGTTAAAGGACAAACTGGACTTCTGGACTGTACAGTGGTGCTTGTAAACACACACTTATTAAACCATTGGAGTGAGATGACAAACACATGATTGTAAGGATAATAGAACTCAAATTCAAAGTGACTGAATGAGGCCAGATGCATTCAGTGTTGGACTCTTTTTGTTATCCTCACTTTCTGTCCCCCTCCTTTCCTCCATTCTTGTTTTTTTTTTTTAATCACCCCCCCTTTTCCTTTCCCTTTCATTCCTCCAGTTTCCCATAGAAACCCAGGGAGTGGACCGGGAAGTGAGACCTCCTTTTGCTCCGTGCCCAGAAAAGTTTCAGCCAGCTCCTCGCCATGTCTGCTCCTGGTAAGTCTCTAAACATTTACATGTTTTTAGTTTATATTTAGACAGAAAACTGGAGATTAGGAGGTAAAGAGCTGTGATGTGAGATTTTCAAAACTTTTGAAACTCTTGCTTCCTCATTGGCTCCTTCCATTGTGTCATATTTTGCTGCCATTGGGAGTTGATTAGCCTCTTGCATCTCAAAGTTTCCATTACACTCTCCACTGAGCATCGGTGTGTAGTGAATCGAAACATTGTCCCGCCCCCAGATTCTTTAAGAAATTCTATCCTCCCCAAGGTGATGAAATTAGAAAGAAATTCCACGAATGCTGGTATGAAAATTGAAATGAAAACACTTCCGTTGGTCCTCCTCCCTCTGGACAGAGAGGAGCAGTTTTGGAGGTAAAAGGCAACCCTTGTGTGGCCATGTATGTGTGCACATGTGAACACGCTGGTCTAAAGTTGTGTGTTTCCTCCAAGAAGCGAAAGGAATGTGGAAGGAGGAGGAGTCACAACAAGCCTCAAAGAACACATACTGACGTCTGCTTTTTGACTTCAGCCTCTTGTTAGAAAGGCAGAAGTGGCATCAGTGGACCTCTGACTTTAATCCACATTCGTCAGTCCACTTCAACCGAGGAAGAGTCCCACTATGACCTCTAAAACTGCTACTTGCTTATGTTGTTGGGCTGTCCTGCCATGCAAACTAAAACCAGCTTGGTCAGCTATGAGGCAAGTCCTTGTTAATTCAACACTGGTGACGTGGTGGCGAATGATAGGATGTTTCTGTTATAAGCAAGGCATATAGCACCTTTCATCGCAACTAAACTCAATAAACTTTACATTTAAGTGCATACAGCAACAAGTCAGACACCTACAGAGGAATGTGAAAAAGCCACCAACAGGGGGAAACCATGTTTGTGTTGCCCACAGACAGAAACCACAGACACATTTAGCTAACCGAATATATATATATATATATATATATATATATATATATGTATATCGCTTTTTTGAAGGTGGAAACAGTTCTCATGTCATTAGAAAAATGCCAGAGGAACAAAAAAACCTCTCAACCAATCTAGATCTCATTCCTGTTACAGTTAGAAAACCTGACTGGATAGAGAAGATCTGTGGTGAAAGAAACAACCAGAAAATAGTGAAAAGTGTTATATTTGTGTTGTGTGTTGTATTTATAAAGTAAATAATATCAAGTATATTTGATGTCCCAAACATATTGGGTTTTATAATAATTTTATAATAAGAAAAGCAGAAAATTCTCACATTTGAGAAGCTGGAACCGGAGAACAATTGGCATTTTGCTTGAAAGAAGGCTTAATTGATGATCAAATTGGTAGTCAATTCATTTTCTGTCTCGACCAATCGACGAATTAACAAATCGTTTTGAGGGATGGGAATCCAGAACCGGTTCGGATGCCACTGAGCTTATCAATCCATTTCATCAATGACAGCATGTTTTTGTCCGAGCTGGAAAATTGTAAAACGATTTTGTCGGACTCATGACTCTGCTGGAAACATGCAACATTGGAGTCATTGGAGTCATGCAGGAAAGGAACTAATATCACGAAGGAACTCAAACTAACTCAGAGATAATAAAACAGTTGCACTGGTGCTCAGAAACCTCTGTAGACCTACTTTGTTCCAAGCCAAAAACCGATCAATCAATAAGGGATTTGACAAAGAATCGGACTGGTAAGCAGAATCAATAATGATAATCATTTTCAGCATTACATTAATTACAGATGAGGATAAAAATCACAAGAAGTGCAGGAATATGAGATCTTTTAACATCATCTTTACAATTTGGTGACTTTTTATTTTCTTTTTTATTGCTTGAATGCCACCTTTTTTCTGAATTAACAAACAAACATTTAATTCAACTTATATTCAAAGCAGAAGAGGCACATCTGCTTCCTCTTCAGGAATATATGTATCAGCCAAAGAATACATAAGAAAGGAGCTTTATCTGAGCCATTGTTGCTGGCTCTTCTGGGAGAGGGAGAAATCTTGTTTTTGGTTGAACAATCTGAAAGTAGAGATGTGGTCGATACCTCTTGCTGGGGAGACAGCGGGAGAGATAGAGAGGAAGAAGGATTATTATTAGCATGAAACCTGTGGAAATGCCCAAGCTGCCCTCTCTGACAGAAAGTCTGTATTGACACTACATGGCAGACATCTGTTAGCAAGCGAACACATGACAGCCAGCGTTCCACTTTATTAAATACAGACAACCTCATGAACTTCCCTGCCGCACCCTCTTTTACCGCTCTTTTCTCCGTCATGCACATATCATTTGTGGCTCTTTTAAACTATGTTTGAATGTGAGTGAGTGAGTGACTCAGTATTCTCTAATTGTTGCGCACATAAAGCTTTCTATTAGCTTTTAAAAAACATGTTTAGAGGACGCTTCTGTTGTTAGATATTGAAGAGCAGATCCTTGCTGAAACATGCCAGGGGGAAGTTTTGGATTATCCATCTTTATTTTCAAGGTTGATTCCTGAAAAACAAGCAAAAATAAATGTATCATATCATGTTTAAATGATGGCTTTCTTCTTATGAGACCTTATAAAGCATCCTGGCTCGTCTTAAGCAGCACCACTGCTGTTGAACCCCTTGCTGGTGAGCGTAGTTTGCTCTGGACAGATAAGCAGTGTCGGATTCATGCCCAAATAAATACTGTTATCATGTAATTTCACTGTTTACAGAGCTCTTTTTGGATAAGACGCGGTTCTTCAGAGAGTGTTTACTGCTAAAACATGAGAAACAAGAGAGAAACCACAAGGCCTATTACTGAACCACATAGTCCTCTATTAGCTGTTTATGTGCTCCCTTGTTAGTGCATTCAGTCGGCGCTGTGGCTCGGCTAATAAGTAGCTTATTGGCTCTGCTGTCCCAGTAGGGAAAAGCAGGATGATCCACAGTTAAACACACACACACACACTCACAGACACTTAAGAGCACAGAGCAGCTGCTATGGGCCAGAAACACACAGATCATGACTTCCTCCATCCAAGTCAGTGTGGTGATGACCTGAGGGTTGTTTCTGCATTATTTCTTATTCTTATTGAAAGGTTAAGGTGAAGTTGAAGCCCAGACTTGGCTGAAAAACTTGGTCACCATTTCCGATGTTGAAAACAGGAAGCAGCTTTTTTTTTAAAGCTTGTATTGTGTTTGGTTTTCATTTTTTGTTATGTTTCATGTTTAAAATGTAGGGTTTTATCAATGTTTCTTCATTACTTTTACCCTTTTTATCTGTTGCTTTCAGTTTATCTCTGTGAAGAAACAATGTAAGTCAAGTAAAAGAAGAAACCTGAACAAGATGTCTTTTTTTCCAGGTTACCCAGGCTCTCACAACCAGACACCTTACCCCATGACTCAGCCCGGCGGCCACTCCGTAGCCCCTTACCCATCTGCTCCAGGGGTGTACGGAGACCCCGGTCAAGCCCCTCCACCGGGCTTCAACATGGGCTACAATGCAGCCCCAAATCCCGTCATGTATCAGCCAGGTCCGATGGGTCCAGGCCCAGTTCCAGGACCGGAGTACGGCGGCCACCCAGGAGCGATCTCCCCCGCCCCGGTTGGAACTCCAGCGGTTGCTGTTGGGGTCCCGCCAGGGCTGGAGTACCTCGCACAGGTAGGACAGAGAAATCAAACAATCTGCATTGACATAACTCAGCCATGTCCAGGCAGCTGGTTTCTTAAGCTGCTCCACCGGTTTAATATTTCTTCTTAGAAGTGACTTTATCTTAAAGTAAGATGGATTATTCGTGCACCACTCCTTAAACTGGTTGACATTTACTGTGCTAAAAGGTTAGCGGGTGTGTTCTTTATAATCTTTCATGCTTCTTTAAGTGGAAAAAAAATTTCAGAAGTAACTACGTACTTAGTGTACTTCTCTAGAGCTGAAATAAAATCCATTACAGAGTGAAAGTATAAAATAAATAAATAAGTAATCTGGCTTTAGTTTGTGCACAGTCCAGATTTTTTCCATTTAAAACAATGTAATATGACATCAGTCATCACAACCTTTTAACTTGTAAAGATCACACCCAGCAGCTCAGTAGGTTTGAGGACATGGAGCTTAAACAAAGACTTTCACTTGCTTTCATGACTGTCCAGCAAAATAAACCCTCATCAGACAAAAAATATGGAGTTTGCAGGTAACAAGACTCTGGCCCGTCAGAAGTGACTCTAGTCCACTAGTATGGAGGCAATGTTTTATTTATGAAAATTCATGGGTGAAGTTGATTTGCATTGTAAACAAGTGGGTTTTCCCCTTTGTTTTGGCAGCCTATTCACTTGTTTTAAGAGGAAAAAGAGGATGGGTATATTTCGCAGTGATAAACTGTTAACTGTCTCCTCACATTGCTTTCTCTGGTGGTTTCAGATCGACCAGATCCTGATCCACCAAAAAGTGGAACTCCTAGAAGGTAGGAGGTGTTACTTGTTCGTTCATATTTACACTTGCCACTTTGAAAGCTGCACCCTCAAGCTTTGAATCTCATTATAAATAAAATAGATATTAAAATGACGTCTGTCATTGGAATTCTTTACTTATTTACTTTGTTATTCATCATTTCCACCCTTTCCGCCCGTCTCCTTTCAACCCCGCCCAGCATTCATCGGGTTTGAGACCAACAACCAGTACGAGATAAAGAACAGCCTGGGCCAAAAGATCTACAAGGCCAAAGAGAAGAACGACTGCTGCACCAGGAACTGCTGTGGATCGCTGCGCAGCTTCGACATGAAGATCAAGGACAACATGGACAGGGAGGTCATCCGTCTCATACGGCCTTTCCGCTGCGTTTCCTGCTGGTGTCCCTGCTGCCTGCAAGAGGTCTGTGTGTGTGTGTGTGTGTGTGTGTGTGTGTGTGTCAATGAATCTGTTTTAATAGGCTCATATTATATTGATTTACCACACCAAGACCAATATTGTGCTAATTCCATTGTTCATTCAGCAACAAATCGTTCGCTCCAGTTCAGAATGTTATATGTATTTATATAATATTTGCGTTATAATGTTTGCTCCAAGTGTGTCAAGTTAACCATTATTAATGTTGTTAGTATTTAACAATATTTATTGCCTGAAGAGTTTCTGATGGAAAAGAATGAACTATTTACCTGCTAAAGCAGATGATTCACAGCTTAGCTTTAATGGTTGAGGCGTAACAACGATAATCTTTTTTTGGGGGGTTCCTTTTGGAAATAAAGTTAACTGAGTACAAAAAACGAAAAATTTATGAAATAAAACAGGAAACAGTGAAAAAAAACCCAAGCATAAAAAAGAGTCGACAGCAAAAACAGAATAATATCAAGTGACAAATGTGTATTAATCCACAGCTGAAAATAGTTCCCAACAAATGGGCAATTTACATTACTCAATTGACTGTTTGAGTAATGTTGCCCAGCTGTTTTAGGAAATAAGTGAGCCTCTTTAAAGTGAAACTACATATTTGTGACCTGCTTTTGAAATGTTGTCTTTAGTAGGAAGTGGGCAAATCCGAAAACGCCGGATTGCCCAGAGTCGTCTGGACGGCGAAAAGAGATTTTTTCCGAAGCGATGACGTATTAGCCCCGCCTCTCTAGCCTTTAACCTCAGCCGCCGGCGGACTTCTACTACTTGTTTGTAAACAGCACATGCTCCATGGCTTCTCTTCCAGTTTTAGTGTATTGGTGTGGCGGCGTCACAGCGCCACATACAGGCCTGGCATATGTACTACAGCGTTTTGGGTCCGAAGCGACATCGTATTGGGTGAGGCCGCGTATTCGTGCTCTAAAAATTCTCTATAGAAACTGTTGACGTGTTGACAATGTAACTGGCCCACTGTTTATGCAAAGAGATGTTATTTGTTGTTAAGCTTGATATCAAAATCTGGGCAAATACATGTTAATCTATTTGCATGTCTAGATACCACTAAAAGTAACTGTAAACCAGCTTTCATTTAGAGGAGAGAAACTATTAGCATAAAAATCTGCAGCCTCACAGCTCATATATAGAGGCTTTTGTATCTCCCCCCCTTCGTCTTGTGTCACTGTTGAGTTGCTGAGTGGCGTTTCAGTGTGTTTGTGCTCCAGTTTGCTCAGGCAGGGTTTGTTAAGACTATGAATGGCCCTTTGTCCCTCAAAACTATCTCCTAGACTCCCCCGATACTCAGCCATCCCTCCACCTCTGAGATTTCTCTCTCTCTCTTCCTCTGTTTGATTGCATTTGGCAATCTGGCTACAGTACGTTCCCACTGGCCCGAACCCAATGCGCTGCACCCTCGCATACTGCAGTTTACTGTTTACTGGCCAGACAGGAGCCATGTGAGATGTATTACCTTTGTTATGTGGTGCCACAATGGAGCAGTCAGAGGCTCACTTACCCTTTCCTGCTGTCCCGTCTGACATGCTAACCCCGTGATGTGTTATTTATATCCGTCAGTGTCAAGGAATGAGGGCAGATTTGAGGCTCTCTGGCATAACTTTCTAATTTTGTGTCACGTTAGTTTGTGTATGTAACTATATACGTGTACTACAGATGGAGGTCCAAGCACCCCCGGGCACCACCATAGGCTACGTTAAACAGGACTGGCATCCTTTCCTGCCGCGGTTTTCCATCCAGGGAGCCAACAAGGAGACCATGATGAAGCTGGAGGGGCCCTGCTTCGCCTGCAACTGCTGTGGGGACGTCAACTTTGAGGTGAGGTCAAAGGATTGTTGTGTCTGTTGGTGAAACTCAACTCCTTTGGTAAATTTCATGTGGCTCAGCCAGCCAAGAATATCCATTCAGTTTATCTATCTAAAACAATTGACCCTTCCTAAGTCCCGCCCCCTTTTTGCTCTGTGCTCCAATAGCAGTTGAGCAGCTTTCAGTCAACTTTCTCCTTTCCTGTGTTTAGATATGCTTTGTGCTATGTGCTAGGCTAATCTATGTTGAAAAGACAACCACATTTTGAATATTGTTAAAAGATAAAAGCGACATATACATAGTCACATCTTAAGTTAGCTAATGTTAGCAAAATGTTTGCAAATAAAAAATGTAGATGTAACTAGCTAGCTATTGAGTTATTGCTAACTATGATGTGACTGTATAAGGCTCTATACTTATCAAAATTTGGTTGTCTGAGATATTAGTAATTTAAAACATGATAACTACCTTAAAGGTAGAGGTTGAAATTTTGGGAAAGGCACTCCTTTGCTTTGTTGCAGAGTTACACAGGAAGGTCAACACCATTGTCATATCTGTCTCATAAGTATGAAGCTGCAGCCAGCCGTTGGATTAGCTTAGCTTAGCACAAAGACTAGAAACAGGTGGTAACAGCTAGCCTGACTTGGTCCGAACTTAACTGCACCTCTAAAGCAAGAAAGCAAGTAAGAGTTTTTTTCCAAAAATTAAAAACTATTTCTTTAGAATAAAATTTGGTTGGAAACACTTCAACATCTTGACAGACTGCTTACAGCTCTCCACGGAGGGAACTACACTCCCTCTTTATCTCCTCTCTAACACCATCATATCACAGTATATTACACTTGATAAAGCCTTTTATAGACGTTGTTGCTCTTATTGTTCTGCAGCTGAAGGGCAAAGACAGTGATAAGTCCATTGGTCGCATCAGCAAGCAGTGGAGCGGCCTGTTGAAGGAAGTCTTCACAGACACGGACAACTTTGGCATCCAGTTCCCGCTGGACTTGGACGTGAAGATGAAAGCTGTGCTCATGGGAGCCTGCTTCCTCATTGTAAGACCACAGTCTCAGTTGTCGCACTTTGAATAACACCCATTTTTTTTTTGTATACATGCTGCGTCAGTCTGAGCAGGGGTTGAATTAATATCCTTCCTTGTTGTCACTTTGCAGGATTTCATGTTCTTCGAGAAGGTCGGTGAGGCCAACCAGCGCAGCACGGTGTTTTCATAACAGGAGGGAAAAAAAGGATTTGAAAACAACATAATGAGAACAAGGACTTACTCCAGTTTTACATCCTCTGAACACGCATTTTATTTTTCCATTTGTAATTTTTAAAAATAATTCCTTCGTCTGATTCCAGCCAATTTGGTGCCATCGTTTTATACCCACAGACCAATATCAGATAATGCACTATTGATTCCAGATGTTTGCCAAGGATTGTTTTTTATACTGGCTGCCATGTTGCCATTGTTCCTTACTCGTCCATATAGCCTGTAGACACTTCATCTATTTGAAGTGAGTCAACATACCTCCAGCTAAGATTTAATCCCTGCCAAAGAAAATCTATTATGCCCTTGATGTGTTTTTCAATTGAGTGGATAGCGACACGTTTGTGATTGTACTTTATGCTACACTGGCATGCTACATTTCATATTTATGGCGTATGTTTATTATTATTATCACACTCTAAACTCTAAAATTTTATGAAAAAAAATAGATCTAGTGTAAGTGCAATACTATTGTGGTTGTATTCAGTGCCTTGTTTTCTTTTGGCTATGCTTTGTCACTGTGAGCAAGTTCAGCCTCATAGAGCTGCTGGCTTCGCTGTATGAATTAACAAATGCTTTATATAAAACCTGTCCATTAGCCGCAGTAAACAGGCTGTAATTATTTAGCTTATAATGCGTGTAGTGGTTGTGTTAGCAAAAGAAATGGGATGATGTTTAACGCCTTTAAGTCGAAGTTGACACATGCTGACAGTATACCAAAGTGCTCTCTGCCTACCTCTCCCCTGCCTCAATCTTCCTCAAAGCCCTCTGTGTATTAACTGTCGCACAGGCTACAGTGTAAACGCTCCCCTCTGTGGTCCGGTGGTTGCCGTGGAGACACGGACGCCGCCGCCAAACCTCACCCTCCAATTTTCCCAGATAGCACTGTGTTGAACGTGTGCCAGTGTAATAGGACATAGTGACATAGGAAACGGTTTAAGAGTAGGAAAAGTCTGACTAAAGGAGGAATAAAAAGCAGAAGTTGAGGTTAGTGTGAACGTTGATCTGACCTCAAGAGTGATTGGAAAACCTCACCAGCGACGGATGAACTTTCTCTAGCAGAAAGAGGCCAGAATGTGAACTTGTCATGTGGAATTTAGTCAGTTTTAGCTCATTTGGTCGCTGTGCTTTGGAATGAATAAAAACAAATGTCATGTTAGTATTTGCAAATTCTGCCTATTGCTGTTGAAAGCAGCTCTGTTCTGTATTTAATAATCATTCTCCTTTTTTTTTTTTCATCGTTCTTGTGAGATAACATGGGTGTGCCTCTCCTGTGAGGCTTGGTTGCCACTAGTGCTCTCTAATCCAGACTGCAGCTCTCTATTACACTGTCAGTAACCAAATGTGTCTTATTATCTGTGCATACACACACACCAACACACACACACACACACACACACACACACACACACACACACACACACACACATATATACTGTATATATGTACATGTTACCTTTAACCTCTGATAAGGAAAAAGCAAATGTCCAAAGGTTGTTCAGTACATCTTATGCAATAACTTCTTCATTGGGTTTTACGTTAATTAGCTTTTTTATATCAATCATATCTGCAGCTTGTTTCCTATAAAAAATATTTTGTTGTATGTGTTTGTAACACTTGTATCTTGTGATTGTGAATTAAATTTTTTTTTTACAGAATCAAAGAAATACCCTGTAGTTCAGAAATAAAAACAAATGGCATATTAAGACATTGTTAGAGTGTTGTTGTCTTGTGTTATTCTGCTCCTCTGATTGTCCCGGAAAGTTTTGGGAAGGCCCTCGGAAACCTAAAGTCCAAATGTGGAACATCTGGTTTCACTTGGAAAAAATTCTCTTTGCTTCAGAGGGAAATCCAGTCTCTCATTCTCTGGCACAAAAGAAGAAAAAGTCCAGCTCCAACAAAACACTGCTCCACTTTAGTTACTGGGTAACTTTCTCAGTACAATGTGCACTTTATTAGTATTAATATCAGCATCCTTTATCTACCTGCATTTAGTTAACAGATTATATCCATGCCCTACTTCTGATGCAAGGAAAATAGTAGAAAACATCACATCCTTGCTCTCACACTGAATAACTCCTCCACCTTCTGGGAACATGTAGGAAGTACAATCACAGTATTTCTGGGAACATGTCTGCACATGCCCCTCCTTGCCTCAATGCTCCTGGGAAATCAGAATTGACTTGTCCCATAATCTGTAATCCTGTTTTTTTTACTGTACAGGAATCAACAATTCAGTGGCTTAACTGGTTGTACGAGTTAACCTGACATTCTGCATGCGGCTGCTGCTGTTGCGTAAAGCAGAATAATGCTTATTCATGGTGTGGTTGAATGACCTCTCTCTTAAAATAATCTTGATTAAGACCAGCACTCAACTAACACAACTCAGCACCATTAAACAGACACAAATAGGCTCATCATTGTGGTTATGTACTGAATACTAACAACATAAGTTTAGTTATCATTAGCATTACAATGTTTAGTGTATATATGTTTATTAAAATGCAAATGTACACATTCACATACACACAAATGTATTTTTGTTTATTAAATAAATAAATAAAATAATAATATAATTATTTTTATTCAACACGTTCTACTTTCTTATCAAAAACTGGCGCCTACATTTCCCACAATGCAACACAGCCGCCAACAGTTCGACGGAGATTCGGGTGTGTTATGCTAGTAGCGGCTAATGTAGCCTGGAGCCTCTAGCTTTTATAATATTTTTATAATATATTGTCAGACTCAACAAAATCGATAAAGCAGAAGAACCGGGGATAGTGTCTTTTTTTAATTCACGTATTCTTCTCCCTTGTCAAAACATGGTGCCTACATTACCCACAATGCAACCGCGTCGCCGCCGACAGACGGTAGAGTGGGAGATTGTGTGTTATGGTCAAGCAGAGCTGAGGAGCGGGTTGTTGTATGTGTCTGCTACACTGTTAGATTAAAATAAAGAAAGTAGAAGTAAAATCTGCAATGAACCAACTGAATACACTTCTCATACTATCACACGGCAGATCAACATTAATACCAGATCAATTTTATTCAATAAACAATAATTTCTAATAGTATAATATATACAAATTCATTAAGATACAAAAACTATTTGCAAAAAACACATCATGTAGTGGATCATTAAAAATGTAAAATAAAAAACAGTCAAACATTTAGCCTTTTTTGCTAAATTTAGATGTTTCAAAATCTTCTTTTCCTTTTGTACATTCAACCATCTTCATTCTTCTACATCCGTTCCCATGTCAAGGTCCCGTATCACTTTCCAGTGTCAGAGTGTGTCAATGTGAAAAATGCCTTCAAATATCAGCCAGAGAATCACGTCAGACTCGTCTTTCTGTGCTGACTGTGGGTCGCTCCCTCTCGCCGGGGCCGGACCGGTCTTCCCGCGACCATCGGATCAGGTAGCGGCTGGCCAGCTGCAGGTTCCACTGGTTCCTGGTGAGGACCCTCAGACAGTCCTCTTTGGAGCACAGGCTCAACAAGTACAGCTGCTCCAACTAAATAAAGACACAAGACACAGAATCAGGACACAAAATCCATGAACATCTTGAGGATATATGGAGAATAAAGCAAAGAAAACTTTATGTAACTCAGTGTTTGCCTTTTCAGAAGTGTTTATAAAATGATTTAAACTGCACTAGGTGGAATTTTTACAAGAAAAAACATACGTATATTTATTGTTGTGGTAACATCATGCTGGTGCAGCTTTAATGTCATGTGAAAAAGCACAACCGGGTTAACCTGTGCACAAATGTACCTATGGGGCCCTATTATGTTTTTATATTGCTTATATTCTTAAATCTTACCTTAAGCCCTTTTTATGTCCTGTACAACTCCCTTGCATCAGCTGCTTTTCTAAGTGACGCTTTGTAACATTAACATGTAGATTTACATTGAGAGTCATTTCATGGTCTGACCTTGAGTTGTTGTTCAGCTCGCACTGGGTTCCAGTCATTGCGTTGAAGTGCAATATGGACCTCTTCGATGGTCACTCCGTGCACGGCCTCCATAACCTGAGAAGAGGCGAGCGACAGACCTTTTATTTGACTCCATCCAGCAAGTATTCACCCAGAAAAAGAAAACAATGAGTCTCTTACCTGTGAGATGATGCTGTCTCTCGTGTTCAGCACATGAGGTGACTTCTCTCGATCTCTGTTCCGCTCCCTCTCTCGCTCCCTCTCTCTGTTGTCCGAGTAGTCATCTAGCTGCGGGGTGGAGCGTGCCAAGTGGGCCATTTTAGCCAGGTTGGAGCCTCCGACGACCTGCTGGGGTGGAGGTTGAGGTTGAGGTGGAGGCTGAGGCTGTGCTGAAGGGGGCACCTGTGGAGGCCACGAGGTGCCTGGGACCGGGTAGATAGCAGGCTTCCTCTGGGGTTTCATGTTCAAGCGTTTCAGGTTGGGGGGAGGCGGGCGCGGCGGCGGGATGATGCTTGCCTCGCTGAACCGACGTGGGTCCTGCTGCATCATCACATTGTGAACTACCAACCCTGGAGGTATGAGTCTGCCATGCTGATCCACTCTGATCATCCCTACTGTGTTAGAGCGCGGCCGTTGTCCGCTCACAACTGACTCAAGGCTCCGGGACATACCTGAGGACACAGGAAGAGACCCTTTTTAATGCACACAGAAAAGTTACTATTACAGTAGTTGAGTGGTAATGAATGACGGAAATACATAGTATCTGTTTAGTACTGAACAGATGGAGTGTATATAGCCTAATAGGCCACTAGAGGGCAGACTGGTCAACTGAGTACATGAGCACATTTACAGTCACATCCTGGGTGAATAAGTGCTTCATGTCTAACAGAAATATAACACACATCAGCAGGTAAAATAGAATTTGTGAAGAGTGTGGGCAAACAACTTTACTTAGCTGTAAGTAAAACATTTTAAGGGCCTAACATACATTTGAAGCAGTTACGGCATCAGAAGTGTGAGCAATAGCAGGTAAAAAGGGTGTCAGCCCATTTTTCTTTAGGTTAAACAGTTTATTACTGGAGCTGAACAATTTTGACAAAACCAAACATCACAATATTTCTGATGCTTTTTATAGTAGATGACATGAATTCAGTTCAAAATAAACTCATTAGTCTTCACTGAACACTTCATTGTGTTAAAAAACTCCACTGTAGTGCAGCGTTTAGACCAGGAAAAGACAAGATAGTGTGTATATATATATTACAAAATTATATGGGATGTTTATAATATTCAACATCCCAGATGATCTATAGTCATATATTAATAATGTTACCATTATCCTGATATAAAGCACATTCTGCAGCTGGTTTTATGTTCACTTCCTACCTGCCATTTTCTGCAGATTGGAGACATCCTTCTCCCTGGCAGGGCCCGGCCTCCAGCTGCCGCTGCTGCACGGGTCAGAATAGTAAACAGGTTAGACACACAAACACACACGAGCTATATTGACCGACAGCAGGTGAAAGTTCAGGGCTGCACTGCGGTTAGCATTCTGCAATAAAACTCAGTGAGATGGAAGTTTATCTGTAGTTTCTACGTGATATAGGCAGAATAAAAACACACTTTTATTTGGAAAAATCACTACTAACAACTTGTTTTCTTTGGTTTGTGTTCTGTTAGGTCAATAAATTAGAAGAAAAGCAGGAAGGATGCCAAGACTACAAGGCAATAAAAGAGACACCCACGCTAAAATAATATAATATTACAGAAAACAGCCACTAGACTTTGTATCTCCGGTTTCTTCAGTTTGAGTTGTATTTTTAGCTTCAGGTGCTTTAAGTATTGGCTTTCTCCACAAGTTACTCTCTGTTTACGTAACTTAAAAGCAGCCATTGTGAGACACAGCCTGACTGCTTTATAACCTGGAATCCAGCTCAGTCAGTAAACTATAATTCCAGAGTCATTTTACTGCCGTGCAAGTTTCACTTTATCACATACCTATTTTTATCCCTGCAGATAACTGGCCAAGCCTACAATACATGGCTTTGTGTTGATACTTTCAGTTCAGCTTAACATACAAAGTTTGACAGCAAACAATTGTGGGCACTTGTTTTTGTTGAGAGGGCGAGAGCGTTCAACCATCATACAGCTACAGACAGAGAGGAATTAATAATTATATCACTGACTCCTCCAAGTTCTCAGGTGTCCCCCAACAGCGCTCAGGTTTGATGTCACCGTGCCCGGAGTGATGCAGGCTTCCCTTCACCGGGGGTGAGATGTAATTGGAGCTAGTAGCAGGGTCGGTGGTGGTGGTGGTGGTGGCGGCGGCGGCGAGCAGCAGCAGCAGGAGAGAGGGTCGGCACAGTGAGGCTCGCAGGAAACCAGCCGACTGTCAGCGTCCTCTGGTTCTGGCCCCTCCACTCACACAGCTCCAGACTACACAGAGAGACACAGGAGAATAAGATACTAATTGACTAACACAAGACTACCTATCCTGGGCTAAAACATAGTATAAAGGTAGCAGTGAACTGGCTCTGTTAAGTCTGCTGGTTAGCTAAGATTAGCCACCATTAGCTACTGTTATACCCGACACAGTAAGGCTGTAACAGCAAAACCTTGAATCTATTTAATTAGTCAGTGATGTGTTTGATTACTCATTAAATCAAACTTTTCATTTGTAAGAGGAAGAAGAGTTATTTCTTCTTTTAAATGTCACTTTGAAACATGATACAGGTAAGAAGGTATTAGTGTTACAAGACTTTCTTTGTTCCATTAATCTTTACGGTCTGTTAGAGAGGAGAGAAAGTAAATAACACCTCAACCAGCTACATTTGCTGTGAGAAGCGACAGTAAGCTTTAAGCTTGAGGCTTAGTTTGCACATACTGTTTCCAATAGACCTTTTTCACAGCGGCCATTTTGACATGAAACCGTAGGGTAAACACAGGTGATACTAATAAAGGTTCGGTTCCATTCAGAGGGGTATTGCACAAAACCAAGATAAGGGATTAAGCCGGGATATGTTGGTTATCCTGGCTGAATTTAGCCTCAAGTCGGTTGCATGAAAGCAGGTCAAAGTTAACCCGGCCAAGTTACTATGGTGATTTATTCTCTGCAACTAGCCTGCTCCTGACCAGGCTAACAGCCAGGCTAAGATTAATCCTAGTGATTCACCTGTATTTCCACCGTCAATCCTGTGAGGAATTAATGTGTTTTACAGCATGTCCATGGTCTTTCTAAGTATGTTGCATCCTTTTAATTATCCTGCATTAAAATATTACATATATATTGTCATTTCTCATTTCATTTCAATCTGTTGGCTGTTTGTAATTGCAACAGTCTTTTTATATTGATTCAAATGGTAGTATTATTACTCAGGCCAAGTGTTATATTGCTATGCTTATGAAGACTGCTTGTCAAAATGCCATCAGAGGTTTCAGCTGATGAAGTTGCAAAGGTGTTTTCAAGGGCAATATAGTATATATATATATAAATACACAGCTGTGTGTGTATATACATCTTGTACATAGGTGTTTTTATATTATTTCCCTACTCTTACTGTTTATTTATACTGTCTTCTCTCTATCCATTTTGCTGCTGTTACATTGGAATTTCCCCATTGTGGGACAAATAAAGGAATATCTATCTATCTATCCATCCATCCATCCATCCATCCATCCAACTCCCATTCACCTGTTCCCTCTTCATAATGGCTTGCCCTTTCTTGGAGGATGTACTGGATGAGGAAGCCCTAATCCTCAGACGAGCATTTAGTCATGAAAGAGTCTTCTGGGACAGGTCAGACCCATTGGCTGTTGGAGATGACTATCTCATTGAGAGATACAGATTCTCAGGTGATTGACTAAGATATTTATGTAGGCTGCTGGGTCCAAAAATACAGCACCAGACAGCAGGAAGCCATGCTCTCACTGTACCACAGATGGTGTGTGTTACATAGAGATGTTTTGCAAGTAGGAGCTTCCTTTATTCTGTTGGGGATGCAGAAAACCTCAATAAAGGAACCATTTGCTGCACATATCCTGGCTTGGTGGGCCGCCCCCTGTGCCAGTTCTATGGATTTTTTCTTTAACTGCTACAATCATACAGACATTAAACATGTCAGCAGACACCTAATCTATTCACCTCATTTGTTCACTGTTATCTGCTTTAAAGTCACTTACCAGCCTGCAAAATGTTCTTGTATTTAACTTTTTTAACATTTTTACTGTAACTTGCTGCCAGGTCTTTTTATGGCCAGACAAGTTTGTTCTTTATGAATTGTTAGCACTTAATCATACTCTACATTTCCTGAGTAACATGCACCTCTACTTGCCACATTTAAAGCAAAGTGTACAACAGTTGATTAGTGGACTTAAAGTGACTAATTTAGTCCTTTAATTGTAGCCTAATTATGACAGTTCCAGTGGAGCACTGTTTATTAATTGTACAGTTATGGACTACTTAAGCATTAAGCCGGGCCGCTATTGTCTGCCAGGCTTTCTCTCTTTCTTTAATTATGACATTGGTATTGCCTTAACACGCCTCAGCCTCAGCCTCAACCTCAACCTCCACCCCAGCAGGTCGTCGGAGGCTCCAACCTGGCTAAAATGGCCCACTTGGCACGCTCCACCCCGCAGCTCGATGATTACTTGGACAACAGAGAGAGGGAGCAAGAGAGGCAGTGGAACAGAGATCAAGAGAAGTCACCTCACGCACTTATCCCGACTATCTACCCCTGGTTTAACATAGCCGCGCCTTTTCATCCTGGCTCAGCAAACGTGCAACCAATTAAGGTTGAGCAGGCTCAATTATCCTGGATTTCTTTATTCTACTTTTGTGCAATACCCCTCTGGTCAAACAGAGTCAGGGTGTTGCTATTGTGCATGTTGGCTCACTGGAAAGGCTCTGCTACACTAAATGGTACTGAGCCTTAATTAGTGTCATAACACCTGTGATTACCCTACTATTATTTCATGTTGAAATGGCTGCTGTGAAAAGGTCAAGAATGAACTTCATGCTAAAAGACAAAATAAATTGGAACTATAAATGGTTGGGATGGAAACATTTGCAGATGATTCTGTACCACAGTAGGATTTTCAGTTGTTTCTAATTATGTGATTGACAAACATTAATAATACAAACATATTGTTTATATGTTTAACAGTCTGTGACTTTCAGTGACTTAAATTATTTGAATGGCCTGTTGGACTGTGCATTATGTGTTGCTTAATCCAAATCTAATGTCTAGATTACAAATATAAAATGAGAGATGAAAACTACCAACAGTGATCAACAAATATCACAGATCTTTTATGTAAACAAAACACAGAAGACTGTGTCGTAGTTGCTAGACTTGTTCAAACAAACAAAGCAAAATGCATTCGAGGACTCAATGAGATCTCGGCTGGAATGCACTTTTGAGTGCAGGCTGGTTTAAACCCCCTGTTTTATCTTAACAAAGGCCCATTGTGTGGGATAAAGTTTTCTCCTTTACTCCTTTAGTCCCACCCTTTTTTCTCTCACCCACCCATGGTCTATGACGGTCACAAGGTCGTTGGCCACAAGTGCAAGTTTTCTGGGTTCAGCAAAGTCTCTTGTAGCTTGCACCTCCATTGGCTTAGCCTGCAGAAGTCAGGGAAGATAACAGAAATGCATTTTTGCAGCATTTTAATTAAGATTCTTCTGATAAATTCCTTTCATTCAATCACCAGTGACATTGAAAACATTATATTCCACACCTCTGCCACCATTATGGTGAGCTGGGCGAAGCTGGGTCTGTCAGCAGGATTGCAGGCCCAGCACTTCCTCATGACAGCGTACATTTCTTGCGGGCAATCTGCCGGTTTCTCCAGACGCTCACCCTCCCGTTCCACACGCCACAAAATCTGGATTTGAGAGAGCGAGTGTTAGACATACTCAAACTGTGAGTCACAGAGCATATCACAAAAGCAAATGCCATCAGGGCAGGGACACATTCCAAACACGGAGACAAATACGCTGTTTGGTGTGGATACAAACACCTAAAGCATAGCTTGAGTGTTCACGTGTAGCTGACAAGCGTGTACCTGTCTGCCTGACAGACCGAACCAGGGCTCCTCACAGTAGGTGAACATCTCCCACAACGTGACGCCGTACATCCACACGTCTGAGGAGTGGGAGAAGGAGCCGACGCGAAGACTTTCCGGAGCACACCTGAAGAAGAACCAGGTAGATGGACCACGAGGAGTAATTAGTGAGACTTTAAAATATTATTTCCTCGTCACAAGTTTGACTTTTTCCAACAGCCCTCACCATGCAAACGGGATCCTTCTGTGTGCTGACATGACGTAATGGTCTGTCTCTTGGCTCAGGCCTCTCATCAGGCCAAAGTCTCCGATCTTCACCATCTCCCTGGATGACAGCAGTACGTTTCTCGCAGCCAGGTCCCTGTGGATGAATCTCTTGGTCTCAAGGTAATCCATACCCGCCGCGATCTGGGTAGCAAAGAGCCAGAGGCGGACCAGAGGGTACTCATACTGACGTGACCGCAGGGTGTCGTACAGTGAGCCCAAGGGGGCCAGCTCTGTTACCTAGAGGAAGGAAAACTGGGTCAGTTGGTGTTTTCCAGCTCCATCTTAAGTTTGAATAGATACACATATTATCCCTAATTCACGTCGTACCATCTTCAGCGGCTGTGTGAGCACCACACCATAAAGTCGGATGATGTTGGGGTGATCCAATGACTGCATGATGGTCACCTCTTGCAGGAAGTCTGTCAGTGTGTCCGTCTGCCTGCTGCTCCTTAGTGACTTTACTGCTACAGGTAACTGAGAGGAGTAAAAAGAGAGAGAGAGAGAGAGAGAGAGAGAGAGAGAGAGAGAGAGAGAGAGAGAGGTTAAATCCCAACCCAGTCCAAAACCAGATTGTGTGCAGGGACAATAAAACCCTCTGACAGCAAGTCTACATCAGTGCTGACTTGGAACAAGCTCTGGTTTTGGTCTCTACCAACTCTTACAGGGAAATATTTGTCTGTCAGCTGTTTGGTGCTGAGCAGGTAGTGTACTCTGGGTTTATTAGAGTTATTTTTGATGAAAGCAGCTGCCAGCTGCGGCTGGAAACCACAGTGATGCACGCAGTGAAAGTGAACGAAAACAGAAGACGTCGGCAATAAAACCAAAACAACTGGCTGAAAGAGACTAAAATGCTCCTTAGAGCTGAGCAGACGTGCAAAGTCGTGTGATAAGTATCTGTGGGTTGATCACAATGAGTGACCCCTTTCACATACACTGTCATTTGATCTGTTGTTTAGATAAAAACATTTATTATAGCAGCTTTAAGTACTGCCTTGCTATTGTGTCAACACTATATTGATCCTGCACATACCAACACCTTTTAAACTGTGCATGCATTAAACATAGCATCTATTTTATAGTACATACTGATTGTTTTGAGGATGTTATATCAGTAACACCTTACAAGAAACTTTAATTTCATGTTGATTCTGGCGCCTGTGGACAAAAGCAGTAGTGTTATCACCACTTTGTTTCATTGAATTCAAGGGAATCTGACCCTCCAGCAGGCATTAAGAATAACTATATAGAAATAGCCAATCTTCCCACTGAAGGTCATGTTTGTTTATGTAGGTCATATAAAGGCGGTTTAAATACTTCAGGACATACAACATCTATCAAAAAACACTTGTACAACTGTCTCTTACCACTCTCCCGGTGGGTGTGTGCCACTCTCCCTTCCTCACCACCCCAAAGGACCCAGAGCCCAGCTTCTCTCCCAGAAGCAGCTCGTTGTCCTGGATCAGACATGGCAGAGCCCGACTGACGCTCTCCTGACTCTGAGCCGGGCTGCCTCCGCTCCACTGCTCCCCACCGTCCGGACCTCGACTGCTCAACCCCTGTGTGCATCAATTAATTCATTAAAACCGCTGATTACTGCAATGCCTGATTACACACATTAGATATGAACATAATTCAGACCTTGGGAAGCCATGATCGTGATTTTGTCTTGTAGCGTTTCAGAGCGTCCCATAATCTTCTTTGTGCTGCAAGAAAAAAAAAAAAAACAGTAATTATACCGCACATGATATTTCTGTCTGATTTCAAAATCTCAGTTTTAGTGTTTAATCTAAAGTAAATGTTACTGTTTTATTAACATGTTTTAACCAACAGTTACTCCAATGTATCCTTCAGCACAACACTGTTATTATTTCACTGATCAAGCAGGATATTGGAGCAAAAATAACTTTATAAAAGTGATGATTAGTCAATTAATCAATTTGTTGATCAACAGAAAATGTATTCTTTGTTTTGATTAGGTCAGTTATTAATGAAAATATTCTGGTTCCAGTTTCTCAAATTCTTTCTAAAAAAAAAAAAAAAGTTTCAGTTTCTGCTTATTTCATATAATTGTGAATCTTTAAATTTTGGGATTGTTGATCAGAGACAACAAGACCTTAATAGACGTCACTTTCAGCTCTGGAAAATTGTGATGGACAATTTTCACAATTTGAAATCTCAAGTGTTAAGTTAGCTGTTGAGGATTACACACACCTCCTGTCGTAACTCTCTCCATGTTTTTGGCCTTTGCCTCAAGGCATGGGGCTTGATGTGTTGGTAGTGGCAAGTCACCACAAAAGATATGATGAGGATTTATTTGGAATACATTTTTATACACGTCCTCATTTCAAGGAATAAAAATACGTCAGTGCTTTTGCAAAAAAAGGGTGTAATCCTAATATAAATAGAGTGCATATCTCAAAAAACCTAAACAGTTGTTGGGTCTAAAAACAACCTGAGAGCAGAAGTGAGAGAAGAGATCGTCACACTGCATTGATTGCTCTTAAAAAATGTATTTAACCAAATTAATCTACCAGACTTGTAGTGCAGAAGACCACCACCTGACTGAGGGGTGTATTAATGTGTCAATATACTGATCTGCTCTGAGGTGCTCACTGTTAAATGTCTGTTAGATCAAAACAGAGCTGCAATTAGTTGATTATTTTATTTTATTTTTTTATTATTTGCAGCCCTTGAAATGTTGTTATATTACACAAATATGGAGCAACATGCAAAGAAACAAGATAACAAAATGGAAACATAATATCTCATTTACATAGGAGCTTTAAGTCTAATATGTATATCCTCACTTTGACGTCTTGTGCACCAAAACAAGTACATTTATCTAATTTTAGTGTATGAGCAGGGTTAATATGTATAAGACATTTATAAAGAATCTCTTAAAAATGAACATTTTAGTTTTTATACTGAACAAACTCCATAAGATGTTTTTGAAAGCTTTAGATTTAATAAGTAAGTGGATGTTGCGATAAGAGTTATAGTCAAACATTAGTTTATGCAGATGGACCATTAATCCATCAGCGCTGTAAATCCGAAGGCTGATTGGGGGCCATTGAAAAAACAAACACACAACTGTGTGTAAACAGAAGACAGAAGTAGTCTAAACCATCTTTTGTCTTGAGATGAATCAAAACCTCAGCCACTGAGCCAAAGAGGAAGTCCTCCCTGTCTCAGAGGACAGATATGTATTGATTTCTAGCAAGTGTGGATGATCAAAGGAGGCGATCAGGCTCACCTGGCTTGCTGATTCCTATCTGCTCCAGGTCGGACTCCTTGACGTAGGAGAAGTGCTCGATGCGGGTGATGTTCAGGCCATCTCTCACTCGCAGGTAGAACTTCTCCAACTGGACCTCGGCCAGGAGTTGGTACAGCCACTGAGTATCCTTGTCCATCAGCATGACCCAGCCCACCTGCCTTCAGAGCCAGAGGTTATAAGACACTGCAGGGACACTTTTTTTTATCTTTTGTTTTTCAGTTTTCCTTGTACATCTAAATTCCTTACATTAAATCTAATCAAATCTTTTGTTTTTTGGTCATTAAAAGGACAGAAACTAAGTGCTCAACTATGTTTTCCAGTCTGGGGACCAAAGACAAAACCCAAAGACACAATTACAAACCAGTGCTCTATCTGAATCTTCCCCATCTCATTAAAGAGCCTGTTAAACCGTAACTTTGCTCCCACTCGGGCCTTGTTAGGTTACCATGGAGACCTAACAAAGAGCCCTTGGTGTAAAATGCCAGAGGGGGATTGCACAGCTTTTGTCTGTGTGCCAACTTGTAACGAGTTGTTTGTCAGTATCATATGAGAAGGAATCTCATACTGGAAACTAATTCACTGTATGTGGCAACACACAACAAGTGGCAGCAGAGTATATGTGAACGTGAAGGTACACCTCAACATACAGGCCGTTAGCTGCTCGAATGAGAGTGAAATCACATGAGCGAAGTGGTTGAAAGGGGACAGAAGAAGCACTGGAAGCGGAGGCATGCAAAGAGGAAAGGGGGGACGAAGGGGACAGGAAACGAACAAAATATTTCATATTTCGTATCAGTGCTGTTCACTGGGATGTGAGTCAGACCGAGTCCTGACGCACACTGACAAACTGAGAGGTGGAAACATGATCTCGTCGGTGGTTTAGGGGCACCAGTCAGACAGGATCCTGTTCACACAGTATTTATGTAACTGCTGAAGACATGCTGTGTGTTGACAGCAGCCTGACTCTGTTATAAGGCTGATTGGGGCGTCATTTACACTTACAGACCTTTGAGGTTGACAATGAAGTAATTACAGTGCCCTGAGCCGTGAGTTTAATAACAAAAGATGATTATGTTTGCTCAGCTTCCTTACTGCTTAAAAACTCAAATTAAAACGCAGCAAATTCCTCTTTTGTTGGATATAATCTTCCGTTCATGTTACTAGAAGGTTGTTCGGCCATAAATCACCTGCTTATCAGCACGCCGAGCCCAGCAGGTATGAGTCAGGGAACATTCCCCTGTCAGCTACCCTGGGAAAAGAATTAACATTTACAACAAACAACTAGCACTAACTACTTCGTCTGCGACTTCGAGTCGGCTCATTCTTACACTGATGCTGCAAAAACAAGGCAAGTCGTGTAGGGTGCTAGCCTGGGCTTGCATTCATTTCCCAGGGACAACTCCCAAAATTAATTTGCACCTGACTTAAGTGAGTGTGAGACTCTGCAGGACACATTCAAATTTAAAAGAACACACTCATGTGGCACAGGCAAAGAGACCTCTGTGATCTCTCTGTGTACAGAGTGATGAATCTTTAACCTGCACAGCTACTGAAAAAAAAAACAACAACCTCTCAGCCTGATGGCATGTGTGACCAAGAATCCAACTATTTAGCTAATGGCTTAATGTGGTTGAACAGTCACTGGTTAAACTGGCCCTGACTTTTATCTTACAAGGCTTTATCTGCAACTTCAAACTGCCAACAGCGGTGTTTATCCAGTGCGGCCACACTTGTGTCGAAGAGCATTTGTTTACAGTGGCGATGCCGGCTTCCTCTGACTGAGCCCAAGAACAAATCAAGATCACAGCCCACACACTTGAGAAGCTCATTCATCTTTAACAGAGCGGCATCGGCATTAAACGTGCCTGACTTAGGTCACCACTATAGATCACGCTCATATAAGAAGGGAAGGGTGTGCCTCTTTAAAGAATTGGCCAAGATGTGCATTTTTTCCAAGTACAGATATGAGCACAGTAGAAGACATATTTAGATCTTTTACCTCAGTCAAAGTAGCAATAAATGTACATATATATATATATATATATATATATATGTACTTGTATATGTATAAAAACCCCACTCTTTATGCAGCAGCCCCTCTTAGTGTTATCTTATTATGTGTTATGTTGTTGGATTACTATCATTGATGTGTCGGCAGCACTTTCATGTTTCAGGTCTATTTTATAAATTGTATAGTTTATAGTAGTTTAATATATAATAATGCACCATAATTTATCAACTGACCATAAAAACCTCAATCTGAGAGCTAAAACTACATTTGTACAGAACTATGTCAAATAAATGCAACATTTCCCTTTGAAATAAAGTTTAGTATCATAAAACTGAACCTCAACTAAAGTACAAGTATCTAAAAGTGTAATAAAGTAGTCTATATTTAAATGTAGGCCTTCTTAGTTTATTCCAAAGCTTGTAAAAGAGACACAGTATGGTCCGTTGGGCCATCTGCCATTCATGTTTACTCTCAGTTATACAGTAAAAGGACATTACATGTAGCATTAGGGTCTTCAAACACGTTCACAGACAGATATAAGATCTGACACTTACCGTTAATCAAAATAATTCAGCTCTCCGGTTAACAGCTACTTCTTAACCACACACGCCCCGAGACAAGTGATCCATGTTGGCTTTGAAACCTCAAGCGACGTCGACGTAGGGGCTTGTTTTCCTCTTCCCCCCACAAATCACAACTTCTCTCTGACTCCTAAAATAGCCCCAAATAATCCCCAATCTGACAGATTCGTGCAGAAGATCAACACACGAATCTATATCCTGTATAGTGTGTTACATGTGAGCCTATAAGCGCCTCAGTGATCTACCTACCTGTGTGTTTTCGGCTCTTTTCTCCGCCTCTTTCCAGTTTCCTCATGAGACCACACCCCTACTTTACTCACCTGAGCCTGCAACAGCACAAACATTCAGTCAATACGAAATTACCTGCACGGGTAATATCGTTACCTGATGCCGTCATCAGCACAAAACAACAAATATAGGTCACCAATTAATAACCATGTGGCAATGTGGTGGAAAATAGAAGTTAAACTCACATTTTTAAACACATTTTACACAAACAAGTGGATTAAAAGTTAATAAACTCAACTGACTCTTTATTAAGTACATCTATTTAGAACAGTTTTAGCTTTAGTTTTAATAATAATAATAATAATAATAATAATAATAAACTCTATTAATTAATAATGTGTAGTCTTTGTGTGAAGCTGTTTTAGTAGTAGAAAGAAGTATAGAAACACCCCATTAAAATACAATTAAATTCAGCAGTCGGCTACTACAAATATCAGCCTCTAAAATGACCATAAAGTTCAGCAGTAGGATTGTTGTATATTGCATTAATGAAGCTATATAAGTGTGGGCCTATAAACCTTCAGCTGCGATTAATAAAATGGAAATATTAAAGCAATTAAATCTAATTTGTTATAGTGTGTTGTTTTCCTTACAGTAATTGATCACAAACATCTTTTTAACTGCTACCATGACTCAAGCTATCCAATAAAACTTATAACTCATGGCGAAGGTACACATTATTACTGTCAATAACATTATTCATTCTCTCCACTGCTATTATGTCTAATGAAACTTGCAATGACCTATTAGTCAAATAAGGAAACTTGAATGGTTTTCTGTCTCAGTCTCTCCTCCATGCCTGCTGTTGCCAAGCAAGTTTGACAGGATTTTTTTCTTTCTCCCATGAGGCTGATCATTTGAATGCAAACTGTGGCGGACCTGTCTGCACTTTGCACTTCCTGGTACAGTATCTCCCACAGTCACTCCTCCCTTCCTGCCTGAATTACTCAACACACAATAGATTTCAGTGGATCAGCCATTCAAAGGACCCTGCAAACAGGAGCTGCTGTGGAGATCTGTTTACACCTCTCGATGCACTTCAAACAAACCTAGATTAAGAAACCGGTGGTAGTTCTGTTTGATGATTGAGAGCTTGAGACTTATAGCAGAATGAAATTGGGTTTTTAGGAATTCACATTAGTTTTTCACAATGCTGCAGCCAAGAGCTTAACAAACAATACAAATAATGACAAGCACAAATGATGACCGGGAAACAAAGCATCAGCATAACTCACAATTCATGTAAGTCATCATTAACCCACCCGACAGGTATTTAGACAGCAACCGGTCATTTCCAGGATTTGATGAGCACTTGATTCTTCAGGGCTAACAAGGAGTGTGTATTTACACTCCTTCTGCTGCCTTAAACCTCTGAGGCTAAAGTTTGTGAGTGTCAGTTTACAGTTTGCAAATGTGTGAAATAATGCACCGACAGATTATTGGCGTTTCTATGGGATCAAACCAACAAGATTTTATAATATTATTTAAGCTTTCAGATCTGCTGTAATTCTCACAATGTGTTTGTCCTGGACAGGGAAGGTGATTAAAAAAGATAAATAAGATAAATAAACTGTGTTGATCCACTGAAGTGAAATGTGGAAGAGGTAAAGTAGAAAAAAAAACCCTCAAATAACAAATAGAGCAAAGTTAGAAACACATTACCTCTAGACAAATGTAATAAACGTAATGTGCAAAACCAGTTTTCACATATTCCAGACGAAATTGACACTGTTGACATATAAATTAAATAAATACTTTTAATTATTTGTGTAGCCTTTTTGTGTGAACTATTCCCTCCACCATCTCTCCACATTTGCGTGTCTATAAGCCCAGTGTGTGTGTGTGTGTGTGTGTTTGTATTTTCGGGCCTGTGTGTGTGTGTGAGTCAAACATTGAGTGAATTTTCCCATTTTGGGATGAATAAAGTTAATCTTCTTCTTCTACTGTTAATAAGAGATATAATCACACATAATGTGAAAATAATGTAGATTGTAAACTTGAGTCAACATGTTACTTCATTACTGATAGTTAAAATGATGAATGTCCTTATTATTATTATTATTATTATTATTATTATTATTATGTGGCAGCCATCAGAGCATCAGTGATGGTGCAGCCTGTACAAGTTGAATGGTTATTTATTTAAAAGACAGTAAAGATTATTAATAAAAATCTACTCTGTCCTCATAACGGATCGATATTGATCACCTATTGGCTGCTGCCCTCTACTGTGTATAACCTGTAATAACGACTGCGACTGCAAACGTCATCATAGCGCGACAACGTTTTTATTCGGCTTATATTAATACTGAAACTCTGATTTGTCAGATTATTTGAACTAAAGTTTACAAGGTTTTATGTTAAAGCAAGAGGTTTTTTTTTTTTTTTTTTAATCTACAAAATAAAAGTCACCGGAAGTTGGTTCTCCGTTTGTAAACACATGGCCTGTAGCTGTCGCAGGCTGACGCTCAATCATGCCAAAACTCTTTGACTTAAAGTTCCCGGGAGGATGTAAGACTCTTCCCGAGGGCTTCTGGTCGGCCGTGGACGTGTGGATAAAGAAACCTCACGTCGTCAACAAGCGTCTGTGCGGCGTTACGGAGACGGAGGGTGAAGATGTGGACCGAGAGGCTCTGCGGTTCCTGCTGCATGAGCCTCAACTCTCCCACCAGGTGTTCTCCTTCCTCACCTGCGGGGTTACACCTGCGCAGACGCACGACAAGGACAAACCCTGGTCTCACAGTGTCAGAACAATCGTCCCTAAAGTCAACTGTTACGGGACAAACGTGCACAGAGAGGTTGTACTCAAAGGTAAGGGTGGATTTTAATGAATGGCTCTAAGACACTCTGTTCTCTTATTATAGCTTGTTACATTTTAATTATTTGTTTTTGTTCCAGACTTTGGGAGACAACAAGTCACCTTTCTTCCGTTTGAAGAGGATTCAGAGGGGCAGGTGTCTCTAAAGAGGGGCAACATTTATCAGATTCAGCTCCTCCATCGGGACTGTGAGACATGGTGAGTGAATAATACTCATAATAGACATTTAATTACATTTATTAAGTCTGAAATACCTTTGTTTTTGAACATGTTTACACAGGATCATTATTTTTCTTGGTTTGGTTTACTGACAACATTATAAAATACAATGTATATGAAGAAATACTGAATATGAAAGAAATAAAAATAGTAAAATGAATCAGCATTCATTCTTGTTTTCTCTTAGAACAACCTGATTAGTTAAAAAGAGAGCCAGCTACATTATAATAAAACAATAATCAAACTGAATATAGTATCAGCAGTGGGTTACATGGACCTTTGTACACGTTGTTTTTCCTCACATAAATACAATGTTCAATGAGCATTAACAAATACTGAGTTACACTATTGGTATTAAAGTTCAGTGGGACTTCACTCTGACTAAGATAAAAGATTAATAATGGAGTAAATCTACCTGGACACTTATTCATTTTTAATAAATGCAGAAAGCTGACACAGGCAGAAAAAATGTTCTTCGTTTAAGTTAAACTGAATACAATGTTGTGCACAACCCTTACATGTGATAAAGGGGCAGTGTTGTTTACAGTAGTGTGTATTAATGTGTGGAGATATCAGCGTTTGTGTGCAGCTGTAGTCTTTATAAGTGGAGCTCACTATCACTATATAACAGTGTAATAACATTATCATTTGAACAGATTGTATTATTATATGTAGCATATGTTATTATTAATATAAATATAACAAGATGAGGTAGATTTAAGTAGCGGTCTCTCTGCTGGAGACTTGTTTTTATTTGTTTTCCTTTCTTTGTCCCTGGAAATGTTTTCAGATTTAAAACTGTGTCTTGCTTTCTAAATCTGATGGATAAAAACAGGACAGAACATAGAGGAAACATTAAAAATGTAACACCGCAGGAAGAGTGTCGGGTAAATAAACAAAACTTGATTTGATCGGAGGGGAAAATGGGAGCAATCTGTGTGTATATCAGAGCCTGATTTACCTGCTAGGGGGTAAAAATTAGCTGCTGGGTGTCTATTAACGCCCCATTTTACTCACTCTCTAGGCAATAGGTGCAGTTATTCTGCTAGAACACTACGGGGGGGAGAGTGATTTGATTAAGCACATTAATTTAGAAATGTCACACAGGGACTCCTGAAGTCAGACCTTTAAGATTAATAAAACAGCACCAACATTAAGGCTTTTATCTTGCCTGTACTGTCCTGTAGTGGCACACGAATCCTCGTTTAAATGAACACAAACCAGTTGAAACACAGTAAGTCTGGAGCTCTGAGTCTGAGCAGCAGTTCCCCACTTAGGCCTGGTTGCTATATCAGTGGTTTTATATATTATTATTGGTTTTTAAATTAGAATTTATGAATTAAAATGATTGTGCACATACAACAAACTGAGCGTCTTTATCTGCAGGGCCTTGGAGCTGCATGCGCTGACTCCAGACGCGTGGTTCTCTGATGGCGTGGCATACCCGAAGCTGCCCTGGCTGTCCACCGACCTGCTGCCTAAGCTGGTGCGCTGGGCCACCGAGTGCAGGAGCAGCGAGTTCAGGAGCACCTTGTCTCTGCTGCCGGTGCAGAAATACAGCGTCATGTACCAGCAGCTGAAGGAGAAGTACAAGGCCATGGTCAAGGTAAAGGTTATATTTAATTTCTTTTAAAAAGATATATATATTTTTGCACATTTCTATACAGCTCTTTACTTGTTTATTTAAATATCCGGCCATATTGTACATATTCTCTTCATATTTTCATATTTATTTTGTCTCTGCTTTTATCTTTAATGATTTTTTTCTATGTTTTATTGTTATGCACCAACTTACAGCGAGTTCCTTGTATGTGAGACCGTGCTTATTAAACTGCTCTGTTGCTTTAATGCTGCTCATATTTATGAGAGATACTGAGTTCTGATATTCTTCTTTCACATGTTGTCTAGGTTTGGCCTGAGGTTACAGATCCTGAGAAGTTTGTCTATGAGGATGTTGCCATAGCTACATATCTCCTTGTGAGTTCAAACCTGCTTGTTAATGTTGTTTTAATCTCAAAATCAATGACTGATTGATCAGTGATACTTGATCTTGAAGACTGATACGTGAATTGAATAACAGTCCTCACTCCTCATATGTGTACGACCACACAAACATGTCCGTATACAGTATGTATGTGTAGGTGATATGTTTTGAGGTCACGCAACCAAAGCTGGGTCAATCAATTTGAGTGTGAATCATGGCTTTGACCCAGTAAATCAGTTCATATGTCACACCAGAGGAAGGGGAAAGGCTGTGTATCACACTGCAGATGTAAACTAGCACGGATGGAAGCTCTGGTGGATGTACAGTAGTATTGAGTTTGTGTCACTGTACTGCAGGTGCTGTGGGCTGAGGAGCGAGCAGAGAAAGGTCTGACTGCGAGACAGTCTTTTGTGGACCTGGGCTGTGGAAACGGCCTCCTGGTTCACATACTGACCAATGAAGGGGTGAGTTAGTTGCTGCGTGAGTGTTGTCCTCTCTCTTGTAGAGATGATTTGTTTTTGAATGTTAATTAATCGTCGCATCCTGGTTAAAAGCCACAGAAAACCACCATGATGTGACCTAGATAGGTGATTTCTGACCTAATAATGTCACAGTGTGTGTGGGAATTAGTTAGTGTGGGAATGATAATCACAATGTTCATTTTCACTGAAAAATAACTATTAAACTCATGATGATGTGACATTTGTTGTCTGTACCAAACAAACATGTTTTCTTACATCTGGAGAACAAGATTCGTAGCCCAGATTATCTCTACAGAACCACATTAATTCATAATTTATTTATATAAACTTGCTCTTGTTACACAGAGCTCTTCCAATTAGCCAAATCTTCAGTGGCAGCTTTAATCAATGACATGGGTCTGCTCGATCAGCCCAGGTGAGGGGATTCAAGTCTCTAAATGTATTAAATCTACAGCGCCATGTCGCCCCTAATGTCCAATCACAGACGAGGACAGGTGTAATTGAAATTACACACAGCGGGTTGATAGTCGGAGTGTGAATGTGGCTGAGAGCAATTAGCCGCTGACCGTCACGCCGTCTTGTGTTGCAGCATCCTGGAAAGGGCATCGATGTTCGGAAGAGGAAGATCTGGGACATGTACGGCCCCCAGACTCTGCTAGAGGTGAGCGGGCTGAGCATGGAGAAGGCGGATTAATTGTAGCCATATTCAGGTTTTTAATTAGGGTTATTATCTTTTCACGTGGAGGCCATATCACACGCGGTAGGTGTCTTTTCATGTGGCGTCGCCCCCTCACTGCAGCTTTAATGCTTCACTTTTAAAACAGGTTGAACTTTTCTGCTGTTCGTATGAGACAGATAGACATTTTACAACGTGAGGAAATCTTTTCTGTTAAAGCACAAAATGGAAGTTCAGTTTCTGACAAAACAATCTTAAAGTCAAGGTCCATTTAATTTGCCATTTTGGAGCTTTCAGTTAGGTCACATGAGCTTCATCAGTAGTTGGACGTTCGCTCTGACGGTAAAAGTTGAGCTCCAAAGTTCAATCGCGACCTCGGAAACCGAACAATGCAGTTTCATGAGCTGATGAAGTTCATGTGATATGATAGAAAGCTCTAAAAACAGCTGCTAATGGACCTGGAGGTGAGATTGTTTCGTCAACTGCTGTTTCCAATGTCAAGATTGAGTTTGAAATTTCAAACACTTCAATTTTAAATAAAGACATACATTTATGAATAAATATATACATCTACATTTAAAATACTCAATTGTTTAATTAAGTAATAAATAATAAGTTATAAACACTCAAAATACATTTCAGATTTCAGTTCTTCTACCAAACATTGACCGGTGAAACTTAAACATAAACCCCATCTTATTATTTATGTAAGTCCTGCACCAGAGATAAGCAATAAGTCGATTAGTTGATCAGAAAATCCATTGTCAACAATTTTGATAATCTTTTAAGCAAATTTATATTTATATTTGTTCAAGCCTCTCAAATGTGAAGATTTCCTGCTTATTTGACAATATATGACAATAGTTTGGTGTTTAGAGCTTTTTGTTTGGACAAAAGCATTTTGAAGTCACCACCTTGGTAGTTTCTTATCAACCAAACAATTAATATGTTAATTGAAGATTCTGAAGATGAATGCATGTCAGTGGCAATGAACATCTAACTGTTAATCTTTTGCAACCAGTAATAAAGCACATTTTTACACTAACATTACATAGAACGGGCAGTGTTGTACCTCAGATACTCTTGTATCAGGGGACTAACACTGAGCTCAGACATGTAAACATACACACATTCGCAGGGAAACCTGCACATTCCTGTCTGCCTCGTGGCCTCATTCATTCATCTGACAACAAGCTGCTGACTGCTTCCATTTCAGGTCATCTATTATTGACAGATTTTTGCAGAGCGGATGTGGCAGACCAATCTTTCCGGGGCCCCTTGGGGGTGCTGTACTCAGTCCCAAAAACTTAATTTGGAAGCTCTCTCTGTGAGGCTGACATGCCTCAGTGCTAGGATTATGTTATTTTGATCATCTAAAAGTAATTTTTTTATGAAGAAAAAAAGTGTTCCAGCACAAAGACTGAATTAGTTTTTATACATTTCACACTGACAGATGTTTTGTGAGATATAAAGATTGACAGGATTCAAAAGTTTTCCTTTTTTTAGACAATTTCCATAAATTGATTGAAAATCAAATCAAGCCGGCGCGCATCTTCCCTGCTCTAAGAAGCTCTTGTGCTTTTTGGGTCTATTTCAGGAAAAGGCAATTACTCCCAGCGAGAGCTTCTTATTCCCGGGTACGGACTGGCTGATTGGGAACCACTCAGACGAGCTCACACCGTGGATCCCCGTTATAGCAGCCAGGCGAGTCATCAGCAGACACAATCTCACTCAGCGGCTCAAGTGCCAGCTGATCTCTCCAATTGGGAATAACATTATGGGCAGAGGGAGGATGTGTGAATATGTGTGTGTGTGTGTGTTTGTTCCTGTGTGACTGTTCACAGCTCTGTGTTTTGTCAGGCGACCACCTGATGGCGATGTTGAGCCTGACTACAGATGATAATCTCTAGGAATGGATTGTTGTTTCCTGTCTGTTGAACAGTTTCAGATTCTTACCTAAAGGAACATAAGTAGCACACAAACTAATTTACCACTGAAGATTTAGAATCACTCATTTTCTTTGGCTCTGGGTGAGAATGTGTCTTTTTGCTCTCACCGCAGGTCTTCTTACTCCTGCCGGTACTTCGTCCTCCCCTGCTGTTTCTTCGACTTCTATGGAAAATACCAGAGACGCCAGTGTAAGAAGTCTCAGTATAAGGAATACATCGACTTCATCGCCGAGGTCAGTCGAGTCAGCGGGTTCGAAACAGAGGAGGACTGCCTGAGAATACCATCCACCAAACGGGTAGGCGTACGCAGTCCAGAGTCAGAACTGCACTCTGTAATCTGTGTTTGTCTTCCTGTATTTTAAGACTGATCTGTAGGCATTTGTCACATTGTGCAATTGATTAAATCTTATCTTAGTTAAATGGAGCTTACCAAGATCTATTTAAGCTATTAGCAACTATTTATTTTGTTCTTAAAAATGACAACATACAAAGAATTCCTTTTTAACCCTGTGACCTATAGTGGTATAAGACACATACAAAAAAAGAAGAAGAAATTATGACAGAAATCATTTTCCACTTCTCTAAGGTTGTGAGGCTTGTGAGAGTCAGCAGAGCCCAACATACCCTGACCTTTAGGCCCTAGAATGGAAAAACCTAGAGCCTACACAGCGTAACTTGATAGTGTTATTAGATCTTTCCACATCCACAGTTTCTAACACTGACTTTTTTGTTATCATTTTTAAGCCTCAATCCCAAACTAAGAAAACCTTGATGCCAATTTCAGGGTTCAGACTTTGTTAAGCTCCACCCAGAGCCGGGATTACTATAAATAATCAATAACAATAATAATAAAATGAACTTCATGCCCCAATTTTCTGCCTAAATAATAACAGAAATTGACTGTTTTGATAATTAGACCTCTGAAAAGAATACATTATGGTTGTAGGTGTGTACTCTAGCATTGCATTGTAACTGGTAACAGAGTCTAATCTGTTGATTTACATAGTACATGTTCACACTGTAGTAACTTTTCACAGTACCGTCGGTGTGCAGAACGACTACACGGTGATAGAATCAGTGGGTGGTAAGAAGTTAAGGCCGTGCGCTGCTTTCTTGAATCGCTAATGCACATGTACCTCATACTGATGAAGTCGTAGGTGTGACTCTGACTTTGGCTGCGTGTTATCTCTTTTGTCTTTTGTCTTCTTTCACCGTGACTTTCCAACAAAGCAGAGATGTCACGAACATATTTTCTTTTTCTTGTACGAGAGTCATTAGATGTTTGAAACGAAATTTGTTAGAAAATAAAATCTGTTCTTGTTCTTTAGGTACAATTGTGCATCCTGCTGTTTCTCCACCTGAGCCTCACTTAGTTTAGACGGACTGAAATAAATAGTCTTTATCGCCCCCAGAGGGAGATTTCTTCTACGGCTGGTAGCCCTTAATGGCTTCAGTACACATGGACACATATAAATATAAGTGCTTTGTCCACATTAACACACGTTGAGGATTTGTATTGTCTACTTTTCTAGTTTCTGGTTTTACAGTCTTCAGTCACAGCACCCATGGGAGTCGTCCTGACATTCAGCTCCTCTTTCTGTAGGTGTGTCTGGTGGGAAAGTCGAGAAACTACCAGCTACCCGACGAGGCGGAGGCAGAGCAGCGGAGAGCTTATTATGTCGAAAGCCGCCAGACCACCACTGGGGTCACAGTTCAAGGGTCAGACATCAGAAATGATGGGAGCTATTGCCATGGGAACAGAGACACTGATAGGACCCCCGGGACCAGCTGGGGAGCCGGGTTCCAGCCCAGAGACAGGGTTGAAACGGTTCGAAACTGCGCCAGTCTCCCGAGGGACTTTGTCGACGGTGTAGTCCTGCAGGTTGCTAATGTGCTTCTGGGAATGACTGAGGATGACAGCAGGGGGTCCTCCAGCGACTGGAACCGAGGAGGTAAACAGCCAGCAGCCACAACAACACCTGAATAAATAAACAAATCACAAGAGTCTCCATGGACATGAGCTGCTACTGAAGTGAACAGGTTCAGATTAAATCCAGTTTAGGACACATTGGATCAATGAGCTTCACAGACAGTCGTATTAATGGGTGAAGGAAGAGATTAGTATCTACAGAAGTTTTCAGGCTGGCTGGCAAACTGAGTAACATATACAGAGGTTGTAATGCCTCCGTTTTCTGCCTTTATACAGTAGGCTGATTACAAGAGAAGACAATACTTAAGAAATACAGATACTACACGCTATGAGGGGAAGATGCAGTATCTACTAGTCTGTTAACGGATTTATTTACATTATTTACAGCCCATAGCTTATAACTAAATGTATTTCTGTTTTGCTAGGTTTCTGTCCTCCTTCTAATAATAGTTATATTGCGGTAAATATAAAAACACATTTACACATTAATGCTTTATATGAGACAGTAACTATCGGCTAAACTAGTTACTTTAGCTTTAGCAGGAGTTTCGCCTGTTTTTTTTCCTCCATCTTAGTTTGATTTAGCTGCTGCCTCATTTAGTTATGAATTACTGTAAGAACATTTAGTTTTAACTAAGGCTAGCAGTGGCTGTCTCTCTGGGGGACGGTGCATTACTCTGAAAACCCAGTAGTTGGAATAATGTCTCATTGGACTCCCCTTAATACGTTAGTTATGTTGGTTAAGTTACGTATGTGATATGATACCAGAAAAGCTAACCAGCTACTGAAATGTAATCCTGTATTTAATAGACACAAAAGGTGAATAAGTGTCTTCCTCAAAATGTCAAACTCCCTCCTTAACTCCATTTAGACTAAATATGTAGTTACTGTGTTTGCCTTTGGAGGGCAGCTACAGATGTAACCTGAATGCCTCCAAAACAACACGGATGAATCACTTCTCACATTTCTCTCAGTACCTATTTTAAAAATATATATTTCTAGGTGCTTCGTGGCACTTTGGCAGCTTCTGCAGCTTCTGAACCTCTCGTCTGATTCCCCCCCCATCATCCCATCTAACCCTCCACCTCCCTCGTCAACACCCCGTCCCCTCTCGGCATCAGTCGGCAGGGCCTTCGTGACACACGCAGCGAAGTCACTTTGAACCCTGTATCTCACCCTCCACCAGCCTCTTCCTGCACCGCACGGTACAGAGAGTACCACGTACGCATCACACACACAGATACACACCGTTTCACTCACACACCGCCCACGCATCACCTTTGTCAACGCCTCTGCACCCCTGCTGCCACACAGAGACACACAATATGAATGAGATAAGGAAATGAAGACTACTATGATTAAAACAGAAAATTCTCTGTCAGGGTGTCAGTGCTGAAATTAAAGGTAGAAAATATGAGGGAGAGCGAATAAAGGCAGTCTGTGACTCTGTATAGAGATGACTGGATGAATAATGCACCACCGTCTATGATTTATGCATGAGTATGCATTTGTATTGAGGTATTCCTACCAGTTATCTGCTGTGTAAGAACAAAGGGTAAATTCAGGGTGAGCCAGCCTATGTCGAATAGATCCAGGGGCGGCCTCGGAGTCATCGAAAGGGCTTCTCTACATTTTTAATGCATCTTCAAAGAGTGTGAGGATTATTGATATTTTAATATCTTAGTTTTTGATATTTAAAGTGATCCTGAAGTAGAATTTTAGTTGTATAACCTCTTGGCTTTAATGTAAGTCCAAATCTTGTTTAACAAATTCATCAGTGGCTCCTTTATCTCTCATTGCAAGTACAAACACATTTTTAGCTCGTAAACAAACATCTTTAATGTATAAAAAAAAGTACAGCTTGTCATCTTTTTAATGTAGCAGCCAGGAAACCTTTCTCATTTTAAACTATTATAGTTTTATTTATTTAAGTTCAGAGTTTGAAACCAATATGTAAAATGTTGACGCAATACCAGCTGTAAAGCTGTTATATATTTCTGCTCTGTTAAGTTAAAATCTGTGTATCTCACATCGTTTTTTGAATAGTTAACGTGTGAAATGTGCCATCGTGTGAAGCTGGCTTCTGTAGCTTTGAGTCGAGTTACTAATTCATACACGCTGTCCTGCTGACTGGACTCACGTAGTTATGTAATCATGCTGAGAACGAAAGGCAGTGTGAAGATGTATGTCTGGCACGCAACCTCAAATCTGGTTTCTTACACGTTTTTTAAGTTGCACGCAGTATCTCATGTAAATGTCCCGTGTGAACCTCTTATATGTACTGAAAAGACACAGCTCGGATGAAAGAGGGAGCGGGTGAGAGTTATAGTCTGTTATTAATGGGTGGGCGCCTCCCATTACACTTTTTACCACTTTGGTCCAACAATCCTTCAGAAGGTCCAGCAGTGAGTTGTACTTCCCAGAATCCTCGTCCTCATCCTTCCCATCTTTACAGATTTGAACTGCACTCACCCGCACTTGGATTACACCTTATTCTTGATATTAGAACTGCAACGATTAGTCAGTTCATCAATTAGTTGGTCAAAAGAAAGTCAAACCATCGTTTAAAGGTCCAGTGTGTAACATCCAGGAGGATCTATTGGCAGAAATGGAATATAATATTCATAGGTGTGTTTTAATTAGTGTTTAATCACCTGAATATAAGAATTGTTGTATTTTTGTTACCTGAAAGGAGCTGTTTTTAAGTACAGAGAGGGCGGGTCCTCTTTCACAGAGTCCGCCATGTTTCTACAGTAGCCCAGAACGGACCAACCAAACACTGTAGTTTCTGCCATTTTATAGACCAGAGCAATTGCTAGAATAATCTAGAAGGTAATTAAATGATTATATCAATATTCTATATTAAGAATATCAGTCCTACATAACATTATTTCGATAATTTGTTTTGTTGCTGTTTTCACATTGTAGAGCCATTTAGAAGCAGTATATTTGTGACAAGTAATGGCTGCAACATCTTCGTTTTTACTATTATTATTATTATTATTATTATTATTATTATGATTATTATTATGAGTGAGATAGCACACTTTATCCCGACTTCTTTGTCTTGTGACCCTTTACACCCAAGCATGCATTGGCCTTGTTGTAATTTTTGTAGTTGCTAAGTGAACCTTGTGCATTTTAATTGGTTTCATTTAATAGTTTTTGAGAGTCCTGAAGAGGTAAAATTGTGTTTCAAGGGAAAGCAACAATTTTGTGTAGCAGAAATATATAATTTTACTCTTCTTTCCCAACTGATTATATTATGACCCTGTGGCGTAGTTCTTCTTCTTCAGGTTGGGTAAAGATAGTAACTACTTTTGAGCTCTTCTCAGCTCTTAATAGCCAATAAAATAAAAACAGGAGCAGCCCTGTATTACAGCTGTGCTCTTGGTAGCTGAAGATGATCCTTTCAATTGTTTTTGCTACCACTCAGCAATGTTAGAGCTAATTTTCTCTACTCAGCCTGATTCTGAATTGGCCTAAGCAGCAAAAACAATCATGCACCACAAGCAATCAATCACTGGCCATCTTAGCGTTTTGCACACGGGACGTTTATCCTTAAAAGAAAAACTGTACGCGGAGCCATTAATAATCGACTGTGTTGGTCCAAGTCCAAGCAGAGTCAACTCTGTCAATACTGACCTTCTTCCACTAATTCCCATTAACATTGTAGGCAGTAAAGGGCAGCTCTAAACTGTGTATTGATATTATATTAAGGCCTGGAGCTCCCTGGCGTCTGAGCTGTGGGACGGCAGTCTGCCCAGTTTCACACTCTGCAGCGCAGGACTGTGCTTGGCCGTGTGAGTGTCTGTGAATGTGGGAGGGTGTTGCATATTTCGGGGATTAACTCAGCAATTTGACCAGCTAAATTAGGATGTATTACAGTGGACAATATGTTTTCTCATGGATTTATTTCAGTGGTGGAAAAAAAAACCTTTTATAAAAACTGAAAACCATCACAGCTAGATTAACTGTAAAAATCATAAACAAAGCTCATCATTTATTTCTTTGAGTGAGTCAACTTATACCAGAGGCAGAGACAATATATTTCACAGTGAAATTCTCTCATATTCAATCATCTCTGAGCCAACGGGGATTGGCCAAAGTGCCACCAGAGATTCGGTGTGGAAGCATGATGAAGATCGCATTAAGACGTCTGCAGATTTAGGTCAAATATTGTTATGAAAAAGGCACAAAGGAGCATTGGAAATCATGTGGTGTGTCCCTCTCCAATATGAGGAGGAGGATTGTCATTTATACAAACCAAAGGTCAGCCCTGATTGAATTCTCTTCTGGGGGAAAAAGGGCAAAGCCAGAAATACCAAAAATCTCATGAAACGGAGCCCAAAGGCGGAGCGCTGTGAGCACAAAGGGGAACGCCATTTATCTGCTTACTATTGGCTTCAACTCGTAGCATACGACTCTGTGTAGGCTATTTCAATATTCCCATCTTCTTTTTTGCTCTTCTAAAATTACTGTCCCAGTGGGGGAGTGACGACAATGACTCACACGCTCTCGGAGCGGCCGGTGGGAGATGCAGCGGTGAAATGCATGCTGGTTGCTCTGACAGCTTGTTGGAGCAGCTTTAATTGAGCACACTTCACAGCCCTGACTAACACTGAAAGACAGTGACTGAGGTGTTTTTTTTTTTTCCTATCTCGCCCCGGTAAAATGTTCTGTATATAGCATTTTGTCACCCTTTCACTCCTGGAACATTTTCACTGAGGACAACGTCACGGCTCTGCCTCTTCTCAGAACAACTGGTGACATCGACTCAAGCCAATCAGCTGTATCGGGTGCTCCTTTCTGACTAGTGATGGATAAAAATGATTTCTGTGCATGCCTGATGCAGCGTGTTAATATATTGATGAATGTAACATCGATAGACCTCCTCCTGCTCCCTTTTGTCACTCTGTTGTTCGCTCTCAACTTTCATCTCTTTCTCCCACCGCCTCCCCTTCCTCCCTCCTCTTCAGGCAGCCTCTCGGTGAGCGAGGTCGCCGGGCTGTTGGAGCAGGAAACCCTGCAGCTGCTGAAGAAGGAGTGCGGAGGCCTGCAGACGCTGCTTAAGAACAACCACCAAGTCTTTCGAGGTAGTTGGGCTACATGTTATATATACATATGTGGATAAATGACGGGGCAAAGTGTCTTCTCCCAGATGGGGTTAAATGCAACTTTCCTCTGAAGGGGCAAAATATTACGAAAAGTAGTTTCAGTGTGTGGAGTTTGCTCAGTTGTCATGGAGATGACTACAGTTTCAAGGACACTTTCATAGATATTGGAGATTTTATTTTATTGTGTATTGGCATTATATTTAGTATCTAAATCAGTGCCAATGACAGTGGATTAGACACAAAGGTATATGAGGAGAAAAATAAAGACTTTAAGAATAATTAAGATAAAAGAAAAAAAAATCATCAAGAAGATAATAACGCTGCTGTTTCTTTACCACTTTAACTTCCCATTTCAGAGGTGTTCTTTTAATTATGTCCTCCAGATTAATATTTTAACAATACTACAGGTTCTTATGGCTATCTTTTTTAAATGTTTAAACTTTGAGTCAGGATTTACTGTCAGTTTCTCTGCGGCGAATGGCGTCAGCCTCTGTTGCCATGGAGAAGAAGCCAGTAGCAAATCAGAGCTGTAGGACAATCTGAGTACTTAGTTGATTAAATTGGGAACAAAACATGCTGAATTTATAGTGAACTGCTTTCAACTGCTGTATGTTTTATCAGCTCTTTATAAATCGCTGTTTGGGAGTTGTAGTTTTATGTACATATACTTGTACATTTTAACTTAAGATATCGGGGTACTCTATAGGACCAGATTTGTTTGTAATTAAATAAAGGAGCACTTTATTCTGAAGAGATCTTGTATTGTCCTTCTCTTTCAGTGGAAGGAGGGAGGGTGTACATAAGAGACTGGCGGGACAGGAAGTCCTCCAGGGCGGATACCAAACGGAAGCCCGTTGCCCCCGGTGCCATGAAAACTCGTCCCTGCTGGTTTTACGACCACCACCCTCAGCGCTGCCCCCTGCAGGCTGAACACTGTGCCTTCGCCCACGGACCTGATGACCTCCGACCCTCAACGAGACCTCTGAAGAAGATAAAAAACGACGCCTTTCAGTTTTGATCATTCCTCCTGAACACTCTAATTCAACTAATTTGTTTAGTTGATTTTTAAATGAACCACTTTTCTAATTACCAGCATTCAGTGGGTCCATCAGCGGTTTAACCTGCTGTGAAACGTCCCCTCATTGATCCCTGCAGCCTCAAAGAGGAAGAAGTTCAGGTGCAGGCAGTTTTATTAATGCGGCGTTGCATCATTTCAGCGTCTTCTTTCATCTGTTTGATGCCTCCTGGTGCAGCTGTAGGTTTCACTGCTGGAGCTCGCTCACCTCGAGGTTATGTTGCCTGCTGAAATTTAATTTCAGGGGATTATTTTTTCTGTCTTTTTATTTATTTAAGAAGTGGACTTGAGGAGTAAAGCTCAGAAAATTGTAGACTTCCTGTATATTAAATGTAATTTCAAGCTACATCTTTGTACTTATTTAAAGATTATCGAGTCTATTGTGGATTTTTTCATCCTGGTGGTTTGTCGAGCACTACTATTTTTCAACTTTTCACTCTGCAGCAACAGAACTTTAAAAGCTTCTATATGCTTCACTTAGACAGTTAATTCACCTCAGACAGGTACTTTGAGGTTCACAGGGAGGACGGAGGATAAAGACCGGACAGCGTTTGAACAAAGTAAATGTTAGCGGTATGAATTATTTGTTGGCAGGAGTTGAGGGGTGAGCTGCGTGTCGTCCCCTCTGGACGGGTGCTCACTGCTGTGTCTCTCCATCACCCTGTGGCTCAAATGTCAAAGACACTAAGGCCCACCCAGGGACGGCGGCGAGGCGATAGGAAGCGCTTCAGGGTTTGTTTGTTTATACGAGCGACCATTTTGTCTTGTATAATGGTAAATAAATTTCCATGATACATAAAGAAGAGACAATTTAAATTCAGTCACACACAGAAAAGGAATGTGAAGTGACGAAGACTGAATTTGGGTCCGATTTTTTAATTTCTAATGGTATCTTATAGGAAAAGAACTACAAAAATAACAATAGTCAAAAGTAAGTATGATTTATGTCAAAATGTGGAATGTTTTGACTTACTATCTCATAAAGACTATATTTTGACATCTTATACTTTTGACTTGGTTTGTAACAGTTTTGACTTCAAAACTTCCAAAATTTTTGACTTATCTTAGTTGTTACTATCTCATGTTTTCTTTATCATAATTTTGACTAAAAAGACTATTGACTTTATTATCTCATATTTCACTTAGTATCTCATAATTATAACTTGTTTCATAATTTTGACTTATATAGTCAACATTTTGACTTGTCTCTTGTAAGATAGATACTTATCTATAGACTTAGTTAACATAATCTTAACTTTGAGTTAGTATCTTATATCTTTGGTCTCTTAATTTAGATGAACTGACCCTTAAAAAGCAACCGCATCCATTTTAAAGACACAACAGTAAATGTGCCATGAATCCTCACACAGGTAGGCGCTTCTTTGGTTTTCCTGTCCAGAGGATAAATCCATACTGCAGCTGAGAGGTACATCCTGGGGTTAGTTACATATTAGCAGACTGCATGCCCCCACATCCCCTGGAGCTCAGGGGCTGTCTCACTGAATATTGATGAAGACATACACATATTTACTCAACACAGGTTCAACACGGGGTTGTTTCTGGATAATTTTGAGTGCTAATGGATCATTTTCCATTGATGAAAGGCCATTTAGACATAAATGATGCTTCAGCTGTGATGGACATAAACTACACTGGAGCTGAAATTGAGTGTGGTTGTGTTTTGACAGGCAGCACTCAGTCATAATGTGCACAGCTATGTGTGGGTTTTAATGACCTGTTTAAATCATTTCTCCCCCCGTACTCGCCGTTCCCCCCAACGTCATTATGTTTCCTGGAAGAAATCAATTTCTGAAAATACTCCTGCACTCCGGGTCTGAAAAGATCATCTGATCCAATCGACCTGCTGCCCTACATTTAACTGCAGAAGAGTGTGACGTGGTCAGGGAGCGGAGGTGTTCACCTGACCAATCCCCAACTCAACACTCTTGTCATGACCTTTTGACTCTTTCTGAGCGCTGCCCAATAAGCCATTGTTATGACTCTGTTTATGTCTGCTGAGGAGGAGATCCAGAGAGCAACAAGACCCCCCCGATATCTGGTCCTCCTCACACTGAGTGAGCCTCCCTGCCCCTCATGTAAACACATCATAGGAGGTCTGCTGCTCACCCATCTGAAGAATGCATCAGCAGGGCCAAAAACAACAACTGATGCAAACAAGGAAACTATAAATATAATGGTAAAGAGTAGAGTAGATGTAAATGTTTAGATTACATACAGCCATTATTGGAATGACTGTACACACTGAGTTTAGTCATTCAAATGCTGGTGAAACTGCGATGTGACGCCTGAAAAAAACCCCACATTTTGTTGATTTTGATCAAACGATCCCAACTCAAGGTCCAATTACTAGTTATTTTCTGGGCTTTCCACAAATATAAGAATATTTGTTTCTTGCGTGATGCTGGATACTTTTACATATTTATTACTATAAAAACTATTGAAAAAGAAATCTGAGAAGGGAATATCACTTCTTCGATGAGGGGTTGTGAGTAGGTATATAAGGGTCATAAGGTAATAAGGTTGAGAACCAGTAACATAGGAGACTGCTGATATGAGCTCCACATCACATCATGAATTCCTGTGTCCAGATATCAGGATGCTGTTGCTGTTCCAGTAGTAAACTATGCAAACTATGTAAACAAACAGCTTCCGTTGAAAGTGGATCTGTCTTATACAATGCCTGATACTGAACAGGGGTTCCAGTTGTTTATTCTGCAAACGGTACCTCACAAGTTAGGGATTTATTGCAATAACTAAAGAAGAAAAACAGTTTCTTTCCTAGGTTTCTTAACCATATACATGTCTGTTCTCATCCAGTGTGGAAGGACTGTCTACACATTTTATGCAAATGCTAACAATGCAAATTCAACCAATCCCTGTGAATTCTGTGCAACCTTGTAATTTTGTCCAATCATGGCAACATTTCTGCAAATTAGACCAACCATTGAAGTTTCCTGCAGTTTCGGTGATGCTCTGACCCAGTCCTCCAGCCATCACAATTTGGTCCTTGTCAAAGTCGCTCAAATCCACACATCAACATCAACTTTGAGGACAAAATGTTCACTTGCTGCCTGATATATCCCGCCCACTGACAGGAGCCATGATAACCAGATCATCAGTGTTATTGTTAGTAGTCTTCCACCGTGTTGAACCCCCATGTTTCTACGATTAACTGTATGTAAATGGACTGAGTCTGCGTGACATCACACGCAGGTTTCTGAAGAGCAGTTGTGTTGAGCAGTTCTCAAAGTGCTCTGGCCGCCACCATCTTGGAAGTCCTGACCCCACCGGCTCCAAGCTAATCCACAGGATTTGTGTAGGGGTGGGCTGAATGAAGCTTGAGTACCAAAAACAGCCCCCTGTCACTCTAAGCGGCCATGTTCTTAATTTAAAGTAACAATTTCATTGCAAAAAAATAAAAAAAATCCCTAGAAACACTGCAACATGTGTTGCAATTTTAAGGAAAGCTACTGTGAAATCAGTCATTTTAGGCAGCAACAATCACCCCCCTGCCCCCCAGAGGGACTGATTAGAGATGTCGAAAGTAAAAGGGGGGACAGAGGGGAACACATGAGCAGACAGACTAAATTACTCCCCATGCCTGAAATCTAGGTCAGGGAAAAGTGCCTGCATTTCTTTGCCTAAGCCAACAACTTTCCCTGTGTTCCTCTCATGCTTTATTCATTGTGGCACCATGGGGCCCGATGTAATGTAGCGTCTCCAAGACACTATTTTGGACGTACAGAAGTCTTGCTCAGCAAAGCGAGCCGTGTAGGACCTCAACGCTGACAGCTGTCACTGCAATGAAAGCTTTTGTTTGACTGTTGCTGCCTTAGAAAATCTTTTTTCTTCTCAGTTTTATTTTATTTGTGAGTTTTCTGGAGAGAGGGGTTTTTTCAGCACGTTATTTTGTTTATGCACGAATCTACGGAACTGCAAGATTAGGATTTATTGTTAATAATTCATTTGTTCCCTCAATTGACAGTTCACCAAGCCTGTTGTCAAGATTTTAACATTAACGTCATGGGTTGGCTGCTGTGGTGCTGCTTACATTTGCTCTGCTCATTTCTCTAAAAACTTAAGATCCAGATGTCCGATAACTAAAATTCTTTATCCGGTTAAAATATATCCCAAGATCTGAAGAGTGCATTGTAGTAGTGTTGCTTAAAACTGGATAGAAAGTCAGTTTATGACAGATCACATGCAACACAAAGGGGATACATATTATATCTGTGAAGGGTTGATTGGTTACACTAAATTATGAAAAACTTATTTTCTATAATTATTTTACTGTTTTCATAGGGAATATTTCTTCCAGTGAAAAGCAATGGACTTTTTTGTGAACACCACAAAAGAAACAGAAATGTCCATTGTATTGTCGTGCAGGCAGAAATCTCAGAGGTATTTCAAAATGTGAAAAATAAAACCAAAACTATCTGCCTGACTGGATACTACTACTACTGAATTAAAGCAGTATTGATAATCTGTGTCCAACACAAATGATCACCTTATAAAGACGTATGGTGAACTCCCCCAACAAAATAATCATAACTGCTTTAAAATCAATAGCTAAAATGTGGCTCTGAAAAATATATCCACTGTCAAAATTCAACATATGGAAATAACTGTTGTTTGTATGAAAAGAATGGATAAAATGGTCAAAAATATAAAGTTAAATCAATGTGTAATGGTGAACTATGTCCTACTTCTGTATATGTATTTATTCTCCTTTACATTATTTCCTTTTATCCGATGGAGCTGCACATTGGGTGGAGCACCTGTCGCTTAAAATATTCTGTAATTGCTTTTGGCTTGACGCTAATAAAGAGTATATCAAAAATGCTTAAAATAACCGATCTGAAAACACTCATATGAACTAACTTTGTTCTTCAACTCACTTGAAGAGAAGAGCTCCGGAGAGGATTTTCCAAGCACAGAAAATCCACTCCCGCTTGAGGTTTGATGAGTTGAGGATGATGATATTCTCAGCCAGGCACTAGATCAATATCTCGAAGCTGACAGGCGGATGGTCACAGCAGATAACAGACTTTATCTTTTTTTTTTGGTGTCCTTACTACTCCCAGAGTGTCATACTGTACCTGCAGGAGACCCCTTTTCACCCACTTCACCTCCCCCCCATCCAACACCCACTGTCTCGACCTTCATCATCACCTTGCTCAGGCTTGGGTGACACTCAGAGATAAAGGGTGTAAGGCTCTCCAGCTGTCAGAGAGAGGAAGAGTGAAATAGAGGGGGGTTGTGGGTTGGGGGGATTATTTGGAAATGTTTCCATTTGACATTTCACCATTCAGCACATACTCCGTTTGAAATTCAAAAAGTTTAGCATCGTGCCATCGCCATTGGAGAGCTGCCAGGCGTGGATGGTGCTTCTTCTCGACACAGGGATGGAAATACACAATACACACATGGGCTGTGCCATGGCATCTACCCAACTCACTCAGATTTACATAGAGTTAAAATTAGAAGGCAGTTTATGTGTTACTGCAAGTATAAAGCTTTCATACCATATATTCTCCGATTTATCTCATTTATTGAAGCCTGAGATATCTTTTGCAGCAGAAATCGCGGCGAACACACAACCATAACTTTCACTCACAGATTCATCAAAATATATTTGTCCGCTTGTTGAAGTTGCCACTTGGGAGCCAATCCAGTGAATTAATATTTGATGAGATGTTAATCTAATACTGTGATCTGCAAAAAAAAAAAAAAAAAAAAAGCCCATGATGCCTCACAGAGTGTGAATTCCCACTCTACCTAGTCCTTTCCACTGCTCATTACCGTCTGTTTCAATCTCAGAAACTGTGGAGTCTGAGCAGTATTAAAGTGCTGAGTGATAAGGTTGCATGTTTACACGGCACAGTTTCATGTGTAAAACAAATTTTTCAGGACAGAATTAAATTTGTTTATCCCTTTAGGTGTTTACATGATATACTTCTTATTCAGATTAAGCTTTTATTCAGACTTTGTGAGCCAGGCCACTGATATCCACAACACACAAATTGACACTAGCTGCACAACATTAAACTAATGGGTCAACTGCACTGTGGTATGAACAAATGTATGATGTTGTTGAGTGTCAGTGCTTCTGATAAAAGGTTCATAAACCAAATATCTATTGCTTTATTACAGTAGAAAAGTGAATACAAGCCACACAATTTCCAAACAAGCCCAAAAAGAGGGATGTGGAGGTGAATAAAACACACACTTCAGCACTACATTTCCCCCAAACAAACAAATGAACAGTTACCTCTGAATATGTATTTGTGAATTTGTACATACAACTCGAATTCTATTTTCTTTTATTATATCTTGTATTTTTCTATTTTATTTTGTTATTTAATGTGATTTTCTTTTTTTCTCATCTGCTATATCTGGAGCTGCTGTAACAAGTGAATTTCCCCAGTGTGGGATCAATAAAGTCTATCTAATCTTATCTTATCCTATGAATACATTAAAAGAAAGAGAGAGAAACTACAGTGCAAAAAAAAAAAAGAGTTTAAGGATAGCATTAGGAATTCTGACTGTATCCTAACCCCACAAAAAGAGAACAGTAGTAATGTGAAAATAAACATGACATTTGTCAAAAAGAATCCATAGAAACTACAAATTCACATATACTCTTGAACTTATCCCACAGACAGTAAACACACAGTGGGGTTTATTGAGGGTTGCAGTTCTTTCTGCTTTGTTAAAATGCATTTTTAAAGCAATAGGTTGAGCTTTGAGATTAGATAACACAAGGATGTATGCTACATATTAGGTTTTGTTCTTCATACCTAAATTACTTAATTAAAAATAAAAATAAATCTGCAATCACTGCATGCACTTGTGTATTTTGGGGGATGTTTGCTTTAATAGATTCGAAATAGTAGAATAATGGCTGACAGAAAATGAGAGAGAGATGGGAGATACTAAGGTCCCTGGCCAAACTTGAACCAACAAGATGCTCAGCATCTTAAAACCCCCCTGTGCATAGGGTGCCCCATGTGATGCAAATTGTGCTTTTTATGTGATAATTGACTGAAAAACTGAACTTAGTGAGGAGAACCAGAAATCATTAAAAGTTAAGCGCATGCTGTTTAAGTTTTGATCACTACATCGCTGCATTTGCAGTCTCTGAACACGGGGAATAAGCTGCATTCATCTGCCTCTTTCCTTCCATATTAAACTGGCAATCCATCGGATTTAAGCTGAAGATTCGAGAGGATTTTGGCCATTAGCAGCATTCACTGTCTGTTTCCAGCAATGATGATGCAATATTACATAAAAATCTGCTCGTTTTGCGTGACATCGCACCTTTAGCTCGTCTTCATGTGAAGGACGTTAAAGTGCTGTGAGCATCCAGTCCCAGCGAGGTAAATGATGATAAAAAAAGGATAGAAAATGCATCTGACCAACATAAGAGCAGCTCAGCAGCTCTGATGTGAAGTGAAAATGGGGGTTACCATAGAGGCAGACCTGAGGAGGGGTGTCGTTACCATGGGCGACGGGCCGTGGTGACCCAGATGGCACAAAAGCAGCTGAGGCTATTGGACCACTGTGCTTTGACAGCTACACTTCGTCCGTCTGTTATTGTCCAGGAAAAATGCCACTGACACTGCATTAGCCAGAAGTCTGTCATGGTCCCAGCCCTAATTGAACACAGACTATATTGTTGCAAGATGGAAGAACATAATCCTGCGTTTGAATTGTGCACAAGGAATAAAATAAAGCATCAGCATTTACCTTTCATCAAGCACGGCCTCTCCAAACACAGTGTTGTACTAGCTGTGTGTGTGTGTGTGTGTGTGTGTGTGTGTGTGTTGTTTGCTTGGAGGCGGGCACTGCTGGCAGCCAATAAGGAAAAGTGAAACAGTTCAGCAGATACATGTGGCTGCACAGTGGAGGGCAAACAGTGTCAAAACACAGACATGGCTGCCGCTGTTCTGTTTGTTTAATTAAAACTGGCCGTACCGGAGCACACGTTTCATTTAGATTTTAGCCACATAAAGTGTATAATGAATAAGTGAATAAAATCAGAGCAACTACAATAGCAATAATCCCTTTTAAATAGTTGTGAATAGTTCCACATGTTAGGAAAATATGCGTTTTCTTGCAGAAAGTTAGATGAGAAGATCAATACTACTTTCATGTCTCAGTATGGAGCTAGAGGCAGGAAGCGATTAGCTTAGCTTTGCATAGCATTAAAACTAGCAGTCAAGTGTGAACCTATCATGGCGTCACCCACTGGTTTGTGGAGTGCCGTCTTGAAGGCATTAATGGCCGCCGCCATGTCAGAGGTGACATATGCAAGTCTTATGCTAGATAAAGTTAAACGTTTCCTTACTCTTGCTATCGATATACTCATCAAACTCTTGCCAAGTAAGTGAATAAACGTAGTTTTCAAAATGTCAAACTATTCCTTTACTTACCTATGATGGTGCCTGAATGCAGATTTTCTACACTTTTTACAGATTATTGATGCCACAAGATCTTTTCCAGCCACAGTCCATTTAAATCAGACTGGCTCAAATTGAAGCATGTTGGCTGTACTTTATCTCTGTGCTATGCAAGGCCGTTTCACTCTAGTGAAAGATATGGCCTTAAAATATTTAGTGCAGCTCTTTGAGGCTATTCTGATTATGTGTCACCATCATGCACTGTGAGACACACGGCCATGTAATGATATTAAACATGGAATTTTAGTTCTCAATGTAAGCTCGGTGGCCGTGGCAACATCAATAATCAAGTGCCAAAAACCCACAGATCAGAAGGACTTCCTGTGTAGAGACTAGATTGAATATCCGACCGCCTCATCTCTAATGAGATTCTCTAAATCTTGATATGAAACACCAAAAGCCACATATAGCAGACACTTCCATTATTCAAATCAGCCTGCTTGTCCACAATCAAAACAGGCATCCGCTTTAAAATGGCTTCCCACAATCTAATCGCACTTTGACAGGAATGTTTGGTAGCCTCTTCTCTGCTTTTAAAGACTCCCTCCGCCTCCCCAGAGAGGGTAAGAGTGGGCGACGCCGGCTGAAAATAGCACTTGTCGAAGAAAGGATGAATCAACGCTGCACCTTATGCTTAATTAAAGATTAACGAGAAATTGCTTGCTGGTGTGGAGGTTTCTCAAAGCCTCACTTTACTTCTCTGATTAAGGTTATGTAACACCTGTTAATACTGCATGGACCACGCTAAAAAAGTAATGACATCTGCCAGTGTGGCAGAATCAATCCTGCCATGACAGGTCGCAGAATTTGAAGCTGGTGTGTTGCCAAGACATTGATTAATTGGCTACTCACAGCTGCTAAATCACTTAAATCACACTGATTTGCGGAAAAGGAATCTGAATTGATGATGACCCCCCCCCCCCCATGAAATCGGTCATCTCTTTGTTTGAAGCACTGGCAGAGGGTTTTTGTGACTGATACAGAGTGATGTACTGCCATGCTGATGCGGCACTGTGTGACCCCATGTGCTCACTGGTTTACATGTTTAAAAGAAAAAAATTCCGTATTTCCATAAAAGCAACAGAGGCCGTTCCTGATATCTCTTATGTTTGGTCAGCGGTTTTATTTCATAGCATGAATAAAAACTATGAAATTAGAATAAATTAACAAATCAAAGAAAAGACGAAGTACGGAGCCCCCCTGGTGACATTGGATAAAAGAAAAATGCGTGGCCACGCATTACTATCTCGTGGCCACGCAATATTATTATTTTTTTATCCAATGTCACCGGGGGGGCTCCGTAACCAAGTATTTGTATCTTGATAGTTTTAGATATCTTAATACCTGCTGCTATCAACATCTCACCCAAAACTTTTACCCCCAAAGTATTGAAGTTTGATAACCAGCTCGATGGCATCGTGTCTGTCTTTCAGAGCTGTTTTGCTTTTTCACTTGAGACTTGAATCAATATACTGTGAAGGTGCACAGACAGAATCCAGGAAAATATTAAATGTTGTGTTCTGTCTGAGGTTGCAGCAGTATACTGGTATTACTGTGAAAATTGATTTTTGCTTAGCAATGGTATTGAATTCTACCCCATTAGTGTTATTAAAAAATACTGAATTCTGCGTTATAAAGAAAACACAGGACATAATATTTAGTTTAACCAAAAGAAAAAGCCTTCTGTTTTCATTCATTTAAGGATCCCTGAAACTGATAATAATAATAATAATGTAACTGTGTAATGCTGTATATGGTTACACTGTGGTGATATTTTCTGATACGGTTATTGTGTCTCGTACCGTTGCAGCTGTAGTCCAACAACCAAACTTGAGTATTTTGGTCAAATATTCCATACGAGAAACTTATAAAACAACTAACCAAAATAAAACAACAACAAACAAACAATAAATGCCTTATTGCATATTTGCATCTTCTCCCGATGTGCCTTAGATGCAGACACATACAGACTGCTAATTCAATTGCTCTGATTAAAATGTTTTCACCAAGAATGGACTTCAGGTTCACTAAAACACATTCTTATTTATGGACACAGCCAGTGGGAGTTGTAGTGCAAGGAAACATTACACACACACACACACACACACGTACACACACTTGGGAACTGCCTAGTACAAGTACAGTCTTGTACTTCTGGCAACTGAGCCATGAAGCTCTCTCACCGGGGCCTTGGCGGTAGTTTTTGGAAAAGGGGAGCACACTTCCTTTGTGCAATGCAAGCCAGTGACTGCTGTAGTCTTTATGTTTCCACTGTCCAATCTTGTTGAACACCTAACGTACTGATCCAAGCTACCACTATGCAGCCTTTAAATTCTTATAAATATCCAAAGACTGTGTGCCTCTGCTGTGTCAGAAAGAGTATGGTGGCTACTACTTTCCTGCTCGGCCTTGCGTGACTCATGCCACTTATTTAGCATGAGTCACTCACTACGCTACACTCCACACACCTTTAAGAGCATCCGAGCCTGGAAAATGCCTCGACGGATGGACGAAGCAGATGTCTGTGGATACAGTCTGTTCTGGGGGAGTCTTGTCCTGAAGGCTGACGGGTCGCAGTTAAGACTAGACGGGGGATGAGTAAGAGCGGAGGTACTGTGAGATGCACAGGCAGGACAAACTGCTACCACTGGGGGATTCAGCTTTGGATCTGTATGTGTGTGCAGTGCAGGGAGAGCAGAGAAAACAGGAAGAGCTAGAGAGAAGTGAGTCAGTGCTTATGTTAGTGTGTGTGTGTTTACTATGGCAAAAGGCTGGGACACAGGGGGACACCTGGTGAAATAATAGATCTCATAATATATTCAGTGGCAGTAGAGAAGATTTAAAAAACGCTGTAATTGTTCAACACACAAAGTTCTGTGATAAATTTCCTCGGTCTCAAAATGGATGATAACGGATGATTAAGCTTGTTGGATAAACAGGAAATTATACTTGTTTGAATATTCTTTTAATGCTTTATGTGAGAGCCTGGGCCCAACTGTGTGTTACCTAAACCCTGCAGTCCTTAGACGTTTCAAAATGGAGACCCTGTAAACGAGTTAGACATGATATTGTGCCAAAAGTTGAATGTTAAAAGCAAAAACTGTATCCTTACCGGTTAATTATCCATGTAGCAGACATAAAGAAACTGTGCTCTACACTTCAATATGATAATGTAGAGCTAGTTAGTACTAGTATAATGAGGAAAATGACTTTTATTTAACCCTGTTTAGCTGCTTATCTTATATAATTGGACAAGCAAGGCCGGGGTTAGATTAATGATTTATGTTTGTATTTTCAAACATTAAGGTTTACTTTTAACTTTATAAGAGAAAAGGCTTTTTAGGGACAAACCAATTTGTTTCCCTCAGTTAACAAGTTTGACTGGGGTTACTCTGTAAATGTCCCCAAATCCAATATAGCAGGACAGAGCTGCTAACATTTGCATTTATGAATGGAGAAATACTACATAGCAGATGTGCTACTCATGAACAGTGATACTGTAGTATGAAATGCAACTGGCTTTGGAAGTAAGAGTAGGTAGGTTACTACTGTAGGCAGTAAACAAGTTAACTGGATATGCTAATGTTTGCAGCTTATGACATTAGAGTAAACACTCTATTCAGTCCATTCCTTATGCATTTGTTTTGTATTTTTGGTTTTGAAAGAGGTAAAACTTTTGCTATGCAAAGAATTGCTCATGCACCCTGCTTCAACATGTAGACAAATGCAAAGCTAGACAGTCGGGCCTTGTTATGGTTGCTAAGCTATGATTGGACAGTTACTGTCCAGGGAAGGTTTTAACAAGCAATACATACTCATGTGGCACTTTGTGAAAATATAGTTTGAGAAAATCGTAATTTTTACTTGATTTGCCTCTTGATTTACACGTCTTTTATGTGCTGAGTGAGTTTCACAAAAGACTTCCAAACCCCATTGTAGGTTTTGAAAATCACCCAGAAACTTCTGCAAATGTCTCGGTTCCAAAAATGTACGGGCGGTTTTCATCCAACAGCAGCAATGAATAACAATTAACATTTATCCGTTTAGTAAAATGCACACCATGAAATCCATCTGTGTCACACTATAATGGTGTAATGGTACAGTGTAATTGGGGTCATTAAACTGTGGGGGTTTTGACAGTGGTGGGCTCATTATTGGGCAGAGTGATCATTTACAAAGCTATACTGAACACCACATAGTACTCCCTGTACCACTGCAGGGCACCATAAGGTGTATGTGGAGGACCTTGGAGCTGATTTCCTTGATATCCATTGCTTGTTAGGTCTTTAATTTTCACATTTAATTTGACATAACCATCTGTTACTCATATGCTTATTTAAGTAAGTTATGTTTTTAGGGTTTAAGAATAGTTTCTAATGAAATTCATCCTCCACTGAAAATCAGACAATCGGCAAAAATTGCCAAAATGTATGCAAATTGGTTACATAATTAAAATATGAGCATTATAAAAACATCATTTAGCTTAACACAAGAGATTTGCCTGAATAAAATGAAGAATAAAAAGAGCTGAATTATTATTTAAATCAGGAATTATCTAATTCACAACCCTGAGAATCTTGAGTGTGTTTGATATTCTGTGGTAGCGACACATTTCATTCAGTTACTTAACTAAAGGTCCGTTTCCTAGCTTATTCCAGTGCTTTCAACCACATCTCATGGTTTTCATCAGCGCATGGACTTTTGCTTACTTGTCATGGAGATAGTAATTCATCAAGTAGAACTTTGATTGTGTAATTACAGGTCACAGGTGCTGAAGACTGATAGAGGGTTTGAAAACTGGAAAAAGCTGGTAAGGGGATGTTTAGTCAACAACAACAATAAACTCTCATGCTCACTAGTCAAGCTGACTTTTTTATCTATGAAAGTAGAAATTTTATAGCACCTCAGAATTGACTGTTTTTGAAGTAACTACTTTACTTAAATTATATTCAAGACAAATCCTCTCAGATACACCAACATTGTTTTCTTTATGTGTTGCAACACTGTTAACATCAAGTCAGAGCTTTCATTTGCAGTGGCACATTAATCTCTGCACAACATCATTTTTTGCAGGGCTCGGCTGTTCATTACATCCTCCTTGCAAAAGGCTTGTTAAGTAGTGTTTTCTTCATCAGTGTTCATGCACGTTTTATGAGGCCCCTTTCATAGTTTGCTGCAGAAGCTATAATGCTTCATCACGTGCCTGCTGGCCTGCTCTGTCTGCCCACTGGAGCCCCGGCTGGCTTCAAAGCGCTCCTGTCGCCTAATGATAATGAATGCAGTGTGTCTGCTCAATGTGCTTAGTGGCTCACTGTCAATCTGTTCCACTCAGACTCAGGTTACAGTATGCTCTTGCACTGCTCTCTCTGCAAGAGCAACCGCTGCCAAGAAAGACCGTTTTCCTGGTTGGTTTTCCTGTGGTCATGAACCCTCTGCAATAACAATGTGTTTGTAACCTTGTGGTCCAAATCAAAGGAATGCTCTTTAAAGCCAGTGCAAATACTGTGGTCAGCAGTTTGATACAATGCTGAACTCCTGCACTATTTGTTCCTGCATCTTTTGCAAAGGCCTCCAGGAAGCTTGTGTAATATATTTCAAAGCCTCATAAAGAAAGACTTTGTATGAAATGACTGATGAAGAAATCAATAAATAGGCAGGACACAGCCTACTGAGTCATTAATAAAACACTAAAGGAGTGCTTTCAAATGTGGCTTTATGTGCTCTGTCCTCATTGGGTCAAAGCAATCTATTTATGCTTCTTCCTCACCCCTACTATCTCTCCATCCACTCCTTCAGGTCTCCAGATAAAAGAGGGCTCATTGTGAACAAAGCAAAGGGTTTGACAGAGCTTTGGTCACCTGCAGTGGACCAAACCATTCTGTTTACTCACGTTCGATAAAACAGGTGCCATGCGAGGGTGGGAGAGACCATTCGGTAATGGGAGCGACAAAGGAGGACCATGAGAGATTTCACTGCAAGCTTGTGATAGTGCACACACATCATGACCACTATTTAAGCCCTTTAATGTTTTCATAATATTCCTTCAATTGCATAGGTATATAAAAAGAGTATCATTTACATCTGCTTCTTTTGATGTATGATTTTTTAAGAAAAGCATCAGATAATGGAGGCTTCATAATCTTCTTGGAAGGCAGTAACAACCCCCATGTAAATGATATTTACATCCACTTTCAGAGCATGTACTGCCAGAGATGGTGCGATAACTTCCCAGACTGGGGTGTTGCTATGGGAACATGACTCATCACAAGTCTTCCCGCTTTACCTGTGGCAGCTGCACAGTACTCATGAAAGCCATTTCATGCTCCTTTTGTTTGCCAACCAGCAGCGCTGAGCCTCAATTTTCAATAACATATCATATCAGATGTCTGGGAAAACCCAATGAAACACAAGTTCTAAAAAAGACTGTATGCTGTATATTTTTTTTGCACTCAAGGATGTGGGTTAAGCTGAACTCACAAGATCACACGAGAAACCGTCTTGCCAGGCTTCAATCTATGTGATTGTGGCTTGTAGAGTGGTACAGGATCAATCAGCATCCTCTGGGGAAGTGCTGGCAGCTAGGTGTAACACAACGAGAAGACATTGTTCATTAAACAACAATAGTTAGATAGATAGATACTTTATTTATCCCGAGGGAAATTCAAGTATCCAGTAGCATACAATAATGACTCCCACAGAGGTTAGCGTAGATGCTGCTAGCATCAGTTATACCAGAACTGGAGAGTATTTATGGTTTGTTGATCTGATTGGTTAAAGATGGTGACAGACATCCAATCAACTACAGTAGTTTTTGAGAGTGTCCAAACAGTTTTCAGCGATTGTGTGAAGAACAACACAGAACAAAGAAAGAAAGAAGAATGTGATTGCTTTGTATCAATGCATAATTTCTAGATGACTTTAAAATTATACGAGATGTATCGTCTTAGTTACGCAATTGGAGTTAATGGAGGCTTCACATTCATATTTAATTCAGTTGGATATATAACTCAAAAACTATTTATGTTTTCATAATGAGCTTAAATACAGTTTATCTGTGTGCAATAGTGAAGTTTGTTCTGTTTACAGTTGTTGAGTTATAAATACAGTAGGAGTGGGCCTCCATAGACTTTCATGCATTATATAACTGTCATCATAAGAAGCTTTTGATTGTGATCTGAGCATTTTTAAGTTTTTGTTTTGTACTGTATATAGTTGCTGAGTTATAAATACACTGAGAATGAATGGGCTTCCATAGACATCAAAGCCTTATACACTGATCAACCATAACATTATGAGCACTGACAGGTGAAGTGAATAACGCTGATTTTCCTGGTTATCATGGCACCTGTCAGGGGGTCGGAGATATATCAGGCAGCAAGTGAACATTTTGTCCTGTTGATGTGTTAGAAGCAGGAAAAATGGGAAACTTTCGGATTTGAGCGACTTTGACATTGACCATATTGTGATGGCTAGACGACTGGGTCAGAGCATCTCCACATCTGTACAGTTGATCAGTATACAATAACGAGAATTTTGACTTATTGTATACATGTGCCTTGGGATACAGTGGGAGTGAATAGGTTTCCATAGACTTTCAGGCATTATCTAACTCATAATAACTCAAAAACTTCACATATCCCAATGTTTATCAGCGTGCGGTACTGAGCATTATGGAATCTGAATGACATTTGTACCAAATGCGGTTGTTCAGTTATAAATACAATAGGAAGTTTATGGGCCACAATTGCTTGTAATGCATTATATACCCTAACTAATTCATAATAACTAATAACCTGTACATGTAACCATAAGTATTTGATCTGTGTACAATAGTCAGCATTTTGAAATATGAATGGAGTTTGTACAGTATACAGTTGGTGAGATATAAAGATATAACATGATATATAATGTGACTGTTTTTAAATTTTAATTATTCAAAACATTTATCAAGAAAAGTCGTATGACCCATTATCAAATAATGCAAGATTTCCCATATGGACTCTTTCTGTAGACACAAAAATGTATAAAACATAACATCATTAAATATACAAATAACAACAACAGTACTAATAATAATAATAATAATAATAATATAGAACTTTATGATTGATCTCAACAGGTTTCAATATTATGTATCTATTTGTCTTTTATATTGTGCAATAGGCACTCACTGTAAATGGCTGGCAGATGTTTGAGCTCAGTTTTGTTTCTGTATGGTGCTTCAGGTATGTTGTCATACAATGAGAAGTGTGGAGGAGGCCCATCTGTCACACCACTACTAACCCTGTAAACAGAATCCTGAGCTGTCATTCACAACAGGCCCACGTCTTTTTATACTCACTGGTTACTTCCCAGCAGGCTGCTCTGGTGAAATATAGCCGCCATAAAAACAAAATGTAGAACAAATCATAGCTCAGGCAGTATGCAGGAAATGTCTGTTTTAGGAGGATGGTGTCCTACATTTGGATGTGTAAGGTGGGAGCTGTGGTACTTCAAGTGGGCTAAGATAGATTGGTTACTGCCGGAGAAAGTATCACTAACCTTAAGATCAAATATTGATCTGTACATAATGGATCACTGGAGTATGAGCCTGAGCACAACACGCTTTAAAGGTTAATGACTACTGACCTTGTTTCTAACCCCGTTCATATCTGCATCCTTATACTGACTGGATATGAGCACATGCGGTCAACATGAACAAATATCTGAGTTCACACACAAACACGGTCAGATTTCTAGAAATTGGAGCCGCTCCATCCAGATTGGGATGGACGCCGTCTCTCCTGATCAGACCAGGTGTATGAGTAATAACCAGCAACTTACCATATGCATAGAAGAGAAGCATTTTTAGCACATTTACATATAGACAGAAAAAATGAAATGAAGAAAAAAGGCCTTAAGACTGACTACAAATGTAGAGGAAAAGAACAGTAGATAATATTGTGCATAAAACATTAGTTGGCAAGTGGTTTAAAAAGTGATGAAGATTGCAGACTCCAAAGGCGGTGACTGCAAATACTTGATCGCCTCACCTGATAGACTACTTAACGATTTATGTGAGGAAGCAGACATAGTTTCCCGCCAGATGTATTAATATCACGAGTAAAATCTATTTTGAAAACTAAAATCTACATGCATGCTGTTAAAGACGGAATATGCGTTTCTTTGGAGTGAAGGAACCTTTAACTTTTTACTATATTCATGTGAATATATAGAGATCTCATGTTCACAAACTTGCAGACTTGCTAAATATTTATATGCACACCTAGAGGCAAGTGAGCAGAAAGACAAGCTGACAAAGTGTGCGCTGAATTAGGACCATACAGGGGTTTTGCATGTTTTAGTTCATTTTCCAAAGCATTACTAATAGATTTTAAATTGATATTCTACCTTCTAGGCAGCTAGTGGTTAAATGACTTTCCATATGAGGTGAAAGTCAACTTGCAGAGAACTGAAATTAGCTTGAGACGGATAATTCATCACATTTAGTTACTATTTTAGCAAAGTTACTGTATCTTATACAAACATTGTAATGCAGTTGCAGCAGAGGCTGTTCTGGAAAAGATCACTTAGTTTGTGGTGCGTTCAAGTACTTCAGGGGAAACTGCAACAACAAAGAAGCTTAAAGTACGAAGCTGATGTTATTTCATATATTTCTTATTGTTCCCCCGAAAAAAGACCAAAATCAACAATGAGTTAGTATTTTGTCAATACTCTCATGGCTCTCAGTTCCAAGCCCATTTGTTTCTGACGTAAGTCGTAAAACAACATCACAAATATAGTTTTATTTTTACTTTTCACAAAGTCCACATCTGCTTAGTGCATCTTAGTTTTTCAGAAATAGCATAAACTGCATTATCGCCCAATGTTACTATCACCCAATAATAGTGTGACCAGATCCTAACAAACCAAATGTGGGCCAAAGACTATGTTCGTATGGGACAATGTGGGATGTGTTACCAATGCTGTCAGGTAGTCTAAACGTCTAAACATTTCTATTCTGCCCCTTAGCCCAAAATTATGTTTAAGCTTTGCCAGTTATAAGTAGTTTCCCTGCATTTATTGTAGCTGCATTTCCTTTTTTTGTGCTAGTTTCTGCCTAAATCTGTGACTTTTTGGTGACTCACAGTTTCAACTGTTGGGGCGTAGCATCACAAACACGGTGACGGATTAACCAGCACTTGACCCACGTGTACGCAGTTTTATTGACAGCTCGCCCTGCTTTCTTAACAGCCATTGGATGAAAAGTTTTTTTTAGAAAAACATCCATCATGCAGTGATCTGATTTTTAAAAAGCCAATAAAAATGTGGCACATTGGGCCTCATGCAGCAACATCCTCTTGAATGTCTCGATAAAATATATCGCCTCTATTTTCTACTAAGAGAAAAAATAAGAAAAGTCAACTCCAGATGCACCAAATGTACTTCACCACGCAAATCTTCTCCTACCCAGGTGTGCTGAATGACGAATCCCATTTAATCATAAATTGAAGGTGTGTGACTGATTGTTTAATTCCCCTCTAAACACTACATAGGAGCAGGGGCTGTATGCAAACACTCACACACATGCTGAATTGGAGAGGTGACAGCAAAAGAAAAAAGCTGTGAGAATAGCAGCAGGCACTGTATGGGAACACATACACAGTAAATATACATATAACATTAGAGGGAAGTAAAATAGAAATCAAGCACACAAAATAAATACATTAAAGTAGCTTTATACAGAATATAAGCAAAAACCTCAGCATATGATAAGATATTGATATTTAAGATGTAGAAAAGAACTTCCGCAGTAGTGAGATAATAGAAACATATTATAATCTAAATGTGATTAAATTATATTCATGTGGTGTCCACTAATTTAAACCCTTTGACTTCTTGTGTTGGACAAACAATGTGTGGACTGTTAAGACAGGATGTTCTTCTTAACACTCTCGACCACTCGTACAATGTTCTCTTACCTAAGAGAAGATCAAAAAGAAGAAAACATTGGTGAATCCCAGAAATCAGTGGGTGCTAACAAAATAAGAACTAAGGAAAGGTTGGTATATTGCTTCCTGCGTCAGGGATATTGTCTCAGTATGTGGGACGTGGCACGTTGGATAAAGTGGGATGCAAAGTGGACGCCTGGTCACCGTACTCAATAACGACAGTGACTAAGTGTCCACTTTGATGGATTATCTAAGTAACAAGTTTGGAAACGGTTGACAGTAACACAAGGACACAATTATTATTAGTAGTAATTAGTAGTAAAGGGGTTAAAATAACTAGTCTAATCCATGAATGATTTAGTGTTTGAATTGCACATGCTAAAGAGCAGTAAGGATCTTTGCACTGCTTGAGAGTCTTTATTCCACGAAGCTGTCCAAAGGCATCATGTTACCCACTACTGTATCTTGTGCTGTGACTCAGAGACAAGACTTACCAACCGCCAAGTTACCTAATGCATGACCTAAGATCGCCTCCCTCCTCCTTCCTCCTCCTTCCTGGCCCCAGGCGCTACTCGGTGCTCTTGAGACACTGTAAAGGCAGTGAATTTAAAAAGGTACAATCTCCAAGTGACATTCCAGGTACCTGGAGGGCCGCGGGGGGATTTGATCACTCTGCTGGGATAGCACTTCATCTGCGCATCCGAGGCCCTTCTCCTGCTGCCTCGAAGGTGATCAGGATGTTGGTTTGTATGAAGGTCAGATGCGGTTATGTAAGATCATTGGTTAGAATGGAAAATTGAAAGCTTTCAGAGCAGTCTTTGTTATAAAGCTGAGGTCGTGAGGTGCCCACAAAGATCCATTTTGCTTTTTTCTCGGTCTCTCGCAAAAACATGACACTCATTGTGTTCCTCTATGTGTGCACTGTACAGTCCTCATGATTCAATTTCATTTAACAATCTGAGTCATCTAATATTAGCCTGTTTTTGTCATCTTCAAGTAGATAAATAGGATTGCAACTAGCGATTAATGTTCACTACTAATCAGTTACTTGTTTAGTCTGGAAAATGTCATAAAATAGTGAAAAGAGGATAACAAGACATTTTCAAATTGCTTGTTTTGGTTGCACCGACAGTCCAAAAACCCAAAGACATTCTTTTTTTAATCACATAAGGCAGCAAATCCTCACATTTGAGAAGCTGAAATTGGAAAGCATTTTCTGTGGCCAATGACTTCCACAACCAAATATCAAAATATTTGTTTAAGGACTAAGACTGCGGGACAAGGGACCACAAGACAAATAAAACAACACTTTGGTTTACGACCAAATACCTGTAAACCTCCTGACATTCCCATCAGCCTCAGCTGTATTTTGTGTTTAGTTAGCATTTAATGAGCATCTAGTTTGTTGTTGGATGTAGAGCCGTCTGGTCTGAGCCTAAAGTCGATAATCAGCGAACATCTTTGCAGCGTTTGAATGAATTCGCTGCTGCGGGTCCTTGAGGCGTTTCGGAGGATACCTTAAATTGCAGTGGCTGATTACTCAACACACATAAAAGCGCCCTCTAAAAGCAATCTCATTTGCGGTTCTAAAGCTGTTTTCAATGCTTCACTCTGATGCCTCGGTTAGGTAATACACCGGCGCTGGGAGTTATATTGGAGGTGACACCCCATCAGGCCTATAAATAGCTTTGCACTTTTCCCCCAGGAGCCCAGCTGTAGCTTTCTCCCAGGCATTTGATCACTTCTTTGTAGGCGACTGACATCACCCACTGCTGCTTTGTCTCTCTGACTCCTGCACACACACACACACACACACACACACAGACCCTCTGAGCTGTAGTAGCTTCATTACTGCTTGAATACTGTATGTGAGAAAAACTTTCATCAGCTGCTGCGATTATGATGCTTTTAAGAGGCAGTCACTTCACAGATAGTTCGCCTCAGGGTTTCCCTAAACTACATTTAATAATGACTCACCTAATCACTTTAAATGCTCAACTATCATCGCCACGAGCAAGGCAGGTCTGAGTAAAGTGAATTCTCTGAAACTGTATCGGTGCTAAATAAATAAAACAGAGCACTTAATTGAAGGGGATGGGGATTCAGGCCCAAGCCTCATAATAAGTGGGAGTATGAAGCGAGTGAAAGCGAAAAAAGATATACAAAAACCCCTGCAGGCTGCGTCTGACCCCAGTGAGTCACTGTCTACACAAGCTTCTCCAGAATTGGGCATGACTCAGTAACGAGCACAAACATTTCTGAAGAGCACTTTTGCTGCTGGTTACAGTATGTGGCTTCAGTTTGGATCGGGTACCGTTTTAATGATCAGAGTTTTATGCTATGAATTAGGACTTAATGGTTTTCAAGTTCCTGGAGTTGTTTTTGTAGTGGCAAAGCTTTTTTCTTCTAGACTTTTCTTTATTCCACAATGAGTACATGGACATAGTTACACATAACAAATGAAAGAAACATGTTCTCCTCAATACCTTGTAAGAGAGAACAAATTAAATTATACGAACATCTGTATGGGGTGCCACTTTCTTTATAAAGGGTTTAGAAGTAGTAACTAGAGGTTTTATTACTGCTTAATAAATAATTTACTAATGCTTTATAGAACAGTTATTAACAAGAACAGACTTTGGGTTGCCAGGTTGGGAAAGATCCCTTTTGGCTGATGTTTTGGTACCACACCGTTTCTATAGGGATGTTGGGATTGCGGAGAGAAAGTCTGTCTATTTAATGATTTCATAGTAAAGGCTGTACATGGTATTCATTAATTTGAAGAGCCATTATAAATTATAGCCTATTTAACAGTTATTAACGACATTTTACACCAACTTTATAACTTTTTAGCAGATTAAACAGATACAAAAGAAGACAAAACCTCTTTCCTGCCATAAGTACCTGCGGGTTAATCCCTGTAAAAAAAATCATTATAAGTTCAAAATGGAGTAATGGTTTTTATTATGTCAGATTTCATTACATGAACTGTATTAATGGTTAATAAATCCCATAAAAAAATGTATGTTGGATTCATTTCTCCAGTCTGTGTAATGTACAGTTAACTGTTTGGTAATGAGTTGTTAATATTTATAGCTGCTGACATGAGGGCTTATTAGGAAGTGAGAAATCCATGAGCATGGATTAACAACATTTATATAGTGATCATTCACAATCAGGGAACTCCAGACTTCCTACTGATACCTATACTGTATCTATAAAGCGTCAGTAAGCCTCCATCAGTCATTTATTCAAGACTGATTCACTATGATTAATGATGATATTTATTAATGTCATTGTTTAACTTTTTTAATGAAACATAAATGATGGTTGCTATGTCTGCTGCCAATATATTACTAAACGTTCAGTGTTTGATATTCAGTACAGTTTGATTTATGTAGCACCAAATCATAACAGAAGTTTCTCAGACAGACACTCTTTATAATATCTCCACAGAATCTGACATTAAAACTCTGGTTCAACTTTCTACTGGACGTCATATTTCACTAAAGTGATGCCTGCAGCCACTTTTACCACTACAGGCCTTTGTTTCATGGGAAGATGGAAAGAACTGTTCTTTCTTCGAGAGTATTAATGAGTTGCTTGATTGCCCAAGTAGATTAATAAACACTGAATGATAAAAAAGTTGTCAGTTTCGTGTCCTTCCAGTGTGGAAATTAAAGTAGAACTACAACAAAATACCATTTATACGTTTCCTCATTAGTAAATAATGTCTACTGCCTGTAATTCACACACATTTAATTCATATTGGACACATATTTAAAACAATGGCGCTCCTGTTGTATATTTCTGCATACCAGACACAACTTATGACAGCGCGCAGTGAATCTACAGTAGCCACGGGGTTATAAATAATTCATGTCAGGAAAAGGATCTATTTGCCCCCGTGCCTCTCCGTCGCGCGTGTGCACCTGGTGCCATTTGGCCACGGCAGAAGCGTCTCCAATTATCCAGGAGCACACACATCCCTGGATTTCTCTGCGCCGTGTGCCTCCAGATCCACATTGATTTTAAAGCAATGCGCGATCAATGCGGACAACACGAGAAAGTGAAGCGTGAATGCGCCATGATTGAATTGTATTTGCGCACAAGTTTGCGCACGGACACCAAACAAACAACAGGTAGAGGGGGGATCTCATCCTAGAAACACTCCAATATGTAGGGAATAATGTGGATGTTGTGACTGGGAAGGTCTCTGACTGTGTGTCTTCACGTGACAATGTGAAAAAATGATCATTCACCTCACAACAGGCGCGCTGCTGTCTCTCCCGGTCCTCCTCAGTCCCCCTTCTAGACCTGTATCTGACGAGTGGGCCGCCTGCCACACACGCCCTGCTTCACTTTCTCTCCCCTTTCGCACTCGGCGGACGTTAATGGGAAATAATCGGCAAGTTTGAGCAGAGACATGGTGGCGGCGGCCGCTCGCTTCAGCACGCTGGACAGCGCTCGTGGAAGTTGGGAGAGGACGGCGGCGCGCGGACGCACGGGGATTTAATTGGAAAAATGAACTCGGGGAGCTGCTGGAGAGATGAGCGACGGGGTGACCATGGTTGATTTTAACGGCTTATCATCGACAACAGGCGCAGGTAACCCGAGAGGGCACTTTCCGGAGTGAGACATGGACTTTGCTGAAATAATCTTCGCGTTGTTCATCGTCGTGGTCGCGGTCGTCTCGCTGCTGTCAAACTTGTTGGTGCTGCTATGTTTCGTCCACAGCACCGAGATACGCCGGCAGGTGCCCGGTGTTTTCACCATGAACTTGTCTTTCTGCAACATACTCATCACTGTTTTGAACATGCCGGCCACTCTGGTGGGGATTATCAGGGAACAGCAGCCTTTCGGGGATTGCATTTGCCACGCGGTGAGCTTTCTGGAGACTTTTCTGACCGCGAACACCATGTTGAGCATGGCAGCTCTCAGCATCGACCGGTGGATTGCGGTGGTCTTCCCGCTCAGCTACTCCACTAAAATGCGCTACAAGGACGCGCTGATCATGGTGTGCTACTCCTGGCTCCACTCCTTCACCTTCTCCCTGACCGCGCTGCTCTTCTCCTGGGTCAACTACAGCCACGTTTACGCGTCGTGCACCCTGCAGCCGAGCGAGGAGGGCAGCGACAGGATTAAGTTTACAGTCTTCACAGTCGTTTTCCACGCCACCAGTTTCATGCTCTCCCTGCTCATCCTGTGTTTCACCTACCTGAAGGTGCTGAAAGTCGCCAGGTTTCACTGCAAGAGGATTGACATTATCACCATGCAGACTCTGTTCCTGCTGGTCGACATTCACCCAAGGTAGTTTCCCCCCTAAAGCCTAACACGAGCATGTTTTCCCTCAAAGCCCTTTCAATGTATAATTCATAGTTGTTTCGAAAAAAAAAAAGACTAAAAGTGTTTTTGCTGTTTTCAGTGTGAAACAAAGGTGTTTAGCTGAGCAAAAGAGGAGAAAGCAGAGAGCCACAAAGAAGATCAGCATCTTCATCGGCTCATTCGTCATCTGCTTTGCTCCTTATGTAATTACAAGGTAAGTTGAATTGATAGGAACCCATAAATCACTGAATTTACTGCAAAACCCCTGTGACAACAACTTAAAAGATAAATGACCCCACTTGTAACAATACAGCTTGAGCAATTACCTTGTGAGTGGCCCAATAAGCTTAAAAACATAGCCTGAATATAATGAGTAAATAGTCTGCATCCAGACTCATTAGAGTTGTTGGCCTCTACAGACCCACAAAATGCAGATCTGCCACACCATTAGAGACAATTCAACAACAGAAGTGCTACATTACAGTTTGTTCTTAGCAACGGCACATTTTCACCTGCTGATTTTAATTGTTATCATTTCTCTGAAGCATGTGAAGGCTCATTAGTCACCTGTATTACTCTGTAAACAGGTGGCTTGCCATGCGGCTTCCACTAAAAACACACACACAATACAGTGCGTGACAATAGATACAGTACAGACGACAAATGAGAAAAAAGAAGATGAAACGCTTCAAGGGCCCACAAACCTGTTGTCAGCCAGACGTGGTGCTGATGATCCATCAGTTTGACATTTGTGGTGTGTGCACATATGGGTTGGAAGAGGGAAGACATTAACAAGGAAACATTGTCTGAGAAGCTGGAGTAACCTCCTGACCAGGCTTACCCACTGGAAGTAGCCTGAGTGATTGCTGAAACCAAACCATCTAATTATGATAATTCCTACTCAGGTATCCATTCTGCTTTTAAATTAGCATTTATACACATAATTTACAAAAAAGTAAAGTAAAAGTAAAAGTGTAATATTCTTTGCTCTCTGTGGTAACCTTATGCCTCAATGACATTTTTTGTTACATAACGTTACCTTAATTAGCAGAATAAAAGCAGGGTACTTTATGTACTTCATGCCTTGAGTGTGGCAGACCTTATGGTTCAGTTTTAAAAAAGGCATAACCCTCCCCATTTTCATTACAACCTTATATAAAATACATAATGTATATATATTCCCCTGCACCTCCTCTTGAAAACTAATGACAGTACTTTCCATCTAATATACTCAGGTTTAAGCTTCTCTGCTGGACAAAACTGAAATTAAATTAACCTTTGTTTTCTGTTTTGTGATTTGATTTTAATGTGACATAGAAAAAAGATGAACAATTATCCTTTTAAGTTCAGTTTTATTCCATCTTGACATAGTCAATATTAACATAAAAAAGGAAGATATATTATAATGGATGTTGTATTTCACTTAAAAACTAACATAGTACTTTTGTTCGATTTGGTTTTTATGGAGGCATTTTAAATCTTCCATACAATTTGTTTAATCCAAATAACGTAAGGTGCATGACATTTATAGCTTTAGTTGTGCAATAATTTTCACATTAGCCACATAAATGCATATGTCTGCACATTATGAAATGATGGTGAACATAGAATAGTGAGTTCTGTTTACCAAATTTTCTCCCCAGGAGCTATTAAGTGAACCGTTATTACCAACGTCAGTGACTGAATGAAGTCGACAACTTTGTGTAGTTCAAGGGAAGGCTGAAATAAAATATAAATCTGGAGTGAGAAATTTTAAAAGACCTTCCCCTGCTCTTTCAAAAATGTTCAGTCAAACCTTCCCTTCAGAAGGAAGAAAAAACACAAAACCATCTTACAATTTTGAACATTTGAAAGAGAGCTCTTTCAAAAATGTACTTTGTTTAATCGTGTTTGTGCTGACGCCCCTTCAGGTTGGCCGAGCTTCTACCTTTCGTGGACATCAACCGCCACTGGGGAATCATCAGTAAGTGCCTGACATACAGCAAGGCTGCGTCCGACCCCTTCGCCTACTCCCTCCTACGTCAGCAGTACAAGAAAGTCCTGGTTACTGTCGTCAACAGGCTGCTCCGTCGTGACCTGTACCCCTCGTCTGGCCATAACAGCTCTTTAGACACAGAGAACGACTACTGTCTCCAGAGGATCAGCTAATGGCAAACGCGCGGACATGACAGATACACACTACAAGCCAAAAATAAAGGTTGTCTCTTGGAAGAAGGTGGGCGAAGGAAATAAGTGAGGAGAGAGAAGGAGAGGACGAAGGGAAAAAAGAGAGCAGATAGAGGGGACAGACTGTGGGCGGGGGGCGAAGAGAGAGCAAAAAATAAGGAAGGTGGTGGGTGGAGAAGAATGAGAAGACAGTAGCCAGGGGGAGGACGAACGGGTGAAGGGGAAGACAGATAGGGAGCGACGGGGACGATGCGGAAGACACTGGCATCAGCGAGTATTGGTAAACAAGGGATCTGTGATTCATAGGCGATGGCAAAACACACAAAAGCACACACAGATCAGACCAATCAATTTCACAGAATATGTCACAGGTTCAGATTCATCTCAAACTGAAGGTCCACACTGCTGGAGACAGTCTTCTCTTTGAGGGACACGTATAAAGTGGCCTTTTGTACTGTACCAACCACTTTGTAATGATTCTGTCACATCCACACAGAGTGACCTTTCTACTGCCACAAAATGCAGGGACAGAGCTTGAAGCTCATGGTCGATAGGCGTTGGAGTGAAGATGTGAAAAGAAGGAAAGACTACGTTGTTCCTGCCACTGGATAATGTACCCTCAGTGTGGAGAAACAACCGCTGCACATTATCGCCATGTCCTGTATTGACCATGTTAGACTACTTTGCAGTGTCATGTCAGTCACTGAATATTGATGCACTTTGTCCAATTCTCTCAGAGCTACTATAGTTACAGGAGCCAAAGGCAAATATAATTTTCACCATGATATTAAAAGATGAGGCTGGTGATATTCTGTATGTTTGTTATTGTTAACAAGCGCCACGAAAATACCAAAATCAACAATGTGTTACTTTGTATCTCAATACTTTCTGACTCCCCCAAAGCTCATTGATTCCTGCTGAACATTTATATATTTTTAGATCTTTGTTTCCCCCATTGTTGCCTTTATTTTAGGGTGACAATAGAAATACAGACAGTTAATGAATCCCCAAATATATGAATCTTAAAACATGGGTCATCAATATATACTTAAAAGGTTTCATAATTCACATTCTGGGCTCTGTCTAGCTACTGAAACTGGAGAAAATAGTGCATTATGTTGGGACTGTTTTCAGATGCATAATACACATTTAGTGCACTGGTGAGTATTTATGGCAGCAGTACAGGAAATGTTTGTTTTAAAGTAAACTACAATGCAACAGTGTGGCTCATTGATGCATTTTTTAATAGTTTTTGGACAACTGAAAAACAAAGACCAGCCCACGTAAGTAAGAAAATTAGTTTATTTGAATGCCAGGTGTAGTGTTAGTCTGCAAAGCATCTTAGATTTGACTCTAGTTTCATTTAATTAAATCCAACTCTCTTGTGAATTAAACCAGCGTATTCACAAGTCCAGGAGGCATGGATGATGTGATTGAGAGTTTATTTGAGGATTGCGATCAGTGGCTACACGGACAGGAAGGAAGATTAAATAATTTTTTGGTTTTTTTCATGAGATTTGTTGACAATAAGAAAAACAGACCACCTGATTTCTCCTTTTAAAGTGTGAGTTTGTAACTGAATGTACTAGAGTTAGCCCACTTTTGACTGAAATGCATTTGTACAACTGTGCTTTGTTTTGCCAGTTGACTGGAGAAAATGTTTCTATGGATATTTACATGATGTTATTATATATTTTGCACTGTACAGGAACAACTTTTTGTCTAGATAAAGGGGGAGCAATGTGATGTAGCATAGGAAGGTTTCAAAGTGCTTTAAACACACCGTTTTGTGTTTGTGCCAGATTTGAATATGTGACTTTTTTCAGCTGTTCACTACTTTAACCAGAATAGCTGCTTTATTATTAAAATCTGTTTCTCTGGATGTACTTTATGCACATGTATTTTTCCTCCTGTGTGCCACTTGCTGTTCTTTGGCAGTGTGATTAGCTATTAGTGGAATCTGTGCAATAAAAGCTGTCAATTACAAAGCTATTAAAAAATATTAATGTTTTCACAGTAACGTCATTGAATCTAGATAATGCCCTTCGATTTAATTTGTAAGTTTGTAAATTGAATTCAGGCAATAGAGTTACAGGCCTTGGACACTAAATGGCAAATAGGACTTTTATTCTATTATTCAAATGATAGATGAGGATATACTTGAAATAAAACTCTTCCAGTCTGTCGTTCACACCAACTACACACCTGTTTCTGCATCACATTGTTTTGCTATCATCTGCCTTGTGGCCCTAATTATATCCTAGATGATATACGGCATAAAAAATGACTGTGGTGTCACACGAGTAATCTCTATTGCAGCAGCATTATTGCCAAGAGTAATTATAGAGACGAGTCAAAGATCAGTTTTGTAGATTAGTGATTCTGATTTATTCTGACTCAGTAATCACTCAGGCTTAATTTGATGCATGGAAACAGACCAGCAGTAATTATTTGCAGCATTAAGTGAAGGTATCACCTTTTTTTTTACTAACTCAACGACCCGCACCTCTGAATTCAAGTAGTTCATGCTAAAAACAGCTCAAGGTTGTACCAAAGCCAGGGCTTGGCTTTATTAAGACACCGGCTAATTAACCCCAATCATCCAAAAGCGATAAAGGAGAAACCAGTGATTAAAACTTCTCAAATGGAAAATGTATGCATAGTAAAATATGTGCTGCTCAAGTATAAAAGGACAACAACTGAGTCCGTTGAGTGAGTTTAAAGAGTATCAACCAACGCCTGAAACCATGTTTTCTATATGACTCTTCTGACATAGTATATAGTATATAGTTTCAGTATAAACTTAAATGATTAAGCCTAGAGACAATTTAAGGACAGTTTGACTCTCAGTCTGCAGGTGGTCCTGTATCAGTGGTAAACACCTCAACCCCCTCAGACACAATGAAACAGTGATTAGATTACATTTGTTCATTAGGTTACTGTAAGCCTATGTTAAAAAAAACTCTACAGAGACAGAATGACAGACATTAGCTAAAACATGATGCTCCAGGTGTTACAAAAAACAGAATGAAGGACTTTCGGAGCCAGATGTCTCGTAGATGATGATGAAACAAGACTAAGAGTCTACATCCATGCTAACATATTCTCACAGTTGTCGGACAGCTAAACAATGGGCTGAAACTCAATATGAAGCTGAGGTGAGCATCAGATTCAGGTGATAATACAAACAATCCTTTTCATGTGTGGTATTGTTTTCACATTGTCCTTAGAAACATTATTATTATAACAATATTGATTTTGGAGGATCTATTGGCAGAAATGGGATGTAATATTCATAGGTATGTTTTCATTAGTGTATAATCACCTGAACACATTTAATTTTCTTTACCTTAGAATGAGCCATTTTTATCTACAAACGCAGCGTATTCCATGGAGGCCACCATGTAGAACTACATTACAATATGGGACAAATCAAATACTGGCTCTAGAAAGGGCTGTTTGATAGATTCTCCAAGGAAAGGGGAGGGTGTAGCGTGGGAGTTGCAATCGGCAACTACACAAAGTCAGTAGGTTTCAACCTCTGGGGACTATGAATGTCTGAAATTTGGGATCCAATAGTAACGTGGTGGACTATCCCTGCAGAAACACAGCTACTGTAGCATTCCCAGTTTCCTTACCTACACAGACTGAATGATTTCATCCTGTAGTTTCAGCCTCTTTCCTCAAACTCTTTTTTTGCTGCTAATATAACATATTCAACCAATTTTAAACCTGTGTTTGTCCATCACAATCAGAGGTGTAGTGTGGGGTAAACCCAGGGAAACTCAGTTTATCCACCTCTTTGAAATGAGGCTGATAGTTTACTCCTCTATTCTCAGATCAACTGTATCAATCAATGAGTGGAAACACCTACCCACCACTATATATATGCACCCCTGATCACAATCAGTTGTAGATGGTTAGAAACTAAAAAAGAGTCATTGAGTCTTCTCTATTAGACTTATTTTTTTCTTAAAGATTTATCTTATCATTAATTTTCTTTGTTTGACCTATTTTTATTACAGGAACCTGTATCAGTTTATGCAGAGTGACCACTCTGTAAGTATTTCTCTACACATATTTCTAATAGGATGTCATCTCTCCCAGAGGGCTTCATGTCCATTCACTTAGTTTCTGGGCCACACAATAATCTGCATTATTCATATTCCTGATTTAGCTGAAAGATACAGTAGTATTTCTACGTTACTCTTGCTCAAACTACCATCAACTCACTCCACTCATTAAAAGCCAGAGGGCCGAGCTTGCTCTCAAGATCCTCTATCCAGTCTTGAACCCAGGGGTCCTGCGGCTGCCTGCCTGCATGATGAATAATCATGCTTCCCATTATGCTAATTCAGATCAGCTCAGCATGAAGGAGAGAAGACCCTATAATTAGCTGAATGAGTAAAATAAGCTCACTTAGAAAATGAAGGTAGTCATGACAAAATGTTCTGTATGTGATATTTTATGAGGATTTTTTAAATGCATCTTTTGAACAAGAAATCAGGTCAGATGGCAATCATCAATCTTAAATTAACTCTCCTCTTTAGACAATCAAAGGTCTTGTTCCATCTCATTAACATTTTGGGAGTCATTTTGAGAATCATTGTTCCATTATGGAGAATTTTCAGGCTTAAATGTCATGTTTGCTTGATTGCCATGTGTCTTCTATCACAGCCAGTGGGGATGGCTGCAGCTCCAAACCTCTCAGCTGCACTCAAGCTTCCTCCCATATTCTGGCTCTAAGAGGGAGTTAAATGGTACAGCTTGACCCAAAATAATCCAGAATTAATCATCAAAAATGTTCAAAAACCAGAGGGTGATATGTGATATTTTTGTCAGTGGTACAAATATAAAGCCAGTGGTCTACGTTCAGCATACTTGCTCTGTGCACCATGTGCACCTGGGTTAGGGTTAGCCTAAAAAATGCAAAAAACAACCCACACCACAGTTGTATTTTATCCCAAATGTTTCCAACAATGTTCAAACCCAGAGATGTCTGTAATTTTATTCAGATTATGCTGTCATTGACATTATGTACATTTACTGTGATGTGATAAATAAAGAAATAATGTGATAAAGAAAAATGGGTGCTGTATGCATTTGCAGCTGCTTTGGTTAAACCTAAATGAACTTAGATTAGCTTTAAAAACAATTAAGTTCCATCTCTGCTGATAAAAGTAGATAGATAGAGAGATATACTTTGATTCTCTGATACGTGAAACATTTTGAAGTACTCCAATCATGTGAACTCATTTTACATAGAACACATAATTCATAAATTGGTTGATTTTAACGCTCATATACTGACAGTATGTATTATTCTCATAGTTAGAGTAAGTAAAGAGAAAGTTCAAATGCAAATAATTGCTAATATCGCTAATGTTGAGAATAATGATTGGCACCTTTAATGTCAAGGTGCCAATCGTTATACCTCTACCAATTAAGGACCTGAAAACCTATTGGTCAATCCATGTCAGGTGACTGAAGAAGGCAACGTGAGGGGGACGCTTGCACTTTAATTAATCTGAACCCAGAGTCAAAACCCGCCCGGATCATGAAGGCAACAACTAAACAAAAGTTGGAGGGTGGAAGCAGCACAAGCCCGCCTCATCAATTTACCTTAAATCTCAGTGAATGAGCGCCATATTTCCCCAACATCTTACTTGCACATTTCCATGCACATGTCCCCAGTTCACCTCAGAGCCATTTCCTCTGTAACTTGATATTTGACCGTAATACGTCTAATAAGGTCGCTCTGAGGGAAGTTGAGAGGAAATTTCTGCAGACTTGTGCAGATTGGCACACACACATACACACACACACACACACACACACCCACTGGCTGCGTGTGTGAGGTGCCACATCGAAACGAAATATAAACCGCGGAAAATGCGCATCATGCTGCCGATCCTGCTACAGTTGTTGGTCCTTGTGTCCGGTTCTCCTCCACGATGCGACCCAGGATTCCGAGGTAAAGTTGTTCAGCTTTGTGTGAATACATACTTAATTATTATATGCGCACCCGGACCTGCTGCTTGTGTTGTATGGCTTATTTCCATGTGCAGGCTGAGTTTCTAGAACCAGAAACTCACTTTTATGCACTAAAACTAGTGAAAAATGCTCGTATGCAACTTTTAGAAAGCCACAAAATGTTTGTGAATATGATTAGATGTTGGCCTGTAGCTTGTGAAATGGTATTAATATCCCAGATGAAAGCATGCTTTTTTAAACTTTGTGATTAAGATTTATAACCCTGTATAAAAATGTGGACCCTCTCATCACTTATTGATACTAGACAGACAGACATTTCAGAAAGCTGCTGAAGCAAAACCAGAGGTTGAAAGCAGAGTATTTTGTAGGCCACATTGAGGCATTTCCAGAAACCACTCTGCCATCTAGTGTCTGCCACAGTGTCAGCTAATGACATACTGATGTGTCTTGCAGGACTGTGCAAGCCAACAGTGGAAGAAAAACGTAAGTACCCTTGGGCACGCAGGAAGAGCTGCGTCCTGCATGAGCTGTTTGTCATCCAGCATGTTGTAGCAGCTGATCACCTCACTGGACCTTTAACTCATAATTTGGGGCTTTTTTTTTTTTTGCTCTTAAACCCAGCGATTATTCTCACCAGAGAAAGATGGGGCTCTACACCTCCCAGGCGTGTCGAGTGTTTGTATAGTTACTGTATATCCCCGTAGATTTGATTTGAGTCAGTGTTTTTAAAAACAAGAAGAATGAGATCATAAGTCACTGGGTGTAGGCTTAATGGAATCAGGCCCGAAAGCTGTAAGACCATCATGTGTATTTTTAGATGATCAATGGCACTATGAAATATTCAAATTCTAATTTCCAGAGATAATAGAAATATTTGGGGCTCGGTGATTGAAGACAGCACAGTGAGGCTCATGATTAAGTGTGTGACACATGTCTCGAAATAAGATAAGATGGATAAAGTTAGATTAGTAGTGGCTGTTACTGCTCCATTCTGTTTTCTGCACTTTTTCATCTTTTCTGCTGATCAATCTGAGCAATCTTTTCATTTTAATATGTTCCTAACCTTCTTTTGTCTCAGCCAAATGCACAGACTTGTTCCTGTCCTACTGCGATGACATGTCCTACACTCAGACCATGTTCCCAAACATCCTCGGCCACAAGACCCGTGAGGACGCCGAGGCTGGGGCTGAGTACCTCCTCCTAAGCGTGGTTGAGTCCCTGCTCAGGGGAGAGTGCAGCCCTGAGATCCGCATGCTGGGCTGCTCCGTGTTGGCGCCGCGCTGCGAGATGGCGAAGGTGCTGAAGCCCTGTCGCACCACCTGTGAGATGGTGCGTAAAAGATGCAGCCACGCTTTCGATGGCATAAACATGGCTTGGCCCTACTTCCTGGACTGTGATCGCTTCTTTGTCAGTGACCAAGAGGGATGTTATGACCCGCTGGAGGGCCTCAGAGGTGAGGACCATCATTAGCACTGTGACCTTAGGGGCCCCAAATCTGGGATTTGTTGAGCCATACATTACCAGCAATTTTATTCACACTGGAACAAGTTGCCTTAAATTTTTTAATGAATTATACAGACAAATTTTCACTTTTGTCCGCAATTTCATTGCATTCCAAGTTTTTAGAAAAGATGTCGTGGAATCAGAGATTTCGAGACTTACAGTGTGAATGTAGCCTTTGTGGACAGACCTGAGCTTAGTTTTGGCTACAACTAATCATATCCTTGCTGTTATTTTAAATATTAGTTTTTACCTGACAAACACAAGTATAGTCCTTTGTGTTTCAATAGAGCATTTTCCCTAAACACGTTTTCAGCAGGCATCTGGTTTGCACACATGCTCATGTGGCTCACCTCAAAATAAAGTCCAACTGGAACGCCTTATTTCCCCACATAAACCCTCACTTACGCTGCGTCCTGTGGCTACTTTCACGTGTTTTCATTAGCAGCCTCTCTTTATAGAGAGTGCCTTAATGCACCACAGAAAGGCAAACACTGTCTGATGCTATTCTCTAAAAAATGCTGTAAATTCATGAAGTCAAAAACAGGTTTCAGGTTTCTACAGATAAAAAAAGATACTCTGATGTGCCACTCAGAAATCATGTGTGAGCCATATGAGAGCATGAACAGCAGGAACTGATTTGAGCATTTAGTTGTCTCATTTTAGCATTTGTGTACAGTAAAATGTGTAAATGGTCAAAAGTCTTAAAGTCAACCAATGAAACTCCACTGATCTGTGCTATACTACAGTGTCTTGCTTTTTATTGCTGTGCAAAACATTTTCTGTCAATAAGAATTGGGTTCAGATGTCTGGCAGCAGGTCGGAACCGTGTAATTATTCCCATATTCAAATGAATTTCAACCTGATGTCGTTGTTCCTGTTTTGATATCGTGTGACCTCAAGCTCTTCATACAGTAATTGCCACAGCTATAACGTAAGTACATATGTAGTAAAAGAGATGTGAGTGGGTGCAATGTCTTGCCTCCCTTTATGTAATTTGGGAAGACACGAACACAACATGGCTGTTACACCAGGGGGCAGTTTAAAATACTGGTCTCACACCGTATAGCAGCATTAAATGTCAAGCTGTTAGAAACAATCAGTCCAAGTCATTTTAAAGTGCATGAAATGTTTGCAGATTTTTTGTCATGATAATAATTAGATGTTTAACAAAACTAGCATTTTAAACCGGTCACTGTGGGTTTCCGGGATATTGTGAGGGGCATTTTTCCATTTTCTAACATTTTATAGACCAAAATAATTGTTAGATTATTCAGTAATGGAAATAATCCCTGAATTGGTTATTGATGAAACTTGCTCGAGTTCTTTTGTTAGTTTGTGCTGATGTAATTTGGGTTTTGAATTATTTTTTTTTAATATTGATCCTCCTAAATGTCACACACTGTGCCTTTAGACCTGCACTTATCAATATTTTTACGTTGACAATATATACAATTATTATTATGTGTAATGTGAAAGGGGTCGCTCGTATTGAAAAACCCACAGAGAATTATCAATCGACTCTGCTGTTCTCCTCTTTACTGAGCATTTTAGCTCTTTAAGCTAATTGTTTTGGTTTTATGGCATTCAGCTTTAGTGTTTTGGTTCAGTCTCTCAACCAACTTTGTTTCCAGCAGAAGCTGTTCTCAGCAGAAAAAACTCTGATATACCAGCTGTATCATCCTAGCACAGAATGACTGACAAAGTTAGTGACTAGCTGTATATGTTCATCAGCTTCTCATTAACTTTATAGCATTTAGCAGCTAAAGAGCCAGATATTCCTCTCAGGAGCTGATGGAGATAAAAACAACTGAAAGGAGAGTAAAACATACAAAAATCCTAATATTATCTTTATTTCTACTTAATGTATAAATAGGCAACTGTTTGCAAACACATCCACCATATCAACTATATGAGGTGATACTGTGTTTTGTTTACAGCTTATTCTGCTACCCCCAAGTGGCCAAATAAATCCATTAATGCTACTTTAACATGTTTTTCTATAAATAAAGAGTGAAGTGGTGTATGTTTGTGCCCCCATATGTTAGAGTTAATCCTGTTCAATGGGAACGGGTCAGTAATACACGCAGGCTCTTGTTAAGAAGAAGAAGAATATGGAACCTGTAACAGCAGCGTTACACGGTAAAAACCATTAATTTAAACCAGTAGTGAAAGTTTTGACAGATACAGTCTTCTAGGTCATTTGAATCTTGCAGCACGAAGGTTTAATGTGTTCCATGTGGTTTGGGGGCTATTATTGGTCTCTGTAAGTGTGAATACAAAAATAAGGGCAGACCTCAGCTGGTTTAGCAGTTTAATGTGTCAGCTGAAATAAGCACATTCGGCTCATCAGGCATTTTGTGTTACATCAGCTTTCCTCACCCTCTTTTTAGTTTCTGCTGTACATACCAGACAACTATTTATAGCCTGGCAGATCTACAAGAATGGAGACAGCTTTTTTTATGGTTCAATAGATCAAAAATGTGTCACTGTTTGATCTAAAAGCACATTGATCAAATGCGATAAGACATGCTGTGTTTTTCTTTACAGCAGAGCAGGATGTAGAGGCCGTTGACAGCATGGAAATCCCTCCTCCTGAGGATTCTGCCACCACGATGCAGTTCAGCTACCACTCCAACGCTCAGATGAACAGTGTCTTGAAGAAAGTTGAAGATCGATGCCCCGACATAGCAAGAACCTACAGCATCGGCCGCAGTATGGAGGGCAGGGAGCTGCTCGTGATTGAGTTCTCAAACAACCCTGGTGAACATGAACTGCGTAAGTAAAGCTTGTAAAGGTCTGTGTAATTGGCCTGCATCCTTTTTCATTATCAACAAAGTTAGACTAGTCACTGTTATTGTAACCCTCTGTAGTCGAGCCCGAGATAAAGTACATCGGCAACATGCATGGAAATGAGGTCTTGGGCCGGCAGCTGCTGATCTACCTGGCTCAGTACCTGTGCTCGGAGTATCTGCTGGGGACCGAGCGCATCCAGACCCTTATCAACACCACCCGCATCCATATTCTGCCCTCCATGAACCCTGACGGATACGAGTTGGCTATTACTGGAGTTCAGGACAATAACTACGGTGATGAGGAGGAGGAGGTCAGTTCTCCACCGTCATCGCTGTGCAGTTTGAGTCATATTTGTTTTGTATTTAGAAAACCGACCAACCACCCTAATAATCCATTAAGTGTTACAGTGAAACATAGCAGAGCTTGTAAGATATTTAAAAACCTTGTAGCATGAGTGCAGACCATTTTCAAGATAGAAAACATGCATTCACACACATTACAGCATCTATTGCACTCTGCTTTGAGAAAATTCATCAATAGTTTTGAGATTCAAAGCAAAAATGCCAAACGAGCTGTTTCCAGGTTCTTAAATGTGAGGTAATTTAAACATTATTGGGTTTTGGACCGTTAGTTGGACAATAAACAACAATAATTTAGACATTACCTTGTGGTCTTATATCTCATGGTGAACATACATTTTAGATTAATCAATAATGAAAATAACAACTAGTTATAACCAAGTGTGAACCTATCGTGATGTTACCCATTGGTTTGTGGATTACCGTTTCGAAGCCTCAAATGTAGCATTGTGGTCGTTGCCATGACAGTTAGACGGAGCCAGCGGACTGAGAATGACTTGTCAATCACAAGGTAGCCACGCCCTAAAGCAATAAATACTTTGTCTATTTCACTCTAAATTGGACCATAATTTACTAAATGAACATCATAATGAATGGAAGAAGACTTAAAACTTAAAACATGTTGGGAAACTGTTTACTGAGCTAATAAATCAAATGAGAAGTCGGCTCATTCTCCATTAGAGTGCATGGTGTCGTTTTTAATTGCAGCCAATGGAGCTGCTGGCCTTTACATAGAATGTAGGTTTAAGATACTTCCACATTGGCTTCACTTTTCAGACCTGGAAGCTCTGTCCATTATATTTACTGTCAGTGGCTATAGCCCTAATCAGCTAAAACACAAGTAAAGAAAAGTGTAAAACACACTTGTCTCAATATATATATATATATACACACTCTCCTCCAAAAGTATTGGAACAGTGAGACCAATTCTTTTATTTTTGCTGTAGACTGAAAACATTTGGGTTTGACATCAAAAGATGAACATGAGACAAGAGATCAACATTTCAGCTTTTATTTCCAGGTATTTATATCTGGATCTGATACACACCTTTAGAAGACAGCATTATTTGTTAAGCAACACCACTTTTTTAGGTGAGCAAAAGTATTGGAACAGATAGACTTAAAATACATTAAAGTGAATAAGACTTAATATTTAGTTGCAAATCCTTTGCTTGAAATAACTGCATCAAGCCTGTGACCCACTGACATCACCAAACTTTTGCATTCTTCTTTTGTGATGCTTTCCCAGGCTTTCACTGCAGCCTCTTTCAGTTGTTGTTGGTTTTTTGGGGGGTTACTCCTTTCAGTCTCCTCTTTAGCAGGTAAAATGCTCTATAGGGTTTAGGTCTGGAGATTGATAGTCCCAGAATCTTTGAGGCTTGTCTCTGTAATTCCAGCCTGGCCTTCATATTCTTGGTGTGGTTTGCATCTTCTTGTGTAGCCTCTGTACTTTTGTTCATGAAGTCTTCTGTGAACAGTAGATTGTGATACCTTCACTCCTGCCCTCTGGAGGTTGTTGCTGATGTCACAAACAGTTGTTTTAAGGTCTTTTTTTTTTTTTTTTTTTTTTACAGCTCTCACAATGTTTCTGTCATCAACTGCGGCTGTTTTCCTTGGTCTACCCATTCGATGTCTGTTACTTAGTACACCAGTGGTTTCTTTCTTCTTCAGGACATTCCAAATGGTTGCACTGGCTATGGCCAATGATTGTGCAATGGCTCTTCTCTCAGCTTCACAATTGCTTGTTTTTTTACCCATAGACAGGTCTCTGGTTTTCATGTCAGTTACACCTCTAACTATAAATGCACAGGCAAAACCCAAATCTGAAACTGAGCATAGACATTCAGCGCTATTTATTGTTTGAGTAATCAATGTAATAGGAAACACCTGGGAAACAAAACACCCCTGTCAATCACATGTTCCAATACTTTTGCTCACATGAAAAATGCATGGGTTCAAACATGCTAGTTGTGTGTCAGATACAGTAAATACCAGAAATCAAAGCTGAAATGTTGATCTCTTGTCTCATGTTCATCTTTTGATGTCAAACCCAAATGTTTTCAGTATACAGCAAAAATAAAAGTATTGGCCTCACTGTTCCAATACTTTTGGAGGGGAGTGAATATAACAGTGAGACGAGTGTATGTATGTATGTATGTATATATATGATATATGTATATATATATATATATATATATATATATATATATATATATATATATATATATATATATATATATATATATATATATATATGTATATATATATGTATATATATATATATGTATATATATATATACATATATATGTATATATATATATATATATATATATATATATATATAAATATATATATATATATATATATATAATATATGATCCACGCGCACATTGCCATCCAGTAAAGTAGGTAAAATAAGTCAAGGGAGCTGACAAGGACAAAAGGTAAATAAAGGCAAAAATGTCAATATTTAGATCTTACAATGATGATAAATAGATCACAATAGAGCAAAAACATCTGTATAACAACCCCAAACCATCCAGCAGTTGAGGAATAAAATACAACAAAACATCAGGTCTATAAGGAGAAAGGACCACTATCTATAATGTATAAAAGTTAATTTAATTTCAGTTAATTTTTATTTGTATGGCGCCAGTTCATAACAAAAGTTATCTCAGGACACTTCACTTCAAATAGGGCAGGTCTAGAACCATGAATATTAGATCTGGGCATTATGACACAGGCATACAAACAACACGCCTGTTTGTGTAAAACACATGTAACATTGATTTATGATAAATGTGGTCATACGCCTAGTCGTTAAAATCATTAATACTTAGCTGTAAAATAAGTGTCATTGTCTAATTTTCTAGTTTGTGAATTCTGCAGGGTCACCGATATGACTCTCAAAACATCGGCCGAAACAACGCTCAGAACATCGACCTGAACAGAAACTTTCCCGATTTAACGTCTGTTGTTTACGCCAGACGCAGACAAAAGGGTTACCGCACCGACCACATCCCAATCCCAGACTATTACTGGTTTGGTAAGGTACAGTATGAATCTTTATCCATATATGTCATGTCAGTGAATAATATTTTATAGCCTAATAAACTTGTTTCATTTCTTGGTCCGAATAAGTCTTAATGCTGCAATACAGGTTGCACCGGAGACTTACGCTGTCATGAAATGGATCCGCTCCATCCCGTTCGTGCTCTCTGCTAACTTCCACGGCGGAGACCTGGTGGTGTCCTACCCCTACGATCTGTCCAAACACCCGCTGGAGCGCAACATGTTCTCCCCAACACCTGACGATCAGGTGAACGGGCTCCTTGAAACACTTCAATCACCTGATTGGAAGTCTCTCTCTTCACAAGTCAAAAGTGAACTGAACTGACAAACTAAAAGAAGAAAAAGATGACTTAACTTTGTCTTTAAAATCTTTTGTGAATAATAGCTACAGACAATAACTAAAATAGCATGAAAGTGGATATATTATATATATTATGACCTATAAAACGTATTTATTATGAATTAATGTACTGGTATGTCACAGTGAGTATGGAAATAACTGGTTAGGATTTGTACAGTCATTTACTTTCCCTGCGTCCTAATTTTGGACATATTTAAAAACTTAATGTAAATGTTTATCTTCACATATGTAATGAACTTAAGGAAGAGAAACATAACCCTCAGGTTTTTATTTCGTAGGTATTCAAGTTTCTTTCAAGGACATATGCAACTACTCATGAAAGAATGTCCAATGAAAACGCCCGCTGTGGATCGTCTCACTCCATCAGTCAGAAAGGAATCGTTAATGGAGCGCAGTGGTCCAGCATAGCAGGCAGTGAGTTGGAAAAGTGAACATTATTCCTCAGTAATAGTTTCACGGTGTTTATTTCTGGATCAGTCTGAAAGTGTTTAGTGGGGCCACTAGAGGGCGCTGTATGACCAGAAGCAGTGAGGAGGAAACCTCTGAGATGGTGTAGGGGAAAGGTCAGCACAGCTTCTCATGGATTTCTGGGTGAAGCAGTTTTTGTTTGTGTCCCCGGTCAGGCATGCAGGACTTCAACTATCTTCACACCAACTGTTTTGAGGTGACTGTGGAGCTGGGTTGTGATAAATTCCCCCCCGAAGAGGATTTGTTTATCGCCTGGCATGAAAACCAAGAGGCTTTAACCACATTTATGGAGACAGTAAGAACATGATAATGCTTTGTTGTTTTTATTGATATCATGGTGTTTGGCTCTGGGATGCATCAATCAGATGTTTCTTAACTACAGTGTAAGTGGAGGCTATGAGTTACATAAATACATCCACTGTATCAAGTCGGTGCATCCCTATTTTGACTGCATGCTCTGTAGTGGTTGACGACTAATCCTCTGTCATTATTTAAGTACATTTAGAGTTGGTATTAGATGAGAAGTTTGTTTTTCTGTCTGTTCTTAGTGAGCACCTTGTTTTGCGTTGTTCCTCAGGCCCATCGAGGTATCAAAGGCATCGTAAAAGACGAGGAGGGAAATGCAATCAAAGGTGCGCGGATATCAGTCAGAGGAATACGGCATGATGTCACCACAGGTAATAAATATAAGCTGCTAACAAGATGCAATTATTCTATTAGATTAGCCAAAAATATGACTTTAGTTTGTTTCCTAGTCCATTTTTCCAAGTTCTTGTGTTCATAATGGCAAAGTTTGTCCAGCCATTTAACATCACGTCCATAAAGTAGGGATCTTGCGAGAGATTAAGTATAAGACAATGGTCAAAATCAATGTAGCAAAGGCTGAAATGTCCTGACAACCAAACAAAGATTCCTCACTTCAACCAAATTTACCATTTAAAATCAATGCACAGTATTTGTAACCCTCACATGACCAACATGTCACCATTCACCCTGTATGATATGAATGCTGCATTAGACCCTACCTGAATTCACAAATTCCACACCGGTGTTTTATTTATTTATTTTATCTAAATCCAAATAGTCTTTTTTAATTAAAGCCTATTACTGAGTCGACAATGTGGCCATAGCAGATCATTAAATTGAAATGATGTGTTAATTTCCATTTCTTTATGTGTTTTTAACATTAATCTAAATTAATGTGTTAAATTTGACGGCATTTCACTTCAAACTGGGGGGCAAGTCATTTTTTTAGGGCAGCTGCCACCCCAATCTACCCCTCTAGATCAGCCCCTGATAACGCAGGCTTTCCCCCGTGATGAGTAAACAGATTTTCATGTGTGAAATTTGTGTAGTGCTCCTTCAAAAAACTCATGTACGCATGTAAATTATGACTCTAAACACTTCTCCCTCCACTCTCGTCTCCTTCTCCCCACCCAGCTGAAAACGGAGACTACTGGCGCCTCCTCACTCCTGGAATCCACATTGTGACCGCCTCAGCCCCTGGCTACACCAGAGCTTTGAAGAAAGTCCACCTGCCCCCTCGCATGCATACAGCCGGCCGGGTGGACTTTGTGCTGCAGAAAGCTGCAGAAGAGGCTGACATGCAAGCAGAGGATGAAACTCTCCCGTCTATGGGCACCTACGACCGCTTTGACCCTTACAATCAGTACGAGCGCTACACCCAGATGGCTGATCTGAGCCAGATCCGCGAGGAGAGGGCAGAGAAGCCCTGGTGGTGGAACTACTTTGTCCTGCCGGGTGGACCTGCACCAACCTGGCTGCTCAGACACTATTAGAGCTTTCACTACTGCAGCATACACACAAACCGAGTTATCATGTAATAAATGTGCTGCTGTTTGTTGGTGTTACACCGCAGGAAAGTGTCAAAGCTAGCTGGCTGGCCTTCATGTTAGCTTTCACATTTTAACCTACAAGTGCTCTGTTTGGTCCCAAATCCAAACTTGAAACTGTAACGTAAGCACCTTAAGCTTTTGCCTTGACAATAACAAAACTTCTATTAATGACAATAATAAATGAAAGATTAAGACTTTTATAACAGTTTTACAGCAGAAATAAAGAGCTTTTATACAGTCACAGTTTGAGTCCTTACAGCTGCACCTAACCACACTTTTATTTATATCTCTTGGCAAACAAGAAGTGGATCAAAACAACATTTAAAAAACACTTTTAAAAGGGAAATAATTTTTTTTGAATGCTCACATCATTTCTCCTACTTGTAATTTGGTTCAGTTATTAGATTTTCAGGAGGTAATAAAACCAGATGGCCACCAGGGGGCAGGCTGAATCAACTTCTTCAGATAGAAATATTGCTGTGCAGGTGTGTCTTTAGCATTATGCTGAGTCAGGACTAAAAGGCTGTCCCGATTTCCTCTTTTTGTCTTTCCAGTTGCAGCTTCAATTAATGCAGATAAACAACAAAGTCATTGACTATAAAATGAGTTTATTCCAGTGATTGTAAGCTGAAAATGATTGTGTGTACTGTAGATTACACACATTGATTCTGAATCAAATGTATTTCAACAAATAACATACAGTACAAAAGTGATATATATTTCCTAGAAACCATTTTAAGGATATAATTTAGAAAGTATTTAAAAATCTTTCGACTGCAGTCATCTGACTGGTGTTTTTACCTCATGACACCTTAAAATGAACCAGTGTCTACATTATTACATCACATATGTTTAAATAAGAAAATACTCTGATAAGTTCCACTAAAGAGTGATCGTCCCCTTTTTCCGTTTTTGAGGCTTCAAGAAGTAAAAGCATCCAGTTTTTCCACAAAAAGTAAGCAAATATTTGAAAAAATATGATTTTGTGTAACAGAAGTATGTTTTGCCTTCTTTCCTGTCTTACTAATTTTCTAGTGACTCCCACCAAGTTGGGAACTGCTGATCTAAACTATAGATCTACTAGACTGTTAAAAATGTTCTTTAAAGCAGCTACAACCTGCACTCTACATAAACCCCTTTTTGACCTGATTAATCACTGTTACGTTTGTCAGCATATAATTACATATCTACCTCCAACACACGTGAGCAGGAAGGATGTTTTGTGAACTTAAATCTAATTCCTGTTGGGGGATCTTATCTGTACCTTAAATACTTTCTGAGGTGCAAAGCTCATCTAGCATGTTTTGGCTTGTGAAAGTTCCTATAATATTTCTATAGCCCTAAAACCATTAATCCTATAGAATAAAAGACAAGGAAGGAAGGAAATAAATGAACATGGATATAATGTATGACTGGAAAGAAGAAAGAGTTTATTAAAAAGGGGAGGTGGCTAGGCTAGAGGTACTGTTTGAACAAAACATAGAAGAGGCAAAGAAACACCACAACAAGACATATTCACCTTAACAAAGCACCAAAGAGACACAAGATCACAACAATGAAAAGTAGAACAAAATGGCGTAAAGTGAACAAGAGCCCCAGGGTCCAGTGAAGTCCCAAATCTTATAAACAAAACAGCTCTTAAGCATTTTTATGTAAGGTCATGAAAGAAGCATGGGAAAAGCAAATTACACCCACATAAAGGTCGAGGAATACTATTAGAGAATTGTAGAGAAAAGTCTGCTTAGTGAACTATTTGACCCATGACAAGTCAGTGAAAAAAAAAAAAAAAAAAAAAACAGGCTTCTCAGGGGATTTACAAAACACAAACACATGATTTGGCACCAAACTCGGTCAGCCAAACAGCGGAGGAGAGGCCTCCATCTATACAGCAGGAAAACACTGTACATTGTCCCAGGAACATGTAACCTTCTGTGGAGAGCTTTCAGGAGACTGACAGATGGCACCAACAATTTCTTTTTCCATGACATACAGGTATGTTTCAAATACTGGAATTCATTGTGGCATAGTGATACCTGGAAATTGGTGTTATCATAGCGGGGGGGGGGATCTCCCTGATAGTATTCATTGTATTGTAACGGAGTAATCAGAGAAGACTCATGTTGTCAACTGTTGTATGTTGTGTGTCCTGTCTTGATATTAAGATGAGCTGATGCTAACATTTAAGAATCAGTTCAATAGTCAACATTGTCCACTTTATCAATCAGGTCAAAGCAGATCTAAAGCTCAGGTGTAACTAGCAGGAATGGTGGGAGGCCCTTAAAAGATACAGTGAATGGGTCTTCCTCAAATCTGCTTTACGCATATTAACACCACTAATCAGAAGATTGGTGGTTTGATCCCCGGCTCCTCCCTCTGCATGTCAGAGTGTCTTTGAACGAAATACTAAACCCCAAATTGTGCCCAGTGTTGGGTGAAGCCAAGTGCAGTCCATTTACCATGATACAGAGTTTAAAGACTACATTAGCCATGTATTTATTGGTCTGTCAATTACTCCGGTCGTGTCGAGGCCACGCTGCCTGAAGTCCTTTGCAGGTCTGTGATGTATTTTCCGCTGAGAGGGAGGGAACTAGCAGGACTGAAGGGTGCAGTTACTCTTTAATTACATTACATGAGAGGAACAAACTGGGTTTACTCATAATTTAAAAGCTATTACCATTTTCCTCTGTCTAAAAAATGCTCTTAGGAATCAAATGAATATATAATGAGCTGTCTAATGCTGTGAGCATCCATCTGGCATCAAGATAAGATCTTCAAGTCAAGTGCACGTCTCAAGATATCTGTCCACTAATTATATTAGTCACTGTATGTAGGCTTTGAAATTGTGAGATTTTATGAGAAACCTTTAGTTATTTTAGTGAGTTACAGAAACCCTGAGACTAAAAAAAAAATCTGGTGATCCATATTCTTAGTCTGATATAAATTAGTTTCTCTTGTGTGTTTATGACTTAAGAACAGGTTAAAAAAAGCTTTTTTGTGTTTGTTGTTGTAATACTCAGTTTGGCCACAAGAGGCTAAAGTACACTTCTACACCACATTTTAAATGAGCATTCATGTTTTCTTTCAGGTGAGTTTTAATTTCTCCTAGTGACATTCCTAACCAAAAGACAGACATGAAAGTGATGTTAACTAACACACAATTACCTTGTGGAGCACATGGAGAAATTAAAGCTGCAGTTATTTTTATAAACTTTTAATTACCTGTAACTTCATATTTGCTGAAACGTCTATGTGCTAAATCCAGAAGTACAAGAGACAGATCTGGGAATGAGAATCAACAGTCAACTAGCTTCAAGCCACAAAGTGTCTGTATTTAATGTGTCTCAAAAATCAACTATCTTTCTCTGCTCTGATTAGTCGTTTTTGTTCAGGTGGGCGCGTTAGATCCTTGCAAATGACATTAGGAGCACTAAGAGGAGCCAGAGGAAGCTAATCAATCACAGATTATCTGTTTTGTGTACTACTGTTAGGATATAGGGAAAGTTTCAGCATATATGTTATTTAATAAGTTATTTTTATAAAAGTTAACTACTGCAGTTTTAAGTCCTAAACACAGGAAAGAAAACTATTTAGATCAGACTTGGATCACCATATTTTCTCTCTCTTGCCTCCTACGGCTTCTGTACTAAGTGTATCTGACAGTTAGCTCAGAAAAGGTTGCCCCATTGCTCCACAAATTAAACTATTGTAGGAATGTTGGAACTTGACGTTAATGCCACCACAATCCCTCCCAACGAATGTACAGAATGATGGGCCTGAAGTCTAAACCAAACCAAACACATGTGTCGAATAGGGCCAGCGCCTCTCTCTGTAAGTTTGAAGGAGCGACTGGTTTTCCTTGTCACATGCTCTTTAGTGAACATACAACAATCCCACGTAGGATTGACCCTGTTTGCTTTTTCTGGGACCAGTTCCCCGAGCCACCCATGTCAGGTGGGGTGCTGGGTTCACCAATTACTTGGTGAGGCTGAGAAAGTAGCATAGAGCTGCCCCAAGCTGCCATGTTGTATTAGCATCATGCTGCTGGCAAGTAGGTAAGTAACGCCTCATTTCAGTTCAGTGAAGCTGCTCTCTGTTCTCAAAGAAGCTTTAATACGCTTATGTCCCTACTCAAGATCAGTTTGTAACTATGACTATTTATGAACGCTCAGTCCACCATGTGAATATAGTTCCACCAGGTGCCGGTAGCACAGCAGGGGGTTACTATTATTTCTTGTTTAAAACTCTCATTAACTGATTTTAGTATGCAAATTTAAGATTTGGATTTAAATGTATGAAGCTGTCAGGTTTTAATACTTTTCATTATTTACAATATTTGCAAACAACATTAAAGTTCAGATTTTGAATCAGAGTGCAGTAATTTAGCATAATTTGATTAAAGCAAGCAAGCAAACGTTATGGAAGAATAAGAGAGGGAGGGAGAGAGAGGACAATATAGTATATAAAAGACAATAACAAGTTATAAAATCAAGAAAAAGCCAAAGAAAACAAATGGGCTTTAAGTTGTTATTTTAATATATAATTGAGAATTACTTTCAATTAACATCACACATTCACATGCTTTACTATTAATGGACATTATGCTGATTGTTCTGTACTGTAGCTTAGGGGTTAAAACTCTTCCTTCATAAATTAAAAATAATCTAAAATGGTAATTCAGACGCCTAATGTGTCACTTCTGCCCCACTTACTCCCTACATCAGAAACAAATGAATGTTAATATTAAAGGAATTTCATTATTGCATTCATTATTTTTATTTATATATTTATTATGCATTAATACATGCTATGGTCAGTCAGGACCCCTCTTAGGGGTCACAAGATAAATCTGAGGGGTTGTGAACTGATTAGTGGGACAGAAAAGAAGAAAAATAATATTCTAGCTCTCAAACAATAATAAAGAAATCAGGCAAAAGATGTACACAGTGATACACAGTAAATTAACATCAGTGTTTTGAGCTAACAGAGATATTTGTCAGGCATTTTGGAAGCGGTAAAGTTTTTTCAAATTCTGATTTGTTCTGCTGTCAGGTCAAAGTCACACCTTGTTTGTTCCTTTACCCACGAGAACAAATGTCCTGCAACAGGTAGTCCAGGACACTACTAATGCTGTCACTGATTGATGAACAGCAGCAAGTCATTCATTCTTTTTCTTTTAAGCCTGTAACAAACAAAGTAGTTCCAACAAAGTCACAAGAATGAGTCTGGTTTGAGTAACAATGACTCTTCATCCAGAAAAAAAACGACATTTCAGTGAAAAAAATCCTCCTTTCATTCATACATTTCACCCTTGGTTTATTACACATCAAGTGAAAAACCTTGCGTATACTCTCAAATATGACACAATATGTCTGTATCTATGTGGATGTAACTATTCTCTTTTTATCCTTCAAGGGGAGATTTACTGGGCCCTGCCAAACTCCCATAATTGCAAAAACAGCATTTCATTTCCTAATAATGGCTCAATGTCAAGTCCAATTCAGTCTGCTTGTTAAGCGGCAGCAATTACCGAATCGTACATGTGCAGACAACTCCTCCGGTGGGTGATAATAAGCTACTTTCTTTGTTACAGACCCTGAACAAACTCGGGGGGGAACACGTGAAGCAAAGATAATAGGACCAGTCGAGCGTGAGTGTATACAAAACCCCACCAATCGTTCTTGTAGAAAACCCCTCAGCTGTGACAAAAGCAGGTCCAACTGGGTTAAGGTGATTCCACTTTAATAGTGTTGGGATCCCTCACCGTAAAAGGATATAACAATAGAAAATACAGCTGCTCGTTTGTGAAAAGTCACTTCCTTTTGAAAATAAGAGGCTGCGTCCGGGTTGATTGACTACTAGTGTTTATGAACTTGGGAGGTACGTTGAGGATTGGAGAGTTTCTTTGTTGCATTTTTCTGTTGGTTTATTTTTGGTTTCTCCATCAGCGTGACGGTCAGAGGTCGCCGTACAACGAGGCCCCACAGGCTTTAATTTGACCTGCAGGCTCAGATGAAGAATCATGTTTGTTGACATGTTCCTCCTGAGTTTGATTGTGTACATTTGTTTTGATGTATTCTTGCTACGCTCTGATACTCTGAGAGGGGAGATCTGTAAGTCAGAAGCCTTTGGCCTGGTGGAATAGGGGAAGCACAACCTTTAAAGATTGTGCATGTTTATTTAACTTTAATTTTGTTAGGTCTGCCATCGAAGAAAAGCATTAGCATAATAAGCTAATGTGCTCACAATGACAATGTTAACATCCTGATTTTAGCGGGTATTATTAACCAGGCTCTCTTTCTTAGTTTAGCCTGTTAGCATGCTAACACTTGCTAATAAGCACACACCTGAGGCTGATGGGATTGTCATTAGTTTCGCAGGTATTTGGTCTTAAAGTATTGGACACATTTGTATGTGATGGTGGCACTAAATGAAAAGTAAAGGGATCTCCAAAGCTTTTAAAATTCATCCTGAAGGGCTCATGAATGTTTGGATCGGATTTTCTGGCAATCCATCCGATAGTTGTCAAGATGTTTTACTCTCAACCACAAATGTCAACCTCATGGTGGCGATTAAAAGAAATCTCAGAGCATCACCAAATCTTTAGGTTTCATCCTCTGAATGGGGGTCATCCCTATGTTCCCCGGGTCCTATGTTCCCCGCTGAGGTTAGGGTTAGGGTTAGGGTTCCCCGGTCCCATACAAAGCGGGGAACATATGACCCGGGGAACATGGGTACGCTCCCCTCTGAATGTATGAACCAAATGTCACGGCAATCCATCCAGTAGTTGACAACATATTTCAGTCTGGATTAAAGTGGGGGACCAACCAACTGACATTGCCATCCATAGAGCCATGCTGCTGGTTTCATCATTAACTAAACCCAGTTGAATAGGTAATTGAAATTGTAAACTCCAGTTCTTCTCAACCAGATAGCATTGTGTGGTAGCATGTAGCTAATATCAATAAATAAAGGGCCTGTGGAGCATTGGGTGCAAGCAAGTATCTGTAAAATAAAGTAGTTCCTGTAATTTGGACTTTTGTTTACACCTATCTGCTCTTCTTTACCAGGTATTACTGGAGTTGTAATGAAGCCCATGCCTCAACTTTAAAACTGCCAGAAAGTGTTACATATGAGCACATGTTACATCAGACCCTGTGTATTGGACTGTATCTACAGTACGAGACATATCTGCCCTGTCTCTACTTTGACTGTCTGCAAAGGATGTGTACTCAACCTAGAAAAGATGATTTATTAGTTGTGGTTAATCTGAGCCCATAAAATGATTTATTGCCAGGCCTGAATTCACCATGTTGTCTTATCTAATTCTCCTGGAGTGCACAGAAACAGACCAAGTTCACACAACAGAGATGCACTCTGACAGCCACTGAAACATTAGAGCGACTGAAACATGAATAATGCAGATGAACAATACATTGATGATTTGTCTGACTGTAATAAATGTTCGTGTTTGAATTCAGAAAGATGTGATTTTAGTGGGGAACAATTGCAATGTGCTTTTTTTTTTTTTCTTAATATATTTTAGATTTAACAACATGTCTGTCGTAAGAAGATTTTAATGTAAAATTTTTAGTTCATGCAATGTACTTTAGTATTGTCTTTAAAAACATTGAGGGGTCTCATTTGTGACATTTATTTTGGGGGCTGTTTTGCTGGACTTCCTGTTGATGCCTACCTGTCCAGGAAGTAACAGGTTTCCAGGAAGTGAAAGTGCTCATTTCTTGGAGTCTTTAAACTTCTTTCATTCAAAAAGTCTTACTTTGGGGCGGCGTGCACATGTCTCCAAACATCACAGGTGAGATTGTGTGGTTTTTACTTTACAGTTTGAACATATTGGTCTTAATCCAGCTGTGTTGAGGTTGGATTGTTTTTACCCTGCTAGTTAAGCTCATGGCTCTGTATGGATGGCAGAGTGGGTCAGTTGTTTGGCACAGATAACTCTGGTTTGGTGTACAGCTGCATGGAATAAAGCGTAGACAAGACAAATCTAGATTATTTTTGTCAGTATTTTCCGATGGAATAAATATCAAACTGTGTTGCTGTGGTGAGATTTGAAGATTCCCAGGCTGTGGGATTGATCAGGTTTGAGGGTGTGTGTTTAGGTACTGACAGTACCTGGAAGTTTTCCAGTGTATGAATATTAATAAATGTACTTTCCTACATGGAGTTAAATTCATTGTGTCAGAGAGTAGGAATATTTTGGCACATTATCAGGTGTTGCATTACACTGCTTTCATATTCTGTGTCTCTTCTGAGCTTGGGGCCTTTTAAATCAGACTTTAAAATGACCTTGGACGTTCTTGTGTGTGTTTATTGGTGTGTTTTGTATTTTTAAGCATATTTACCTGTGAAGTTTTCAACACACTTTCTTCCTTTTCCAACCCTGGTGGACTGTAATTGACATCACCCGTCATCGTCGTTAGAGTGTGAGGGCTTGTAGGAGGACGTTGCTGCAAAATCATTTCACCTGCAGAGGCCTTTTTAGCATGAGTCTGATATTTTATGTTGTATGTAGTTTAATAAACTTTTTGTTGTTTGTTTTTCATAAGCAAAACAGCTGATTTGTTCCACAGTATGGATGCAGTCTAGGAGCCACTGTGTTACTAGTGTGGAATTTGAAACAGCAACCTTCAATAGTCTGTTTCTGTAACAACTGAGCTACCACAACCTCTACAGTTATGTATATACAGTACATGTCCATTTTTATAGCCTGAATAAGTTTCATTCATGGTTGTTGTTATGGTTTATATAATATGTACTGTACTGTTGTTAGTGTTAATGATATTACAGAATCAGGTGTTCCAGGAGTGCGTCATCCCTAAATTGACATGACACCCTCATGTCAATGAGAGCTATATGGCCCTCTGGGCCATATAGCTCTCCTCTCTTTTATTACAATAAGCATTTTCCTTTAGTTTTGGTGAATTTAGCAGTTTTTATTTTAGCATTGACTGGTATATAGATATCAAGAGAATGAGGAATAATTCCTCTCTATAATGTATATTTATGAATTAACATATGTTTACAGAAGGAAATCATTTTGCTTTGCTTGTTCCTTTTTAATTGAGTCAAAATAAATAAATTGCTTCTTGGCAGTGAAATAATACTGAAGACTAATGTTGGCATACTTAAAGTCATCTCTCCTCTCACAGTCAGAGATCCTCTAGAGCTATTCTCAGCAACGCACAGTCTAGACACTGGCGAATTTAAGGCCAGAATAAAACATAAAGCACAATTGAAATAAGTGTTCTTGATCTTAATGCACATTATCACTGTGTCCCAGGGATAAAACACTTAAAAGTCAGTCATGAAGAAGAGAAAGCCTGAGGGCTCTTTAGGCTGGGTACGTGTCCATGATGCACCCAGCTACTTTAGCTGTCATGCAGCAATATCTCAGAGCCTTCGCTGGGTGCACTGATGCTTGGCTTAAGCCATTTAGCAGCGCCCTGGTTAACTGAAACCGACAAAACTTCTGATTCCAGCCGGATCTTAGAATAACACCCCTGGCGATTGTGAAGCTGTCTTTGCCCATTTAATCTAGTGCAGTCCCACAACTGCATTTGTAGTTGACAGAGATGCAAGAGGAGAAGATGCCTTATGATGTTACAACCGTTACCCAGAGAATTAAATTAAATGGAAAACGTTACGATAAAAAAGAGAAATCGGATCTGGCTGACAAGGAAAGGAAAAGGGGTCAGACGTATTGCTCGAAGAGAGTGCCGGGCTAAAGGGTGCAGAAGTGCCGTAACATAAATAAAATAAGATGGCATTTGGCCACTTAAAGCCAATGGGTGCTTCAAAGGGTAAAGTGTTGGATGATTCCAGTCGAATATTTGCCAAGAGTTGCTCTTTGCACATAGTAGTTGCCCAGAATCATGCAGAGCAGCAACACTGGGTGATGAGATGTTTACAGCTGAGTAGAAATATGAACACTGGGCATGTGAGGAGTCAAATTTGCTCATGACACCGGACAAAATTTCACAGAACGTTACTAAAAATGGCTGTAGTACTGTATGGCTCCACATGGATAGCTGGATATATGCTACTTGTAATCCACCATACCATACTGTTGTTCAAAGCTTAAAATCTTTATCTGCCTCTGTTACAAGTATATGAGGGAGAAGATATGAATCCAGTTCTTTGCTTCATGTTTGGGAGGTGCTCACAGGCAAGCTGCTATTAACAACACATCATCTGGGCTCACAATAATTCACCTTTTGGATCTACAGACATAGTCATAGTGTGGTGTTTTTGCAGAAGACATCTACTTTGACAAAACAAAAAATAATCTTAACTTAAGGTCAGCTAACTCGCTTTTTCAGGTTTTAACCGCATGTCATGTTTTTTTCCGCAGGTGGAGTTTGCTCATTTGTCATCTTGTGACCTAAGGCCAAAACTTGTCAGGGACCAGAGTTATGGACCAGGAGCCAATGGACATCCAGACAAAGACCAAGGATGCTACCCATTCCTGACTGAGGAAGACCGTGAGATGCTGTTAAAATTACCAAAGAAACTTGTGAGTCAACCTTCAGTTTTTTTTACTGATGTATACTTCTGGTGCTACTGGTACAATTTTGTACCAATATGAAATGTAATATGTGCACAGACAGACATCAGTAAACATTAGAAGGCCACTGTTAAATCAGTTAAACATCACAAAGAGAAAGCCAAATATTTCTCCAAGAGTTAATGATTGTTGTTCCAGCAACATTTGCAATTAAATTAAGTGTTACATTGACTTATATATTTTAGTGTTGCATTGTGCTACCAACAATCTATCTCAGTGAATTACATCTATATACAACTAAAAGGCAAAAGCAAATGTATAGGCACTGGTAGCACTTGGTTAAATTTGGGGAAAGATCATATTCTAATTAATTAAACTGTACTAATGTATCAGTGTTCCCTCTAACGTCCAGCAGATATCAGACACCACAATACAGCGCAGCAGCCAGACAATTTGTAAATCAAATGTAGTTTATAAAGGCCAGTGTTTCGTCACAGCATGCTCATGCTAACAAGTTAATTAAGCATAGTCCTCTGCACATGAACTTTAAGCTTGTATCAGTAGTCAAAAGAGATCTGCCGTTAGGTGCACCGAGCTAATTATGTGATGATAAATCTTCTATGGCATGAGGTAATTTCTCAGTGCTCTTTAAAGATAGTAGAGAATATGGCAGATAACTGCTTGAAGCCTTTGCGAGTCAGCAGCGGCTAAGCTAAATGTGGCAGCAAGTGTCAGGCCAAATCAATACACGCTTCCCAGGATTCCTTTGGTGCCATAATCCAGGCTGTGGTGGGCACTGACCCTGGGGAGGCCTAGCCTCTTGTTTTCTTGCCCTGTTTTTTCAAAAGCAGCTGCACTTATGGATATGACAGCATTGAGCACAAGCTAATTACCGTAAAAAAAAAAAAAAGGGAAAAAAAGAGCAGAGTTTGTGCTATAAACCGCTTAGCTCACATCTGAGACACGCTGAAACCTCTCTTCCCCACATTGGGAAGCTAGCTTGCCCTTGGAAAAGGGGGTTGTGCAGAATTTATATGAAGGTGTTAACAAAATTGTAAAATGACCTCAAGCTCAAAAGCTCTGTAATTTTCACTAACTGTGAAACTGAACTCATAATGTGCGGCGCTTAGATGATTTATGTGTCAAATACTCCCTTTGGATACAGAGTTACGGTCAAATATTTCACTTACCAACTCATCATTTGACGAGCACAAACTGCATTTTGCAGATGTTTCTTTGAGAGAGGCCCCCGGTGTCTTCCAGCTGATTTCACATATCCCATTAAATCATAATCTTGTATTATCTGCCTTAAAATAACAAGAGATAATCCTGACATCAGGCTAATCAGCTGTGAAATTGAGGAATCTCCTTGCCTGGATTCCACTGCAGTCAGTTAACACATGATATGTAGAGTGTGCAACAGTCATATAAAAAAAATAGTTTGTATCCAAAAAAACAAAAAGTCTTTTTGAATATGAATGTATACTTCTGGTGAGTTTTGAATCACTTTCCTATATCTAACCAGGAGTCTCTCACCAGGAGAGATCATTCTATCCAGGATGAGGGATCGGAGGTGTGGCGAGGAGGATTTCTAGAACATCGCATCCTCCCTTGTAAGAGGTACTCACTTACTTAAGCCATCAGCCAGTCATTAAAAATGTAAAATTAACATCTTTAAAGTGGAACACGATTGTGTTCTGTGCTCAGGAGGCAGTGAAGCGCGACGCTTGCATATGAAATGCATTTGGTCATCCCCCTGGCAACAGGGAAGGAAAAGGTGCATTGAGTGAAACGAGAGCAGATTGCTTTTATTCTTTATTTAGAGAGTTATTCTAGACACTGAGTCACAGATGCCCTGCCATCATAAAAATCCTTCCTGCTCAATTGAGGCTGTCGTAAGGAAAATGTTGCAGGCTTGGGTCTCTGTAGGGAAGAACAAAAAGCAATCAGGAATTTTTATTTGTCTCAGACATGTTTTTTCACGTTATAAATATGTCAAAGATTTGCGCTGCTGACATTATATTCCTCCTGAGACAATCAGGGAGCAGGGTAAAGACAAATTTGACACTATAACATAAATAGACTGTTATTTTAGTTTGAATTTCTTCCCTTTTCGCGAGGTATCAATGAAAGGAGTGATCACACAGCCACTAGAGGGGTGTGTGTGAAGTTTAAAGCATCAGTTAACAGGCAGGATCCTTGATGAGATGGGCTTTCTTTCACAATAATGTTTGGCCTTGGGCTTTGGCCATGAACCTAAATGTACTTGTATTAATGTGTTTCAGATGTGTGTGGGATGTAATGTACTCCATATTGTAAATTTCCTGCACAAACAGGGAATCCAGTTCCTTTATGCAGCTTAAATTGTCCTCTGTGTGTACTGGAGCCTGACCCATAAATTGGCTGATGTTATTGATAGCTTATCACAGATATCTCTGTATTTGCACATAAGTAACAAAATATTGCTGTACAGTAGTGATGTTTGGGGTAATTTAGAGATTATATAGTGTGTCTACCAGGGAATGCTGACTGGGTTTATTTTTAGCCACAATATCTGCCCTCTAATTTGTTCCAAAACTAAATATTTCAACAACTTTTGGACTGATTACCGTGAACCAAGAGTGAAGCGTGTTGTCTTTGATGATCCTCTGACTTATCCTCTCATGCCACCATGAAGTTGATGTTTTTTGTTTTTAGGGAAATATCCGATATCCGATTGGTTTATGACCAAATACCTGCAAAATTAATGAAATTACCATCAGCCTCAACTGTACTTTATAATTGAGGCTATTCGCAAATGTTAGCATTTCATTTAACACGCTAAACATCATAATTGCTAGACATGAGCATTGTGACCATGTTAGCATGTAGCTTAAAGCCTCTCTGTGCAGCCTCACACAGCCACTACCGTGGTGGTGTCTTGGCCACAATTCTTTAAATTCAACAATCTGGTCAAAAACATAAATAAAGGTCTGAAAGGCTAAAAGTTACAGAAAAATTGCAGTGAGTGGTATTTACATTTAATTGTGTGCTACTTTCAATTGTCAATAATGAAACTTTAAGCTCAACTTTAAGTATTATAAAGGATCTTTTATGATAAACAATTATCATTCAGTATTTTATTTCTGGACTTTTAAACTCAAACATTACAATATCCGTATTGGCCTCAAAAGTCCTGTATTAGTTGGACTGTGCACAAAATGATTTACAAAGCTTAGACCTGAGTAATAGAAATGATCTGCACTTTGACAACGAGAAAGTTATTAATCCTCTGACTGCTTATTCAGTAAATGTGACTTAAGTAATACAAAAATGTGCATCTACATGTAACGCAATGAAATGTTGGGTCTCTGTCAATAATGTTATAAGGAGTAAGGTCCTTAGATAACTTTAACTTAAAACTGAACTGAATTTAATTGTAGATCTTCTATTCTCATAGTTTTAACTACTCATCAGCTGAATCTTCCCATTTCATTACTGCGCCCTAAAGCTTCTACTGTGGCATTTTTAACTAAGGAATGACTTTCTCACTGAGAATTTAAAGGCTCAAATCATTTCCCCTTCTTGTCATCATCAATCATAATTACACAACAATTTCTTCACCTTGGATCAATTTGTGCCATTTAGATCAAACAGCGGTGTTAATAGGCGCCCAGATTTCTCTAAAGGTAATCTATATCATGTGGTGTGAGAAGTAGCCCTTCAAGCCTCAAGTTAGCTAAGGTTGTATATTGTTTGTCACTGAGCCTGTTTTTCCCCGAAGCTAAAATGTAAATACATTCTTGTATCCCGTTCGTATAGCTGATCACCCCCTTTGGTTGGTAATATTTAAGGATACCAAGTTTTGCATGATAGAAAGATCTGCCTTTTAAATGTGGCCGCTCTCCTAATCACAATTGACAAGTGAGCAGGCTCTAATCATCATTGTTTCAGTCACAACACAAACTGGGTCTTCAAAGGTTTCACCCATGGTGCAATTACACCAAATTACTCTCCCCATTTGGAGTCAGTCAGGGCCTCTGTTTTCAAACCACTCTGCCCGTAAACAGGATGTTTCAAAATCTTATGAACGGAATTACATGAAACTTTGTGGAAAAGGTGGTTATGTGGGGAGAAATAAGATCCCAGTCATTCCAGTTGGGTTTAAGTGGGTGTAGCACACAAAAAGGCATATAAAGTCCAAACAACAGATTAATCGAAAACCATTAGGTTGTTGTGTCTCTCAGCTGGCAGATGCAAAGTTTTAAGAAAAAGTCTACAAACTTTTCAAAAGCTTGGTACAATTATCGAAGGCAGCCTGGACTATATTTTTTGTCAAGGAAAAACTGTAATAAAAAAGAGTTAACTCAAATAAAAATAAATCTATATCAGCTATAAAAATGGTCTGAAAACAATCTCATTACTGTTATTTTTTTCTCTTTGTTTCCTCCTTTACTTGCTGATACCTCTAAAAAAGTCCACGGCACAGAAACAATCCACTTAAAACGTCAGAGAAAAGTAAATAAGGTCACAACACAACTTAAATTAAAAATACTATAACTGTCTATATCTTTTTTCTGAACTGAGCTACAACAAACTCTAAACATGAAAGTTAATTCTTGACCTTGGAAATAAACAAAACTCAACTCATGGTCCACTTACTAGTTTTTTCCAGAGCTTTCTAATGAGCTTCCAACATGAAAGGGAAGTTCTGAAAGTGCAATGGATGAAATCACAACAGTTACTGATTTTGCCTTTCAGCAAACCAACAAACAATCAGACTGAAGACAGTGGTCATATAAGTGAAAGCTCTGGAAAAAGCTAGTAAGCAGCACTTTGATTTGGGATTGTTTTGCAACAATAAAACAAAAATCAAAAACAAAACCTAAGATAGAAGTAGTACAATAAAAGAATCCAAAATAAACAATAATTAACACTCAACAAATAACGCTCTTCAGTAAAAATTGGACAAAAAGCTACACTTTGTGTCAACAATTGAGGAAATATGAACACGTTCCAAACAACTTGGTAACATCTGACTTACAGCTGGCATAATGCTGCATGGCACTGGTGAATTAATGTGCGTGTGTGTGGGATCTATTCATCTCTACAGGTTGTTTTCAGGCAGAGAAAGTCTCTTTAAAGACTTTCAAAATAAAACTGGTGGCCGGTTTGGCCATTTTCTGTCAGCCAAATCCGAATGGAAGCTAGAAGGCACTTCCTGTCAAAGATAAACAGCCTGGCTAAGTTGAACACTGGAGGTTTACATGTCTTTGTTTTGCCTGAGTTGAGACAAAACACTTGGAAAATGAGTTAAGATCAATTGTCAGACTCCTCGGTCATTTCATCACATTACCCTGAATGCATAGAGCCACATCATAAAATCACAGTGCTTAAAGGGCATTAGCATGTCGATACCCAGGAGATGTAACCCTATAGTGTTGGGAAATACTGTAAGGAACAGACTGCAGCAGATGAAAGGGCATGAGCCCATCATTGTTCCTTACATAATGTGTTTGTAGTTAGCATGAGGCGGTTGTTTCTCACCCCCATGTACTGTAGTTTAAGCACCCTGTCACTTCAAACTAGTGTGATCTGAAATCTTTCTGGGTGACTGCTGAGAATGCTAATGCCTTGGAAGTTGTATCCTGTGGCTCTTTTGGCTCAAATCAAACCCAGAGAGGCACAAGGAAGAGCCAAGCAGCAGCTATGCCCACTTGAGAAAGGCTGGTAATCTAATCCTTCAACAAGTTCGTTTGGGATCACAGAGTGGGAAATGCAGGCGTGACACTCCAAACACGTCTCATTTTTCATCACTAACTACAGTCGCTAAGGAGTCTGTATCAAAGAGAGGCCGATTGTTGATGTTCAGGACTGCAAACCGCAGAGTCTTAGTGGTCAATATGTACTTGTTTACATGTTGCTGAAATCGGGAGTCAATTTTTTGGAAGGCCACAGAGGCCCTTTTAAAGCTGCAAGTTCTTCCTTTGTTTTCATGAATTCTTATTCAGGTCTGAAATATTAAGCTTCTTAAAGTGTGTGTGTGTGTGTGTGTGTGTGTGTGTGTACTGGACTGTTGAGCCAATTATGAATATGATTAGGGCATGACGACTGATCGGATGAAGTTGGACCGGGTCGGTTCCAGTCTGGGTCAGTCCGTGTTGGCAGTCGGCAGACAGATCCAGTCGTTCTCATTAAGATTTGTTTGATGTGACGACTGATGACGTCACCTGTGTATCCCCCCGTGGGACACATACCGGTAAATAAACAGCTTTACCTGAAGTTAGCGTTGTTTTTACAAAATTCACTTGCCTCCATACCCTTTGTAGCTACACAGCGCATTTCACACGTCTCTCTTTCATCCAGAATCTGAGCTTTTCCTGAGCAATGCTTCTAAACTGTGTGAGCTGCTGGTTGCTGTCCACGCTGGTTTTGGCTCTTGAATGCAGCATTTGGTTGCAGATACTTCGCTACTAACACGTCAACCTCAAAAACACCAAAGCAGACCTTGTTGGGCCTCATAACTTGGTTTACCAGGGGCAACAGTTCTACTTTTGTAGATGTTGTAGGTGATGTAGGGTTAGAAACACCCTCATTGGATTGGAAAAATTGTGCGACACATGGAAATAAAAAGGTTTTTGTAGTTCTTCAAGACTTTTCTTGTGTTTGCTCACGTACCTGTCCGGAGCTGAAGTTGTTTGTGGTGTTGGCGAGGGACATGGCTCCCTTCTTCCAGAGTAATATTTAACGTGATGGATTTTCTCTTAAATTTAATTTATTTATTTTAAAATAAAGATTATCATTTCAGCCTCCAGCAGCAGACCGAGAGGACATTTCCTATATAACCATGGTTGCTGCCTTAAAATTTACTAGCCGACAATGAAGATTTTTTTTATTAATTTATCAACCGGTCAAATATTCATGAGCAGCCGAGCAAACTTTGGGCCACATATTCAGGATACCGCTTCAAAATATGAACCACATTAACATGACAGCATGCTCTTTTATAGCACATTCACATATACAGCAGAAAACATTATTGTTCTGTTTGCATCGGCTCGTGGCAAAAAAATATCTGTCAGAACAGCTTTAGTGTTTTACAGCTCAGAGGAAACACAATGAATTTTATACACTTGATTGTCACAGTTTATCAGCATCAGAATCATTTCCAGTTTTGCTCAAAAATTATGACACATGAGAGCAATGCTTATGAATTTAGCACCACGGAGCAATCAATAAAGGAGACCTATAGGAGACCGTGTGTGTGTGTGTGTGTGTGTGTGTGTACCTTTTTAAGGTTTAATTTGCCCAATCACTGTTTGGTCGTTATCCACGCAGCAATTGTCATTAAGCAGCCCATCTCCTTATAGTTTGTAAATAACCTGTTACAAAAGATTTAATTTTGATATCCTTATTCCCTTCCCTAATGATGAATAACTGGTTTCTAATTTCCAAATGTGTGGGCGTTTAATGAGGCCTAAGATATTTTATTCTCCTGCTATAACGCTGTCTACAAAATTGTGCGCTGCTGAGTGTAATCATGCAATGCTATCTGGCACAGACACTCTCTGGCAGCAGTGAGGCAAAACCTGCAGCCCAGAACTGCTCCACTTAAGGGAGGCTGATGTGAGAGGAGCAGACAGGCGAGAGTGGAAGGCCCTCCAGTCATGCAAAATGCAAAAGAAATATGACTTTATTACAGCTCCCTAATGGTGACATAACAATCTGTTCAGCCACTTCCCTCCGAATCTCAAAGCATTTTTGGAGTGCTTCGGTCTGCAGGATGGGATGGGTTTGAAAATCTTTCAGTATGAGTGAGTTTAAACACAATTGAGTTTGAAATACAGCTTTGACCTGCTCATCTCTTATTTATTTATTTTTTGCTTGTTCTTCATGTCAGAGTGATAAATGTGCTGAGCAAAAAAAAAAAAAGAAAACAGGATGCGAGACACAGTTCTTGATCACTCAACGTGTTCCTATATTGCAACATATGTATATAACATCATTAGCTATAATAATGTATCCATAGTGGAATAAGAAGATTTGCGTGTTAGTATGCATAACGACTGGAACCAGGGGTAAATGGCTAGCTTAGCTCTCTCTAAACCCTGGAGTCTTTGCAAAGGACTCCTGGAATTCACCCAGTTGTTAGCTGCTTAATCAGAGCTTAATAGTAAGATTAAGAAATGGGGGCGTACTCATATAGTTAGCTATCTACATATCTACAGTAATGAAAAAAAAATGACAGAAAGATCGGTGCAGTTGTACAGGTTGTTGTAAGTTGACCTACAGAAATAAAATAAAATTAATGTTTATTCGATCAATGTGAATATTCTTAAACTAACTACAACTGCTGCTGCAGCTTAAATGTCTACTGAAAATGATGTAGGCGGACATTCAAGCCAGTATCAAGCCATCGTCACATGACACGTTCTCATTCTGCGGTCAGGTTAACAAAAATATAAAATATGCAGTGTCCAGTTACACTTTCAAAGTAACAAAACCACTTGGTAAAATTTAGGGAAAGATTTTAAGTACCATTACGTACCTGATGCATGTTTGTTACATAAGTTTACTTGTAAATAACTCATAAACTTGTATAAACAGGACACGAACAGCAGTTTCCTGGGTGAAACTCCTTTGTTTATTTAACTTGAACCTAACCACTTCCTTATGCCTTCTCTGTCATTCTACATACTTTGTCTGTGGCTCCCACCATCATCGCCCCCTGCTGGTACTCACCTTGCATGCATTTCTACGTCCCGGCGAGGCATGACACCGACATGGTATCAGCGTAGTGGATCAGTGAGTCTATAACACGCTTTAGCCTGAGACACCTGTTAACATGAAGACACTTTTAGGCTGGTTATCATGCTGGTTGTTTGCCACGAAATAGTTGCAGCATGTAGTTAGGCTAGCTAGGCTAACAGTCTCCTGTCTCCAGCTCTGTACATAACGTACTGATGTGAGAGTTGTATCAATCTTTTGGGACTTGATGAAAGAAACAGATATTGGTCATAACCCTTTCAGGGAAACACTAGCAATGTTGACTATTTGATGCCTGGTCATAAATGTTTCACCAGGAACATTTTGCAGCTATCTATTTGTGGATTTAAGAGATAAATAAAATAAACACAAAGTCTTCTGTTTTCTTTTGTAGGGTGGTGGAATTAAAGTGGTGAATAATACATGGCTGAAAGCATCCATCTCTCTGAGTTGCCTTTCTTTGGACACCAGGGGATCTGAAGGCAAGTAAGCACAGATATTTATGAAGTGTTGTTTGATTTCAGAACAAACAGATGCTATCAAGTGACTTCACCACTCACCTGTTTTTTAAAAGCACCGTGCACTGTAGATAAAATAACCCAGGAAATCACCTTTTGGCTTTGTATTTTCCAACTTTCATCTCTAACAGAAGAAAATGGCAAGACTTTTAGTGACCCACTGATGTTTGTAGTTGGACAAATATACAGAAAGTTACTATGTGAAAGAGAAAAGTTAAAAGAAAAGACAAAACTTTGGCTCAGACATCAGCAAAAGCACTGTAATATTGTGAATCATTGACAGGATAAGAACACACTGAATGTCAGTGAGCACTGTAGCACACTGTACCTCTAAAACACTGAGTGCTGCTAAGCCTGGAAATGGCAGGGCTCTGGAGGAGCTTTAAGACCGAGAAAATAACCTTGAAGGTGTCGTAGTGATGTTATCAGGGTCATCTTAGCTTAAGGGAGACTGGCATTACTTTTCTTGTGTTGTTATATCCCATATACATATCAGAATATCTCCCCAATAGAGAGACTGATGCATTGTGTTTGGAAAAGTTATTATATTATAGATTATATTAAATTAGCACACTACCACACTACAAATCATTGTGTCGCTGTTGCATGCAGTTTACAGTCAGGGGTCACCAGCGGCAGAAAAGTGGCATCATGTAATTTTCATGGCCAGTAAATGTCATTGAGTTGAAGCGTAACAAAGTCTTTAGGTTTGGAGACAAATTTGAACTGGGCTGTAGAGTTTGAATTAAACAGCTGTTTAAGGCTCTAGCAAAAAGATGCTGTTAAGTTGCATTATGGGATGTTTTGGGAGTTTGACTCAGACTAAAAGGCATCATATCTCAGCCTCTGCTGCTTCATCTGTCTCTCACATGTCCCCTCGCTTTAACATCAGGCAGATGATGGAAGTGTAATACAAACTGTCTTCAGTGGCTCTTTAAACATCAGCTTTATAGAAGGTCAAACATCCCAAGCTCAACTTAAAGTGGATGATGTTGAGCTGAGTTGCTTTGACTTTTGTTATTTTGCCCTTCTTCTCTGTTTGCACAACATGTTACTGAACTGACTAGTTATTGATGTTGTAAACTAAACCTCTTTATGTTTTTATCAATACACTGTTATCTGTTCTTTTACTGTCTGTTTATGGTGACAATAGACAATAGATAGAGAATTGCCTTAGATTAGTATTCATCTGAGAACCATTTTCAGTACAATATTAAACACTCTTGTGATTCTTTGTCTTTACTAGTAGTTGTCAATAAAATGAATAAAGTGACATATTTTAAAGGATGTACATGAAATGACATCCAGCGGAATTGACAAAGACATTTGTTGACAGTCTGAAGTGGCTTTGAACTGTGACCTTTGCCGCACATCATTCATCTCAGCTGATGAGTCAGGTTGACAACTGCGTTAATAGTGGCTGGGATGGCAGATGACAGGTTGTATGAGAGTCTTTTGAGCGTCAGATCGAGATGTTGATGAGAGTTCAACCTCAGGCTGCTGTCAGGCTGAACTCATTTGTCTGCTGAAATGCACCGTGGAGAGGACCTTCAGGCCTTCATCGGCAGATTTAGCGGTTCTTTAATATTTTGTGGCTTATAGATATCAGCTGACATTCCGATTTATTGCCATTTTTGTTGATGGTTTGTGCTTTCTGCTCAAGGCTCGGAAGCTTAGTGTCCATTAACAGAACAGTTAGTTGTGTTGCACCATCTGTATCTGCATATCACTTCGAGCCACTGCATTTGTTTCAGATGAGTGGTTCAAACAGAAATAGCTGGACTGTTACAAATTGTGTTTCACTTGGGATTTCAATGAGGGCCAAAGAGCTGGTGAACGGGTCAGAGCTCTGGCACCGAGGCGGCGTCGCTCACTCTGATGCGACCAGTGCTGCTTCAGAAAGAGGGCAAGCAGGAAAACTGTTGATTAATTCTTCACTCTGAAAACAATCATATTGTTACATCATGTTGCGATTATTGTTGAGGTATTCAGCTGCTGCTTTTGTTCTGAGTGACTTTCAGTGGGTGAACAGATGAGACAAGTTCAATATCACTCAAACATCACTGTCTTTCTGTGTCACAAACAGTTGAGATAAGAGCTGAACTTCACTTGTTGACAGTTAAGATGTAGAAAGACTCTTATAGTAAGAGGTTTTCATGGACTATAATGCCCAAACTTCTTTAATAAGATGCTTAGATAGTAAAGAATAAGGTAAATGTGTGAAACTTTTATAACCTTGTAGTTTTGTATTTCTACTTTGTACAACAACACACCTTTACTTTGTGCCTGTGCATCTTGTTTGTTGTTTTTTTTCCTTTTACTTTTAGAACCTGATGGGCTGTAAATCTAATTATAAGATTATAAGAGATTACTTTGCCTTACTAGTGCAATGGCTGCAATACCCTGGGGCACAGGGCCACGGGAAAGGCCAAGATTTCCATTTTTTGATTTTTCGGTTTTTTATTGTGCATTTTCAACACATACAAAATGTTAATGTATACATTGACTATGCTAATATGACCTTTTCAAACATATCAAAACAAAAGTAATAAGCAATAAATATCAAAACCACCTTAAGAACCAAAATATGCAGTTATGCCACAGCTAAAGGCACATTGTCATAGTCTCGCAACCTACCAAGACGTCACTTATTGCTTTGTGTTGTATCGTTTTGAAGCCTCGAGCTTACTGGCTGAGCTTAGTTTCAACCCATCTGTAGCAGGAAAAAATGGTGGTTTGCCTGGACACACTAACTTGTAGAAAATAATAAGAAGAAATAAGCGACTGTTTGATCTGAGTTGCGTGCTGGACTGACTCACTGAGAATGATTTGTCAATCACAAGACAGATTATCGTCTATTTAAATCAAACAGGGCCATAATTTATTAAATGAACATCATGCTGTATGTAAGACGACTTAAAACTAGCGATTGAGAACATAAACTCGTTGGGAAATTGTTTACTAGTGAATACAAGCACAGGTCTTTTTTCAGCCCGTGGAGCTGCCCCCTGCTGGCCATTAGAAAGAATGCAGGTGGAAGACCTCACTTCTCAGACCTGGAATCTCTGTCCCCTAATTATTTACTGTCACTGGTTAGAGCAAGAAAAAAAATACTATGAACAGGATGCTGTTACTGAAAAACTGAAAAGTGCATCCCCGGTTAAATAATACAGTGAGGGCCTGTAAAAGGAGATGGAACTATTCTTACATCGAGTGTTCAGGTATCGAATCTCTTCTAATGTGGGAATTTTTTGTAATTGAAACCTTGTTCCTGAGGACATTTGTTTGTTGAATTCTCTGAACTTGAGAAACGTCCTGCCACTGACTTCTGTTATTATCCACTTTATACTTTTTATTATTATGAATCAATTTGTGTTGTTGTGTTTTGTGATGTGTTTTGTGTGTTTTGCTATCTATACTTTGTAAGTGCCCCTCTGCGGATGATTGAAGTTGACTTGTTTCATTAACAGCAAAGTAAATACTAAAACTCCGAGGGTGTGTGTTTGAAGGGGAGATTCTCAGGCTGTTAAACTCAGTTATTGTGAGTTTATTTCACCTCTAGTAACTGCCAATAGGACAGAGACTTGTCCAAACCATGCTGTTGAAATCAAAGAAGCTTTGTCCAAGTGTTTCAACAGTTTGTGAATCATACCTACGAGTATAATCTCTGGTTGTTTTACTTCTACAATAAACAATTTGTTTATAGGGAGCACTGTAGGAATAGATAAAGTTATTAGTCCATGCAGGCTGCTCTGTGTTACTGAGTGTAGAGGTTCTCAGCAGCTGTGATTTAATGGTACTCTTGGTACTCTGAAGCCATATGTAATGGTTTAACCGTGGTGATGACACAGCCTGTTTAAGAGCCGCAGGTGCAATCTACCTGGCAGGCTGCCACTCAGACTATCAGCGCACAATGCAATGATCCTTATTAGGGGAGTAGTTGTCCTTTTCACTGCATCAACCACAGCTCGACTTGTATTCCACTCAGCTGCTGATTGCTCAGTGATATGTGTGTTTACCGCTGATAAATTCCCATGACTGGGCTGTTGCACTTGTGATTTCAGGCTGTCACACTGGATGAGCTGAGCGATGCGCAGCTGCTCAGCCCTCAGGGAGAGCCGAGCTGGGAGCACATGCCGCCAGTTCAGAAGGAAGCAAAACGGTTTCAGTGCAGACTATGACATTTTTGTTTTTTTTGAGAGATCGGGGTCAGGTTACTGTCCTGTCGCCAATTGCCTGGAAGAGGAGGGTAAATCAGCAGGAAATACACCAGCTGTCAATTAACTGTCACTTTCACACTACCATCTCATACTGAGTCAGCACTTTGTTTATATGGGCGTACAAGCTGAGTTATTTTCTGCAAGCCTATAGTATGGGTGCAAACTGTTCTTGAGATAAAGAAATCCAGTTTATTGAATGGAGGTTTAGAGGTTTAGGTTTAGATAGTTTAGTTATGATAGTTTCTCCATTAACTTTGTGCTCAATGTGGCCATAAGCTACAGTTGCATTGCATTGCAGTAGTTTATAAGTAGACTTTGAGGTTCCCAACTATGCAGTTGGGACCCCACCAAGCAATGACAAGGTGACTCTGAGTCAGAAAATAAGAATAAAGGGAATTTTGGGAAGTTTTACGTTTTTTGGGCTCAAATGAAACAAGCTGAGGTTTTGAGGGGGAAATCACTCTTTATAGTGTAAATGCTCACAACTCATAGACAAATCCAACTTTCTTGTGACGACGGTCACAAGTTTAGTTTTAGTTTTTCACAGGCCAAAAAGGCTGGGAAGCACTGATCTAAGAGCTGCTGGCTGCTGTTGACACAACTGAAGGCAATGAAGAACAGTGAACAAATGATATTTAGAATCTTAGCATCTACTTTCATACAACAGTCAATGGCACCTCATGTCATTATGCTGCATATTTGCACATTATTCAGTGTTACAGACAAATACTAATTTTGCATGATTTGTTGTCTCCAAGGTTAATGAACCCTCTAGCTCAAAAGTAGTGTGTAATATTAATATTTGACTGATAATGCACTTTTTGAACTCAAATGTTTGGTGACAAAGAGAGAGTTGTGCAGTGTATTTTGAGGCATGAAGCTCACACTGGTCCACATCTCGCTTTGTGTCCGTTCTCTGAATTACAAAGCTTCCTCTCTGTTGCAGCTTCATTATTACATTTAACTGTACTGAATTTCATGCTGAGAAACACTAAACAGCATTAGGGAGCAGCATTTTCTAATTATGTAACTATTCAAGTACAAATAAGCAGCAAGATTGTCATTTTCATATCTCAGCGTGTACACCATTCTTTCCCTGAGCAGAAAAAGGTATTATTGAGTGCCTAATAACCTGCTATTGATCAGAGTGAGGATCCCTCAGGGCTGCTAAGAAACTGATACGTCTGCATTCACACGCAAAAAAGTAGCACATGTACAAGCGCCCATACAGACACATTTATTCTAGTGCAGGCATACGCAGACTCTGTGCCTCCCGGTTACGTGTTAGTCACTGTAGCTTCTTCCCAATTCAGTCGATAGGCTTCCATTAAGAGGGGGTAGGCTGTCAAAGCAACCTGTGACCTCCTCTCGCCCCCTTGGAGCCCACTGGCCTGTGATGTCCGTATCAATATGAATTTCAGCCCTTTGCGCCCATCAGCCGCAATTCCCAGTGTCCATTAGTCTCAAGTATCTGTTTCCTCCAACTTGTACTATTGATTTCGGTGTATCTTTTGTAACAGAGCATGTACACTGATCTTAAAGACAGGGACAGCTTGATAGACCGGGTAGATTCTGTCATCTGGGGCATTGAAGTTCCTCCATATTCTACTTATTAAATGATTTTCATAACCTCTGTTGCTCTGAATGGCACTGCCAGTCTTATTACCGCCTATAATTGTCTTACAGCTGTGTGAAGCAGCGGACTTCTGATCCTGGATCGCATGACATGTAGTTTAACGTTGGCTAGACCGGTGCCCTCGAAGGTCAGGGCTTTTCATCTCGGAGGCCGCAATGAAATGACCTGTTGTTGGCGTACACAGTGAGATACCACAGCAAACATAGGGCACAATATGGTCTTATATCCCTGGAGACGTTGATTTTCCTGCCAACATCTGTTACTGAAAAGCTGTTCTGACATATATCATCATATCAGACTTCACCTTCCTTCACAGGACAGTGAGTGATGAGTCCTACGCGAGACAAGAGGAGATGAATTAGATGTGATAAATGAAGGATGTATTTATTCCCAGAAGGGAAATTAATGTTAAGCAGCAGGACAAGAAACAGTCAGATGAACAGGTAGAAAAAAAGTAAAGAATGAAAATGAATAAGTCAAATAAAACAAGCTATATATATACCTTCAGTCTAGTGGTGCAACTCCTCAAGCCTTATAGAGGTTGTTAACTTTCATACTAAAGTTGGGATAGGTAGCTGATGTGTGTATAATATGGGTATAAATATATATGTGCAACATTAGTGGTGTTTTTTTTTTACCTGGTTTGTTAAGAAAGGTGTCTATTTCTCGACATATTTCAAGTGTCTAAAGATATGTTTTAATATAAATGTTACAATTAAAGTGCACTGAAGCAAAGAAAATGGGCTCCATAAAAGAAAGTTGTTGTGAATTATTAATAACAATGTTAATTTTCTTTCAACCACACCAGGAAAACAATTGTTGTATGGTTATATTATTAGTCCCATATAGACCACAGGATGTAACATAGGTTACTGGACTTCTCTCACCACAGTGTATCTTTAGTAGCTGTTCTGGAGCTTTCATCATCCTCCTGAAAGACTATTTATACACCCAATTCCCACTAAAACTGAAAGTTAAAGAAACCTCAAATGTGAACTCAGCTCTGTTTTGATATGAAATGGAATAATATTTATTGGGGAAAATAGCCTGGTTCAATTAGTGCCAATCACAGGAATAACAGATGTTTACAAAGAGAGCCCTACTTGAAGCCTGAATGAGAAATATAAGCATAAATGCAAAAATAGGATCCCCCAGGTGCCTTGGTCCTCCCACTGCTTCCTCCCCACTGTGAGTCCAGCATTTCCAAAGTGTGGAGAGCATATGCTGACATTTGGTCGCCTTTCACTGCTGTGACATATTTGCCACTAGGGGGCCTTCGGGCATGAGATGAGAGACACAGTAGACCGGTTCCTGAGAGGGGAAGATGGATGACCTTTGGCTTTATTTATGTCGTCGCCACTCATGCAGGACCTTTTCATCAGATACGGTCATTGTAATCCCTCAGCCCCCATTCAATTTACAGAGGCACTCTGTCACTGCAGACCACTAAAGTCGACGAAATTAATGGATCAATAAGCCCTCTGAAAGCCTGGCGGGAGAGTCTAGATCCCCCTGGTCGCTATCAAGTTACAAGTCATAATGAATGGGGTGTTGTTTATGTTGTAAAGTGCAGCGTCACTGAGTCCTTTGAACAAACCACCCTCTTAGACGGGGCTTTGTACACCACTGTTTTTAGAGCTCTGATGAGGAAACTGTAGAATGGAAATGCGGAAAAATGGTAACTTTTTAATAATGCACCCATTATAAAGGGTTTATACATCATAACCATATTTATTAAAGGTTAATTAATCTTTATGCATCAGTTATAAGCTATTACTAACAAGAACCTTTGCATTGCAAGGTTAGCAACCTCCTGTGTGACACTTTCTCTTTGGTTCACCAGGAAGGATCCCTCCATTTGACCACTTACATTCTGGAAAAGGGCTTTGAAGAATCTGTTCAACGATCCATTTATTATCAGCTTGCATAGATATTCAAATGCTTAGAAAGTAAGAAACCCATGAGCATTTATTTACTGCATGATTACCAACATTTATGAGCCAACCTATTTTTTAATGACCTGGCAACCAAAATAAAATGCTCTTCTGATGAATGAAACAGTCTTCAGTTAGTGGCTCCTCCTGATCCAGCCTACCTCGAGGCCTCTGTAACTGTAATTGGTAGTAATTATAAATCCCATCTGAGAATGCACAAAGAAAGCTCGCGGCAAAACAGGCCTGTTCTGGCGCCTCAGCGAAGAACTTAGTGGTGTGAACGTAGATTAATGGCTCCTTATCTGGGTTATTAAAGAACTATTGAGACGTTCGGGTCCAGTTACGAACAAGGGCAGCGGTGAGTGATTGATACGGAAATCTCAATCAAAGTTGTCACTCGGTGTTAAGGAGATGAAATGAGATATGACAACATGTCAACCTCTTGGAGGCGAAGGCAGGATGATGATCCTTTAGCACACACACACACACACACACACACACACACACACACACACACCAGTGTAGTTCTGTACACATAATACAAAGTAGTAGTAATATTCAAACATTAGTCTACTCTCTCTGTATTTTGGACTTGATTTTAAGGAACGTTTAAACACACTTCTGGTGGTAAAACGAAGCCATAGCAGTCGGGTCACAGCTCCATATTTGCATGCTAATAGCCTGAAAGAAACTCCCACCACAATCATTCAGTGGGACCACATTATCACTTGCAATTCAGGGATCAATCCTTTCAAACAATAGCGCTCAGCATTCATGCATTTAACCCAGAATGGAAACCATGTGCTGTGTGGGTTATTGATGGTCAGACTGGAGAAACGTGCTGACAGCTCTGGATGGCCTTGAGGTGCACATCAGCCCAGAATAACTCTGCCAAACTCGCAGCTCTATTTCTCTGTAGAAAAACCGTCTTTGTTGCCACTGTTGGCAGTAAGTCAATCGCATGTATTAAACTACCCCACAATGCTCGCCAGTCATCGATAGCCCTAAATGAGTGCATATGGAGTCTTGGCTTTGGGCGTCTTTTTGATCAGGTTGAGATTTTAATGGATTTTTCTTCGCCTCTGACACATGAGTGTGTGTGTGTGTGTGTGTGTGTGTGTGTGTGGGGGGGGGGGCTGTTGCAGCCCGGCCCGGGGCAGACTGCAGGCAGCCGGTGGGGTCACTTGAACCTTGTGGTTGCAGAGCAGAGTGCTGAGACACAAAGAGCCAACGCTGCGCTCACAAGTGTCCGACAGCGGGAGAGTCAGGAAGTCTGGCGACTGTAAACCCCACCCGACCCGACCCCCCTCATCTCAGACACACTCCAAGACACGCAAAGCGGGCACTTCTGCTCGCAGACCTGCACTACTACACTAGTGAAGGTTTTTTTTTTTTTTTTTTTTTTTTTTTTTTTTTTTTTTTTTTTATAATTTTAATTTTTAAATTTTAAATTTTAAAAAATAAAAAAAATTATTTTTTTTAATAAAAATTTTTTTTTTAAAAAAAAAAAAAATTAAACTTCCCCCCATACCTCCACCAAAAAAAAAAAAATTTTTATTTTAAAATAAAAATTTTAATTTATTTTTTTTTTTTTTTATTTTTTATTTTTTTTTTTTTATTTTTTTTTTATAATGTATTTTTTTAATATTATATTATATTAAAATAATAAAAAAAAACACAAAAAATGTTTTCTTTCCATAAAAAAAACAAACTATATAATTATCTATATGGTTAAAAGATTACAAAATGGCCCTTTAACCCTAAAACCAAATGTTAACACTAAAATTATAGACTACGGTATCATTTTTAGTGGTGTGCTTAAACAGTTTTGAAAGTTTGTACACACCCACCCACACATACACATGCACACAGGCTTTTTTTTTTTTTTATCTCTTAAACTTAATTTTTGGCCTGTAAACTCTTGTGTTAAAATGTTAAAAAAAATTACCCTAACCCATTTTGAGGTCCCTGCTTGCTGCTTTATTTTTTTTTTTTAAGATTTTGTTTAAACTTTTTTTTTTTTTTTTTTTTTTTTTTTTTTGCAAAAGCCTAAATATTTAAACTTAACAAATTAAGCCTGCGGGCACAGATCAGACCTACAAGTTCAGAGGTACAAACTTTACTGTGCAAGCTCACAAAACTAAGATTACAGGTACAAAACTCTATTTTCAAACACATTTTTCTGACAGATCAGATTTAATATCCTACCAAAATAAACCGGTAATTCTTGCCTCCCGGTGTGACTGTGCAATCAGTTTGTTGTCCTACATGACAAATACATACTGCATATATTCACAGAGCTTGCACTGTCTATGAGGTTCTAAATAAAAGATAAAAAATATTTACAAGGACATATATTGCATTATATTGCCACCAAGAAGTGACTAAATACGTCTCACAATTTACACTAGCACTCATATTATTTTTTTAATGACCAACATGAAGTGACAGTATATTCTTTTACTTGATAATTCTTTAAATGCACTTTAATGTAATCATAGGCTGTAAGATGCCTTTACTTATTAAAATTCATGGGATTCAGTTTACACTGACTACAGTGTAATTAATGCAATAAATCTAAATGGGATTAATGTGATGGGAGGTAATTGTTGTCCAAGTTGAATTACTGACACTTTCAATGGACTGCTGGACAAAAAGACACTAAAATCCAATTCAACTGAGTAGCGTTAAAGGCTTAGAAGGATCTGCAATAGTTTACAGTTGGTATCATGTTACTGAATATGTTAAAAATTAGAATATAATTAAACTTGTTATATATTATAGCGCTGCAATTATAAGGATGTTGCAGTTAAATGAAAAGGAAAACTTTAGTTTGAAGTACTTTGTACACAGTAGCAAAAAAAAGAACTGTCTGTTCAGTATATGTTCTCATATATCTGTTTATCCTCTTTTAGTTCTTCAAGTTTTAAAGTTGACCTCTATCCTCCCTTTCTTTTAATTATTTCAGAATTTTAGCAAGACAGATAGCATATACAGTAAATGTGTAAAAGCATCAAAAGCACTGTTAGAGTTATTCCTTTCTTTCCTCTTTTCCTTTTGGCATTTTAGACGCAACATATTCTAAAAACTGTTTCTAAACTTGACATCAGAGCAACAACAACTTGTTGTGTTCATCCCAGTCCTATTGTGGGAATAATGAGATACAGTACAACTCAACATGAACAGCAAAGGTAGACAGGAATTTAGTAGAGAAAACAACAGATCTGCAGGCAGACTAAGTGGTTGAGTGAACAGGTTAACAGTGACGGGGCCTTGAATGGCTGTGACAGGGAGAAAGCAGTGAGAGGCTCCAGCACTGAAGGGGGAAGTGACCCGGAAACGGTGTGTAAGTGCAGCTTGCTGGGCCCTTTAGGAAAAATCTCTCCAGAAGCACTGATGCAAGTCCACCTAAATACACATTTCTCTTATTTCTCTCACTCTTTCTGCAGAGATGCATTACTCATAGTGGGGAACCTCTGACTGTGTTATCACCTACAGAACAAAACTTCTAAGCATTCTCTGATTTGGGCAGATTTTTTTTTTTTTGTACTTGAGTGAGGAGCTTTGCTTTAAAATCCAAAAGCACTGACGTTGTCTATAAACGATGTGCATGCAAATACTCGCTGCCCCAGTGACTTACAGTATGTACCATGAGTCACAGTGTCCTGATGTTTCAGTAGCTTACTCCTGGTCTTTTAGCTAAGAGTTTTGGCTCAGATTTGCTTGTGAGGTGTAAAAATGTAGATATGTGACACAAAGCGGATGGTGTGTAAATTGATCAACAATTAGTGCTCAGTGTGTAATTATGTAGTAGCTTTATCCTTTTATAAAGAAATGTTTTTTCCATCTAATTTGTTTCTTATACTTCTAATTGTAACTTTATTGTAAATTCCCACAATGTAATAGACTCACAAAGAGCCTCAAAGATTTTATACTTTTTGTTTTAACATTTACAAGCAGTCAACCAAACTTATGTCCTAAGTTGTCCTATAGCCCAACCTCTCTGATAACTAAAGTATATCTTTTGGAATTTTTTCACTTTTTCACTCTTTTATGTAATTATGTGTTAAGACTTTTCCAGTATAAAGTTAAAAGGATAAACTTTTTAAATATCCTTTTTGTGCTTATGTTTACGCACTTAAAGCAGTGACTTGATAGGAACTTTTTGTGACTGCCACATATAAATGTAGATTTTCTGCCATGTTTCTTTCTCTTCCTGTTTTCTTTAATGCACTAAATAACTTAATTAGTCAGTAAATAATCTTAAGTAGAGCCAAATATCAATATACATTAGTGTTACATGTTGGTGTAGGGGAGTAGATGTCCTTAAAGGTTGTAATGTGAGGTTCTTTACATTTTTACTATATTGTGATAATAAATCAACGGTTCTGGACATTTTACTTTTCTGTCCCAGTTTGAACTGCAGCTCACTAAAAACATCCCTTTTCTGCCTTTATCGATGTTCATCTCAAATCAGAAAATTAGACTATTTATAGTTTTTAGCTGAAAATAAAATGGTAAAAAAATAAAATAAATATGGATATAACTGAAATTTTTATAACCATCCAATCTGTGTTTACTGCGTGTGATTATATATTATTTAAGAATTTTATTTTGAAACTAATATTTTATAACCCTCTCAGTTAAAGTCCATTGTTTACATTTTTTTATGACAGCAGTGGTCTTTTGCAGCTTAAAAAATGTCATCTTAGTTAGTAACCCTACAATTAATTTCAGAATAGAAATGCTGTCTTCAGCCCACTAAATCAGTCTTAACAAAGTTACACTTAAACTTTACTTAAGCCAATGGTGTTCAGATTGGGCCTTTGGTTGAGAGTAGTTTACATACTTAAATATCTAAACGCAGTTCCAACAATCAGATGATACACAAACCCCTGAGTATGTAATATTTGACGTTTAAAAACTCTTTAAAACGCAGATTTAAACGGATCTTTGGTGCAAACTAAGAATCAGACAGGAAACTGCACGAACTGTACTGAACAACTTGTAGAAAAGTGAAAATTTAACAACAATTGAGAAATTCACTGGAAGTAGAGAGGCACCTGATGATGATGATGATGATGATGATGATGTGAGTTATGTTTATGTAGGCAGGCTGGGGCTTTGCAAGCTAAAGCGGATGAATAAATGAATAAAATAAATAAATAATCAAGGAAATGAACTGTGTTAATGTAAACGATTATTCTTAATTCAAACTGTGTTTATATGAAATTAACTTCAGCGCTTCCGGATTGTTTCACAACGCATTTCTCTCCGTCCATTTTCTGCACATACAACAGTCAACATTATGTTATAGGAAACTATTAACCATTAACTTTCTTTAATTTATTATGCGGAACCAAATGCACATAGAAAAAAAGTACACATTGAAACACAATGAATAATCAAATGTGGAAATTTACTTGCACGTCTTTTTTGTCTTTTTGATTCAATTTGAGTGAAAACACTTGCAAATTGCAAATATTACACTTTTTATTGCAAAATTCATCATTGTCTTGATATACTAACTGTATTCACAGTTTAACAGTCTGTCATATGAAAGGTCAAGTGGAAACGAACGATAAAAGTGTATAATAATAATAATAATCATAATCATAATGCCATATAAATACTATTGAACTGTTGCTCCACAGAAACCTTTTTTTAAAGTTCAACACAAGAGTTGAAAGAAAAAAACAAAAACAAATATTATTTCGGGGTGACAAAGTTTCTGCAGCATCACTCCCAGAGGAAACATTAACGTACATTCATTCAGATGACATTACAGCGCGAAATAAAACTGCCCAGAGGAACTTTTAATGCATGCACATTTTTATAACAAACATTATAATCGGATTTTTTTATGCATTTAATAATAATAATAATAATAATAATAATAATAATAAAAATAATAAAAATTTGAAAAAGGACAACAAAGTGGCACATGCATGTCTTGGATTAGTTGATATGTTGACATCAAAGTTTAAAATAAAAATAAAAAGTGACAGGCCTCTGTGACAGACAGGGCCGACTGTATATCCGACTGTCCACACACACTGCTGTCCCCCCCAACAGAAAACCATCAGTCTGCGTCAAACAGGCCAAAATATTTGCCAGTGTTGGAGAAGTAGATGTAAGGCGCGGCGTTCGCAGTCGGGTAGACGACGGGGAAAGGCATGGGTAACAAACATCCACCCAGCAGGCTGCTGTCTTTGTAAAAAGTCGGTAATTGTACGTTCTTTCCTGCGTCCGAGAGGTGCTCGGCGGCCAGCGGTCCCTCCATGTCCGTGGATAGCTGTCTCTTCAGCTTGTTGCGCCGGTTCTGAAACCAGATTTTAACCTGGGTCTCGGTGAGCTGCAGAGAGCTCGCGAGACACGCTCTCTCCGAGCTGCTCAGATACCTCTTCATGTCAAAAGTGGCCTCCAGCTGAAATATCTGTCTCTTGGAGAAGATGGTGCGCGTTTTCTTCTTGACCATGGCTTTGGTGTCCGCGCTGGCCTCTTGTTGTTGTTGTTGCTGCTGCTGCTGCTCGGACGCGTCCTCGGCGGTGTGCGCGCTGTGCGCCCCGGGACAGGAGCCGGCGGTCAGCGGCGGTGTGTTTTCCCCGCGGTCCGCACGATGGACTCTGGGCTTCGTTTGCGCTGTGAACAAAGCGACACAACGTGCTTTGATGCAGCGGTAAAGGCAAACTTACACACTTGTTTGTTTGTTTTTTCTGCGTGCAAACACATGCGAAGAAGCTGCCTAATAATTACTGTAATCTGGTTAATACATAACCCAGTGGTCCGCCAGCTCCACAGCTAGTGAAAACTATTGAAGTAAATTATCAGTTTGTTGTTTTTTGATCCACATTTACGCATCAGTTTACCTCTAAACAGCCCTATCAGCCTCAAGATGTGTCTACTCCTTCTAAAACTGTATTAGTCATTGTAAATAAAGCTCACTGGAGAGAAACTTTGTTACTGCACACTTTCTGTGTAAATTCCCAGTTACCTGTCTCCTCTGCTCCGCTGCCGTGCCTCCTCCGGACGTCCCACACTTCATCGCACCGCGCTTGGAAATCCTTCTTACATCCACTGTCCCTCTGCTCCTTTGACCCGTCCAGGTCTCCGTCGTCCCGCTGCTTCAGGTTGAGGATGTTGTCGATGGTGAACGTCAAAGAAGCGCTCCGACTCGGGGCGTCCTCTTTGCTCATATTCCCCGGCATTTCATCTGCTCCTCCGATATTTCCGAAACACCGACGCGCCTCCGGACGCTCCGAGCACCATTGCTCCTCGGCTGCAACTAGCGCACAGACCAGAGGAGCCGGTGCGACGTTCTTCAACGACCCGGAAGACTGCGGTTTAGCAGCTTTTGATTGGTGAGGGTTGTGGGGCAGATGAGGGCGGGTTGCAGATTTACGTCTGGCTGCCATATTGCTGCTTTAAACTCTTTTCTGTCATCAAAATTCATGCCTGCTCGCTTGATGCGCCTAAAACCGAGCTCCTTTTGAACTTCAGAGTCGGAGTCTGCATTACTGTGAGGGTGGTTGATATCCAAAGTGGGTCATGAGATGTCAGAGAGTGATATATTGTTGATTTATTTATTTTTTTTAAGCATGTCACATTCACATGACAACTATCTAACTACTGGGGTCCTGAGAATTATAGGACCTAAAGGAAGAGTTCAGGGGCCACATGAGCTTAAAAACATAGTTTCCTCCACAGCAAAGGTCTTCAGCCTCTCTAATGCTTAAATATAATCTTGTGCCTGTTCTACTTTAAACTTTATTGTCGCTTTAATCCAATATTTGTACATGAACATATCTTAATTTAGCCTATGTTCATCAGCCATTTAAAAGCAAAATGTCTTACTTTGCAATGAATGCAGACAATGTGACAAAGGAAGAAACCACAACACAGTCTGTGCATATATTTTATTCACACGTGAACACATCAGTGTACAAAAGTCTGTATTAAAATCCTCATTAAATAAAAATAAAAAAATTGTGTCAATGAATATTGCTAATTACGTGCTTACAGCTATCAAAAGATTAAAAGTCACAAACAACAAAATCCTTTTGCATAAATGATCAAGTTTCTACATTTTGTAGACCGGTCCAAGGATACAGTGCATCATATTCCCCAACTTATATATATGTATGAGCTCACGTAAGGGTCAAAAAGGTTCAGGGCTCATGAAGTAACGTTGAGAAAAGGTTGTATTTCAGCCTTTATAAAGAGAAAACTGCATGAGAAATCGTGCGTGTGTAATAATATGTGTGTTCTGTGGGGAGGTTACTCTGATAAAAAAAAGCTGAACTAACCACCAGAGTACAGATTAAAAACAGACAGTTTGACTTTCACAGTTTCCTGCTTTGAATCTGTACTCAGATGTTTTCTTTGTGTTGAGCGTTGATAATATTTGTGCACTAATTCTTCATTCTAAATCTACTACAGATTTTTCCCCCTACACATCCTCAATCTTGAACTTCTCGTGCAGTTTTACAAAGGCTTCATTTCACAAGCTCAAAATCGTATTGACCCTTATTTGATCCCATATGTGTGGATCATCCATACAATTTCTGTGAAAAATCAGGACTAAATAGAGCTATACTTGAAACCTGTGTGACCTGGTGTGAAACTGAATCTCAAAATTACTTACGTTCAAAATAAAAAACAATGCTACTAAAGGGGTGAAAGTTTCTTGTTTAAAGGATTTTAAAGCAGCTGTTGAAGGACCATGATTGCCTACGAGATGAGTGATTCACCTTTAATGTGAATCTGGATTAATTTATTGAAGTTCCTTCTAGAAAATCCCTAAAAGAAGCAGTTAAACACAGGATGACTGTTATTGTCTGACTTGACAGGCTCTGAACTAAAATGTTTTTTGCAGCATCTTTATTTGATTAATTGGTTTCACGAAAGAGTCACAGTTATCCTTGGTCCTTAAAGTCACACCAGTCCAGTCATCTGTGGTGTTAGGAATGACACCGGATGGGTGAAGTGGGAAGTCAATGGATAGCTGATATGACTGGAGAAACCGAGCACTGGTTGCGACACTTGAGGCAGGCTGGTGAGCGTCACGGGCCCGGTGACGCTATCGCGATACAACACAGGAACTCTGACGACCCTCTGGGCAGGGTAGGGGACGATGGCACTGCTGGCCTCCATGTCTGCAGCGATCTGCCTCTTCCACTTGTTCCTGCGGTTCTGAAACCAGATCTTCACCTGGGTCTCGGTGAGCTGCAGCGAGGCGGCCAGCCCGGCTCGCTCCGAGCTGCTCAGGTAGCGCTTCAGGTCGAAGGTGGACTCGAGCTGGAACACCTGACTCCGGCTGAACACGGTGCGGGTCTTCTTCTTTCGTGCCATTTTCATGTCACCTGAGGAGGAAGAGGGAGAGATTTTACTGAAAGTGCAACTCTGCTAACAGTGTAGCTTTAATGGGGTGACAATCTGTCATGGCTATATCGCGATATCGGTATATATTGTGATAAAGTGTAAACTAAAGTATCTAGAAAGTCAATTGAGAAATAGTTTATTGATAAAACAACCAGATGAGAACATCTTCTGGCCAATCCAGGAAACTAAATACCTGGAAAATCAATGTACTTTTATTCAAAATGACTTGAACTAATATCTAATATCTAATATCTAATATATATATCTATATATATATAGATATATATAGATAGATATATAGATATATGTAGACCGTACTCCTTTTTATAAATTAAATTTACAGAGACCCAACAGTTCCCACCATGAGCAAGCACTTGGCGACGGCGGCAAGCAAAAACTTCCTTTTAAGAAGCAGAAACCTCTGACAGAGCCCTCTGCTCTAGGTGGGTGGTCATCTGCATCAAAACAAACCTGGCAGATGTTAATAAGTAGAATTCATGCTATATTGTTTTCATTTAAGTTCGTTTTCATTACACACACACACACACACACACACACACACACACACACACACACACACACACAATCACACAAACACATATATTACACACATATTTTGATGTTAACATCAAATTTTGGTGGTGGCTGCAATAAAGTTGTAGATAGCAGCAGGACTAACGGGCTGTAGACACTTAACACTTTTTTGTTGTTGTTATCAGCCAATATGCCATAGGTATCAGGTAACTTACAAAGCACAGTGTAGCTTAACTGTTGGTTTAAAAGTGTAGAACAGATTCAGCCTGCAAATAACTTTGTCTCACTCAACTGCATATTAAATGTAGATCATTTATGATGGCACGTCCATGGTTGATGGGGGAACTTATCAAGAAAATAACAATGAAATACAGTGTGGTGCCTCAAGTGTTTCTCCCAGTAGCCTCAGGAACTCTTAGCTACACCCCTGCAACTTAATATAAAACTTAAATATATATACAGCCCTTGATGAAGCCCCCTGTCAAGACAGCTGGCTTATCAGAATAAAAACCACCAGACTAAAAAGTAATACATTTAGTAATAACAATTGAATAAAAGACTTTCAAGAGGAGAGCGCATGCGTGGTGTTGAATGCCCTCTTTTGCAGGCCTCAGAGCAAAAGGTGGACTATGTATGTTTTAACGTCAGGAGGTGTCAGTGTACTCTGGCCGCACCTGTATCACAGCTGTCGTCTCGAGAGAAGCAGGAGGAGCGCGCGTCGTCCTCGTCCCTGTCATCCGTCAGACTATCGTCCCCTTTCTCCTCCGGCTCATCGGTCTCCTCCGCCCGCCCCGTTGAAGTTGGGGAATCCCGGTCGCACGTCGGCACGGAGTCTGCGTGTCCGTCCCTGTACGGCGGACCTACGAGGAACGTGGGAAAAAAAAAAATACCCAACATAAATCGTGCACACGGTTCATGCTTCAGTTCGCTCACAGCGAGCCAGCAGCAGGACAATATCTGCCATCTCTCACAGTTTGCTCCATATGTGCGCCACCCTGCTCCCTGTCCCTTACACACATTATGAATACGCATCAGCTCTCCACTGCTGGGCTATTTGAAGCAGCAGACTAGTGAGATTGTTGTGTGGATGCCAAACACTGTTGGCTCGCACTAGGCTGATAATTGGGGGAGTTTTACGCATGGAGGAAGGGACAGTAAATGTGTCATGTCCACTTGTGGCCTATTGAAGAAACCAGAGTCCGGGACTTTTACGCACGGACTGAGGGGTTTTATTGTACCAGCCTATTAAATCTGTAACTGTTACTTGTTTCCGGATTTGAATCGACCCTTTTACACCACGTTATCAGGCAAATGAGAGCAGACTCTGTTCTACAGATATGGACAGATTCACTCACTTCTCGAGGTGCCGTGCGCGGTGTTTGGTGATGTCCCGCTCCAGCTCAGCGCTTCACTGTCGCCCACACGTTTTGTTTCCAGTCCCGGGCAGATCACCGGGCAGATCACCGGGCTGTGGACGGTAACTTTGAAGCTCGGGGTCTCCGCCTGCTCCTCCGCTGAAGCTGCTCTGTGTGTAGTCCCCAGTAAATTCTCAATGTAAAAAGACGAACCTCTCGACGGAGGACCTAGCTTCGATCTCGGAGCTTTATCGTCAAGCATTTCGACTTTTTCTGGCCGTCCTCCAGGCACGTTGTTTTTAAAACAAACAAACAAAAAACCCAACAGATTTGGATGTTTATAAAATCATTCCCGGGAATGTGTCTTGATTCCAGCCAGGAGTGTCTTCTGCTCCGCGTAAACCATCCCGACGCTGCCCATGAGAGCAAGAGAGAGAGCCGAAACCTCAGCTGTAAGAGATCCAGACAGAAATGTCTCGTTGAAGGGACGATGAATTACTCCAGGAAAAAAAAAAAACCCAACAACCTCTAGACCGTCTCGTTCTTCGGAGCCTCTCTCGTAGGCTGTGTGATCGTCTGCCTTGAGGGACCGAGAGATGCAGTATTTAGGTCAACTAGGAAGCAAACCAAAGCAGAGACAGTGTTGTCCTCAGGGCTGGAGATGGAGAAAGCTTCATGGAGAATGGCACAGTACCGCCTATTGGTTACATCTGTCCATGCACACTTTATATTTACTACTGACTGGAAATCAGCTTACTCTCTGCAATTTATAAGCCAAGACAATAATTCAAATCCCAGTTTTTGCACAAAACTGCACTTGCATGTGTCGCGATATAAGCTTTATTATAATTTATTATTATTAGAAGTTTTTTTTGGCCATGGAAGCTTCTTCAAACTGTGTTGACTGTCTGTTAGGCGTATAGAGAGCAGGGTCGAAACGGAAATGTCACGAAAAGTAGGTGATAACAAGAAAACACCGCCGATCCTTTATGTCGTCCGCTCAGTTGACAAAAACAAACACACAGATGGTTTAAAGGAGCTACAGCTTGAAACTTAATAAGAGCTTGGTATGTAGGCCTACTACAAATGTTATTTATATCATTTGGAGGATAATTAATAGCTGAACAATACTAATCATGTTAAATAAGAGTCGTTTTTAATATACAGGTTACATTAACTGCCTGCAGGAAACTGCTTTTACCTTTTGATATTGGAGAAAGAGTAATGGATGGACTCTTATACAGCTGACAAATAATAGTGTTTATTTACCAGCTGCTATACTGACTCTATATGTCAGGTGCAAAGTTGTTTGATTTGTTTTTATTCACATTTTACATTTTTAAGTAGTTTATCTAAAGGTTAAAATCCACTTTTGTGTCTAATATCAACATTTTGCTTCTTTTTTAAAAAAAATTAAAAACACTGTTTAAAGATCCCTGAAGACATGTTTCAAGACAAAATCTCATATAAAAAGATTTGATCATTTGTGTCTAACATGGATTTTCCTTAAATTACCTAGTTAATTGTTTTTATTATATATATATACTCCTTTTTGCTCATTGAAAAAAAACCCTCTCTGAATATGTAAATATTAACACTAAGACACAAGATGTATACTTCACTAAAAAGTCCATTCTGTGTGTGTATGTTTCCTTGAGGCTTCAAGTTTCCACGTTAAACATGTGTACGTCGTATATTGGACCACGATTGGCTCCATACTAGTTGTTATGTCACAAATTATGCTCATACATCTAAAGCTGAGATTTCAGGTGAGAACAGAGAAACTTTCCCTCTTCACCAGATGAACGTGAAAACAGTCTTTTAGTGTCAAACATCCAAATGATGTAGCAAGAACACATTTACGAGTGGAGAAAAGACATTCTCCAGTATAAAAAAACCAACAACAACAACAACAAAACACATTATAGTTCACAAAATAAATTGCAGGCATCAACAGTTTCAACCTTGTCTTGCTTCTGGGGCTTGGAACATGTTATTCCTCCCCCTCCAGCAGGCTTAGTGAAGTGTAGCCCTGCCACAGGCCTCAAAATACTGTCTCACTTTCAAACTGATTAACAGGCTGAGACTGAGGCATTTCACCAGGGTTAAGAAATCTTTCTAAAGCCTAATATGAACACTCAAGTCCAGCTTATCCATGAGGAATACATTTATTTATTTTATTTTCGTGGAAAGAGCCCCCACCACCACCACCACCACCACCACCACCTTAAATGTCCGTAGATGGACTGACAGTGTGTTCCAGCTTATTATGAGTTAATTAATGCTGAAGGTGGAAAATGTTTAGTCAGCTTCGTGGCTGTGAACAGGGAAGTAAAACACCACTGCGTTTGGAGTTGTAATAGGATTTAAACACTATGAAAAGCTTACTTTCATCTGTAAGTAGCCTTGAACAAATGCTCAGAACATTCCAGGCTGCGTGTTGATCAACCTTTATTGAATCCAACTCTCTTTTTCTAAAAAAAAAAAAACCATCACGCTAAAAACTGCACAAAATATTACATAGTTACAGGACCATAAAAGAGGAAATCTGTCTGTGTATGAAATCCCTGCACAGCTGACCAGCCATCAGCGAAGAGAGGCAGAGAACAACAAACCGTTTGTTTTCTCAGAGGAATTGCTCACAATTGTTCCCATTGTGAGACTAAATTGACTTTATTAAAGCCTCTTTGCGAGTAATAGCCTATCAACCTAATACTCTGAGTTGGGTGTAACACCTCCACAGACATTTCTACATGAATTTCCAAATTATCAGAGGACTTGACATAAAGTTGAAGACATGCAAAAACTCATTATTAAGTATTTATCATTCTGTCACTGTGCAGCCTGCAGTATGCAGTAACAATGGGTAGTTCTAGCTCATATTTGTAATTCATAAGAAGGTTTGTGAGTAGAATATTATATTGTGGAAATTTTAAGTGTCAAACTGCTTAAACGGTCAATTTGATCCTAATCTGATGTTTGTTCTTGCTGTTTTGAGGCTGTTTTTTGTCTAAAGTTGAAATAAGAATTTACGCTGGCTTAGTTTAATGATAAATAAATACAGGGTTTCTTTTGTTAAATACATTTTAGGTTTCCAATCTTTCTTGGTTTATGCCTTAAAGCACCTATAAAACAAAATATTAAGTGTGTCTCTATAACATTAGATATTCATAACCTAATGAGTTTTTAAAAAAAGCATGTTTTAGATCTTATTAATTGAGCATTTAACACTTTTGTGCTCCATCAGGACTATGTGGGTGTGGATTTATCCGATTTTATTGACAGTGACCAAACAACCAACTGACTGTCATCATATTCTCATTCAAATGTTTCTGAATCCTGATTGGTGCACGGTATGTGACATCTTATTTTGCTAAACCAAGCCCCGCCCACTTCAAACCACTGAGAAAAAGCACAAGAAAGTAATACATAAATCGCTCTCTCATGTGAAATACCCAAAACTGTTCTAAGTTTAGCATGAAACCGTTTACAACCGGTCGTCACAAGTGGTCCGTGTCTGTGAGTGGCTGTCTTCCCACAGTGTTTTTCATTTTAATATTTTTTAAGATATACAATATTTAATAAGAAGAAACAGAGATTAGAGAAAAGCTGTGTACATATAACAGAAAAAAAATATATATATTTTTTTTCTATTTTCCCATGACCCTTTCAGTTTTATCATCTGACCCCTCTGAGGGGTCCCAGCCCTGAGGTTGGTAACCACTGGTTTAAGATTCTCCATGTGATTTCAAGCTATGTCGAATCCTTTTTTAATTTAGTGTTCAGATGGTTGGAAATAAGTCCAAAAATGATTCGATATCTGGTTGTTTAATTGGTCTTTGATGCAGTTACGGGTCTGGAGTGAATGTGTTTTTAGCCTTTGTCTTCTCTAAGCACACAGTAATTTGACTCTGGTATTTCTATCTGGCTTCAGTGAAAGTGTATGAAGCGGAAGCATATCGGGTCATTTCATACTTATTGCTCAACTGTTTGGACACATAGCAGAGAAAGAAATCTTATCAAAGACAACAGCTTCAAATGACCTCACTTCCTATTACTCTGGAAGTATTTTGCGGGCTATACAGAAACTGTGGAGGGCCTTGTTTCACAGATGCCTGCATGAGTCTGCCGGAGAAGTTGAAGCGAGGTGTCTGGATATTTTTTATAAGATGCAGAATGATGGGAAATGCTGTTTTCTTTTCCTCAACAATCTTTACCCAACAATAATTCAGACGGACATGTTTTTGTGTCAGTTTGAAGAAAGCTAGAAGATGAGCTCATGCCACAATAACCCAACACTTCCTTCCCTGTCTGCCCTCATTGTGAAGCATTGCACAGAGGCATGTTCAAGATCTCTAAATTAGTGATGGCACTGCACATTTAAAAGGTAGATATGATGAAATGAGGAACTTTAACCTCTACTTTTCCTGAATAATATCTTTTTCTAGTGCAGAAATACAGTAAAAGTTTTAATTCATTTGGTTTAAAAAGAAACAAGGAAGTAAAAGCAAACAGAGAAGATAAATTTGATTTCTAAATGTTCATCTTGGCATTTTTTACCTGCTGTGGCAGAATTATTTGGCTTTTATTTGTAGTGATGGAAGAAGAAAGTAGATACTTTTACTTTTATCCTTTTATATAAAAGTGGCAACACCACAATGTAAAAATACTCCCTCACGATTCCTCCATTTATAATTTTACTTCAACAAAAGGGCAAAAGGTTTGTCAGTAAAATGCACTTAAAGTACTTAAAGCACTCACTATGTGGAGTGAATAATATATCATATTAAATTATTATATTATCATTATTGATGCATTAAGGCATCATATTTTATAAGACAATGTTTTTTATGTAAAATATCAATCTGCAAAGAAATGATTAACTATGAGAAATATTTCCTTATGAAGTGGTGGAGTTTAAGTACAAAGTACCTCAAACTGTGCGTTACTTAAGTGCTTATTTTTTCCACTATTGACTAGATAATGTTGTTTATTAAACATTAGTTCTAACTAAATACTCCTTTTTAAAAGCCGCAATATGCAGGACATGAAATCTCGTCCCGCTGATTACTTTGATTTCCTGACAACAGCTCATCCATAACAGAACCATCATGGATGTAATCCAGATGGGATTCTAATCCAGTATCATTATTCCTGCCGGATGAGAATCACTGTATTAATAATAGTCTGCTGGGGAATCCTCCACATCATTACTGGCTCTATAATGGGCCGCTGTGGGCAATGCAAGCTGTTGAGGTTAAAGCCACGGCCTACAATGCAATAGTGTGTATGAGGTCAGCAAAGTTCAGACATCTTAGGTCGGCCTTAACAGAGGCAGTCAACCAGAAGGCCCCTTTATGCCACATCGAGCGTGGAGCTATTGACAGATCCGTCTGACTCAGGGCCCTCTTTCAGCTCCTGCTCACTGTCTTTGTTGTTATTTCATTTCACCAGCAAGCTCCTTTTAGTTTTTTATTTTTGTCCTTCAAAACACGGAATTCATTCCCTTCAGATGAGATTTTAAACGTGCTGTTTCGCCCGGCAGTTCATGTCAAATAGGTCAGTGTTGGACCCTGCGTGAAAACAGACCTCCAGGCCCCCGCTGTCACTTATCAGTAATGCTTCTTAATCTGCGTTTTATACCTGCTCAGAAACTCCAAAAAGAACACTCCAGATTACAAGCATCGAAACTGACACATACTTCTCCTGCTTAATCCCTATTAGCCCTCACCTTACTGCACCCAGAGCCCAAATTCATTGGGACAAACCAAAAGGCATTCTGGGAGCTGTTTGCTTTATTGCAAAAGCCTCTGCCGCATCGCATGAAAGCCTGTTAACAGAAATAATAACCTTGTTGTTTTTAAATTCTTTTTTTTTTTTGTATGAATTCTATCTCTCGACCCTCGAAAGAAAACACATTTGAGTCTTAGCTGGAATAAACTATTAATGCCCGTTTGTTTAACCCTTGAACGGCAAATTAACCCCTGTTAGAGCCAGCTTGTCAGCTCAGCACAAAGGAGGAAAAGGCTTGATATTTTAACCACATTATGGCCTAACGCCACACATCCCACCCCCTTTCTTTCTGTAGAGCAAGCATTTTCTCCTTAAAAGCTAAAAAAACACCCATTATAACAACTTAGAAAAGGACAAATTCATTCACATTTTGGTTTCTTTATCTTAGGAAAAAGTGAGTTTATAGAAGACCTAAGGCTTCAGTGATCTCTGGCTCTTTCCCATGCACGTTAAAGTGATCGAGGTTAATCACATGAGATAAGTGCAGCCGCCAGCAGGTACAATATACCTCCACAGGAAACATGTTTTGTCCCTCTGGGTGTGTGGGGTGGGAACCGAGGAGCGCCTCTGATGGATTACAGGCCCCACCACAAATACCGAGGCTTATGGGACATCAGATCAATGAGAAAACATCAAGCCTCCCTGTAATACCACTAATGTCTTTAGCTGTGCCAGGAACTGGGGGTCAAGTGTTAACATAGCACTTGATTGTTGGGACAATTTCAGCTGAATCAGAATAGAAGGAAAACTTGTTGATAAATGCTCAAACTTTAAAGCCTTTTTAAGTGGATGAAGCCATTTCTTTACCCCGCATGTCTTCCTCCTCCTTAATGGTGACTTGCTCACACTCTGTCTGACCCCGGACTTCCACGTTTTTTATTTGCGGACTTCTGAAATCTGAAGAAAGAAAAAAAGAAAGAAGAAGAGGGATATCGAGCTGATGACCCTCAAATAGAGGAATCGCGTGAGAAAGAAGCGGAGTAAGGTAGCAGCTGACTGTGCTGGAGAGTGCACTGCCCCCCGAGGTCAAAGCACTTCTGTCATATTAGCTTATACACAGGCTCCATATTTTTCAATAAATCATGCCCCTGAAGGATAGCTGGGAGCACACGGGCTATTAGTGCAGCCCGGCCTGTGGGCTTCCTATACTACTACTGCTGAATTACTCTTAATGAGGAAAGTTACTATAGGTGTCTAATTTGATGATTCAAGTTGGAGATACAGTATATTATTATTATTATTATTATTATTATTATTATTATTCTCAAAACTGTTCTTATTTTCTCTTTTTAATTGAAAATTAACATTTTACAAACTTATAAATGGTTACTGAAAGAGATTGCAAGTTTTGCCTATTATTGTGTGAACTTATGTGAGTTAAATCTATATTTACAACGTGTTAGATAAGTGACTGAAATAAATAAATACACTTTATCTACTAATAAAGTATCGAAATACATATTTCTGATGATTATTTAGGCCTATAGAAATCATAGAGGTTATACATTTACATTTTCCTGCAGTTTTCTTTTTTTCCTCCCCTAGTAAATTAATCAAAATGTTGTTTGTCCACTTTTTCCTCTTTCATTAAAAAGTGGGGTCGATCTATGTTAAGTCTCCACGGAGTCTGAGGGCCATCTCATATGATTAAACATACATGCAAAGGGGCAGGGCAAGAAAAACCAGAAGCGGCAGGAAAGATGAAAGAGTCCTCTTTAATGTTTGCCTGCAGGACAGATTTCCACAGAAAGTCTTGTTTTCCCTCCTCTTGTCACGCAAGTCCTCTGCTTATACTAACTGCCGCTGCCCTGGGAGTCCAACCCGCAACCCTCCCTCCGACCTGACGAGGTGACAGGGATTTATTTTTAATCGCTCTGTTACGTTTTGGTGTTTTTTTTAACCTTGAAATAAAAAAAAAAAAATAAAAAATAGTATCCGTGACTCAGTCGCAGTTGCATTAAGTTAAGGGCCTGGACCTAATGAGTGTAAAATGTTTTAAAGGAACATGTTTATTCTGCTAAATATTAAATTTAATTAAATATTTGGATAACAAGAGGACTCAATATATACATACTGGTGTAATTATGGTCGCTTGGTTATTATGTTATGTCCTTTAAACTTCAACAAACTAATTTAAGTTTTTGGAGAGCAAATACAGAATAAAGCTCATTTAAACAAAGATTTTGAGTCTGTTAGGTTGTCTGTAGGATGTTAAAATGATCATAAGACCAAAGCTGCAGCCGCTGCGTTTACACTGAGCGGAAACACCCCCGCCTTAAAAACACTGTTTGAGACAATTATGAAGGCCATTTTAGTTTAATTAGTTAATTTAGTACCCTACCTAACATAATTTTACATAAAAACTGTTTTTTATTTTGAAGTTCTGATCCTTAACCGGTGGTGGAATAAATATTTTGTTTTAGTAAAAGTCACTATTAAGTAAAAGTATCCTACAAAAGTGCTTAAATTAAACGTGCTTGTTGGTCATTAATTATTATTATTATTATTATTATTATTATTATTATTATTGCTTTAATATTATTTTTTAACACGTAAGCAGCATTTTAATACAGCTGGTGGAAGAGTATTATACTTTATATACTGTTTGGTAGTTTAATCTATAGCACAGAATCATTTTATTAACTGATTTTTATAAACAAATCTTAAGCTGTAAAGTAACAGCTGTTAGATAAATGTATTAGAGTAAGAATATATCTCTGAAATGTATGAGTGGAAGTATAAAGTAGTATAAAATGTAAATACTTAAGTAACGCAGAAGTCTCTCAGAAGTTTATTTAAGTAGCAACAAATACTTGAGTTATTGTTTCTGGTCCAACTTAACGAACGTTTGTTGCTCAAATTCAAACCTCAGTTCAGAGTTACATCGGCCTATATTACAGCCTATATAATATTACAGCTTATATAATATTACAGCCAACTGCAGGCATCAGTATGTTTCATGTACTGTGAAAGCGTGAATAAATGAATGTGAATCAAACGGATTGCTCGGCTCTGATTGGCTGAGCTAGAAAAACTTTAAAGTTGCTGATAACAGATTAACCTCTAACTTTAAAACTTTACAGGAACAAAAAGCGTCATTTAGAGACCACACTTTTTACTCACAATAAACACTCTCCCACCGCGCTTATTCATTAACAAACAGACAGATGCTGCAGACAATTGTTTTCGCACGTTTTTATTCATTTTTAGGGAATAATTCTGTTAATGTTGTTAACACAAAAGCCTTTATCCCAGTCTTTTACTCTCAAGCAGCAAGAAGTTTTATTTCGAAACGATTGCTTTTCGATATAAACAAAACACAACCTTCCTTTTTTTGCAGACTGGTCCCTATTGATCATCATAGGTGACATAAAACAACAATTAACTGATCAGATAAAAAAAATAGGATGAAATGTGTAATTGAGATTTATAATTGAGATTTATTTGAGTTATATTTGAATTAGATTTAATTTAAGTTGGATTTTAACTTTTATGGTTCAATTTGTTGAGGCATTAGATTGTGTAAAGTAATCTAAAGGGTTATAAGACTCTGTAAATTAACAAGGTGAAAAGAAGCTGTAGATTAAAAAAAGTCTTCCATCATTCTCAACATCTGAGTTAAATTTCTCTATAAATATTCACCCTTTTTGACACTTAATATAATCACATTAAATGCTGGGAATTAATGTATCATATCTAATGTAATGTGACACAAGTACAGTAAACAGGCAGAGTTGTATAAAGTTCATCCCACTGAAAGTATAAAACAATTTTTTAATGCTCATGTGTTTCTGGTTAAAACAAAAACATAGCAAATAGATGAGAGACATTTTATTGAAGTGAACCAACCACACACCTTCTTCAGTTTGAAAGCCACACACTGCTGCAGTATGTGTGCTAATAATTTGGATGGTGTTTCTGAGGGAGTGAGAGAGGGAGGTCACTGTGGTGCCTGAAGCTGTTTTCAAGGCTGGGAGGCCTAAAACTCATCTTATTGTAATGTGCTGATTGAGTTCAGTGTGGAAAAACAGAAATGGGCACTTTCATCTGCTGCCTGTTTTCGTGATGAATGTTTTTCTGGTTTATATCACCTACTGCGATGGAGACAAGCAGAGAAAGATATCACACAGTTTCAGCTTTTGAGTGGTTGGAAAGTTCAGTTGGATTCATTTTATTGAGCCGAAGTAACATGAATGCAGCTGAAAATCATTAATGCAAACAAACAGTGAGTCAAAGGAGGTTCATAGACACCATATGCAAACTTCTAAAATCCAAATCTATAAAATATATTCATAAAACAAAGCTTAGAACAGCAATACAGTATTTTACTACATGCAGCCAGCTGAGGGCAGCATAGCTCAGTTTATGCAAATCAATAAGCGTGTTATTGGGAAATAGTTTGCAGGTATATTTTGTATTGACTTATTGGCAGAGCTACTGTCAACAATGCAATAATATGTGTTTATTTAAGATCAATATTATATATATTATTCAGTTTTTTGTTGTTGAAGGCATAAACCAAAAGGATCATTTGTGAAGATTCAAATGACACTTCAAACTGTTTTTTTAAAAAAAAGACAAAATAAGTCAGTTTTGTATTTATAATTACATCCGCTGTGAGAATCCTATTAATCATAAACTGCCTTTTGAGTTCCCATACATTTGTGGATCCTAAAATCAAAGATTATAGAGAAACTATCTATTACAGACATTAATATGAGAGTTGACTGATTTCATGTTTGTAACAACATTGTTTGCTCACTAGATGGCAGCATTATCTTTTATTTAGTCACAGTTCTTTTGGCTTAAAATGTCTCAATTACTGCTTTTGTGGGATTTTAGTTTATCAGCCCTCACCCATCAAAAGAGGAGAGGGACTTGGTCAAATACAGAAGCTATAATAAAGCTTATGGGTGCTTTATCATGTCAGACAGGAAACATAAAACACGTCACATGATCAAAATGTGCAGCTTGTCATTGATTTCAACAAAGTTTAAAGTTATCGCTAAATGTCAGGGTTTTTGGACAGTTTCATGGAACTGTAAATTCCTCAGTGTTTATGTTGAATTACAAGTTTTTAGCAACATGTTTCTAATGTTTGCAATTATATAAATAAAATATCTGACATTTTATAGTCCCCTAATTGAATATTGTAAAATAGCCTACAGTAAAATATTGTTTATCATTATAACTTAGCAAAGAAGCTTGACTGTTGACAATATTGTAACATTCTAGTATCTCTCAGTCTGTAATTTCAACATTAACAAGCTTCATATTTGGGATGTTAATTAAGCTGTACATTGGTGACTCGATTTTGTATCAGTTTGGTAGATAAACAGTTTGTTTACATACCTGCTGAGCAGCATGGCTGTATTTTGGGGACAGTTTGGAGCAGTTATTAGGTAACCAAATCACGTGTGCTGACAATGACAATGTTTGTGGTCCTTGGGGGTCTGTGGCCCTGGGACAATTGCCCAGTTTGTAGTCCAGCTTTTCCTTTATCAGCACAATGGATGATTGTTAAATAAATAGCAATAACTTGCGACAGTATATTGATTGTAGGCACTAGACACAGATAATTTTTTGGAAGCGGTTTGTTTGAACTCTGTTACTAGTTAATATGGATTACTTGTGATGGAAAAACTTTGAAGATGTATCACTTGTACTCTATGAAGAATTCAGGAGACCTTGATGACTTAGACAGCAGAATTTATTAAGCCTCGGCCGAGGAGAACAATATCAGCAGTACATGTGTAACACGGTGCAGTTGCAGAGCCAGTTGTGAAGGTTATCTCCTGTCGGGGGATATTTGACAGAAACCTAGACCCACAAGATCTACTGGTTTCCCAGATATAGTCATAACTTTCCAATTGGGTTGTGGGTCAAAACAAATTCTGAGCCTTCCTGATCTTAAGTCACTCTGAATGACACCGAGATTCACACACGGCGCATAGAGGAGACAGTCTGTCAGATCGTTCTTAACCTTGGTCTTCCATAACAAAGTAGATCTACAATATGTTGGTGCTCAGTGTTCAACCTTATCAGCTGCTCTGCATAGTCTCATCAGTCAAACAGTCAGAGAGGAGGACAAATTAATAGAGAAGACCTGTGACCTTCTTGAGGTTTGTAGACAACTCCACAGGGGCGAGGGGAGCGTTGTACCACTTCAGTCTGATGTAAAGAAGGAGAATTCCTTCACATTACTCATTATGTTCAATATTTAATACTACATTTTCATAGTAAGTGTTTGGGTTTAAGTACAGTTTGTACAGTGGTGGGAAAATAGTAGTTACTTGCTAGATTAAAAGTATAGTATAGTAGTATCTTGTATAGTATATAAAAATCCTGATTAATTCCTTTTGAAATGTGTATTAATGTTGTAGTCTACTAATGATTGTTTTTATATAAAATTATAGTCATCCACATTATATACAAGTACAGGCATCACATCCACAGTTAAATGTGCAGTATATTCTTTTGGATATGAAAATAAGTGAACAAATGCTTTCTTTTCTTTCCACCCTGAGTGTAAGTGTTGTTCGTAATAACCACCCTGTGTTTTAGAGTAGGCACAGTTAGTATGCACAGCACAGTATGGACATTTGGATATTTCTTTCCTCTCAGTACACAGAGGCTATAAAGCCCCAGTACCAGCCAAAAGCAAATCAATGAGAAGCTCATTAATAGATAATTTACTTGAGGAAAATGGGAAAGCCTCATCTATCAAGAAAATTGCGTGAGCTGCTACAGAACAAAATTACATTATCATCTGTTACCTGAGATTATTATGTCTCTGGGCAAATGTCATCATAAAGTCCAGGATATCTGGCATTAGAGGGGACAGGCTGTCATACACATCTTCATCTCCTTATAATGTCCATCATCACATGGACTTCTTCACGTTGTGGTGACTCTTTAGGTTAACATGCAGCTGATTTCATAGACTTCATCTGGCTGGATGTATTGCAACATTTTGTTCCGTGACTGACTGTAGATCAGCTAGAGCTACGTGGGCAGACACTGGACTCCTTGAAGACATGATTTGTGTTACAATTCTGGAATATCTTTGTACTGTTTATATTATCTAGACCACTTTATTTGGAGGTAAAATTGAAACAGAGGATGCCTGAAATGTCAATAGTAATCCTTAATTGCCGGAAAGTACAGGTTGTCAAACTTAAATATGGGAGTCGGCTTGTAAACTGAATTAGATGTCTACGGTTTCTTCTTTTTCCAAATAGAGAGGTTTTGTTTAAAACCTCTCATTTATTGTTTGCTCATGTGGCTTTTCAGGCCACATTTACAGGGACTGGACACAATAAAATGTAATAGAATCCAATGCAACAACTCCCTGAACAATACAATTTTTCCGAGGAATATAATGATCACTTTTTGCTGTGACTGTGTGGAGCAATATATTATTAAGTTATGTAAAATTAAGTTTTATTGGTATTTTGTCCAAGCTGCAGTAGCATAAACAACTTGTATCATAATGTATTCCACTTCCAAAGCATCACAGACTACTCTAACATTACTAAGAACTGACAAAACAGCTTTATCACAACGTCCGTGTAGCTGTTCTGGAGCTTTTGGCATCACACCATCTTCATCAGCAGGTGGACATTTGACCAGCTGTCAAAGAACTGTACATATGAGGAGAGTCAGTTTACAATAAATAATAATTGAAGCCAGTACAGATGAGACAGCCTTAATGTGCTCAGAAAAATTTTAACATCTATAGTTCGATGATAACTGGATCATGTAATATTGACTTGAAAATGCTGCATTGAGATTTTATGTTTTCTAATTGTACAGTTCAGCCATGTTATTAATCTTTAAACCTGCACATCAAATGAGACTCCTTTAAATTTAGAGATTTCTGAGATTCTTTTTAACTGTCATCCATCACTTGAGGTCAGTGTTGTCCACTCTGAGTCGGACATGAGAGTTACACATTACCCAGCAGCACCATGACAGCATCAAGTGAACAGCCAGCGTCTGAGGCCATGAGAATCTACTGAAATCTACAAAATAAGACAGACAGAGCAGTTTGGGTATTGATTGAACTTGCATTTTGCACAGTGGAATTAACACCTGCCTGGATTGAAAATTAAGACAAGCACCAGTCTCTGGCAATTATGCATGGCTGGCTGAAGACACGGCGAGTGCACATCTGAGGCTAAAGCTGTTTCTAGGCCCCTGTGCATAATGTACAGCTTAATTCATTACAAGGAGACGGAGGGCTCCTCCGCATGCACACAGCATGCCTTTTCTCTCCACAGCCTATCAAATCAAATTAGTTTTTCAGATGGGCTTAGACAGAGAATATCGCCTGTCACGAGATTTTGAGTAGAGAGTAACGGAGAAAAAAACTTAAAAAATAACTGCACAAGGCTATCTCTTGTAAGAGAAAAACACTTCCATCATAATGCAAATTAGTGCTACTGGGCTTTCATATCAACAGGATTTTGGCATGGGCTCTGAAAGGAGGCAGTTCCTGTGAGTCCAGTCAGACGTGGTCATTTGCATTGCCTCCAGCTGTCTTTATTCTTAAGCAGCCTAGGAACCATCATGCAATAGAAAATCATTTATTCTCAGCGCAAAACATCTTATTTAACAAGACACTGATGCAGTAAGCAGAGAACAGCACACAACAGGCAGCGTTTCCAAACTTAGAACAGTACATGTGCACTTATCACCTTTCTGAGTACAGGACTGATACAGTATGTGCTGAATGACTGAGACTATGTACCAAACATCATTGAATATTTATGAAGACTAACATTTCAGTTAGTTTAGTCTTTTAGGGCTTTTCTACCATATTCACTGTTTTTGACAGACCAAAATGAGCAGGGTGTGCTTACCATTAAACATCCTCTCATAAAAAGGTTCAATAAGGAACGACAGGGTTGTATTCACCAAATCAAAGAACCTTTTTGCCACCTTTTGCCAGCTATTAAAGAGGAGAGCTGCACCGCTGTGCTCAGGCCGCCTGTGGATATTATAACATTCTGAAATAAAGATATTTTTGGGCTTTTTATGCCTTTTATTTGGTAGTACAGGTGAAGTTGGAGAGAAAGGGGGACGGCATGCAGCAAAGGGTCACAGGTTGGAATCAAACCCAGGCCGCTGCGTTAAGGAGTCAGCCTACATGGGTAGTGCGCTCTACCGGGTGAGCTTCTGTGCACCCCGGTGACACTCTTTTTGTGACATTTCTCTTCCACTTTAACAGTCTCTTTAGCATTAGCATTTCAACATATAATATATCCATAAAGCACACGCTAATGCTAAATTGTCAGTTAGATATCACTTAAATGTCAGTTGAGGCCAACACTTAGCTAGCCAATCAGTTAAATGAAGCGAACGTTAACTGTAAACTGCCAAAATTTCAATGTCCCTGTAATGTTAGCGTCATTTAAATGAGAAGCTGGGTGACCAAGCAGCATAATAACAAGTAAGCTTTAAAGGTCCAGTGTGTAAGATTTAAATTGATCTATTGGCAGTAATTGAATATAATATTCGTAGATATGTTCAGTGTGTAATCACCTGAAAATAAGAGTTGTGTCTTTGTTGTCTTAGAATGAGCCTTTTTATCTACAGAGAGGGTCCTCTTAAAGTTCGCCGTGTTGAACCGTCATCATAATGCAGGAACCAGAATGGGCTTACCCAAAACTCTTTTTGCAGCTAACTTAGTTTCTTCTTCTTGTCGAGGTGTTGTAATCTGCAACTACACCGCTAGATGCCACATGAGTCCTCTTTAAAAACTTGTTTCAAGAAAGTAGCTAGCTAACATTATCCATACCTGGTAAGCCAGTGAAACTTGATGTCATGTGGGTTATCCCTCATTTTACCAGTGTTACATATCACATCACACATAGTTAAAAACATACAATTTATGAAATTATACCCTAGATTTTGTGTTAATATTTCATTTGCACGTATCTGTGTGCATGCAACCTTGCTGGCATTTACCAACAATCTGATGGGTTTTTGTTTATTGTTTTCAAACTTATTTTTTGTCTAAGAAATCAAGTATTATTATACTTAAAGTGTAGTGCTGCAAACACAAATCAAGTAATTGTGTGACGATATATTATTTGTGTACTTACTCTTATACTTACATGTATAGACCTCACAATCTTCATAATCCATCATTCTTCCTCGTATATTATTTGCATCCTGTACAGGTAAATTAGAGACTTGTCTCAGCTCATCACAGCCGCTTTAGTTTTCCTCCACTCTTGATCTCAACACCACAGTGCCCTTTACCTTCTTATCAGCCTCCCAGATGGTGCTGTGGCTCACAGCCTAGCTGTGCTGTCTCCTAACTTTTCCTTGCTAACGGAGAGCGCGGGTCTGCCAGCTGCAGATGTGCGCTCCCCTCTACCTGACAGTGCAGGGAGGCCGCAGGTGGCCAGCGTACCTGTCACAGACTTAAAACTTAATCACAGGTGCTCACTAATCCCACAGTTGTCTTCTGTTTGCACTCACCCTGCTGCACCTGTGACTGCAGTTGTGTTGGTATGCACAACAACACAGTCACATTTAGATAAAAGAGCAGGGAAATATATGATGACAATCAGGGTAATTCTGATAAATGTGTAAGTTGAAATCGTTTCCTGGTGCTCTTATGTTACAATGTTATGAGTAATCTTCGGTGTGCTATATACTGTCAATGGTGTGACGTTAAGTGTGTTCCAGTTGGTATTTGGCAGCTTTTTTCCTAGTTGTGGCTGCACTGTACTCTAGTCTATTCAGGCTTCTCCTTTTAGTGGAGACATTGTTATCTGCTCTTATCTAATGGATTTCTCTATCTCCATGTAGACTGATCGTGTGAAATGGGCAAATGTAGAAAGGTGGCCCTGACACTAATAGCTTTACCATTTATGTTATTGATGACTGAATGTCCCGGCTTTTCAGCTTCATTGTAGCTTTAGTGGAAATATCTTAATGTGATGTTATGTCTATCTACGTTTACTGTACATTTATAACACACCACTGATTGATGGCGCCATGGAATGTTATATATACCCCATTAAAGAAAATGATTATACTTAAATGTCTGGTGATTTAGTTTTTTATTGTTTTTACAAATTCCATGAAAATATTTGAATTGATTCTACCAAGACAAAACTGTGAATCACATCCAAACCCTGATGTAGCTTATTCCTCAGTGCGATGGACCTCAATTGTTATCTAAAACCTCATCAATGAGTCAAACTATGGCACTGAATGACATACTTCTTTATTACCATGTACATGGAATTACATAAATCCCACATACACCTTCCTGCTGCTGTAAATTCTTACCAGATGTATGTTAATCCACCGCTAAAAATAGTCCCCAACGATAACACTGTAGTAGGAGGTTACTGAGCGTTTTCTAAAAGTCCCATTTTTTTTAAAGATTTCCAGTTTGAGTATGAGCAGACAGGCTGGGGAAGTAAGAACATTTGGGGAGATGCACACATTTGGTTTTCATCTTTTCCTGACATTTGCTGACTATAACAAATAAAATATACAACATCACCAGTATTATCCTTTAACCCCGTAACAACCAGTTTTCACCTGAAGAGATAAAGAATGATTAGAAAAACCATCTTATTCCACTGCATATTTGGCCGCACTGAGTAATTGTAATGTTTGGGCAGTCAGTGGGGTTTAACAGTTATTGAGAATGATCCCTTCTGTTTCTTTTTTTTGAATACTGTTCCGTAGGTATTAATCAAAATGCCACAAGGGGTAATTACATCAGATTTGGCATATCTGGGCTGTGACTTCTAAAGTATGCTTGCACATTTTCAATATTTTTCCTGCTGTGTAAGGCTTTTACATACGTTACAGTCTGATTATCATTCTTAAACGATAATCAGAGCAAATTTGTGATTTAAATCTGCAAACCTTATCAGTGATAGTTCAGTTTAATGCATAATAGTAAAGTTTTAAACAGATTAAACAGCAGGCAGGTCTCACTCAATCAGTTCATCCCCACCTAGACCTTGACTTGTTCTTATCCCTGCTGAATTATTTACCAGTGCCCACTCTATCCTACACTGACTGTGACTGTGGCCATTATATTATGCATGAGGTAAATAAATACATGAGGTTTCTTAAGAAACGGTGACATTGTGGATAAAAAGGCCCCAAAGTCAAATACTCCAAATCTCTGAGCATCAAAAAGGGTTACAGTAGCTATTCAAATCTATGGCTAATATATTCCTGCTTCTAATCGGAACTGCACCATATCAGCCATCTTGTTTTTGTGGTTGAACTAACATCCTCCTTTAGTTGACCTTTGCAGGAATCACACAAGAGGAGTGAGGATTTGCAGAGATAACAGCCGAGGCAGGTGCTGAAATAATAGCTGCTCTCCAGAGGCTACGAGCAATATAAAATCCCTGACAATGGGCTTGCCTGCACAGAGCAGCAACAAAGCTCTTAAATGGGGGATGTACTTTCCTCAAAACTGTGAAGACTTTGGTTTGAGTATGGGGCGTAGACCACCAGCTTACTTTACAGACAGAATGAAAAGGCTTTGAAAGTAATTATGTTGAAGTTTGCTTCTGATTGACAAGTCAATCTCTTTAATTAATCATCCAGAATTGAAGCTGTGGCCTCTCGTATCTTAATTCCATCGTGATGAGAAACGGTAGATAACCAGCAGCGACACTAAACTTCAGTTTCAGTGCTGTGTTCAGGGGAATTAGCTTGCAGCCAGAGCAAACTGACATTCACTTTATTGACTCAGAAAGCAGCCGCAATCACCTGATGACATCGATGATAACAGCAACGCTATGTTGCCATTAACAGCCGCATTGATCAGTCTAATGAAGACAATTCATTCCAGCTGAGAGCGAGCGATAAATCAGAGGAACAGGCAGCAAGCGTGAGCACTTGTTGAACCAGACTTCCCTCTCACATCCCCTAGAAGTTAAAGAAATATGGTTGAGATGGTAATCCTGTATTTGCAACATTACAAGGAGTACGTGTATTATCAAAGTCAAAGCTGCTGAGCAACAGGAAGGATGCCTTTGATTGTTGAACACTTCAGTGGGGAATTTCCATCTTGTCTCACTCAGCATGTAATACGATAGCTGGTGTCCTCTCGTCTTTTTATGGATTATTCAGTTGTAATAGTTTCTAGTCTACCGGAGTAGTTTACTGGAGATGCTGTCAGAGAGGATTTAAAGGAGGAAATATAATGTTTTTTTCTGGCCTGAAAAGCATCCAGTTCACTGTAGCCAGATTCATTACAACAGCTTCTACAGCAACAGTTGATTCTGCATGCATATCGCTTGTTAAACAGCGTGTCCATCGATTTTATTTATTTATTTTTTATACTTGTATATTCATTTTTTGCACAATGCCTGAGAAGGAACAGTGTGCTCAATACATTAGTTGGATTTTTTGTGGTTTAATACTTTTTTTTTTTTTGCTTTGGGAGCTCTGAGTGTAAAGACTCTCTCATTGCAGTTTTTGTCAGTCTAGCACCCGTATTGCATTAGTAGTAGTGAAAGTTATACTTTACACACTCTAACCTCAGAGTAGGACTTGAGTTATTTATGAAGCATCATCCTACAAATACTTTTGTTGTTTTGTAAAAATTATGATGAGGATTTCTCTGATGGATGGTGATTTCAAGTAGCACCTCTTTCTATTTGTGTCCGTCCAAGTAACTAAGTTGGTTATTTATGTGAAAACATGATGTAAACTTCAATACGTATCTTAAATCTCATAAGATTCCTTTCGCATAGTAGTCTGTTAACATTGGCAAGCCATTCTAATAGCTTTGAAAATACATGCACTATGTATACAAATTAATAGAGCAGGAAATTGATTGACTCAGCTGTGTGATATTACCCTAGTCCTCCCTATTCAATCTCCTTTGTAGCCTATGACCTCACACTGAGTTGTGAAGAAATGAATCAATCTGTGCATTAATGAGGAGCTGTAAAGTTTGATTAATTCCTGCCACAGATCCAAATCATTACTGTTAAAAAGCTGTGTTTGCTTGACTTGATTTACACAGAAGGTTGTAAAACACGCTAGACAAGTTGGTACATTATCACAGGACTAATGCACAAAAACATTTTTGTCTACTCCAGTTTCCTCCAGCAGTCCACATCAAAAGAAACATGAAATTAACCCCAGAGGCCCTCAGCTGACCCGTTTTTGGAATTAAACTCAATAGATAGAAGCTCCATCATGTAAAGGAATCAAGTAAACCATCTTCCAGTTCTGTGTAGCTTAACTTGCATGTTGTCAGATATTCTGGGTCAGTTTTAATGGCTCTGCTTCCCCCATCACATGACACATCTACAAGGTTCTCCGGCTGATAAACAGAGCTTTGTAGGTCATGATTAAGGGACTCATTTGTCTCGCCCACTCCGTCTGCTAAGTTTCAGCCTTCCAAGTAATTAAGGAGCTGTGGAACACCGAATGGCTGGATGGCCTCGGGGGTTTTCACTCTTACTTTCATGCATCCATTAACCGCATGGCCAATGCCTTCCATGTGTATTCTCGTGCTTTGGGATTTGTTGCTTTCTTCACGGGAGTCCTCATATAAATTGCAACTGATGTTGTAATCATTCTTTTAAGATTTATTTAAAGAAGAGGTTCCGGAGAATAGGAAACAACTGATATAATTATTACCTGATGCAGTTTTCTCGCTTGCTTACAATAGCTCATGATAAGGGGTATCTATATCACATTTTCAGTGCTGAGTCGTACTGGTGGATAAAGACATTATGGAATACAGACGATATTCAGTCTGGTGTTATCTAATCTTACAACACATTTATCACATGAATATAAAGATGAGGTTGTTTTAATCCCATTACCTCTCGGCCGAATTCCCATTTCTGTCACCTCAGCTTTGACAGAATTTGTATAGAAATTGGGTCTCAGACATCAAAAGCCTGCTGCAATAAACACAGATGTCACAAACATGGACATTTGGCTATTCATTCAATGATTCATCACAGTGTGCAGGTGGAGCCCGCAGTGTGAATACACAAGAACTCACAAGGCAGCAGGATGTGCATAAAATTTGGGACTGGAAGTACAAAAGCTTGATAGGTATGCAATGAAAAAGACACAGCGGGAACCCTCTGAATTGTTCACTGACTGACAGCTAATCAGAAGTCCTAAAACTGTTACATTCACAAGATATTCAGAAATACAATTGTTATCTCCGCCGCCTTCTGCCACAGTGTGGGAGAAATGAGGAAAGGCTGCAGATAAAATTACAACAGATGCAGGGTCTTTGAGGAGAAGCTGGATTTCTCTTTATTATGCAATTGAAATGTAAAAATTCCTCCATGCACAGAATACAGTCCGGTATGAAAGAGGTTAGGTTAGGTTAGTCCTAATTAATCCCTCCGGGACATTTGATTTGCGTGAGTAAGAATGTAATATGACCATAAGTATTTATTGATGACGTGACAGATGAAAGTACAACCATTCTTAACCACAAAGCGACCTTTAAAAAAAGGCAGATGGCAGCAGCTTTTAAACGAGCATCTAAATCACTCTAATGCAGTTGGACATGAGTAAGACTTGTGCATGATGGTCTTCTTCGAGCTTAGCTATACTAAATTCACAGGGGACTGCTACAGTGGAGCTAGCCTTCTTGGGATGATTATTTAGCTTTTGTACATCTCTTTTAGTTCACCAAGAAACGGCAGCATAAAAGACAACGCTGGCAACAATGAACAGTAAAATATTGGCAGTATTCCACTGAAAACATTAAAACTTTCAAGTGAGTCAACTTCACACCTTTAGAATTCTCCCAGGCACTTTACTTTGTGCTTTCATTCTCCCTCTTTATTGTTGATGGTCAACTTTTGCACGTCATATTTTTTTTGGGAGCTCAAGGTCCTGTTCACACTGAGGGTATTGATTGAGTCCCAGTCCTCTTCTGTATGCCTTTTTCTTTATCATCAATTACGTCACAACTATTGAAGTTTTGTGTTTCTTTTCTTACACACTCTGACACAATTGTAATAAAGAAAAAGCTCACAAATTGCTCCCCTCTGGACACTGAAGATTTTAGAAGCAGAGGTTTTCATGGTGCGACTGTACTGACACAGTGTTAAACAAGATGCAGTTAAAGGGAACTTCCTCGTTGTAGGCGACCCACGTTGTCTGTAAATAAAAGCAGCTTTTTCTAAGGTAACGAAAACGAAACAATTCTCTTTTTAACATTAATGAAAACATTATGAATATTATATTCCATTTCTGCCAATTTGTGGTCCTCCTAAATTTTACACATCAGACCTTTAAATGGATGCAACGTTTCTAAAAAATAATCTGCATACAAACATTTATAGGCTCAACACATTAAAGAAACAGTTATTCCCACTGTGAAAAATCAAACACACTGAGTCACCTGTCCTTGCCCCCTACAAACAATAAACTATAAAGTGTTTAGGTTAGTTGCTCTGTTGAGATTTCCAGTTAAAGAGTACGAAAAACTGACTTTCCATCGTCCTTATAAAAGCCATCTTCAGCCCTCAGAGAGCAAACTAACTCCCATCAGCTAAAGACCAGGCAGCAGTCACAGAATAATTTGAATACTTAATTATTACCTCATATTAACATAAAAGCAGTGACAAAATGATTTATAGCAGCCCTGCATTAAACCACAAGACTGTAGTAGTGTTGCTGAACTAAGACTGTAGATAAAACATCAGCTTAAAGCTCCTTACTTGCTTGTTGTGTGGCTTTCGACCATGTCACACAATCTTCGTCAGCAGGTGAAGTTGGTGCCGTTGTCATGGAGATGTAGATGTGCACACTTTCCATTACTCAGAGCATATCCAGGATTTATCAGAACTCAAACAGAACTCAAAGGCCACAAGCTCCACAACGATCAAGTAAGTCGACCTTGATTTAAGATTGTTTTGTCAACTGCTGCCAAGAATAAATTCTCAACCTCGGAGAAGAACCCTGAATCTTTTACTAGTGATATTCATTTCCAAAATTATTTGCATGGACCATTAATCCAGTGGCTATCATTGCACTGACCTCTGAGAAAATCATTGTGAAATTTTAAATAATTTTTTGTCTCAAAACTGCCGTTAATGAACAAAAAGCCTGTGCTCGTGCCAGAGGATATTTTTCCCAGAACCAAAGCTCTCCAGCAACATTTATTTTAGACACACAGTGATCTTGTTCGGAAGAATGGACCCCTGTAATTTCAGTAATCACAGCTGTGCCAATCAGGGAAGTTGACACTGAAGGGGCTCAGGGGTTGAAGGGTGTGAACGCTATCCCAGCATGCACTGGCCTAGAGTATCCATATGCACAGAATTCCTCAAAATGTACAGATTTACATACAATGACAAACTAGCGACCAACTTCCATTTCTAATCTGGTTTAATGCATGTTTTAAAAAAAATAAATAAATAAATAAATCTTGATTGAGTTGCAAATGGGAATCTTACTGCCATAAATATAGACTGGCAACCACCTTGTAGATGGATCAAACATGTAATCTTATTATCATGGTGGATAATCCTGTGAGGGATGATGGTGAAAGTGACATTGGACCAAATATACTGGGCTGTTTACAATCACTTGTCCATGTTTAGTGAGGCGTATTTGTGGAAGAGAAGTATTAAATCACAATGATGGCAGGTGAATGGTAAATATGACCTAGTGGACGTTGACTAGAGCTGTGATTGATGCCAGATCAAGCATGGATTATCTTTCTCTCTTGGTAAAGAGCTTTTGTGTTGGTGGAGGGTTCACAAACCTCTTATGAATGAAGCATCTAGAAGTAAGCTAAAATAAGTTTTAAGTGGGTTTGTTAGATTTCAGGCTTCAACCCAGAAACTAGTAGTATCATGTGAGGCTCTGCTGATTTCCCCGATGGCCTGGCCTGTAATTTACAATGTGATATTCAATTTGGGGTGGAGCAGTGGTTTCTGTAGCAATAATTCTTAATGGAAGATGAACATTCAGACGCCAGTGTGGTGCTGGATGAGGCATGAGGCACTCCATTAACTGAAAATCCCAGACCTGCCCCGAGCTGATCTCCCATTAATGCAGAAAGCAGTGAATGGGCAAAACTGCTATATCAGTAATTCCTCTGTACTCCCAGCTGATTTCCAAACTCGCCTTTCTTCTAAACTCATTTGCAGTTTATTTGCCCCTATCTGAATGATGATGTGAAGAAATTAAAAGCAGTGGCTCGAGTCGCCACATTTTCTTTGACGAAGCATATTGGAAATAATCTTGGATTAACGGCGAGAAACGCAAAAGTTAAACACTTAATAAGACATAAGCAATGAAAAAAAATGATGATACATACTATTGGTTATTTTAACAATCATTAAAAATCACCTCCAGACATTTATAAGACATATATAAAAATAGGCTACTTGGAACAGCTACGTGGAAAGTATCATATCCATATTAAATTCCTTAAAAAGGCATCTACTCCTAATGCTTAATCTCTGAATATGGACATTTTGTTCATTTCTAAAATTTTCCTGTTGGACACAAGATGTCTCCTACTTTACTGTTAAGTCCATCTTCAATGTGTGTGCACTGGTGGCTTCAAGTTTTTACGTGACACTCTTATAAGTTAGAAATTGAACAAAGTATTTGTGATGTCACAAATCATGCTCGTAGGCCCCACCCCTTAAAATCAGATTTTTAATGAGCACAGAGAAACGTTCCACTTTTAGCAGATGAATGTGAAAACATCCTTCTGGTGTCTGCACATACATCATTCTGCAGTGAAGATCAAACACCCAAACTGTACGAACAAGAAACACAAATTTCTGAGGGGGACTTTAAGTTTCAGGCTAATTGTAGTATTCTTTAATACTACTTGTTTTGTTTCTTGGACTCGCTTTCAAAAAGTAGGACTCCAAAGCCAAATCAGTGGGTCTGCAGGTGCTAAAACAAATCCAGTGATCAAACAGCCAACACTGTGTGCCAGCCACCGTTAGACTTAGTCAGCTGGAGCAGAATAAGACTTTGCTCTCTGTGTGGGTGACAGAGAGAAAGGGTCCTGGCGTAACAATGGGAGCTGTTTAAACTGATTTTTGCAGAGATGATGTCTCTGATGGGGGCTACCGCGGCTCATCTCTCCAAGCTTTTGGTCACATGAAGAAAAAGTCATGTCACGGTCTGGTAATGCTGTTATAAAGCTGTTACAAACTTGAAAAGAGGCTACTTTAGAAATTGCATTGTTAAATATTGTAATTTCGTGCTGCGTCCTATTTCTCTACTCGTCCTCGCAAAAGATTGCACAAGACTTTTCTCCACCACACTTGGCATCTAAGGCTCCTCAAACTGGGTCATACTATGGTCATTGGTTCAAATTCCCCACAGTGCAACCCGCCCTCCCTAAGAAATGTTCAACTGGATACCAGAATCAAATTAAATGATTACTTATTTAATTGTTTTGTGGTTTTCTGTGCATTTTATCGCCCCACATAAAGGTCTAAATGCTGTCCAAAGAATTCTCAACATTCCCAGAATTGTAATTCTGGTGGAGAAATACTAAATCCTTTTATTGTATTGCAATCCGAGTGTGTTTCACCTAAAAACAATGACATTTAAAGATATTTACCCAAAAAACCTCACCGTTTGTTGTGAGTGTCCTCAATGGTACTCAACTTCAGAGCGACTGTGAATGGGAAGAAAGTTGAAACACAGCCATTGTTCATCTGTTGTGCTTCATGTCTTTCACAAAAGAGAGTCAGTCCACTACAACTATGAGATTTTGTACCGATATTCATGGCACAGAGGATGAATCCTAATGATTTTGGTGATCCCCAACTTTATCTCAAGCACCAAAAGCTGCACCAGCAACAGCTGGATGGATTGCAATGTCATTTGCTGCACACATTTTCATCCCCCTCAGGATAAATTGTAATCTCTTTGGCTCACTTTTCCTCTAGCATCATTATCCAGTCAAAATTTAAATGTGTCCAGTGCTTTGGTTTATGACCAAATAGATGCAAAACTAATAGACATTCCCATCAGCCTCAGCTGTGTTTTATGTTGAGTGCTAATTAGCAAATGTTAGCATGCTAACACATTAAACTAAGATGTGAACATGGTAAACATTGCAGCAGCTGAACATCAGCAGTGTCATTGTAAAAATGTTAGCATGCTGGCTAACGTTTAACGCTATAGAAAACTGTCTCATTTTTCTTCTGTTCCCATTTCTAGTTAAAAGGGTAGTAGTAGTAGTAGTAGTAGTAGTAGTAGTAGTAGTAAATAGTTGTATAAAGGCTGCAGAGGGAGCTGTGTAAAGTCGGATATTTTGCCTCAAGTGATGTCACTTGAGTCAGTGTTGATTGGGGTTGAAGACTGCTTGAGACTAGCAGCTCAAGGCATATAAGCATTGCATCAATTTTAATTAATTTATTATTATTTCTTTTTTCTTTTTCACTGTGTGTTGTGAGTCCAACAATGTAATCTGAACAGTGAAATGTTAAATTGGTGAAGTACACCACCCACCAACCCATGTGTCTTTGGGACAGTTGTAACTCTCCAGAGGTTGTCTCTTAAATGGTTCTTGCTTTGTGACACAAGTACAATCATGATTCAGCTGAGGGTGTCTGAGGAGGGAAATCATTTCACTGACACATAACTTGACTGATAATACAGTTTGAGACTTTATTTACAGATGCTTAATATCTCCTAGTTAAAGTTCCCAAGTCCATATTGCAAACTTTGAAGTTATTAGAGTGGCTGGTTAATACCTTTCGTGACAAATGGATACAAGCATCTGAAAGTGGTATCAATCATTTGTTAGTATATCAACACAAGCCCACTGTTAATCATCCTCAGTTATACCAGATCTTAAATTGTATTGCTTGAAACTAGCCTCAGCTGGCAATAAAATCTTCATTATCTGACACTGTAATAAATTTAAAGTGGGGCAGGTTGAATGTGGTGTAGTCACTTATAACCTTCTTCATCATTCTGACAGTTCCTCTGCAAATGTAATAGATCCTGTGGGGCTTTATGTTTACAGATGTTCTTGTTTCCTTTCAAACCCTTCCAAGTTTATGGTTTAAAGATTTGGGCCAAATTTTCTTCCATGTATACAAATGTGACATCAATACATATTACATATACAATACATATATTGTTGGAACACTAAATGATTATGAGAGGGTATGAACGGATAGTACATTATTCATGGTAGAAAGTTAAGGTGCAGTATAGCAGTTGGATGAGCATTTGTAACCCTTCTACTCTCTTCTAGCAGCTTACACTGTTTTAGTATTGCTAGCATATCCGTGAAAAAAAAAACAACTAACCCTAATCTTTTGGTCTATAAACCTTTAAGTTAATAAAGGAAAAGCATTTGTGCAATTGGTGGTACTGTTGTATAATCCAAACTGCGCTACTGTACGGAAGTAGGTTTGTGTTATCCTCTCACATAATTTCATAGTCCGTTGCTCATTTCATCACATTTTAAGAGACTATGTGGTCTGTGTGTGTGTGTGTGTGTGTGTGTGTGTGTGTGTGTGTGAGGAAACTCATGTAAAATCCTTCATGTGACACATATTCTAATGCTGCTGTAGGCGAAACTGTGCAGTTACTTTACAACAGATACAGAATCATCACGAGACCTTGGGGCAGACACAGGATGTTTGCTTTGATGGTGAGGCTATGAAGGACATAATATGGCTCATTTTCTATATTGTAGCATTGTACAGGTGGAACTGATGACATCTATCCTCTTTCCTACCTTTAACAAAACCTTATTATCTTAGTTATTGGCCAGGTAAAGTTTCAGTGTCTGAATGCTGTTTCAAAGGCTTTTTCACTCTGATAGGAGGAACATTTTAACCAACAACACAGGACCCTAACATGTGGAAATCGTAAGAATTGTAGCTGCTATAATGCGTTTTTTATGGTTCAAATGATATATGTGAAAGTAGGAGTGGTTGCTCGAAGTGATGAACTCGCAGAAAATAAATTCCTGACTCTGCAGTTCCTCTGGGCTGTATGCATTGTTTGTCTACATGTTCGCCATAACAGCTTTATAATACGTCAGTGAAGCTGCCCCCAAGTGGCCAAAAATCACAAAATGCGGCTTTAAAGATGTGGAATACTGGCAAAATATTTAATGTATTGGCAGCTTCAGGGCAAAAATATGCAAAAACCATATTGGCTAATGGTGAAATGGCTGCATCTAACAATGTATTATGTATTATAGGGCCTGAGGGCGTATGAAATACAACGGTACTCAAACTTCTTCTTTTGTGTAATTTTATCGCAGTTGACAGTTTACAGCAGTTAATGATTGCATTGAAAATAGGAATACTGAATATATAATGTACTGTATTGAACACACTTACAATTTTTTTTATTTAACTCATTATAGTGTTATGTTAGGAATGATTCAGGTTGATAAATATTTTAATTCATTAAGATAATTAACATAGATTCATACATCAACATCAACTTTGTTTGTAATCTTATGTACCCCCTGCATTACTCCAAAAGGACCCTTAGGGATATGTGTACTTCCATTGGAAAAACACTGAAAGAGAACATATTGCTTATATATGAGATGTTGAGTTCTTCAGTGGGATTTTAGAATTTTTTTGTTTGTTGTTGCTTTTGGGCTACAGGTCCAAATCTGTTGATGAACACACACTTCTTTACTTGATATTCTCTGTTGGTTTTAGAGTATAAAGTGTTATTCTCTGATGTAAAAGCACTAACTTTGACACATAAAACGCAGCATTATGAGATAATAAATGGCATCTTGTTTCTTGTGCCCTCTCACCCCCTGCACAAGTAATTATCACCAAATTCACACTGTGCCCCAGGCTTTGAGTTCCAGGCTATAATTATAATTGTGAATTAGATTTGACAAAAAGGTCTTGCCACATTGTTGGACACTGTTACCATGAAAAAATAACTCATTATATATGATTGGATATGAACAGCTGTAACTGGTTTTGCATTAGACTTCATGATGCAGACGAGTCAGCCATTCAGTTTGCCTTCATGCCTTCCCCTGAGGCTGGATGAGCTCTTGCTGGAGCAAACAAAACAATAAAAGTGACTTATGGGGTGTTTAAGGGTCTGCCTGTTCTTCTGTATCTCACTGAAAGCTGTTGTTCCCTATGAACACAAGATAATAAAAACAGGGCAGCCTGAGTGTAGACATAAATAACCTTTAGTTAGGTAAGGTAGTTGGAGTGTTTACAGCTATGGACTTTACAGTTCAACAATTAAACCTCAAAATGAAACCATTGTAAACTGATATTAGAGCTTTATATTTATTTAACAGCTACAATAGCTGATTACTTTACAAATTAGGCGTTTACATAGTATAGTTAAAAGTAGTAGTAAATTTTCTTTTTTAAAAAGTATAGTTTTTTCAGGTATCTGTAAATTTTTACCCAAATATCTGTACTTTCAACTCCTTACAGACAAGAGAGGGAGTCTCGACCCCATTCAAAGTTTTCCTCAGAGACAGCCGTTTGAAATTTAGAAATACATGTTTGAGCCTGTACATCTTTACTTTTACTTGAGTAAAGAAATTGAATCAGTATTTCTACTTTTAATTTAATCTTCTTTTACACAAGTACCTGCACTTCTACTTGAGTACATAATGATGTGGCCTGTTTATATCCTGCTTAATAATTAGATTATACATGATGCTCAGACTAGAATCACTGGCACATTTTTTCGTTACTTGTGTCAAGTAAGTGGGTCAAATGTACATTTAACAACGGTCTCTTATTCAATACAAGACCAGTCCAAGGTCTCTGTATTGTTGACAGCACTATGTGATGAACATAATGGTTTCTACAATGCATTTAGTATGTGCTCATCCTCCATTGTAGAAATAGTAGAAAACGTAGTCGAGGTATTACAGGTGTTTATTGAAGAAGGGTGTGGCTCAAAAGCTGTTTTAAAAACTTGAAAGGTTGATTGAAGAGAGAACCTGGGGCAGATATCTGAGCCGTTTGACGGGACGACCGGCCTGCTTTCTGCTCGGGCAGCGAACTGTGAGCTAAGAGTTAGTGAAACAGCGGCTGAGGTGCTCTCCATCATTATATGTGTCAGCTACATGGTGATGTATGATTGGCTGAAGCCAGCAGATGGGGTAATTCATCACACATTGAGATGTAGATTTAGGAGTCATAATGCTTTTGATGCTGGTTCAGCAAACTCCACTGCATTACATCAAATATTCATTAAATGTTGAATAAGTTGAGCATCAGCTAATATTATGATGGTCAAAGACTAACTTAGGGTTCAATCCATTATTTGGACTTTTAAAAGGTAAAGGGACATATTTTTATTATAATTCTATAATTGTTTTATCAGTTTTTAAGAGATAAAAACGGTCTCTCTGTGATGATTTTGAGACTTATAGCGTCTCCTGATCAAGTCTGGCTTTGTCCTCGACTTTCACAGCTGCATATTTAGATTCTTAAATCAAGTGTGCATTTGTGCTTTTATGCATTCACGGTTCAAAGAGTGAAAAATCCTAAGGGAAACTTGCTTTCAAAGGTAAACACATAAATTTGGATTAAACTTTTTTTTTTTTTGAAGGGCTCAGCCACCAAATAGCTCTTTTAGGATTGCTGTTGCAATCTCATGATAGCTGGCCCATATTTCCTCACTGCCATGGTCTGATGTCTGGCAGAAAATTGAAGCCAGTCAGGTGTGGCAGCGTCATAGCCACAAGAATCAGAGGCCTTTCATTTTTCTCAGAAATGGCCAGGTTTAATGATGACATAAGAAGGAGTGCACAAATGCAGTGTTTTCTCTCAAACAAGATATCATTTTCAACAGGTGTAACTGAAAAACACTTAATATGCTAATGACTCAGCCGAGACCTCTTGATTTGTTTAAAAATTTGTATTTTAGGGTGTATTCTCTACACGTTTTACATCTAATGATGCGTGCCATTCAGTGAAGCTCTGCCAAATGCATAGATGCACATTTATTGATTCCCTAGTAGCTATTGAGCATAAACTTTGAACATACTGTGCCTTTTGTTTTTCCTATACTTTCCAGACAAAGGGGGATGGTGACATCTGCCTGTGAAAAGCTGGTTGTAACACTCAAAGCTTTCACTCAGAGGAAATGCCAACACCCCCTTTTTTCTAGTTATCTAGCTGGTTAGAGAAACAGTCTTTATGTTCAAAGTTTTTTTTACCTTTATTGGAGGTAAAAGTTGGGTTTTAATCAGCTTCTCAGTTGTCTGAAGCCATAAAAAAGTAATTTGGCTTTATGATGGAGCTTGTGAGGCGGGACAAATGAGTGGCAACCTGACTGAGAGCTTGAGACAGCACTCACCATGCAAACATACCTCTCTTCAAGCCCCAAAATCCTCGTAATGCAACATTTTTTACATTCTGGAAAGCTTAAATCTCTGCGTGCATCAGTGTTTCAGAACATTTGAGGTTTGACAGCGCATTTATATCCAAGACTTAGTGGAGCTGTAGTAATAAAATACCACCATGGATCTGGTATGAATCCAGCTAAAACAAAACAAAAAAACAAGTCATTCTTTCATTAGCCCAACATTAATTAGAAGTAATATAAATTAAAGCTGCACCCAAACAAGAAAACAACCTTCATATCAACAATGGATCAAATAACTATGTGAATGGTGTTGTTCATAATGACAAACCAACAGTGAATTATCACCTGACTCTTTGAAGCTTTTTAGCATCTTTCAGCTCATTGTTTTGGTTTTACGGTACAACAGATTTACTCCCGTCGTTCTCATCAACCCTTTACAGAAGTAGATGTTTCCAGTGAAAAAACTCTTGATAAACCCACTGTAAGCTACCAAACAAAAAGCAGACAGTTAGTGACTGGCTTGTGTGGAGTAATTAGCAGCTAAAAGATCGGATATTTCCCTCAGGAACGTGAATATTGGACTTATTTAGTAGCTACAACAACTTTATCCGGTGATAATAAGTCAGTGTTATTTACAGCTTATCCTGCTGCCTCCAAGTGGCCAGTTCATTGCTTCTGCAGTGGATGTTGCAAAAAGTTTGTCTTTGCCACTTGCAACTGTCAGCCCTACACCAAAATCATCGTCCAATTGTTCCCAAGGGTTTGCTCTAAACAAGTTTTTTGAGCCTCCATCTCGTGGCCATCAGTGTAACAGATCTTCTGTCAAACGTAGAGACGGACCGGTTCCTTGTAGAATCAGTTGAGTCGCTTTCTGTTCGGTTTGTTATTCTCTATTAATCATGTGAAATATATTTTAAGACATAGTCTGTGAAACTGTACGACCGTTCTTTAATCCAAAAACGGTTTCTCTGGTGAAACCTTCCTTGATTTCAAGCCAGAAAAAGAATTAACCACATTCAATTTTCATGAATTGGTCTCTCAGTGCTGACTTTTCAAAGTGCAGGCTGGAGAGTTTTTTAAAGCCATAAAATCTCAGCATCTGTCGAAGTTATCGGTGAGTCACTGCAATCGCTCACAAACCCGATTAAACCACTTTGTTTTTCTGACTCCTGAGAACGTCAGGGGTTAATGTGCAGCCACATACGTTTTATTTGTCCCAGTGATGAAGGCACTGTCCTTACCAAACCTGTTAAGCTGTGAAAGAACATTAGGAGTTCAGCGCAGTTAATCAGATTCATCATTCTTTGACCTTATGATGAAAACCATTTAGGTTAGTTAAAAACTGTGGAAAGATTTATTACAATGTGAACATTAAGTTCAACTTTTTTTGTTTAGACAGTGAGAAAATAATGTTTTGGCTCGTGAAGCAGGTTGGTTAAATACAATATACACAGACTGGTGACAGAGAGATATTTGCCTGCTGTTTTCCATCAGCCACTTTACAGCTACCTGTTTATTCTCTTTATTCAAACAATTAAACAGACGGGAATACTGTGTTCTTTCTGTTTTTTGGGACGTAAATCTCTGATGGCTGCGATCAGCAGTTGGAACAACAGCAGATGGACTCGTAACACGTTACAAATGGGTTTTGGCTGCACGCTCTCAGCCACAGCAGAAAAGTAGGAGGCAAACAACAAGAGTTTGGTGTGGGGAATTCAGTTTCACCTCAGTCCTGCCCACAGGGGCTCAGGGGAATATTAGATTATGAGGCAGCCAGACCCAACATCAAACCTGTTTTGCTGAAAGGTCACTAACACCCTGAAACAGGCATGGCCACAGTCCATCAGAGAGACTGTACCATTTTTTTTTTACCCCATCATGGCATACTCATGGATTTCCAAAATCTACGCTCACACTGCTGAGAGTGTAATATCATTTAGACTTGAGTAAAAAAATGAGTAAATTAGCAAGTTAGCACTAGACATTGTGTCATCCTAAAGTCCCCTGATAGAGATAACAGGCAGTTTCGTAGTTACCAATCTGCTCGTAATTGTTTAATTTTTCCACCAAATTAAGACAAATAACTGTTTCTACCGAGCCTGCATAAATAGGGATTTTCTCTTTCAGCTGAAAAGTAAACTGCTGATTTGGGTTTAATTAATGTGTGGAATTTTAATTTGATGAAAGGTAATTCATCTGTGCTTACGAGAAAACACTAAACATGCTCAGCATCTGCCAATGGATTTAAAAGCAAGTAAAAGTCATAAATCAGCCTATTAGGATGATCACCCCTTGTTATTAAAGCTGTAACTTTCTTTCCATGATAAAAAGTAAAACAGCAACAATTGATGAGCATGTGCATGACCATTAAAGAAGCTCCATATTGCAACATCACACCAAAACTTCACATTAGACTTCTTCATCTTTTATTTTTGCACCACAGCAGACAGCTTAAGCAGAGGAAAGATGTGTACTGCACTTTGCAAATCATAAATCCAAAAACGGCAACAAAAGAACAAAAACTAAACAGAGAGGTAGTTTCTTGAAAAATAAATGCAACATAAATGCACTTGATCTTTTAATACTCAGTAGTTTGTGGCCACTGTGAAAATAATGACGTTATTTGCACGCCATAAAAATAATTTAGCTTATAGTCTGGAGCGTCAGCCCTTCTCAGTGCCGTCTCAAATCTCTAAGGTGCAGTCAGAGATCAGAACAAAGACTCCGTCATGATTCAGTCTGCTGTTGTGCTTTGCCATTTGTCAGCTGTGTTATGAATTACCATGATGACACTTTGGTGGCATGGATACACTCTAAGCATGCAGGTACTTAAAGAACACAGCTGGTTTGTTATTCCTTTCGCTCTTACTGCTTTAGAGTCCGTTTTACAGCAGAGACGCTCAAAAAAAGCTCTAAAAGCTGACATGGCCAACAACATCATGGCAAGCAGACAAAATCAAATTTACAGAATATCACCCACAAAGTCAGTGGTTACCTACCTGAGGTTGCAAGATAAATCTGAGGGGTCATTTCTTTATTTATATTTTCTTCAGAGTTCTCTCCAATAATTCCCTTTTTCTTGTAAAATACTTGACAGTGTTTAGACTTTCAGGCTTCTCAAAATGATTTAAATTATTTCAGAAAGGGGAAAATCACTGCCAATGACTCGTAGACATATTAAACAGGGTAATTTTTAGGGTAAACAAGTGAAAAAGCCTGGTAACTACTGCTCTAACTCTTCATCAACTGGGGCTGAGTGAACAGCTGCCCCAAGACCCCAGAGCTCCAGGGGCCCCAAGAGCTCCAGGCTTACTGTGTGTCTACTGGTCCAATATGCAGAACTAAAGCACAAAACTGACATGATAAGGGGCCGTCAGGTCAGGTCAGGTCAGGTCAGGTCAGGTCAGATTTTGCTTAATTACCTAATCTTAAAGGGATAGTTTGACATTTTGGGGAAATACGCTTATTTGCTTTCTTGCCGAGAATTGGATTAGAAGATTGATACCACTCTCATGTCATGTCTGTGCAGTAACTATGATGCTGGAGGCAGTTGGCGATTAGCTTAGCTTAACATAAAGAGTGTAAACAGGGAAACAGCTAGCCTGACTCTGTTCGAGGGTAACAAAATCCGTTTATCAAGCCCTCCAAACTTCACTAATTAACACATTATATTTAGTTTGTTTAATCTGCAAATCCAAAACTGCAAAACAGCAAACTGTTGTTGTTTTTTTTTATTTTTATATGGCATATAAGATATAAAGTGAGCTTTAGGGTTGCCATGAGGCGGATTTTGTTACCTTTGGAGAGCTAGCTGTTTTCCTTTGTTTTGAGTCTTTATGCTTTATAGGCTAAACTAACCAGCCACTTGCTCCCAATCTTCCAATCTAACTCACGCAAAGAAAGCAAATATGTGTTTGTCCCAAAATGTAAACCAGTCAGTTAACACTCTGAAAAGCATCCCAGTGTCAAAATGAGGTTTTAAAACCTTTGTTACATCGGTTTTGTGCTTCTGCGTGTTGCCTATTCCTAAATTAATATGTTTAATCAAATTACCACACAGCAAATCTGTGGCCAAGCTGTTTTCTAGCACAAAAAGCATAGAAAAATTGTACACATTGCACACAGAGTGGGGAAAAACAAGAGGGGGTTAAAAGGGGGCCCAGGAGCTCATTTTTGCCCTGGGGCCCCCTAGCAGATAAATCCAGCCATGCGTGTATCTTTTGTAGATGTATAAAGAGCTTGATCAATGATGATACACTATAAAGCATTACAGCACACTTCAGTAGGAATAAAAGAACGGCAGCGCTCACTAACCAGGTTTGCGAAAGCCTGTAATGGAAACATACTGCATGTTGAAGCTTGCAGAGACACCCAGTAGGTTGTTGAGGGTGCACTGCCATGACTGAATTACAACAGGACAATGAGAGGTAACAGTGAATGACGAGTGGCAGTAATAGACAAAACAGGCTTCTTTTTTTTTTTTTTTAAATTCACTTTGATATTTCCTTTTAAAGATTGTCATGGTGGTGCAGCAGTTCTGCGTCAGATCTAAAAGGACTTTTTCCACGACTTACAGAGGATCTTCTGGAAGGCGCGTCTGAAGTCTCGGTTGAAGATGGTGTAGATGGCAGGGTTGAGGGAGCTGTTACAGTAGCCAATCCAGAAGAAGAATTTAAAGAGTGGGTCTGGGATCTTACAGGAGTCCCTGCACAGACCGTACAGGCTGTAGCTAAAGAAAAAGGGGAACCAGCACACAACAAACACCCCCATGACCACAGCCAGGACGAATGTAAACCTCTTTTCTCTGGCTTGTGAAACCTTTTTCCTGGCTAAGGAGCTCCGGCGACGTTTCCTCCGTGAGGCGAAGAGGTCCATGGATTTGTTACTGACTCTGGAGATGCGAGTGGAGTGTTTGGAGAGGGAGCTTTTCTTTTGGCTGGCCCTCTTGGCTCTCTGAGAGTCCTGTTGCTGGGGTTTGTGACCTTTGCCCTCCGAGGAGGAGCTCTCCTCTATGTCAGCATCCTCGGTCTGTTGCCCGATGGTGACGGTGCGCTGGCTGGGCGTAGGCGGGCACTGACAGTGTCCGTTCTCCTTCTCGCCATGGAAAGGGGAGGTGACTTTGCTCAGTCCATTCTCAGTTTGTGTGACACCATCTGGCCTGGGATTTTTTCCCGACATACTTCTGGTTCTGGTTTTGGCCACCTGGTATATTCTGATGTACACCAGGATCATGATTAAGCACGGAGCGAAGAAGGACGCGATGCTGGAGGAGAGGATGTACCAAGTGTCATCATTCAGCTCGCACTGAGGCTGAGAGCCGATATCATTGTTGCTGTCTATAGATATGAGAGGCGGAGATGAGATGAAAGCAGATATAAGCCACACAATTAGGATGATGCACTTGACGCGTTTGGGAGTCCGCTTCAGGTTGTACTCTACAGCCTGCGTAACGGACCAGTACCGGTCCAGGCTTATTGCGCACAGATGAACAATAGACGAAGTGCAGAACAAAACATCCAAAGCCAGATAAATACCGCACCAAACTTTTCCAAAATACCAGTAGCCCATAAGTTCATTCGCCAGGGAAAACGGCATCACCAAAGTGGCGACCAGGATGTCCGCGGTGGCCAGAGACACCAGAAAAAGGTTCTGCGGGGCTTTCAGCGCCCTGCTTGTCAACACCGCAATAACCACCAGTATATTCCCAACAACGGTAAAGAGAATTAGAAAACTTACAAGAGCGGCAATGCTGGCTATAGCCGCTAAAGAATATCCACTGTCCGGACTCCAGGAGGAATTCAGATGGATTACCGTGAACGCGTCCATTCCGCTGGCGTTAAACGAATCCATCCCGACTGTGCGCGCTTTATATATATCCTGGACTGGTTGAATCTTTGCATGGACTCACATTCAGCCTCGTAAAGACTGAAGAGTCCATCAAAAACGCGCAGCTCCGCGGCCAGTTGACACATCTGACGACGTGGATAGGCGCGCATGAAAAGATTCCCACTTAACAGAGTCTTTTGAAGCCTATTTGCAGCCTGTTGATCATGTGTAGGTCAAGAAAACTAACTTAAATTAAAAAATAACCTCCCATGCACCCTATTACAGTCTTGTCACGCGTCTCCTGTGTGTCAGGAGTTGAGTGCGGTCCAGACGCAGCTCTCCCTCCTTCAGCATGGTGCGCTCTCGCTCCTAATGAAGCCCCATGTGTTGTTCTCATAACTCACCCACTGCTGCCCCGCCCCCGGCACAGAGCGTTATTTTCATATTGTTGGACTATGATAAGGCTAGGGACAGGACTGCATTTTAGCCCAAATGATCTCAATTTTCAAATTTTATCATTATTAAACTGAGGCAGAAACTGTTAGGTTTCCAGATTTTGTGTCTTAATCTGAGAGAAAATGAATGTGCAATCAATGTTTTTAGCAGATTTTCTCCCTTTTTCTCTATTTTTGCTAACCCTCAACTCACTGGAGGTCAGTATTGCTGCACTCATAATAAAGCCTTTTTACTCCTTACGCCGCTCAGATTGTCTGTAACCACAAAGCAAAAAGGTTGTGGGGCTATTTGAGGTAAGATACAGAAGTATGTGAGGTGTGTGTGTGTGTGTGTGTGTGTGTGTGTGTGTGTGTGTGTGTGTGTGTATTCATGTGGCAGCAGTTTTGGGGAAGAGAGAGTGGAGGAGTCGTGGGAGAGTGGTTGGAGGGGTGAGTGGAGGGAAGTTGAAGATGTGAGGCTTGTTTGAGTCGAGAAGATAAATTGGATTTTCAACAGTCTGCTGCCTTTCACCTCTTCTAACACTTCCACATTGGTGGCTCAGTTTTTCATCGCTCATGCTCATGCTCATGCTCATATGCACTTGCTTGAGTAAGACTTACAAAGTGCAGTAGGAACCACCAAAAGCACGTATAGACATTTTCTGTGACCTCTGTGATGGTTTATTGTGTTAACAAGTTGAAAAAGATGTCTGCTGATGTGTCAGTGTTATAATGTATAAGGGCCCCTCAGGGGGAGCTGGTTTTATTGCACAGGAACAAAACATTGCTGCTGTGCAATATTTATTGTCAAGTAAAAATTTTTCTGTTGTTTTTCTCCAATAAAACTGTGATTAGTAAAAGGAGAGGAGGCTGTGGTAATACTTTCCATAGCTGGTCTCCACTCTGCAGAACTGAACAGTACAGAGCACTGCACACGCCTGTGATGGAAGTCAAGGAGCCACCTTTCATTTTCAAGAGCTACGAGGCGAAAAGGTTGAGAACTTCTGGCCGTTCGTACAAATAGTTGCATTTATGTTTCATAACACTGTTCAAAATAGCATCCATGCAAATATTACAAAAAAGAAGAATTTCCCAGTGCATAGCAAACTCATAAAGATGTAATTTCAGAGGAGCAGTGGAGTCATGTAAAGCAAAGGTCAGTATATTTTTCCTCCCTTAAATAGGTTTATTTTTCATTTTAAACTTATAAGTTATGAACAGATGCGTATGTATGTCAAAGATAGAGTGTGAGGATGCTCCAGTCACAGAAGGACTGTAGTGAAGAAGCTGAGTATCTTGACTTTTAACTGTATGTACATTTAAGTGAATATTTGAAGTATCCGGGTTAAACATTTTCAACAGAAATAATATTATCGATCTCTTTTGGAAATAATCCAATGTGAATATCCACAAACAAACAGCTTGACAAAATAAACACTGGCAGCAAATGATGAAATATCAGGATATTTGTGGTCAGTTTCGACTGTTTGCTTTAGGCTACATGTTATATCATTCCTTCTTCTACAATATCCAGTTATGCTCTGTACACAGACTGTGAGTTAATATATCAATTACATCACATCATCACCATAAAAGTAAAAGCAAGTTGTTGGTTCATATTTCAAATGAAAATGTTAAGCATAGAGCAAAGTACCAACAAAAAGGGAGAAGTCAACTTTTTTCCAAAAGCTTATCTCTGAAATATGATTCTTCTCTTTCAGGAGACTTCATTTATGCTGGATAATTTAAAATTATTGTTTTGATTTTCACATGGTACAAAAATACATTTAGTAATATTTTTTCTTCTTCCTTCTGCTCAGGGGCGGAACCAGAGGGGTTTCATGGGGTGGCAGCTGCCATCCCTAAAAAAAATGCTTGCCCACCCCAGTTTGATATCAAATGTGATGAAATTTAACACATTAATTTAGATCATTTTTAACAATAAAATGTTAAAAAACTAAAATTAATGTAATGTTCTCTTAGGGCCACATATTAGTCTAAATGATAGGCTCAATTAGGAAAGACATGTATTGTGAAAAAAGTCTGAAGATTTGGAAATAAAATAGAATTTATTGATTTCTAATGCCAACTTTAGATATTTATTTTCATGCTTTACTAATGTGCTACAATAATGTAATGTTTTTGAGTTTAAATATCTTAATTTAGGTTTTTTTTCCAAGCAAATATTGATATATGTGATTGTTTAAGATTAAATCTGCATATATTTCTGCCATCCGCCCCTGCTTCTGCTTTATTGACCCTGATTCACATGCAGTCAAAGAATCTTAATTACTCTCTGAACTGAAAAATACCTGTATGAACACACAAAGAACTGATGTGGCTCTCCTCTACTGTAAGTGCTCATATTTTCAGTCTGTTATTGAACGTCAGCATGTTCAGCTTGAGAAGGTACAGTTCTGGGAATGAAGACGGCTCCTGAACAGCTCATGAGAGCGTCAAAGCCTCACAAGTGCAGGGCTTACGGTGGATCATAGTGAATGTTTCTGTATGAGAGACATAGCGTCATTTACATGTAGTTATTATGTTTCTGTGTTGCATAGTCTGTAATTATGCTATTTTGGGGATTCAGCTTCATTTCACCAGGTGGCTTTCTTATCAGGTTCCAAGAGTTTGCACTGAGCTGAGGAAAAAGCATTTGCTACCTGGACTTCTGCAGAGCGTGCGACATCCTTAGACAAATTTAAATCAGTGTTTTTATATGTGCAGTAGGAACTCCAAACAGTTCCCCAAGTCCATGTAAATGCACCTGTCTTATTTGATCTGGTTTTAGTCTCTTGTACTGTAACTGGTATACCATCTTGGCCAGGTCTCCCTCAAAATAGATGTCTGAAGCGACCTCCTGGTTAAATAAAGGTTAAGATAAGAGGGGTAAAAATGCCATAAAAAAATAGAAAATAGAATATTGTCAACCTGAGTAGAAAATCAGAAACTCAGTGAGTGACAGGTGACAACAAGTGGTAACTACACTAAAACAATGACTAACACTGTCCAGCCAATGACATGATGCGGCTCACACGTATTTACTTACGCAGCCAATCAACGTCATTAACAGCGCTTTATGCGTACGTGCCGCTGTTTAGCGGCGGCAACGTTAAGCTAGCTAACCCCTTACTATGGCAAAAAGAACGGCAGTTGATGAATCATATCAAAACAGCATCCAGAAATCGTCTTGAAGTGGCACATTTGGACCAGCTGATGCGCAAACCTGGCCATCAACCTGGACAAAGTCTACAACCACAGAAGGACAGACGGAAGTCCCCGATCAGATTTGTGCTTATTCTAGTGTCATTTATTAAGAATTTTCATTTGTGGATATTAATCATCAAATGCTGTTACTAGATTATGATTAGTAGAAATTCAAATAAAAAAACTAATTATATATTTTACAGGCACAGAGTTACAGGAATTTACACTGTATCACATGCTTGTGCTACAGCACACACCTCATTGTGCAAAATGTGAATGTTTTAATGTGAACAAAATTTGATCTCTGAAAGGTGTAGGCTACATTCAACACTCAATTCTTCCAGAGCAGGACCCTCACCCTCGACATACAACATACTACACAGCTTATGAAAAACAAGATTTTTGTCTTTTTCATTCTAAGTGGGCCAAATCACTTATAGTAAAAGTAATCTAACGGAAATTACTGCTGTAATTTGATTCTTTTAATAAGCCATGTAACTTGTTATAATCTTAGGTTTTGGACAGGTGTGATACTGGTGTGGCCACAGTGTGCACGTCTGATGTTGCTCACCGTCGTCCATTCTCAGGGAGTTTGTGTGTATGCTCAGACACATGAAAAATTAGGGGGAACATTGGAGTACACTACAGTACACAAAAATACAGACTACTTAAAACAAAGCATAAAACATTGAACCATAACATAAAATACTGTGGAGCAAGATATATTTTTATATTTTATTATATATTATTTATTGATAGCTTCTTACCGCATGGGACACACCTTCTGAATTCATCCTTCATTTCCTCCATACTCTACTGTTTGTTAGCTTTACTTCTCATACAAACTGAGGAGCAGGGCAAGTTCAACCTTTAGTCTGTCCACCCTGGAAGAGCCGCACAGACCAGCAGACCTCAGCAGTACTTCAGTATCTGTTGCAGAGGGAGGTGAGAGTATGACTCACTGTCTTACCTCATCCGGATAGCTCGTCCAGAGAGTTGAACCAGTGACCTCCCAGTCACAAGCCTGCCTCTGTCTGCTTCCTCGTACAGCTCCCAGTGGCCTCCATACCACTGCAGCAGCAGACCTGCAGGTCCGGGTTCACTCCACAAATCCAGAGCTGTCAAATGAGTACAGAAAAGTAATAATTCACTCTCTTTATTGCTAACACTCCCGAGAACTCACAGCTACAGTAATAACAAGTTGTAGCTTGACGTTTAGTTTCCGCAATCAGATTGTACTCATGCTGTCAACATCTGTATAAATATTGCACCAGATAACTTATGTTGTGGTGTATATTCCTTAATTATTGATGGGAAGCTCTTCTCAATGTGTCCATGGAGCGTACTAGTTCTTCTGATATGCCAACCGAGACAAAAAAAAAAAACCTTTAGTAGGTAGTGGTGATTTGCAGGGTTTAAGACGTGTTGGGTGTGCAGGAGGTGAGACGAGCCGACAGCCATCACAGACGATTAATGTTTGTTTAAAGAAGTCAGTGATGATGGGAAGTGATGCCTCTGCTCTGCTCTTATATGTCTCCACTGTAAGTGTGTATCACTGCAGTAGCAATGGTCTCAGGGTTCTGCTGTCTCTTAGATCTTAGGTGTCATTTTCAGAGAGAGTGAAGTTGAGTATGTTATTAGCTTAGCACTCAGTTGTTTGGATCATTTCGAAAAAGATAGAGGTGAAAATGTTTTTGTGCAAATGGTGATGTCGGTGTACAGACTCAAACCCAATCTACACCGCATTACTTGTATTATTTGATATTTGATATTTATTTTTGGCTTCTTTCTACATGGAGAAAAATAAAAAGATGAGATAAGAAAACCTGAATTCCAAATTTACACTCAACTCCACTGCTGCCCTGTAGTTATCTGAATGAAAGGCTGCTTTTGAAATGAATATGATTTTATGTATTACATAAAATTACCTTTTCCTCTTTGTTCTCTACATTTCAAGCGCTGATGGGTTTGTTTCTCGTTTGCCTTGATAATTAGATAATTTTTTCTGCACCTTTTTTATTGGATCAATCCTGTGCTGAAGTATAATTTGAAATCCTGCTTGCTTTTATGTAACACATCAAATATTAAACTTTTGGTTTGTTTTTCTTCCTTTTTGGACTTCTTGTCAGATTTAAAGTTCTTGTTGACCGGACTTTATTATGATTAATGGCTTGTCTGTCATGTATTTGTTCACACTGTAGAATCACTTCAGAAAGCTAGTAGTCCTTAAACTTTGCTTCAGGTGGTATTGATGTCCCTGGACAACTCTGCAACATTTCTGTGTGTATTTACATGTACTGTAGTTACATTCAGTGTTTCCTTGTGAATGGATTTATGTGTGAGTGGAATGAGTGAAGGTCTGTGACTGTGTGTTAATAGTGAAAATGAATACAGTGTAGACAGGATTTGACCTGAAATATAGGAGACAAGGGGGTTCCCTATTACTCGGCCGCCATTTGATCTTTTGAAACAAGATAACAAATTACCAAGCAGTTTAAGCTTTAGTGAAGTGGCAGTGTTTCTTCACCGCATCCATCTGACTGTGCTTTATGGAGACTGGGATGAATCGGCATAATTGATGCAGAGCAGCGTGCATTCACGGAGTAGTGAAGAGAGCTTGCTCCTTGTACAGAAAATAAGGTTTGATAGTGGCAGCAGTGTGTTTATCACAGGGGTTATCAGCGTTAACTGGACGTCAGAGCCAAGCAGTCAGTCAAGGAGAGCTGAACGAACAAACGATCCCTACACAGCGCTGCTGAGAAGTGAGCGGCATATTGTTAAATGAGCAAAAAAGGCACTTGTGAAGCATGACAAGAAACTGTAAGGGGGAGAGCCGGCTGAGTGAAAGCTCAGCATGAACCCTTTTGTTGCCCGATCATTATGGGCGGCAAGCCTTGCAACCCTAATTACACATTTATTTGCAGGTAATAATTCAGAATTATGTATCTAATTTGCATATTTGGTTTTAGGACACAAAGAGTTTCACAATGTTAATGCATCTGAATCATCATAATGAATGCACCTTTTGGCTCATCTGAGCTTTTTTTTTTAATTGGACAAGTCATCTAGTGACTTAGGCAGTTCCTCCTTCAAGCAGAGTATTGCCATAAAGACAGCTACTCTATAAACAAAACAAATCTCAGATGGTTAGTTCTGCATCTGAGCTTTCATATTTGAGTCAAAAGTATTTCCCTTCAGTAACTGTGCTCAGCTGTGTGTAAATGAAGCCCTTAAGTCTTCTCTAAAATGATGTAATAACATTTAAAATGACAGATTACCCACTCACTGGGCACTTGCACAAAATGCTCCAGAGCTAAGGTATCGCCACACAAGCAGCTCATACTGTAACTTCCTGTATAATGCTAAAGTTTGTAATAATGATAATTTTTTTTGCCACATATTGTCATTTTTTGCTGGACAGTGAGTACTGCTGAGTCATATAATTAGTGTTGAAAAAGGACAGCTCTTGATCAATCATACGAATAACTTACTCCCCTGAGTCGTTTGTGTCTAATGCCACTTTTTGATATATATATATATGTACACATAAATATTATATCTTTGTACTGTGAATGATTATGAATTGGAGGGGTGTTAAATTATCATGTTAATATATTGAGGTTCAAAGTTAATTCTTGACCTTTGAGAGTCTTGAGACAAAAAATCTCACCTCAACTCAGACTAAGGTCTACTGAATGGCTGTTGTGGACCTTTCAATTATGCCACATTATCTTCATTAGCAGACGGAGTTTGCCCAGTTGTTTAGAAAATGTATGTAGGTCACCCTCTTTGAATTGTAAAGTCAATAGGATCAGTATTATTGTTATCACTCCCATTATTATGCTTTAGTAGGGGCCCTACTAAAGGTTTACTTAAGGTAAACATGGTTTGGATTAAAATTACTACTTCATTAAGCTTATAGGACTTCGTCATGGTTACAATAATAAGCAAGCGGTTGAGGTTATGGAACGATCATGGTCATGCTTTTTGAAAATGTTAGTTTTAAATGGGAAACGAACTGCAGTCTCTGACATTAAAGTCCAATGTTTTGTTGACCCGTCCGTCCACCCCGACTGCATCTTTACACAGACAACCTTCTGGGCTTATTAGGAGGTAGAAGAGGGACCTACTGACCCTGCGAAGCAGCTGGACTCGCAAGAACACATGAGAATCCATCTTGCCAGACTTCAGTCTACGTGTTTGTGGCCAGTAGAGTGGTTCCATCAATAAGGATGCTTTGAGGAAGCGCTGGCAGCTACTGGGGTGGGTGCTAGGTGTAACACAGCGGGAAGCAATTGTTCATTAAACAACAATGGCGGCTCCCATAGAAGTTAGCCTAGATGCTGCTCGCATTAGTTATATCAGAACTGGAGAGTATGTCTTCAGTGACAGAAGAACCAACAATGGCACTGGAAAATATGGAAAATATGTTTTCACTCTTCTCCCAAAAGAATTTGACTACGTTATATGATTCATTGATCTGATTGGTTGAAGTTTGCCCGCGGTAGACGATGAAAGTGCCTGCTCTTTTCCAAGCAGTTACCAATGACGACTTCCCAGATGGTTCTGTGTAACAAACCATCTGGAACAGTCAGGTTAGGGCCCTACTGACCCACACCTACAGTATGGTGATGATGACTAAGAATTCCCATTTAATGAAATGTCTTAAGCCTTGTTAATGCCTGGTTGATACTTGGAGACTGCAATATGCCACCTAAAAATAAACTAGCTTATTAATAAATGTTAGTCTCTGATGACCTTTATTAAAATTGAGTTAGTAATGGTTTTCCAATATTAAGATACTTATATGTTATATTGTTAGGTTAAATACAGCTATAAAAGGTAAAAATATGACAAACAGTTCCATTCACATACTGACTGGGACAGAACAACTACACGTATTCAGTGTCAACATTTAAATATGTTTGTTTAGATCATAATCAGTATTCATACCCAGCTGCATTAACGATGCAGTAAATGTTTATGAAATATGTCCCGCAGCTGACAAAATCCTCTTAGTCTGCCTTGTGGGATGTTACATTTACTGCTGGAAATTTACCGGTTCAATTAGCCGTTGACCCCACACACAGTCATAGTTCACATTAAGTGCGCCACTACTCTTCTTCATTGAATTTCAAGCGGCACGGTGTGATGTGGGAGGCTTCTCCAATCTCTGGTATGGCTTTCATTAAACAGGAGAGTTGTATAGCAAGCCACACATACACACACACATACAGAATATCTTCAATAATAAAATGTGTTGAATATCGACAAACCACAATTGTAAGTGACAACAGACACAATGTGCAGGTAGTGTCAAGTCAAAGCCGTGTCAGTTTCAGGGGCAGCTGCTGTACTGACTGTCAACACTTCCACATTGTGAAACCTGTCACTGAGAAGCATCTGTGTTAGACCTGGATCCTCTCCAAAGTCTCCTTTTAATAATGAACTCACTGTCTGATGTCGGATCAGAAATCCTGCCTCACCTGCAGGACAGGATTGCTATTATTGTGTTGTCAGGACTGGAGGAGAAAAAAAACACACTTCCAGGCAGTGGATCAGAGTCAAAAGGATTTCAAATGTTACAGCTAAAGTGTGTTATTATCTAACAGCAGTTTTGTATGCAACAGCTGTTGTCAGGATGGGGTCAAAAAGAATATTTGCTCACCAGAAAAAAAAAAAAAATAGTTTCACAAATTGGAACAGGGGCCAGTAGAGGTGATGGAGGTCAAGTCCAGAAACATCAACATTATCACTTCAAAGTTTAAAAGTTTTTACTCTGGTATTCACACTTATTTAGGTTCTTTGGATCAAGGCTCTTTAAAACACAAAAATAATCACTTACAAATTAAAAAATGAAAACTTCATATTCAGAGAATTAAATATTCCTGACCGAATCAACAACAATTTAAAAATGTAAAGTTGGAGTAATTTTTTATTAAAACAGGGATTTACAGTGGGCTGGCCACATGAGCAAACAACCCACCAACTGTCCTCAGATTTTGTTTGAAGCACGCAACATTACATTTACCCAACTTGACAGAAACACAAATAAACAAATCTCTCAAGTGAAATAACCTAACCTGTTTTAACTTGGACAGAAAACTGTGTGTTCATGTAGGGCCCCATCAACTGGAATAAGAAGCTCATTGAAGCTGATCCGCCTTTAAAAGAAGTTGTGAGTAACAGTGACAGGATCGGAGGCAGTTCAAAGTGTTCCACTGCACAAATTAAACTACTTCATCCTAATGTAGATACCATCTCTAGGGCAGTTTGCTCCTCACCTCCCCTGCCACTATGTCCTGGCACTGTAAATCATCAAATTTCTGATAAAACTAAGATTTTTTGTTTTTGAATGGCTGATAGAATCAGATCCTCTGAGGCAAGAATATTCATAACTGGAGCCAAATTTTGTTGAACTGGAAAGTCTGCAACCTCCTAGTGAAGCTTAAGTGCAGTATGTACTTCATGGTTCCCATGGAACTATGAATTATGTTACCAGTAGGCTCTAAACTCTGTCCATTAAAATAGACTAAGGTTTATCATTATCTGAAAATGTCACACTGTAATATACTTATTATATTACTATATCTTTGAAGCAACTTTGCTCTTTTTTCTGTTGTATTGTCAGCCCTGTATCTTCCCCTATCTGTGTATTTTTCTAATATTGGTATGTTCAGTGAGACACACACACTCCAATCTGTGCAGAAATCATATTTATTTTGCAAGCTTTGGGTCAGGGACCTTCTGCAAAACCAAAACAGGTAGCCTAAAACTCTCAAAATCATTTGTCTGCCCAGATATAAGTGTGTGAACGCTTTTCTTTATTGCGATTGATAGTCTATAGCTCTAGTCTAGATCTGCAGTCTAATTCTGATGCCCGATGAGTTTCTTTATTTGTTTTTTATGTTGGTATGTTCAAAAACAAGATTGGGACTGGACCCAAATGGTAAAAACATTACAGGCACAAACTAATTAATGCACACATATTTGAGTACACTTATGTCCTCCAGCAAAGAAATATTCCACACCACCACAATATCTCTGAGGAAAAGACTCTGATGTCGAATATTATTCTAGTTAATAAAAAGCATCAATAATTAAGAGCTGACTGTGAGTACAGTCTACCATGCTTCAGTAATGAACCAAGTCATAATGATCAACGAGCCAATGGCCCACCAGCCAATAAAACTAATAAGCAATGTGTAATTTAATGCACCATTGCAGAGCATTCAGCTTTGCTCCGCACTTTGATGGGTCTTTAATAAGGGCAGTGCCAAATGTGCGTCACTGATGATCCAGAAATGAATGGGTGATTGGTTCCAACTCCCCGAGTGTACGCATTGCGTTTTGCTTTAGTTTTGTGATCACATGGTGCAATTCTTCAACAAGCTTGTGTTAAATTAGATTGACGTAATGTTTTTAAAAAACCTGTTCGTGGGAAGGCGGGGGCTGGCCATTAATCGTAGGCTTGGAGGTTCGATCCATGGCTTCTACTACATGACTTACTGAGCAGTAATTTAACCCCAAATTGTTCCTGATGCATGTGAAAAATAAGTTACTTTGGATAAAAGTTACTTTGGCTGCATTTGTTGATTACCTGTATAGTCAATCAACAGAAAATATATCGAAAACAGGCTTTATAAGGTTTTCAAATATGAGAATTTCCTGCTTTTCTTGGTCTTGCGTCATAGTGAATGGAGCTCTAAGATATCATGAATGAAAATTATTAGTTAGTTGTGTCTCTAAATGAATGTAAAGTAACAACATGGCACATGTGTAGTCTGCTATACTGTACTTAATGCCAATTTGGAGGTGGTGGTGTACATACACAAAAGGTAGGAGGTAGGGTGGTCAGTGGGGTCCAATGTGGTCTGAGTCTTTTGGGTCGGATTTAAGTTGGAAGAATTTGGCAATCATGCAAAGTTGTGGCCATTTTGTGTCGTCAGCATCTAGTGACGACGCAGTGCTTTGCCCCGGGCCGCTTGCAGGTAAACACCACTGCTGTTGAGAATGTGCTGATACGGGATTATGTCGGACATTATAGGATGGCTGCCGCTTCCCGGATGAGCTGTGTGTAAGTAGGAACGGACTCTGGGAACATTGCTAGGAGCTACAGCACACAGATGGAGGGTTTGGTAAATGCAGTACAGCAGGTGTTACTTTGCTTTGATCAATAATAATGGAGAGACCTTGTAAGGGAGCTGGATTTCTCAGAGAAGAAGAGCAGCTCGGTTTTGTCCACACTGCACTAAGTCAAGTGTCCAAACTCTGCAGAAATATCGCAGAGAATTACATTACAATACCTTATGCAAGAAGAATTTACAATGTAACGCCGGGGACGAGTAGATTGCTCACATTATTAATGCACATTTTCAAAGCGTTTCAACTGGCTCTCTGCTTCATTAAGATTCTTCACAAAGCAGCTTTTGAGAGGGACTTTTATCTGCCTTTTATTTGTTTCTTAATCGAATGAAGAAGACGTGAGCATTTTCCATCATGTGACTCTGGCAGAGCTCCTTGACTACATAAAATGAGCAGTGCTGTCCTCATTTGTATCATAATCTTCATTCAGTGATATTTAACACAGAAAAGTACCAGCCTATCGGTGCCCGTTTACTGCAGTCACAAGTCATGAAGTCTCTTTAGACTGATAAGTTAATGGAAGGAGACCATGTAAAACACTCATCCATCATGCAACCAATGTCGATGCGAGACATGATATCTTGAATTGATTTCACACACAAAAGAAGCGAATGTGTATATCCACTAAGCAGAGGCTTAACTACACCCACGTCAAACCTAAAAAACCACACAATACAGTGATGTCTTTTGAGCTGGTTATTAGGATGCATGTTAGTCATACTTTATATCACAAAAGAGTTAACATTCTTGAGTCACTTAGTTTGATTGTACTCTTCTGCATAATGGTTCATTCTCTTTTAAAACCCAAGAGACAACTGTAACCAGGAGCTCTGAATCAAGGAACTAAAGCAGTGTAGTGGTAGTAGGGCTGTGCAATATGTTAGTTTAATACATATCAATAAATGATGTATGACACTGTCAGACACTTTTCTATATTGTTATAGCGTGGTATTTATCTTTGTTTTATTTCTGGCTGGGTTAGGTCAAGTATTTATTTAATTGGACACCTGGTTATAGAGCTCCAATAACAGTTAATTTCATTGTTTGATGAATATATAGATACTTTTCTATATCAGTGGTTGTCAATCTGGGTCGTAGTGGTTCCAGGAGGTCCCTATAAAAATGGGAATTATTTTAACTTCCCTATTATTTCATTGTGTAGAAGTTTACCCCATGAGAATGAATACTCTGTTCACTGGTTTCTCTTCACTGTTAACCTGTTTGTTGGTAGAGAAGACCGGCTATTAATTGTTTTGGCTTGGAGGTTCGATCCGTGGCTTCTCCTGCATGACTTATTGAGCGAGTGATTTAACCCCAGATTGCTCCTGATGCACGTGAACATTTGACCTGCTTTCATCTACAGTGTAGACACTTATGGAATAACAAAATCTTATTATATGGGGATCCCTGAAACGTCTTCTAGAACCACTGTTGTCGATTACTTGATGATATAAATATAAAATATGTTTTGTTTAACATACATATATTTAGTTTACTCTTTTATAAGACAAAGGTTGGCAGCAGTTTTGGCTTTTTTGCTCTAAAAATTATTTAACTGATCAATCAATGTCTGTCAATTCAATCACTGATTCATTGATTGTTTCAACTCTAATTCTATCCATTAACAGTTAAACTGAGTTTCCGAAACACTTTTTAAGAGAATCAACAATTTACATCACAGTATTGATTAAAAATGACCTATACTGTGAAAGAAAATGACAAATGTGATTGATTTGCCAGTTAGTTCTGAACCTCCTAGAGCGTAGATCAGGAGTTATTAAATATTCATGATGTTGTAATTTTAAGAATAAAAGTTTACATTGCCCTATACTAAAATGTAAAGTGCAGACATGATGTCTGGGATAGTATTTCACAACCAAGATCAATATTTCATCTTGAGTTGACTGTCAGTGTCCTTGTCCTTGTACTAAATAAATGGTGATGCACATTAATGTAACCATGACATTACCCATAAACATGCCATGGCCAACCAATAGGACAAAAGCATAAATAATAGCATTAAATTAGATTCTGTCATTTAACAAATCATTGGTTTTAGAGGTCAGATGTAGCTTTTCTACTTCTTGTTGTCCATACAATGTCCCTGTAATTTGATTTCTCAGGTTTTTACAAATACTGTTGACTTCTATGTCATGAGAATATTTTTGGAATTATTCAATTAACTTACCATCACACACCTCAAAAACCTATTTTTGTGGCCAGCCACAAAGTGCGTAAATAGCATGTTCATATCTGCAGAAAGTGACTGCAGTGTAATACAACTGTTTATTTAAACCTTATTTAGTTAATCTTTGTCAAGTTGAGCTCTGGTATTTATCCAGACAGCTGTAGAGAAGTACAGTAAAACCAATATTTGACTGTGACATTGAGATTCACAGTTCATATACATGTAAATCTCTGAAATCTGTTTGCGCAGAGATTAAGATTTACATAATAGGATTCATAAATGAATCACAGTTTTTTTAACTTTGGCTAATATGTGTACACAAAACATTTAATCAGGCCCTGGACATGCATATCGCATTGAATTCAACCTCAGCTAGGCCATGTGGGTGACTGCCCTCTGCTTTGTTATGATAAATTTCAATCACACTTGTTAAAAGACTAGCATGCAAATAAAATGTCAATTAGCTTCTTGTTTGGATGCACATTCGCTAATAGCTGTTTATGCTCTCCATTTCCTCCCATTGTATTTGAAGTAGATCAGTTCAAGCTGGTTTAGCTTTGATAATTTTATCAGTTGTTCTTTAGTCTTTTCTAATTTTTTTTCTATGGCAGTTATTCAAGAGATTTAGTCGACCGTGATTATCTGTGTATTATGCATGCCTTTTCTGATTCAATTAAACAGATACAAATTGTCCTTTTAGGAGAAGTGTGAGTCATGATGTATGAGCAACACAGATCTTCAGGGACCCTTTGGGCATTCGTGTTCACATACCCTTTGTGTATCTTCTCCAGTTATTTGCTCTGTATCACATGATACACTGATTCCTCACTGACCTTCAGAATATGTGATATATATATATGTAAGTTATTTTCATTTCATTTTCAAAGCAAGTATCTGCTCTGTCTTTGAGGAAGACTCTGACCTCGTGGCTCAGGGAATCATCCAATAGAGAGTTTCTCTTTCTTTAAAGATCAATAAATTATTACATTGTTATAAATTAGTCTTATGGGATTAATAAAGCATTGCATTGCCATTATTATTGATCAAAGAAACAGCAGCATGTAAGCAACTGTAAGCAAGGAGCTCAAGCTTTCACATCTACCTCTATATTTTTCTTAGAAATTATGAGCACCCAATGAATAATTGATCAGGTTTTTTTTTTTTTTATCTTAGAGGGACACTTACCATTTGCCCCGTCTGCTTTGCCTTCATGACCTTCTGAAACGTTCATGTCACTCATCTTAAGCCGTGCACAGCATGGGAGCAGATGGTAAAACATGCTCATTGAATAGCTTCCCTTATGAAAGAATAAGCAATAATAATGGCAGTGTAGATTCACTGCAGAATATAAAATCCACTATACATGTCATGTAACTTATTCACTTATTATATATTTTGCAATATTAGTTAGCAACTAGTTGCATTTCGCAGCTAAAGAGCAAGATATTTTTCTCCGGAGGTAGTGACCAAAACAGATTTAAGAGGAGAGTAGATTTTGTGATTATTAGACAAAAGCACCTCTCCAAATGAATGCTAATGTTGCTCTTTGTCTGGTGGATGTGTGAGTAGGCAACTGTTGACTACCAAATTCACCATAGCAACTTTAGCAAGGGGATGTCTTCCACAGAGGGGCAAAAATCCATTAATGCCAGTTCAAGCATTCGAAAAAGGTGCATTATAAACCTCAAAAATACCCCTCACTACTAAGATTTCTACTTTACAACAATATGTGCATTTACAAAATACAGCAAGTGTTATGAAAACACAGTAACAATACAGTATTCAGTTAATTAACCTTTTAAAAATGTAATCAAGAACTCCAGATTCTTCATCTAACCTGAGGAATCCCTTCTTTGCAATGAAAAATGGGTGTATACTGAAGGATTTTCCCATTTGTCATTAAACCCTAAACTTTATAATCAATCATGCCTGCCTGTGTCTGCCAATCAATTCACTGTGACAGGCAGGAAAGTGATTTACAGTCTTCTTCTTGCAGCCTGATATTTGTGATTTGTTCAAGAACGTTGAAGTCCATGCCTTTCACTGTGACCCTAGACTGGATCTGTGCACTTCAACAACATCCTCGGCATCAAAGAGCTTCATTATTTCAATCCACTGGGCATAAAATGGGATCTAAACTAAATCCGAAGCCTATAATATCATCCTTAGATTATCTACGAGTGGAAAGATGGGATTGAGATGGTGCGAGTGCATTTCAGCGTGTGGTCAGATGGTTTTCACTTGCCTCACTGAATATCATCAGCAGCAACAGGTGGTAAATGGTGACTTAAATACATATGGGTGGTGGGAAATCTGCAGTTTAATCATACTAAAGCCTTTTACGTTTTTCCCCAGTTTTGCGGCCACCGTAGTTTCTCCTACACATTTCTAAAGTTGTTCTCCTTTTGAGTCATTAGCTGGTTAGCTTCAGCTAATAAAATCGGCAACAGTTTGTCAATTTAGCCATCAAAACTGAGGGCTGCTGACTAAAACTGATACACCTGCTTTTGTCTACCTCTGTCTGATGTGAAGGACACATTGTTTCAAAGATTACTAAGGATTTAGATGGTAAATCTGCCAACATTAACATTATAAAAAGTTACATGTGCAGTGTGAGAATGTTTTGAGAGGTGTAACAACAGTAACTGAGGGGACAGAGTGAACATCTTATATCTAATAACTAATGTGTTGTTGTAGTCAGTGTATTAACACACTTAAGGTTTGTGTCTGTGTTTAAACATTGGCCCACAGAAAGATAGAAATAAATCAGTTTATATGTCAGTCATACATCTGTTGAAAAGAACTTGTGTCTACCTGCAATTACAGATCTTTTAATCGATTCTATCCAAGGGTAGATACTGGCACTGCAGAATCACTATAAAGCTGAAAACACACTTACAGTTCTCCGGGCTGTCCCTCAGCCCACAGCATCACAGCAGATAACAGATCCAGATTAATATTTATGCACTCGTTTGCGATAATGGGCTGACTGTGCTGGCTTGAAAAACTCTGCTTCACACTTCAGAGGATGGGTTTTCGTCAGCAGTTTAAAAGTCACTCTGTATTGGCAAAAACAGACTTTCAGAAAAGAATCATGAAGCATCTTTCAGAAATCGTCAAAGTTCAAGGTTCAAGGTAGCTTTTATTGTATCCTGAAAGAGAACATTATCTTGAATTAAATGCATTTCTGCATAAAAATCAGACAAAAACCAACTACTCTAGTACTAAACTGAAATAACCACTCTATTCATAAAAACTATTCTATATTATGTCCATAAAGTACATATCTTCTTGGAAAATACATTTACATTTAAAGGATTCAAGCCAAAGAGCCTTACAGACATGCCCATGAGGTTTTAAACGTTACAACATGTTACAACACTGTAATCTTCAAGTAACATGCTTTGTAAGAATTACGTCTATAAACATCAAACATAATTACACTTTAACTCGTCTCCTTTTAAAGCATGTGAGTTATTCATTGTAGGGAGAGAGTTATGTTTTCATGAGAAGAAACAAGACAATTTCCATAAAATAATTGAAGATTTGGGGCGAGGGGGGAGGGGCGGTCAGTGTCGTACCCTGCCATTATTCTGCTTTGTAGCAGCACTTATCAGTTCATTGAGCTGTGAGCAGCTCAGCAATGCCATACATCAGTGGATCCTCTGAACATCTGTGCAAATAATGTCTGACGCTGCGTGAAAATGAAATAATGAATCACTCTGATGTCTCCACAACTCTATCTGCTCGCTCTCAGTAAGCCGCTTGCTTGGATCACTTCAGCGAGCACAGAAAAGGCGCATGTGCGGGCAGACGTGCTCCCAATCACTGTTCCTGAAAGGCAACAGAGTTGCTCCACAAATTGAATTCCACTTGCAACCATAGCTCATTCTGATGATAATAAAACACTCAGAAAGTGAAGGTTAATAGAAATCTTTGAATCAGTTGCCTGGCGCCTGCATTATTAACGTCGCTCCTTTGCAGCAGCAGACTTGAGCTAAATTAGAGTTTGATTGCTCTTGCGTCACTGAAAATTTACCAGTGTACATTGGGTTTAAAGGCCTCTTAATTGATTCCAAGAGGCAAATAAATGTATGATTTTGGGTGTCGCGACCTCCCATGAATCATATTTATTAGTAATCGCATCAATTAAAGGATGAGAAATCAACATCACCACATTCTGCCCTCTGGACTGAAGTAACAAATGTTGGACAGTGGGTTTTAAACACATTTTTTTTGTGATGCCAAAGTATTTTTCTCCTCATTCAAGTCATTATTCATGTCGTAAATAAAATAAAGTCAGTATTAGTGTTCAAGTTCTTACAAATGATACAAAAAAGCCATGACAGTTTTATTGTATCTTCCAACCATTGAGCCAAATTCAACAAAGAATATAAGAACACAAAATCCCTGATAATCTCTGGCTTTTGATTGGTTTTGATCTACCTGTACAATTGAATTGATTTCTATCAGCAAAATTAATTTGCGTTACAGAACCTATTTCAGTTAAAGCGACCAACCATCTGCCATTGTTCGAGCCGGAGACTGTATTTTAGTCTTCTGATAGTTCTCTCTACATAACAGTTTAAAAGTAAATTGTACTGTAGCTACATGAGTGTTATGATTAGAAACCGTTATGAAAGTGCAACTTCGGGCAAATGTACTGGCAAATAGAGATTTATGATGATGATGAATTTGAGAAGAGATCTGAGTCATTCTTGTACTACAGACACATTCGGGGTATATTTATCGTCATTTATTTCAGGTTCAGTGAAGTGAAGCTACCAAGTTAATTGTGTTAGTGAGTACAGTCTGTTATACTCATGTTGGTGAACATCAGCGCCTCAAGGCCCGGACTGTACAGTACTTCCATGGGCATTGATCTGTTTGATATTTGACATTTTAAATAAAGCAGCATTTACCTATGCTGCTAAGTCAATTATATATCCTGAATCATCTTACTTTAGAAATAAAAAAAACCCACATTGAATAGCATTAAATGAGAATGTTTTTCAAATCCTCCCGACTCTTAAGGGTTTCGGGTTAAGATGTAAGAAATGGGTTCATTTCTAAATCCATCTTGTCATGAAAACTCCTTGATCACTAATTTATTTCACATGCCTCAGGCCTGATAAGAGAGACACACTCAGTTGATTATTAGTTGATTAGGCTTGTTATGAATCATAGGACACATTGTGCACAGAATGCATTTCATCTTCTCTGAATTTAATTAAAACCAAACATCACAGTGATGAGCCTGAAAAGTTTCGAGATTAAATTATTTTTACATTATTGTCAACATTTTCTGTTGCACACGACATTGTGAGTCCGCGTCAACAGTCTTGCACACGCTGCTTGATATGCCCAAAGAACATGTAATGGCGTGTTGAAGCCCTTTCATGCGAGCAGAAATGCCATGAATTCTAAATTTGTGCCCTTTTTGAGGCCACGCAAGATGCTTTAAAGCCTTAGAGCCTTTTCTAGGCAGCCCTGAGGGCAGAGTCCTTAATTGAAAGAGACAAGGAGAACAAGGGATAGGTAGGGAGTGCATAAGAGGTTAGAGTACTTCCTCTCCTTCAACCAATCAAGTGCGGGATAAATGTCAAGCCATGGAAAGGCCAGGCTCAAAAATGAAGATAGCTGTTGACTCCCTGAAATGTCAGCTAATATTTGTATCGTTGTGAAAGTAGCACAAGGCAAATTCCCTGCAAAGCAAATGAGTAATTACTGTACACAACCTTGGTTTCACTTCACAAACATAGCAATTAAGTCTCAGCATAACAATTGTTCCCCCCCCCTTCCAAAAATTAATTAATTAAGGTTTGCTAAAGCCTTTTAAACTTTTAGACAAGATGAGTTGCTGTGGGATCAAAGCCTTCTCCTCTGCCTCTGCACACTTTCAAAAGAGACGTTGGGTTTCACCACAAACATAGCTCGCTAACAGTGATTGACTTTTTGGGGGGAAGTGGATTCTCATGCATTTTATTATATTTAAGTCAGGTCAAGTGCTCCCAGGTAGTGTGAAGAATGAACTGTAATGAGGATGCAAAGAAAGTAAATAATTTACTCTTATGTCTCGCCACTTATTAACCTCATAAAATATGAACACTTGAGCTGTTGCTGCTCATGTGAAGAAGATAAATGAGCTCCCTCCTCCTCCTCCTCCTCCTCCTCCTCCTCCTCCTCCTCCTAACATTTCAGTCCTGGTTGATTTGGAGGCAGAAAAGTAGTAGATCGTATGATGTGACGTTTTACTGTTTAACCCTTAAATACATAGGCTACCTGGGACTGTATTACTACATGTCTAATTCACTCATTTCCTTCAGTTAAGCTCTCAACTCTGTGATATCCTCAAACTATTTGTGTTTAAAGATGTGAAAATCTAAATTTAAATTATTGTTTTCTAATGTTTTCTCTAAAAATTTTGAAGACCCAAGATAATGAGTGTGCTACATTTTTAATTCACTGGATGCAAGTGATAATAATAATGTTTCTCCTTTTTGCCCTTGGTTTAGTGCAGAGCAGCAGTTGTTTTGATCCTGGAGGGTTTTGATGACAGTACCTCTGGAAATTAGGCCCCTGCTGATGAGGAATTTGCTCTGAACAGTTCGCAAGCAACAAAATATATGGCTTAATTAGATTTGATCATCAGTTTTGAACGTTTCAGAAATGGCCGAGCCCCTCCAGTTCCGATGTCGGAGAGGTGTGGGGGGAAGGGGTTTCCGAAGTTGTTCATCCAATCCAACCGAACCAAGCACTTCTAGTGGTGTATACTGAGGCTGTAATACTGCAGCAAATACTCCTTGAGCAGCTACTCTGTGAGAAATACAAAAAGAAAAGCAAAAAAATCACTAAAGAACAGAGTTTCAGGCTGACTGTGTCTCATAGTGTGGGTTCTGCAGCACATAGAGGAAGGATCATAATTCCCCTGGGTGAGCAGTTCCCTGTCTCTCCTATGCCTTCAAGAGTGGGCGTCGTCACACCCAGATTGGCCAAGAGGGGAACCACCACGCTGCTCTCCGTCATTATTGAGGAGTCAGTCCCCACCCCCTATGCAACAGGTCATCTGAATAATCCTCTAATCAACCTAGAGGAATGTTTGCATTGATCCAAAATGAAAACCAAATAGCAGCACACATGAATGAATGAATGAATGAATGAATGAATGAATGAATGATTGCCACAAACTGGTGTTTACAGTGCAGCCAAACAAATTCTAAAAGATTATAACCTTAACCTGAATACATACTGACAGATAGAGGCAGGGGTTTATTGTATAAAGGTAAGCAATAGTTTCTGATAATTAGCCTGGAAAAATGTTCTAGCAGAAAAGTTGATAGTGTGGGGATTTCTGCAAATAGGAGTTGCCTACTGATATATTGCAACACTTCTTTTGGAAACAAAGTAAGACATTTAATCCACCAATTTATTTTTCACAAAAGAAAAATGCAACAAAGACATCAAGCCCTCCTCTATCAAAATCAACCACCAGTCTCCCAGTAAACTTTTTTTTTTGCTTTGCCCTCTGAGAGCTTTAGATTGAGGTTCATGTGTTTTTTACTTCATGATTCTCTACTCTCCCTGGTACAAACGGCAGTAAGACTTAAGTGCTAAACCATGTCTGAGCAAAGATAAGTCACACCACTAAGCCCGAGGATCAACAGTCAAGAGCTTTTCTTGCTTTCTTGCAGAGGGGACAAGTGTCCATCTGCTCTTTGGTGGCTTTGGATGGCATCGCCTCTGTCTTTCTCTAAAGATTAAAAACATCCAAAGTTTTTGGCCGATGTGTTGACAGGTGGCCACAATACCTTCTACAACTTTTCACTTCTTTTTTAACTTCTAACCTTCTGTTATTTGCTTTCCAGTGCTGCAATCTTAGCGCCTCTCTGCATGATGAAATATTTACCTCAACGTGCACAGTATATTCTTAAAAGATGGACTATTACGTTTTGAATATACCCATAGATTGCTTGAATCTAAATAAATATATCTTTGCTTGATGTTGATCCCAGAAATTCTAAAACTACATGAAAGCCACTAAAAAAACCAAATCTCCCTATTTTTCTAACAGCACTATAATCTGAATCCTAACAAGCTGCAGCTTTTTTGCTCACCTGAGCATCAATAATCCCAAAGCATAACCAAATCCTTCCGAGCCAAAGCACTTTCAGCATGTCCCTCGTCTCGACTCTGCTGCTTTTATGTTTGCCTTAAGGACTCTTGAGAGATGGGCTGGGTTAAAAGAGGGTCAGAGGTCACTCTTTGAAGAGTTGGTGCATCTGCGCTGTCCCCAGACACCCCTCCAAACTGCCACGGTGATTGTCGCCTTGAAAGCTCTCCTGCTGTTTCACAGTTATCACTAGCTGCTGAACAAAGGACAAGCAAAGGATACATCATTTGCAACCTGCACACATGGGAATCTCCAAGCACTAAAGTAATACTAATTTTTTCAAGGGGTGAGATGTAATATTTTTATTTTTATAATTAGTGTTTGATGTCTTTTCCCACTGTGTTAAAAACATACATTATTTAGCCTGAGGACAGTGCTGCTAAAAGTAATTTTTTTTTAATCTCCGGTCTGATTTCTCCACCACCACTACTTTGGATTATAACTAAAAGTGGAGCATTGATAAATATTAGCTCCATGTTCTTGATTCTGACCACAGATGTAACTCGACCAAAGGCCAGTGTGTACATTTTACTGGCCAATCCGACCTGCTGCCAACTACCTGTGACCCTTCCATGCAAACTAAAAAGACAGCACTGGTCCTTCAAACACTCAAAGTGGTATATTTTAAACATTTCTCTGACAATCAACCTCTTCTGGTGATGTGAATAATAGCTGTTCTCTCTCAGAAGCAAAAGTGGAAGTGTGACGACAACCGCAACACCTCAGATAAAGCAAACTGAAGACTGAACCTCGCATCCTGTCTCCTACCAACAGCCAATGTTGGTTTTTCTTTTCCCTGAACAAGTCGATTTTTGACCATGATCACCTTACCAAGTAGTTTTAGACCAACTTGACCACCTTAACCATAGAGGTGGCAGATCAGAAAACATAAATAGTTTTTTGTGATTGTCTCGTCGTATGGATTGTTTTGGAAGGCAATAACATACAACCTACTTTGTCGCTTAAGTAGGAGGAGTGGTCAGAGCTCAAATGGGAGTTGCTACGTGTGGATTTTTAAACACTTGGCATTGACATCCATTAAAATCATCTGTGTGTGAAAATCATTATATAGGCATGGCTTTAGAATTACAGTGCTTGTTTTAACCCAATAATCTATACATTTAGCTTGTAGCGTCGTATGTAGCATGTTGATGCATTGTAAAACGTATAGAGGATGAAGCTTTGGGAGTTTCCTGCTGGAATACACTGCTAAGCCTTCTTTAGCTTAAGAAAAGTGGCGACTTGATGCCAACTTATTGTTGTGTAGGTGTTTAAGGGACACTGATGTTCTCTGTATTGTTAATCAGAAAGGTTGCTTCTCATTCAGTTAGACTCTGAACTTGGCCTCCGTCAATGTTCGCCTTGAGTTGTGGCACAAAGAATAATAACATGAGTATGAAATAACTCTTTAATAATTTATGTGCTGGAAAAGCAGAGTTCAGATAGAGTCTAGGAAAGAGTAAGAGAAAACGTCTGACTAATTTGATGAAACTGCATTATTCTATAGTAATTAGCTTAATTAAAAATTAACATCATTTTGAGATAAATGTCAGACTTAGAATTCATATTTTTGGAAACGACCCAAAGATCTAATTACTCTTGAGACAATATTAACTGATAATTAGTTTGAAAATGATGTTTAAAAGGCGAAAGGAAAATAAACGGCAACACGTCTTCTGCTGATTGAACACTGAATCAGAATGCCTGGCCTGACTTCACAATTAATTTAAAACTTCAAGTTTATTTAGAAATATTTCATTATTTAGTAAAAAAAAAAAAAAAAAAAAAAAATCAGTACAGAGAGAAGAGCTGCATTTCAATTTTTGTTTTCAGTTCATGAAATATTTAGTTATCAACTAAAACTTTCCCAATGATCCGACAATAACGGTTGACCCTTTTCTCAACAAAGTCGCTCAAATCCTCACGCTGCCCATTTTTCCTGCTTCTAACACATCAACTTTGAGGACACAATGTTCACTTGCTGTGTAATACAACCCACCCACTGATCATGATGTTGTGGCTGATCGATATATATTAGTAACGTGTTTCTCATTTGATTTTGTTATTGCAAACCTTTTTGGTGTTTTCGTCTATACAGCGAGTTTTAGAAATCATATAGTTTGATATTTTTCCTTGTAAATGAATATGTGAATAAACCTTTGTATGAACAATATCAGCCTTCTGTCATGGGCTAATAAATATTCTAGTATATTTTGCCTCTTGAGCAGAACCTTGCAGTAGAAGTAAAACAATCTCTAGCAGCAGAGATGGTATAACACTGAACAATGAGGCAAAACATGTCCAATAAATCAATTCAAGGACCTTGGTTTCCAGTTACAAAATAGTGTAGATCACTGATACAACCTCAGATATCCACATTTTGCAGAAATGGAAAAAGAATTACCACCAACTGTTATAAATGGCTGCTGATTGATGTTGACAGATTGCTTGAATCTGTCAGCATTGAGGTTATTGAGAGGCCTGTACGAGCCAGGTCATCCCTTGTAGATTACAGAAGTACAGTCTGCTCTCCAGTGATGGTTTCCTGCCCCAGAGTGGGGACAGCCGTATCGATTCTGTCCCCCTCTTCAATCCATTATCAAGCCTTTATCAGGACAGCCAGGAAGCCTGCGGTTATCTGATTTCTCATTTTATAAGCAGGTTGGAAAACAGCCACAAAACTTTGCAATAATAATGGGGTGGTCTCTGTATCAGTTTTCCCTTGTGACACCTTACACAGCAACATAATCATGGCTTTTACTTGATTCTTCCCCCCAATACACATACATTCACATACACATGCACAAACACACATGCCTGGGAGCTGGTACTGGTGATCGCGAGGCAGAGCAGTAGTGACTACTACAGTCCTGAAGCCTGGTGTCTTAATTACACTGCCATGGATGGTAATTGCTTAATAATGACTTTGTTGTTCCTTTGCTTTGCTAGCTCTTTGTAGTTTTTTTACCTTGAAAAGGCACGTTTCATACCTTTTTCCTGGAGAGTGTAACCAAACCAAAAATCAAATCGTCTGAGTCTGGCTGAGCTTCATAATTGTAGCTGCTGATTTTTATTAGAAATTTGTATTTATTTATCCAGGCAAGGAAATCTATAAAAAAAATAGTCGTGCAGTTAGAGGAATAGTTCAACATTTCAGGAAATGTGCTTATTCACTTTCTTTCTGAAAGTAAGATGAGAATACCAGCCTCAGTGGAGCTAGAGGAACAAGACCATTAGCTTAGCTTAACATTAGGACTGGAATCAGGAGTCAACCCTTCTCAAAACTCTTCCACCACCTATAAAGCTCACTAATCAGCATGTTGTTTGTTATTTATTTGATCTGTACACAAACAGAAATGTAAAAACAACAAATTTGCTAACATGTTTACAATGATTATGAAAAATTACATTTGTTGTCTACAATGTCTGGAGCTGTAGTACTTTTTTTATTATCAGATGTATGACCAGTCTTAATAGTAGAGCATACAGCTCATAACTCTGTTGCTCAGCTTGCAAGGACGCCACCGCTGCTCAGTAGGCTACAAGGTGGATGGATGACTGGTCCTTAAGAAATACTTACAGCATTAAATTAACTCCACTTTAAACCACAAATTGTCATTTTCTGTTTGTGTATGAATTAAACATTATCCATGTTAATTAATGAGCTTGTGCTGGTAGGTGGATTTTTTAACTTCCAGGCTAGCTTTCCTCTTTATGGTAAATCTTTATGCTAAGCTAGCCATGTCCTGGCTGTAGCTCTATATATATATCAATATGAGAGTGGTATTGATCTTTTCATTTAAGTGGAAAAAAAGCAAATAGTACCCTTTGTTTTCATTGACATAGCTACATATATTGAAATACTCATGTAGTCTAATATAAACTTGGCATTGTTGCCAATAAGTAAGTTGTTAGTTATGGGTCCGCTATGACATAACGCTCGATAGCGGTGTCAATAGACACAACAATTTTATTTTATGAGACACATTTGCTATATCAACTTTTCTGTGAGTCTGCAGTGAAAAATAATCAATGTGGAATATAACTGTGTTTTCTGTCTTCTGTTTTACTATCACCCCATGTCAATATGCCTACTGTAAGTGAACACCCATTATCTTTTATCAACACGCCATGTCAATATCCCTTTGTGAAACCCTGCATCAAACTACATTTGTTACAATTATCCAAACGAGCGTTCATTACAAACTGTTAGAGGTGCCATCTCTGTGCGTAGGTCCATCATTCAAATCTGTTTGTTTGAGGTGGCCTGCTGTGACAACTCCCACTCGTCCTCTCTTGTGTGTGAGTGAAGAGAAAAGAGAGAAGGGACGAAACATTTAAGAGGCTTTTAAAACACTACAGTTTGAATAAATTGTCATTTAAACAAAAGCAGAACTGAGTTCCCAATGAATCATGCCAGTCTTAAAACAATGGCCCCATAATGTGTGACAATAATGATGGTTGCACACTGAATTATTGTATCCTCTACTAGTACCACTACATTTATGTCTACTCAGGTGTGGAATCACCACGGGGGAGAGGTGGGTTGCACAGCCCCAATATATGAAAAACACCATGTAAATACCGGCCCTGAGGGGGCTGCAGCACCCCCTGCTGGCCCGATTGGCAGAAATGAAATATAATATTTTATTATAAAGTTTTCATTAGTGTATAATCACCTGAATATAAGAATCGATATGTTTTTGTTACCTTAGAATGAGCCTTTTTTTATGTACAGACTCCACGGGTCGCCTTCCATGGAGGCCGCCATGTGGCACTGCAATGTTTCTACAGTTGCCCAGACTGGACAAACCAAACACTGGCTCTAGATAGGGTCAGTTTGTGCTTTTTGAGCAATTTGTGCCACTGTAATTTCCCCTTTGTGCGTGAAAGGGGAGGGTGAAGTGAGGGAGTTGCAAATTGCAATTACACCACTAGTTCCTACACAGTGGTCCTTTAATAATCTCTGATAAACTTAAACTATCAGTTCCTGTTTATGTGTTTATGGATATCTGTTGTATTCCAGTATGAAAAATATGGTACAATTAAAGGATAAACATATATATGTGATTTTCTAATTACATATCCTGATGTGACCGCGTGCTTTCACCTCAGCTGGAGGTCGAGTGGAGCTGCTGAACATAACTGGCCATAGAAAATTAATGGTGCAGAAAATAATTGCATATTTCTCCAGCTTAAATAGGCCAACTAAATAATAGGCTAGACTATATGGAAAAAAGGGACACAGCACCAAGTAGTGAGAGTGGGGCTGCATGTTTTTTGCACATCCCCAAGTGTATTTGTGTAGAATATACACTGGTTTTTCACTGCCTGCCAGCTTTTATCCCGTATATCCAGTGATTTCTTATTTCGCTGAAACAGAGTCTCTCCTCTTGTGCACACAGAGCAGCGACTAACCCACTATGAACTTGTGGAGGTGCAGTGCAGAGAAAGTACAGACAGAAGCTGATTCTAAGGACATGCAGATCATCATTATTGTTGAATAAAACACTGCAATGTAAGAAGGGTTAAATCCGTAGGAGTTTCACCCGCATGTTTTTGATTTCGCCCTTGTGTTAACTGATGCTTCATTCTGTTTTTCAGCTAAAGACAGTTTATTTCTGTCACTCTTTGTCGTTTGCTCTTGGCAACTAAAGACAAAAAAAGGAACCAGCAACTCGTAAAACATTTTTTTAAAAATACGCCTTTCACTCCATTATTGCTACCTCTTATGACACTTTCTTAATGCATCTGTGTTCTTTTTCTTGTGAATTACAGAAATAGAAATAACGTGACACTGAAGCGATACATAGACACAGACAAAACATTGAGTCCTCAATAATATTCTTAATATTTTTTTATTACTGCATTAATATTGATTTAAGAAGTCTTTTCAATGTCAAGGAAAAGCGATTCATCTTCTCAAAGTGAATGTTCAGTTATCAAAGGAGCTGTTTGTCAGTGCTGACGTCTGATGTTTTAAGTTAGTGTGTTCAAATGACATCTGCTCAACCTTTGTACCTTAGTCACAAGCCTAATAAGGAAATGCTGTAAATGAAGGCAAGTGGCAAAAATGTTGACTGACAGCGTATTTAATTTGTTTTCCACAAAAATAGAAAACCTTGCAACAATATCCACTCATAGTGAATACAGCATTATTCAGAAGTCAGCGCACACTTGAGACATAAGAGTTAAACTAAAATGACCTTAAGTGCTTTTTTTAAAAGTCTGGACATGAACCCTGGAATGTGTCCTGCACTTTGTACACCCACCATCCACTGCGTAACATAAATGTAATGTAATGTCTCTACATATAATCCAGGTAGGTAACTTAATTTTTTATTTTTTTTATTTTAAAATTTTTTTTTGGAGGGGGGCAGAGTTGCTGGTTTCTATACCTTTTGGACAGAGCAGGGATAGCCGAGCCAGCTTCAGCCAGCTAAGGTTAGTGAGGCATAAAGCCAGCTAAGGTTAGTGAGGCATAAAGGCTGGCTTTAGCTTCAGATTTACCTTACAGACATCGGAGACTGGTATCATTCATTTCATCTAACTCTTGGACAGAAACCGACAAGGAAGTTGGGAGGAAATGTAGAGCACTGCTCAGATACAGGAGCTCAACCTGAGTGAATGATCCACAGCTAGTTTAGTTCTGCAAAGTCAAGAACAGGAGTGTAAGCTACCAAAGGAGGGGGGGTTTTAAACAGACAATAGTGCTGACACTCTGCATGTTAAAGCTTCCCTCCTGGATTAGAAGTGTCATCATAACATTGTCAGATTTATACAAGAGTATTACAGTATCTGCACGAGTCTATGCAGAGATAATCTTACCAACATTTTGCTGAGCAATGCTTATCTATTCCCACAGCCTACACCACTGAAACCTTGTGACTCATATCCAATATATCACATCTTGTGTGTGTGTGTGTGTGTGTGTGTGTGTGTGTGTGTGTGTGTGTGTGTGTGTGTGTGTGTGTGTGTGTGTGTGTGTGTGTGTGTGTGTGTGTGTTGAGTCACATTTGATTCTGCCTTGAAGAGCTAATCAGAGGCCATGTTTTGTGCTCCGAACAGCTGTGCCGGGTTCCCCTTCAGTTTACTGAAAAGCACAACAGGGAGGCTGACGACGTTAGCCTGGAGAACTCCCATGACAAATCGATTTTTCTTTTTTTTCCTAAACTTTTAACCCCATCAACCTCTGTGCTCTAGAGTAGCATTAATAAAATACCTGTCTTTGATAACAATACAGAGTAATAATGAGCCATACAAGGAGAAAGCTTATACGCTGCTGGAGCTGTTGAGCCCATAACAGAGCAGAAAGAAGAATATTATACCAATACTATGTAGGGATCATTTAACCATTCAACCAACCAGAGAGATGTGTTTTTTTCCTGAGCAGATCACACTCGGTCAGCAGTATGTGTCAGACCTAATGTAACACGGCATCCACTCCTCCGCTCCAGTCTCACTCCTGTTGATGCTGACCCGCCCCCTCTTTCACCTCAGCGTCATCTATGGATGATAACACAGATCAGACTCTACCAAGCCTCCTAAATTCAGCATGTCAGGGTCTTGCCTTAGAGGGCGCTAAGTGCCACAGGCCCCATTTTGTGGCACAAAATGCATCCAGTGTGTCTCGGGGCGCCAAGTGTCACATCCAATATGATAACTATGATATCTGTGGAGCCCTTAAGGGCAGAATGGGGGGAGAGAGAAAAAAATGGATTGAAAAAAATAAGATAAAAACTTTTGCATTCTCATGGGTAACGTTTACATTCTCCTGAGAAACTTTTGCATTCTCTTCAAAACTTTTCAAGAGTACCTGGCTGCAGACAAAATGGTGGATAATGTGCAAGAGACATCTCCTTTATTTGGAGACACTGAATTGGATGAATTTACTGTTTGTTGTAATTTACTGACCACAAATAAGACTAGAATTAGGTTGGAAAAGCAATAGATGCTGCCGGAGCAGAGTGTTCTTGCGGGCCTGGCCTCAGTGATTACTGTACAGAAACACAACTTTTATAACTTTTATTTACTGATTCTCAGGCTTGGCGGACCAAGATAATTCATTTGCAACCAACGGCAGTATTCCAGACAACTTGTGGATGGATGTGTGCCAAATACAGAGAGTATGTTTCCCATAGAGAATATCCCCTTCAGCTGTCTTTCACTTATTTGAAAATCTTGCCTAGAACCAAGCACTGACTTAATTTCTTTATTTTTGAGGCCACGGTCAAAATAAAACTCTATGAAGCTCTCCATAGCTCAGTTTAATATTTTCCAACCGATGCATATGAAGCAATGACTCGAAAGTGCTTTGACCCTTGAGTTTTGAGTGGAGGAACACAGAAGTATTTATTCTCCCCAAGCCTACTGAGGGACTCAGTAGATTTCATGCCACAAAAGACAATTAATATGGAATATTTATAATGTTATAGGTATATAATTATCATATTTCACATAAGTGAAAATTAAAAAGAGTTTCATGTGAAAAAGTGCATTTTGTTCACAAATTGTATACTGAATGTGACACTTCTGGCCCCATAGTCTGGCTTTACTGTATGTCTGGGTTCTGTCGGGACATAAGGGACACATATGCAGTTTACAAAGTCCAAGTAGGAGCTTTGGACCATGCATTTCCTACATAATTGTAGTTACTGGTGGTAGTGGGCTCCTAAAAAAACAATATCTCTGACCTTGATTTGTAAGCTGGAGACCAGAGTTAGTTGTTGCAATCTTAAGATTAAGACTTTAGCTTAGTGTTTATTGATTTGATCCTGATTCAAATTAGGATTCAAATGAATGTTTATTCTAACGCGGGGAAGCAACTGAAATAAAAATCACATCCGAAGAATTGGCAATCAACACATAAAGCAAAGCCACAGGACAGGAAGAGCAAGAAGGAATCAGATCATCACTTTTCAGATATGGCTACAGGCTCCACATCACATCCCTTTTGAAACAGGGCTAACTTTTCCCCCCCAAAAATCAGCAACTCATTTAAAGCGTTGTTTGTATCGTGCTGAGTTGAGTCCTACTGTGTCACCCAGCCTTTACTGTGATAATTGCTCTGCATTTTAAAGCATTTTCTTATATATTTCTGTCTTCCTGCAGAACACAGATGGTAAAGTTAACTGAGGATAAAATCAAGACAAGGCGAGGTTTAAGTGAGGCTATGTGAGATAAGGTCATGGTTAAGTATGGAAAAGTACAAAAACTTGACAGAATTGTTAGTTTTAGAGAAAAATATTCTGTACATCCACCGTCCTCTGACAGTAGCTCAGCAGCAGAATAAACGTGTTTAGCCATCAGCGCGTCCTTTTGTCTGATAAAGATGTGCTTTAGTGCCGAGGTAATGATGTCACTAAGTGGATTGTTGTTGTTGCACTTGTTCTCTGAGCCACTTGACACATTTTGTTTTAGTTTTTCTCTCTCTCTCTCTCTTCTCTCTCTCTCTCTCTCTCTCTCTCTCTCAGTAACAGTCAGCAGATGAGCATCAAATGATCAAGCTGAAGTGTTTGTATCTGGCTGGACATTCAACAGATAAAGAGCTGTCCCCATTTGGCGAATTATGTAACTCGCACCCAAACAAGGCTTACTACAGCAAAAACAACTCGCCCGATGTGTCACAGTGAAAGAGGGAGGACAGAAACAGTGCGGTTTTACTAAAATATTCCCTAATGCGAACACTTAGTAAAATGCAGCAGCTGGTCCATTTCACATTATTTCTTGCAGTGATGTGATGGACTTTATAAGCTCAAATGTGTTACTCGCCTGAGCTGAGACAGTTCAATCAATATTGATCATCTCACCCAAAGCTGAGTGAATCATAAGTACAGATTATGAGTGCAGCCTGGAGGGTTTTTAACAGATAATGAGAGATTGAGAAACGAGAGATTGAATTTGTTGGTTGGAGTGATTACATCCAATCGTCCTTTATGTCGCGGTGCTATCAGGACCAATACAGATCCTTCAGCCCCCAGAAAATCTTCCCAAATGCTGTCATTATCTCCTTTTCAATCATTTCCACTTCCTAAAAATGTTGCGATAGTTTGTGTATCTGTGCAGCTATAAGGAGGGGTGGTTGAGTGTCTTAAACCCAAACTAATAAGATTTATAGACCCATTCATTGCTAGGCAAACCATTCATATTGCTGAGTCAGTTAAACAAAAGAATGAAAAACAGGGTTTCAAACTAATCTGAAGAGAATCTTTGAACACTTGGCAAGAAGAAAAACACTCATCAGGTTGTGTCAATGAACATATTAAGAGAGCTAATGTACCATCACTGATGTACGGTTTTGTGTGTGTGTGTGTGTGTGTGTGTGTGTGTGTGTGTTTTCACTCTGCAGTATTCAGCGACAAGATCATGTGGAGATAATGATGATGTTTGTATTCTTAGCTCTCTTTAAACCACGTTGAATGCCTGGAATATTATTAAACTACAGTGTAATTAGTAAAATCTAATAGACTATTATCAGCATATAAGCACATTTGAAAGCGAAATAAAAACACAAGAAAACATGAAAGCATCAGGCAACCGAACAGCTTCAGTCCAAAGAGAATGAAAGCTGCATGGGGAGAAAAAAAAACAAGATTAAGGCGTTTCCTCTTGAAATGCCTTGTGGGCACTGACTGCAAGAGGCTCTTTGTGTGTTTGTGTGAGACATTAGGGGTCATAATTGAGTTGGGCTGAACAAGGCCAATGACCAGGGCCCAATGACCAGAGCAAAAAGGTCAGTGGCTGGAGTTTATTGGGTTGCCGTTTGGAAATGCTACTAAACCCTGCAGGCTTTACCCATTTGCAACAAATCACTTCCGACAGATAAACCGATCAGCTGCTATTTGTGGAAGCATAGCATTTACTTAGAAGCCATGAGGTTGTAGGTTCAAGCATCAGTGCGCGAGTTAAGAGACCGTTGTTCAACACTTAGTGAAGCCAGACTCAACACATGTGACGTCGCATACTTGTGAGCTGCTTCAAATCTGAAAACAACTAGTTTATGACTCCAAAGGGAGCCATTCTAACCTTTGTGAACAATATTAAGATTAATCCTTACATAGTGTAACATACACAGTCTGGTCTGACATTCATTACATCAGTATCTCAAAGCAAGCAAAGACATTTACCCTACAAATGACCAATTTTAATGTCCTTTATGCTCTCTGTTGCTCTGCCAGACATCACCTGAAGAACATGTGCTGCTGTAATTTAATTTATTGCTGTGCACTACACAGAATGAGAATTGATTTTAAAACAGGAGGAAAAGGGTGACATGAATAACAATATCATGTAGTGAGAAAGAACAATAAGCAGATCGATAGTCAGTGGTAAATAATGTTTGTCCGAAGAGTAAAAATAATGGTTTTGTGATAACTTGTCAAGTAAATTAAATTAACCTTCTTGTGGTTGTTGTTTTAATCACGTACACGTTAGGAGTGATCTTACTTGTTCAAGTTGGCTGACAATTGACATTTCATGTGATGTATTAACACAAGGTGCTCCACCATCTTCGCTGCAGTTTAAAGCTGACTGATAAATTTTAATTTATTTTGAAAATATTAAGCTGCTTCCCGTGACTTAAAGAAATACATTTTTACTCTGCTTTATATATCTTATTCTTAACAACATGTAGAGACAGGGTTACTGCATGGAGTAAAAGGTCGACTTATGGTCATTAAACTTCTGGTGTTGCACATCTTACATCACAAAACAATTACTTTCTTGTGAACAAACAATAATGTATTTAATGTTCTTGAAGAATTATAATGCACTCTGTGGCAGGAATTTCTTGTCTGGCCTTAAAGTGCTGTTGCCTGAAAATAATCCTTTCTCACGCTTCCTGCATAATTTATGAAATTTAGTCTTTACTTCTATGTCCTATGAAAGGAGCAGCGAGATCAGTAATGAAGTACCAAAAAGCAGTTTGAAAAATTACCTTGCATGAATAATTTAACAGATTGAGTTGTTTGAATTTGTTTTCTGACAAGTATAAGATTGACAAAGCAAAGCAGACAGTTTGATTTGCAAGTACCAATTACTTATTCAGTAGATGTAATTTTCTTAGAGGCAAAGGAGATTTCAGATAATTGAACCAGTACAAAGAAAAGAACTGAATGGCCCTGGATTTTTTTATGCACTGCCTGTACAGCCTTTGTTCTTTAAACCCGATGTACACATGCATCTGAATACGGTGGCTTGTGCAGTTATATATTGGTCTGAAGGCGGTGTTTATGTGCTTCCGGTTCCCAAAAATACTGACAGTGTAGACAGTAGAACTGCTAAGTTTTGTAGGGAAAGTCGAAGGGCTTGTCTTAAGTCAGTTGGAACAATCCAAGGAAGGTCAGAAGTCTTGTTAAAGTACGTTTCAAGTCTCAAAGCTTGTCAAATATAGTCTGAAGTCTTGTCAAAGCAGCCCTGATGTCAAGTCTTAAGACTTGACAAACGAAGCCTCAAGACAAATCCAAATCATGTCTCGTCAAGTCCCAGTTGTGTCTCAAATCTTGTCAAAGCGAGTCTTACATCAATTCTAGGCCCAGGTCAAATCTGAAGTGTTGTCAAATCGAGCTTGAGGACTCCTCAATCGAGTCTCAAGTCACCACTCAAGTCTTTTCTTTAGACTTGTCAAAGCAAGGTGTATTAACTGCTGATGGACTCAGAGGGAGAGAATGAAACTCTGCCCACAAGAACTACAGTAAACTGCTGTGTCTTCCATTGTTTTTTTCTTGAAAACAGGCGCTGCAATTACACATAAGCTGTCTGGGGATTTGCATAGTTCATTAAACTACTGCTGACACTTTCTCAATGGCATTAACATTAATTTATTTATATCAATATTTGACCACAGAGACAGCCAATTACGCTTTACTTCTCTGCTCTCTCCGGCTAAATCTAATGAGTAAATGAGTTTCCAAGAAACACTGTGCTGCACTGTATGGCTTCGTTCCAGGTCAGTGAGGTTAATATCTATAGTGCAAGTGACTGTAACAAGCCAATGTGAATCATGTCTCTCTGAGAGCTGGCAGACTGCATCACCATCTTGGAAATATGTGGAACAGGAGCAATCCCTATTAATAGTCCCTCTGTGTGAAAGCTTTTAATTTGGACTTTGTACAGCCTGATCTGTAGCACACTGTGAAAATAATGTGCAAAAACCCACTGCGTTTCTCTTCCAGAACTTTCACACTGCCATGCTGGGGCTCCCAGATCCTTCCCTAAAAAAGATGTTTTCATTGCAGATACAAACTCTCTGCTGGCCAGCACTGGTCCTGTGACACTGTCCATACAAGCTCTGCAGCTGAGGCACCCATTCTGTAAGCAAATCTGACTCCATCATAGAGCAATATTAGAAAATTATTTATCAATCAATACCTCAACTACTAAGCCTAACAAAGTTAATATTTGTGTTTGGCTCCAGTGTTCCTGTTCTCTTCACCTCCTGTGTGTGACAAAGGGACAAAAAGACTGATACCAGGTAAAGATAGTCACGGTGTGGCTGCAGCTAATGTTCATATCTGTTCCATATTATTGAAATAATTAAAGTATTTTTGTTAGAATATACTACTGTCCAATACCTACAGACAGCCCCAAAAGTAAGTGAATGGAATAAAAGTAAAATTTGAAAGCGTTTAAATTCATTTGGATTCTTTTTTGAAATCCAAAGAAGAATTCAATCACTTAAAGACAGAATATGGAAGCAGAATTGATTACCAAATTAAATTAACTTCTCTTTTATAATGCATAATTTAAATGCACATTTATATTAGCTTTTTTAAATACACCAGTTTCAATTCAACACTATAGAACTCTATAATTATTCCATTGACACACTCCATACCCTAAAAGTAAAAAAATATTCCAACATATGATCAGTGCTTATTGCCTTCATACAGTAGATCAGTCTACATTAAAGCTGCAGTAGGTAGAAAGATAGCGGATTGTCTCATTCCCTGGTGGATTCTGGCAAATACCAATAGGAGCACAAAGAGGAACCAGATGTTTTTCACAGATTCTGTCTCATGTTCTACTGTCAGGATACAGTGAAAGTTTTTTTTTGTTACCTACTGCAGCTTGCGTTGAATGAAAAACAAACATCAATTGTAACAATGCTTTATATAATATCGTACTGAACTAGTTTACAACTGTACATGGGGAAAACGTCCCATATATGACCTACTGTAGCTCTAGAAAATCCAAACACGCACATCAAAGCATGACTTAATGTTATAAATAATTTACAAGAATAATAGTATTACAAGGAAAAAATAGTGCCTTAGGAAGCGGGCACTGTCCATGAACTCTTTCAATACATCTTCTCTGTACATACATTATGTCTTCACATGTATATTTCATAACAATCCACATCACCTAAATAGAAAGAAAATGTATTTACAGTACAGATATTACAATAGAGTGTAATCCGAGTTAAGCATGAGACAAGAACAATGTAGTGACTAGAATGGGCGACTGAAATAGTTCTACAAAACATAAACTGAACTATTTCTTTTATAATTTCAGTAAAAATGCCTACATGTGCACACACAATTAGGAATATTAGAAAGGATTTAAATTTTTTAGTTAATTAACAAAAACAACAACAACTTCAAACTGTTCTTCAAATACATAATTTGGAAAAAGAAAGGCCATGAGTGACAGACAGTGGGTTCTGAATCGCTTGCTGTTGCTGGGTGATTACGAAAATCCAGTGATTTTCACCTTCTTCTCTGTTTTGCATTACTTATGAAGACTTTTCCACAGTAAATAATAATACATATAGACTGAATCAGACAAAATATGGCAGCAATGAGATTCTGTTCCTATGATAAACACCAATCCTTTAGTTATACCCAGGCCCAAAAAAAAAAAAAGTCCCTATGCACACTGCGGAAGTATTATGCAGAACCATTCATTATCCTGCTTTTACTTGTACAAACATAAATCTTTCATTTTTTTCTTTTTTCTTTTTTGAAACAGCGAGCCTGAAATTTGCAGCATTCTGAGTAAGACTGAATGGAAAGTTTCCCCAAATATTAATATATGCTAAAAAGTTTTGTGCAACTACATGTGGAATTACTGATGTGGTTATCACTGAGGAATAAATGAGTGTGAACACCTCTAAACACCATCTCTGCCTTCTATCTGCAGCCACCCTGCCTCGCTGGGGGACAAAGCATAAAAAACCCATCATATTGCGTGTTATTAGTGATGGCCCGAGTCAGCTGTGAAATGCCTCTGCTCTGGGGGTTTACTGGAGGCCGGTGACGCAGCTCAGGACTGGCACAACTTCCAAGTTAGCCAGAGGCTCCGGCACTGACATAATGCCATTTAATGAGATGCCCTAGTCCACAAAAGAGACGAAGATTGAAATGCTGCTCCTGATCCTGTGCCAAACCTTTTCTGAGGAGGCTCCATCTTCAAGTTGCTTTGAGATTACAGAAGCAAGTCTGAATCTGAGAGGAAACTGACACTGGGCAGACGACTGAATGAAGCAACTTCCCAAAAAAACATCTGTATTCAAAAGATGGAACATAACGGAGAACGAATCCCACAGAAAACCTCAGAGGATCTTTTGGGAACAGTCTGGACTGAAAAAACCCTCCTCAGAGCCATGTTTTTGCAAACTGTGATGTAGTACGCTGGTCTTGAGCAAAAACATCCTGCTGAGATCAACATTTCAGTGATGAAGAAGTCAATGTGGCGTCCCCTTTCTTCTTAGCTCCAGAGTGTGCAGGCCCTCCTGCCGACCCAGGGCGTGCTGTGTGCCCACTTTGTGGGCCGTCTCTGTAGCAGTGATGTCAATCTGGGCGTACTTGGTGGAGCTCTTTCCTGTCGAGATATAAAAACAGACCCTCTTAACATGAAGTATGTCATAGAAAGTTAGGGTAACATACTTTTTTTTTTACTTGCTGCGGCAAAGCTAGTTCCTTTTGGTAGCAAGAAGAGCTGAAACAATTAGGCAGAAAATTCTAGTAATAATTCAAAGTTTTAGAAAATCCATTTATTGGCTTTCTTGCTGAGAGTTAGATGTGAAGGTTGATACCACTCATGTCTGTAAGGTAAATATGAAGCTACCACCAGCAGCTGGTTAGCTTAGCATAAAGACTGGAAATGGCTAGCTCAGTACCTCAGTATTGATGAGCTCCGACGTTAACGGTTCTGTTATTGGTTCGGTATTGGAGAAATTATTTATCTATGGTGCATTTTCCCAATCCAAAAGAGAGATGCCTCTCTCACATACACAGACCTGCTCTGATCTTGTCTCTTTGCAACAATAGTGGCGAGAAATAAATGCTCAAAAGCACTAGAGTCAATGCTAAATGCTCATTATCACAAGTGCAACAGGTCTTTTGCATGTAAGGCGGAAACATGAGCAGGACACACATACAAGTGAAGAAATGCACAGTTTTCAACTACATGGCTCGTTGCCTTTAAGTGTTCTTAAAAAGTCCAGTGTGTAACATTTTGAAGGATCTGTTGGCAGAAATGGCCCTTTCACATTTTATGGCCACCATAGTTTCTCCTACTTCTTGTCAAATACAGACGTCAGTGCAACGTCAGTTAGTTGCAGTCTGAAACTTCGCTGCTAGATGCCACTAAATCCTACACACTGGTCCTTTTTTAAAAAAATAACAAAAACAATTGACCAGAGTACCATTAAAGTATCCAATCGATAAGCATTATGGTAAGAGTAGTAGTACCCTTAAACTCTTAATGATACCCATCCCTGTCTAAGAGTGGTATCAATCTTCTCATCAAATCCTCATGAAGGAAGCAAATAAACATATTTCACAAAACATTGCTCTATTCATTAAATTGGCAGCACTACTGATCAGCACTCACTCGTTTTTAGTCATTTTCCTGCAAACATTCACTGGTTCTCTAAGTCTTCTATTATGGTAAACCAAATAATCTTTTCGTACAAGACATTTGAAAGAGTCAACCATTCGCTGACATTCTTTGGACAAAAAAAAATCATTAGTTGCAGATCTTTGTAGTTGACAGCAAAAGCATTGCTGAATCATTTTTTGAAAAAAAAAAAAAAAAAAAAAGATTCAGAATTTCGACAACTGATGAAAACGTCCAAACAAACATGACAACACAGAGTTCAGAGTGAAGTGGGTCTCTGCCCTCGCTGCCAACATGATTGCCTAAGGTATGCGAATGCACGTCGCCGCACAAAGCAGAAGAATATGCAAATGATTCAGGTGAAGCCTTTAAAAGTCCCCTCATGCACCGTCTTCCATATGCACGTCACTAGCATTGCTATAATTTGGTGCCTTTCCTTGTGTTAAAATCAAATTGGCAAGGCGTAATCGCAGAAGCAGACTGTGCTTGAATATCACAAAAACGCACATCACTGTACCGCTGCCGCCTCCTCGAGTTGTGTGTTTTACAGTCATAACGTCTAGGAAATCCAAATCATCAATAGTCCCTGGAGGAGGATCCCATTTGAGCGGTGAATTCACAGCTGTGATCTGAATGCCCTGTGACCCCCTTTCAGTGGTGAGATGGGACAACCCCTCCTCCCAGGTGACAGATTAATGAGGCTGCATGCCGGGATATAAACTGTATTGCTGACATCAGACGTTAACCTCTCTCATGTCAGAGCCCGAGCGGTCCTCGTATTCCTGAAGGCAATGACGCTAATAGCCGACTTGTCTGTCAATTACAGCTCACTACTGCGTCTCCGATGACAAGGACACAGCTGTCTTTTAGTGAGACGAGAGGAAATCAGCTCAATCATTTGGAAGCGATTCCTGTAACTCTGACGAAGTAAAATAGAATTACAGAACAATCATGTGTCGAGGGCAACTTTTTATCCTTGCTTGATATTGATATCCTGGTTTATTTTAAGTCGGCTCTTTCATATCTGCCTGCAGGATTTGAACAGAAAATATATTATTTACAAAATTGCCTTTCCCTAATGCTGCACGGATCAGAGCACGAGCACAAATAAGAAATCCTTGTACCCTGTGTGAACAAAGACGAGAACATAAGGCCACGACGGAGGTTATTTTCTTTTAAATTTAAACCTTTGGCATTAAAAATCTGCTTATATCTAATCTATTAAAGATCCTCATTAGAAATTCTCATGAATTTTTCATGCACATTTCTAATGGAGATCTGAATAATCATTAAAGGCCATTCATGATTTCCTAGTTTATGATGATAATTGGCATTTACAGCATTGGGCTATTTGGGCAGAGCTCTGGTACACGAGTATACAGATTTATATAATGATTACATGGTATTCAGCAGAACAGTGCATTAATGTAGAGTAAGCTGAATTTAATAATGGTGTCTAATAATAGCAAAGCACTTTTGTGTGTCTGTCCGTGTGTGGGCGCCTTCATTACGGTTGGCCACCAATATAACTACAGTACATAAAATATGGCAGAAAAGAGGATTAATACAATAATTCAATGTCTCTGACGTTGCTTTAATATATAATATATCTCTTTCCTCTAGAGCGGGATTTTTTTTTTTTTATACTTGAGCAAATACAATACGTATTGCACTGACACTGATCACTGAGTGACCAGACTTCAAGGTTAAAACACAAGTAGCCGTACAGGAACTTTGCCCAAAAACGATGAATCTGACCAGACATTCAATGCCAGCTTTTGGAGGACGACCAATTTCAATACTCAGTGTTAGACATATTTTGTTTGGTACCAAAACAGGTACTGAGTTCTGATACCTACTGTAGCTCTACCACCATGTACCCCGCCGTGTGATATTTAAGCGATTCTAGGTAATGCGGTTCCAACAGCTTTCCGCTCTGTGTGCGCACTGAAAAGAAATCTGGTGGTTGTTCAGCAGCACACACACCATACACACCATAGCTAATGTTACATTACTTGCTGTGTCATTGTTCACACTATACAATGGTACTGGATTTCTTTTATGCTTTGCTTATCTGCCTCAACAAAGTGGTAAAGCTGAAACGCCAACGTCATCCAGATAGAACAATTTGCTGCAATCTTCCAATTGTCTCACTTTAGTTTTAGTTTGAAGTGACATGATTCTCTGATGACACTTGTTGCACAATAGTTACATAAATGTTTTTCTATAGGTGGAGTTTCAAACCCTGACTGTTCAACAACGAGGGATAGAGGATGTTGAATGTTGCACAGATTATGAAGCCAGCTTTGTCACCAAATTGTTTGATTTGGTCTATATTAATAAAATTTAACTTGAACATGGCTGTTGAATAAAGCAAAAAAAAAAAAAAAAAAAGGTATACATAGAGATATAAAGCTAATAGATATTCCTTTAGAGAGAAACTTAACTTATTAAAGGGAGATGCATTCTTACTCTGAGGCGGGAGATGTCCAACAGTCCCTCGGGTGCCAGGACCCGGCTCCTGCAGCTCTAGCTCCATGTAGTTGAGTTGCTTTTTGGATGTGGGGCTAACAGGAATATTCACATATGTCACACCTTCGCTGCGAGGCCGTTCAGGAAGCGGTGCCTCTGAGGGGAAAACGAACACTGCACCTATCAATACAAGATGAACAAAGTGTTAAGTGACAATTCAGCCTGATAGCTTGTACTGTATCTCCATGCCAAATAGCTCCACTGTCATCCCAAAAACATTTCAAACGCATAAAAGACCCATGCAGTTGCATTTGGACTATTTGTACAAATGCAGCCAGTTATTTCTTGGGATTTGGTTCAATTTTTCTGTATTCATTGTAATAAAAAAAAGAAAACTCTCTTTAATGCAACAGTATGGCTCTTTTATGTGTTTCTAATAGTTATTGGACAACAGTGGAGCTCTGTTGCACAGAGGAATAAGCTCTACCAGGCTGTGGCTATGCAGACAATACACAGTGGGATAAATTCATTGTTGGTTTTCATCTTTTCATGGGATTTTCTGATAATATTGAAAAGATAAAATAGCACCAGGCTTACTGTGACACTAGTTTGAAACAGGAATTGTTTTTGTCACTATGACCTTAATTAAAAGATAATGATGAAGAAATCAAGGATTAGTCTGGTGTTATTTTAACACTTTGTCATTATAACCTTAATCAAAAGCAAAAAGATTTCCCCCTCCAGGGTTAGTAACTCTTGAGGCGACGGTCCTTATCGACAACCTAATGTTAATTAGATTCATTCAAATACAGACATCTACAATAAAGTGACAATATTATTTTCAACAGTAAAGCACAGCAGCAAATCATGGGATCCGCAGCTACACTGGCACAAAGTGTATTCCAATGAATAGCCCTTTCCCCCCAGAGGCTACTTATGTATGATTAGCAGATAGGCCCTAGAGATAAATTATGAGATACATTATGGCCATTTTGTGTCACGAGGCAGTAAAACTCTAACTTGCTGCCCTTTTAATTCCATCATCAGAGCTCTGTTTCCAGTAACCAGTTCCTTGAACAATGTCAAAACATTCTGGTGTGTTTACTGACCCAAAATGCATGTTTTTCCTTTGAAAAATTCAACGACAATTTGATAGTTATCTTTAAAGTAAAACCCAAACAGGAGCCCCACATATTGGCGAAATAAGTTTGTAGCGTGATATTTTTTTTACTGTAAATCAGATTTTATCCAATATTATTAAAAGCACAACTGTAAATAATGCAAAATTCAGATAAGCAGATTCATTTTTCCAGTATTTGCAGCACCAACAGAGGCACGCATCATTGGCAGATTTCTCTATTTAACATGACTAAACCACTGTTAAAAAGAAAATGCATTTTGCCCAATTTGTCGAAATGTACTAAAAAATAAACCTTTTTAATGGCAACCTGACTACCATTTAACTTTGAACTTGTGCTAAACACGAGCAATGTTGTTTTCTGGGTAAAAACAGCAATGCTTCAAGAATCTGCTCAAACAGTGCAGTCAGCAGAAAAAATGTGTCAAGTAAAACTAACAGGAAATGTCGCCTCAATCCATTTCAACTGAATAGCTTTTCCTGTCAAATACACAAATTATAGCCACAGTGTTGCCCAGAGTGCGTTGTCTGTGTAATTTATTGTGCTTCATAAATGGTTTACCTGTCATAAACATAAAAGCCACCCTGGATAAAGAGGTGCAGAGTCAAGTTCATTGCTGGCTGGTGGAAAGCTGTTTAGCTCAATGTCTTATTGACACAGGTTCCAACCAACTGCATAAAATATGTGCATTTTTCAGCTCTGTGACACGCATCATCCAGTGCTTTTATTTTTCATGCCTGTATCTACAATGCCAGCAAAGATAGCTACAACCTTCAAAAACAGAGGGAGAGTACACTCAAGGATATCTTAGAAATTTGCATAACTTGAATACATCTGTTCTCCCCTGCGAATAGAAACTAGGAAAACTAAGATGTACTCATTATTTCTGAACAGTGATATAAACATTTGTTATTGATTTTACCTGTGTGCAAACACAAGTGAAAGAGAAGAAAGCCAGATAAACAGATTACTGAGTTTTAAGGTCAACCTACAACCGCACTGTTTAGAGGAATCATGCATTCATGTTGGCTGCCTCACACCAGCCCAGTGTTCAAGTTAGACCTAATCAGGAATCAAATGTTAAAATGTCCAAAAATTAACGTAAAGGAAACACAGAAATGTAAAAAAAATAAAACGTCCAAACACACACTTAACCGTACAAAAAACGGAAACACAGAAACGTTTATATACACACACACACACACACACACACACACACACACACACACACACACACACACACACACACACACACACACTTTATGTGGCACTTGGACAGATAACATAATTACATTGGACTTAACACACAGTGTATTTATTCCACTAGTTTAGTCTATAAAATGTTTCAACTAGAATTACAGCCCTGCATTCGTATGCCTCCACCAACCAGCCAAGTTGTAATTTACATCCACGTCTCATAATATATGTAGTGTACTGTATATGAAGAAGGAAAGCAGCAAATCCTGATATTTTGGCATTTTTTGTTTGATAAATTAATTAAATGATAAATTGATTATGAAACAGTTGCAGCTTAATTAGTTACTGATTAATTTTCTAATTAATCAACTAATCGTTTCAGCTCTACTCTAATCCAGCTCTAATCCAAACCCTCCTCTCCACTGTGAGGGGTGTGAGTGCTTATGTAATTCATGTCAAGCAGTGTACATCAGCAAAAACTATTACTCATTAACTGACGCAATAATTTAATAAACAGTGTTCAGGTTCTATAAACAGTGCTGATCTGTGACTGTAAGAATCTGTTTACCCTCCTTTATGCCAATTACTGCAAGACTACTGTTGTTTGAAGATTAAAGAGAATATCTAGATCACAGAAAACAGACTACAAACTACAGTTGTTAGACAATCCCAACAGCAGTCGTAGCACAACAGACCCACATTTCAGCTGCCGATATTTACTGCTAGAAACACAAATGGGGATCTCTCTAGAAGACTACAGTTATTATACATCTTTAACAGTAAATAAGAATAATACACGTATTCCTGAAAGCACATGCACTGTCTTGTGTCAATCATATGAACTTTGAAATGCTGCATAAAATACATTATTTTAGTGACTGTAAAGATGGTCATGGGTTCATATGTGTTGCTACAGCTGTTTTGTAATTACACTAAATTTTGTTCAGAGGCTGGGTAATATGTAACATTTGGGGACAACATAAATTTCACCTGCTATTGACTCTTCCTAAATGGCAGCGTGCGGCGGCCATTACCCGCAGCTCAGAAGCATCAACCCCAGGGGACACTCATACAATCAGCGTGTAGCCATTAGACGCCGGCAGAGTCTCAGTGGGTGCAGCCTTTGGCAACATCTAAGAGGTCTGATGCCGAATTGATCAGACACCAAGCAGCCCTGGCAGTAGTGTAGTGTTTTATAATGGCTGCCATTACAACAGTGGGTTTACCCACAGCTTTAAGGCTGAGAGACTTTTCCCACAATACACTTTGTGGAACCTCTAGGGACGACGTAAGAATACCTGGCTGAGCTTAGTGACCCGAACCTTCAAAATCAACTGCTTTTGTGGGAAAACGTGGGTCTAATGACAGGCCTCTCACCCTGAAGACACAGCTGTTAGTTTAGTTTAAGGCAGACATTAAGGCGGAGGTGAAAATGTGTCTGACTGAACCCAAAGGAGTTATGACTCAAAATGCCAGCATTTGAGAGAGCTATTGCTAGTCCAAAATTGATGCTACATACTGTAAAGACAATAATATTACTATCAATAAAGAAACCTCTTGTCAAAAACCAATAACAAATGCCAAAATTGTTCTCAGTTATACCTGCCAACAAGGACAACACAATCCCTTCCAAGGCTGTACCAGACTCAGAATTGTGAATCCAATTTGGCTATTCAATACAAAGATCTGACTATTTGTTCCTTTTTTTCTTGTTCAGCGCCACACTAAACTCCTCTATCAGCCGCCCTACGGTGGAAATGCAGCTACATGAGTCAGATACATTGTAAGTGCCAAACATTTTTGAATAAGTCGTAACTGTGGTAGTGCTCTGTTGTATTGCAGATTTTTTTTTTGAAAAGCTGAAATATGGTGCGGACTTATTGTGTGGGAGTTTATGTCTGCTTGCATTTGTTCATTTCTAAATTCACTGATATTGTACAGTCTTCCTGCATAGATTACCACCAACATTTTATTAGACCCACTTTGCTCAGAGTGAAGAACCTGCAAGATGGCTGTGATTGCGCAGTGCAAATGGGGCCTCAAGACTAGTTGTGCTACAGGTAAATATCCCACCAGAAACCTTAATGCTTGCACAGAAAGCCTGAACAGATGTCTCAATACGGAACCAAAAGAAGTCAATAAAAGCAGTCGTAGCTGCTAACTGCACTGTTTTAAGAAATCAGGAGGATTAAACCAACATCGTATGAAAATCGTGTTCTCATTTCAGGCGAGCCTGCATCCTCAAACCTTAATCTGAGCCACTGGACTTGGCCACCTCCTGCACGTCCCCGTCCATTAACTGCTTGCTGAGGCAGGCTGATGGGAAAGATGACATCGGAGCCGAGCCAAGTGTGTGTGGGTACATGAACATGACTGATGGGTGCGGTGCCACACTGTGACAGCTGCTGGGAATTTCTAGAGCAGGTGTGCACTAGACTGAGGGCATGTTTCTGGGTGTGGGATGCTTAAGTGGCCAAACGTCCCCTGACAACTGTCCCCTCACCTCACATCAGGGCAGGTAACCTGTCACGCATCACCGCATTCTCTGTTTGGTTACATATCTGTTTTCTCTTGACACAATTGGTTCTTATGCAATCCAGTTTATAGCGTTACATAAAGTGCAGATGAAGACGTACATGTTCGCACAACAGTGAGCCCTCCACTACACAATGAAAAGGAGAGGTTGCTGGAGTCCTTTATTCTAAATGACGTTCATGAGACACAAATTATGCGTGTGACTCATGCCTGTATTTGTTTTACAGGCTTGTATGTGATTCATCTCTGACATCACATCACAGATCACATAAATTAACGTTTTTTTTTTTACAGACGCCTATTTAGCCTGTCATGTTCTATCATTACATTCAAGCCACAGACCTATGATTCTGTTTTTCAGATTTTTCCTGGGACCAATTTCTATTTTTAGGAAATCGAGATTTTCAGTGTCATGGCTGAATATTTAGCTGATTTCCACAATGTGGATGAGGCCCTTGAATTCGATGGCCGCATGTTTTTATTTGAGCCAGAGTATACGGATGAGACTACAAATTAAAGAACAGACACGAAGAGAGAGAGGGGTGACAGGCAGAAGAGGGAGAAGCAGCTGCTGCAAGGCAGCGAAGCTTGGGAGACTGGTGGTGTTCCTGTGGATGCTTTGAACCTATGCCCACAGAGGAGATTTCACAGACTGGATCAAGTGAAAGGTACAAACATCTATGGTGTCAGACACTTACAACAATCTGAGCCATTCAGCAGCAAAAACAAGCGCTTGTACTTGTTAATTTCGACAGTACGCAATTGCCTGCAAGGAACCTGTTTCGTGACACCTGCCACAAAAACATGGTAAAGTAAGGTAGAAAAATACCAAAGTTACCCGTACAGTAAATGTACTTAGTAAGTTCAAACTTAGCCAGTGGTGGGATGCAACTAAGAGCTGATGCAGCTGGTTCTAGATATTATGAGTCTGTATGTATGCAGTGTATGTATTCACATGCTATTTACTGGTAAAGGTACTTAATGAAAACAACTTCCCGTCAACGTCACAGTCCATTAACCTAGATGAAGACAAGTAAACATTATGTGTGTGGCGTACGTGTCGGTTCCGAAAATCACTCTCGTGGCTGTCAATGCCACGTGCCAGTCTACTATTTCAGACACTGAATGAGCCTAATTTTATTTATTTATTCACTTCAATTCATGCACATCGAGCAGCAGGTGAATTGTTGTAGTTATGTTGATTCAGGTGCATGACTCACCTATTTAATTCACTTTTTGTAAGTGGGTTCTGGTTATTATAAGAAGCCTGGGTAATGCACTGCTGAAAACGTTCAGAGCACTCAAAAAGAAAATCTAAAAAGGTCCACAGAGCAAAAAAAAGAAAAGAAAATCCATTTGTGCAGGTACAGACCCAACAATCTGCATCTGTTTAACTGGCTTGGTTGATAAAAAAAAACAACTTGGTTATATTCATTATGTGATGTTGTGATGTCAACCTCACTCACCTTCAGTCTCTTGAAGGAACCTCTGCTGACCATAGCTGCCCATTAGCTCGTACTTGCTCTTTTCTTCGGCCTGCGAGACAAACAGACAGTGAGCAACTGTTGATTATTATTTGCAGTGAGCGACTCGATCCAGCACAAGTTTATTACATAAGAAATGTGACGATGCCTTTCTCCTCAACAGCTCGGTGGACACATCAGGAGTATTTATAGACAGAGGCTGATATTCAGTATTTACTGAGAGCTCCGGGCTATGTCTTACACGTGGAAACACTGTCTGCAATGCCTCATCGTTATGGAAGGGATAACCATGCCTTTTAGATTGCTGCCACATAATCTCTGATTCCAGACAGCCACTGTAAGCACAGCTATTGTGGTGTGAAAATTGGTGGTGGAGTGCAGCCATATTGCTTTCAGTCTCACTGAGAGGCCACAGTGCACACAAAGACGGATTCCTTGATGGGACCATTATCATGCCGAGAATGAATGAGGCTAGTACATAAAGGTGGATATATGTGAGATAATGGACATCAGCTGATTGTATTGGTGCATTTCCCAGCAGCTGGACACTTGAGGGGATAACTTCAAGTATTGTTTTTTTAATCATCATGTTGCATGACAGGGCACTCCAGGGGTCACATTCAGTAGCATCAAGCAATGTGATGTAAGACTGGAAAATATTTTCTTCATAACAGAATGTTCATCCATAAGTTGGATCAGGAGATCGATACCACTCTCATGTCTGTGTGGAGCTAGATCCAGAAGGTGATTAGCTTATCTTAGCATAGCATAGCATGAAAACTGGAAACTGCTAGCCTGGCTACCACAGTGTTTCCTCTATGTTGATTTTGGAGCGGCGGCCCAATGATCCTGCCGAAATAATGCACCCCCGTTGGCTGCCGCTCACATTGCAATGAGTGCAAAGTGATCGGACGGGCCTGCTCCCACTGCTAAAAAAAATCCTAGAGGAAACACTGTACCAATTTTCTGTTAACATGTTGAATCTTGTTTGTTTAAGTTGAGATAAACAGTAATATAAAAACGTTAATTTTGTTGCTTTAAAGGGAGTTACATGCTGTAACTATTTCTTGATGAACCAGTTTATTAATCTACTTTCATGCAGCGTCACCTCACAGTGAAGTGTCAGAGAAGTCACTGCGCCCGGCTGTTAGTCGCTCATGCCTGACAGTCACAGCAGGTAACTCTCTCTGAAACCACAAATTCTCATTTTTACATTCCCATTCGCATACAAATGAAACAATGAAGATATACTGTATTAATTGAGTCTTCAGAAACGCTGGTATGCATATTTTAAAGTCTGCAGAGAGCCCACCAGCCGTTTCCCCCTGCTTCTTGCCTTTATGCTACGCTAGGCTTATTGACTCCTGGATCTAGCTCTGGTCGTAACCCACAGACATATTCCCAAAATATCTAATTAGTAGTCCTATAAAAACAGAGAATAACTTCAACAACCAAAATATTAAAGCCCGTGTTCCTGTCCAAAACCTGCCAAAGCAAGAAGGAAATATCACAGGTTTCATTCATATCAGGTAAATATGTCATTTAATCGTGATAATATAACGCCAACATAATAATATAACACCATAAAGTTGAATAATGGCAACAGAGTACTTCTGAGGTCATATTATTCAACCCTAGTGTACTGCGGCTTGACTTTTCTTCCTGTTGGCTGAACAAACACCTCTGACATGTCTCGTCACACCCCCACATTAAAGTCTAAAAAGCGTAAGGTTATGCTTAAGAGCACTGCATATACATTAAGTACAGTACTGTAATCATTACATCACACAGACTGAGAACATTATAGACAATCCCGACTTTCTCAACCTCTTATTTCAACTAAAAGGGAAAGAAGTTCAAAACAACAAAATGCTGATTGAACATTTTATGTTCAATTTCAGATATTACCCCAGCCTTTTTTAAAAACTGACCTATCAGCTGCTATTCATTCTTTATAATCCCCATCAAATAGGTATTCCCATATCATCAGTCATTTCCCTAAAAATGTTTAGCTGAACTCAGAGCACAATGAGTTACACAGTCAAAATGTGTGAGCAGTTGATAGCATAAAGCGGATTAGAGAGTTTTGGATTGGCCTACCTCTGAGTTCCTCTCCGGCGCCCGGCTCTCCATGATCTCATAAGCAGGATCAGCTCTGCGTCTTTCCTCTTTACTATTAAGCCTTTTGTCTGGCAGGAGAGAAAAATATAGTGTTTTAAATATAAGAAACTAAACTGCAACTTTTTTTTGTGCCAATAGCCAGGGCAGAAAATAATCCCTCATTGTGTTTTCTTAAATCCAGTTTGTGAATCAAAGCAGACAAGGACCTCTCTGGGTATGAATGCATCAATTCCTGCAGATCCAGCGATGTGAACAAATAACATTGGATTGATTCATCATTTCACAATACCAAAAACTATTATACAAGTGGAAATAAGCTGTATTAATAATATGACGTGCAAGGGACAGACATCACAATCTGCATGCAAGAGGTTCAACGTGCAGCAGACATATTAATGTGATTTACTAACATTTAAACACTAACATAACACTGTTATCACTAATACTTTATCACTTTTATGATGTAGAAAGCCTTTATATGGTAACCTGACTGATACATCAGCACTGATATAATGGTACGACTAGGAGTGGATTTTTAAGGTCAATGCAATTTCTTGTTACTTTTTGGTCAACATTTATCTGCATTGTATATCAGCTCAGCAGATTTATTGCTCCGACTCTGATTGGCATATACACTCAGTTTTCAGTTTATTAGGTATATCTAGCTGAAACTAATTCAGTCTAATACAACAGTCTTGCAATAAATCCTTCCTTCTTGAAGGTTGTAATGTTCAGTTTTTGCTCAAACTGTTTTGGAGAGGTGGTAATTCAACTGTATGGAGGCTGTAGATTGTTGTGCTGTTGAACTGTATTGCTTTATACAGAGAGCTCTTTCTATTATTCACCTTCGCTCGGGGTGGACAAAATAAGACACCCATCAATATAAAGCAATGCAGGACTATTAAACTGCATTCGTTTCATCCAGGTGTACCTAATGACTGGCACCTGAGTGTATATCATCTAAAAAGTAACAAGACATTTCAGAAGAGAAATATTAAAGATAAGATTCTGTAGGTTTGAGATACTTCACATTGTCGCTATTACATAGTTTGTCCACAAGAGAGTGCTGTTTATTTTTCACAAGTTATCAGAAATATTTTATCTTGAAGAACATAATAAAACGATTTTGCGCCATTTTCCAATAAGGCACTCTTTATAAAGGGTTTATTAGTTTTAACTGAACGAAAATAAATAATACACTAATGCTTAATAGCTCAGTTATAAGCCATTAATTAATTAACAGGTTTTGTGTTGGTACGCTGAGAAACAATCTTTTGGTTGGGGTTTTCTATTTGGTAATAATGCTGTTATAAATGTGGGTTATTAATCAATACATTTTGAATAGGTTGTTCGTAAATGCCATTTTCCAAAATGTAACCATATGGCTATGTTGGTCAAGGACATTTATCACAACCAGGCAACACAAAGGCTGGCTTATAACTCATTTAGAAGGCATTATTAAAGGATTTATTAAGCTTAATAAAGACAGTTACAACTTATAAACCCATTATTACAGGGGCCTTATTTGAACAGTGGTACTGATTCTCTAGTAGTCTATCAATCTTTTCAGATTTTCTCTCTTATTCCCTTCTACTTTCCACAGCCCTCAGAAAGCTCAGTACAAGCTACACAACAAAAAGAAACATCACAGAGTGCAGAAAGAAAACAAGCAGTTGATTAAAAAAAAGAAGCCAGGAGGAAAGTGTGTTTTTTTTTTATTGATGATAAAGAGAACAACAGGGCAGAAACAAAGAGGATACATTTTAAAGGAGTGAAGAGGAAAAGGACACCAAAGGCAGCGTAGAAGCTTTGAAGAGGCCTCTTACCTTCACTGGTCACTGTCCGACCATTCATCTCTTCATACCGATACTGCCCGGCCACACTCCGTGATCCATCACTGTCAGCTTGATAGAGCAGTCCCTTATTAGCAGCAACTTCATGTTCTTGGCTGTTCTTCAGGCGCAGCCCAATAGGAAAGGGTTGGAAAGTGGAAATGTTACTGCTGAGGTACATTGCAGCGGGTGCGGCCCGTGGAGGAGGGTGGCAGTGCTCTCCTTGACACTTGAGACAGTTTTCATAAATGACAGCGCTTCTATCTTGCTGTGGATCTTGTGGTGGTACACAGGTGCCAGCTGGTGCAGATTTGAGCTCATTTCCAAATCTAGGACTCATTGACTCATACAAGTTCAGTCTGTTAGTCTTTGCCTCTGGCTGCCTATCTGTGTTTGGAAATCCTAACAGATCAGCTAAGAGACTGGCTAATTTCTCTCTTCCTTTTCTTGGCAGCGGTAAATCCTCACTCGTCCTCACTATTGGCTTCACTTCGCTGAGGATGCTTCCAGATCCAGGGAAGGCGCAGGATTTCTCCAGAATTTTCTTCACTGCAATATTGTATTCATTGGCAGTGCTGAGGCTGCATGGTGATTTGTCAACACTTTGATCTGCTGGATTGAAAATATGATGTTCTGCAGGCAAACAACCCTTCAACACACTTTGATTTCTGTCCGAGATCAAATCAGTAAGCTGTGGCTGCAAACCATGAATTCTTTCTCTTCGACACGCACATTAACTTCTCATGCAAGCAGGAATCCATGCAGTGTGCATACAATATTTCAACTGATTACACTTACCTGGTATGGCAGGTATCACTGAACCACTACCATGGATGTACGGTGTTCCCTGTGAGAGACATAGAACATTATACACAAACTGCCTTTATTAGATTATGTTTGTGTGAACTATAAATGAACAAACATCTTGGCCTGGTGTTTAAATATGAGGCATTTTAAAAGGAAAATATTGGTAATTTTATATATATATATATATATATATATATATATATATATATATATATATATATATATATATTTTTTTTTTTTTTTTTTTTTTTTTTTTGTCATGTGTCATGAAAAGTACAGTGCATTAATCCATCTCTCAGTACTTCCTGGCTTCCACAGCCTGTCAGCACAAGCTCATTTGTTCGCACTAAAGTTGTAAATCTGGCAAAATGGGTCACAAATAACATTTTAAAAAGGCTGTGTATTTTCCTGGTCACTAGTTTAAAACAAAGGTTACTCAAACAGGAGTGAATAATGCATTTGTTGTCTATTTTCAGCTGCAGATTAGGTACTCTAGTGAGTATTTAAAGCAGCAGGACAGTATAGTATGTGGGATCAACTCAAAATAAACTACAGTAGACATGTTCATGGTAATGAAGGAACATGTCACCCAGTGCAGCGAAGTGGCTCGTTTAGACATATTTGATAGTTTATGGACAACAAGGGAGCTTTCTTGGTTTTTGGTCTTTTCGTGGGATTTGTTGAAAATAACACATGTACAATGTCTCCTGCTTTATCCTCCAAAAACTCACCCCAGTGGAATGTTTCAGTTTCAAAGCTGTGAGGTGTCTGAAAGTCATGTTGCTGACTGCATCCATCACACAGAGCATATTCCACACTTTGATTTTTCTTGTAGATTTACTACCCACACTCCCCCTCTTCCCAAACCAGCCAGACTGTGTGATTGCATTCACGCTATTAATTATGCTAAAATGATCTCCATGCATAAATATATTCCAAAATGTGAAATGACATTTGTATTACGGTTTCGTTATGGTTTAATGTTTTCTTTTGAACTAGACCTTTAACTGTGAGCCAATAAACACTACAGGGGTGGATTGTGTTGCTCACGCTGAGGGTGATAAATGCCCTCCCACACTGCTCCTGCCTGATCCATCAACTTCTAGCCAATAACTCTCATGTTTAATTGAGTTCCCTGAAGAGTGACTGAAATGAGAAAGAATATTTTATTCAGGTAATCAAATGCAATTTGCATTCTTAACTAAATGCACTACCAGCAGGTGGAGCTATATGTTTAGAGTATTCAATAAATTTGACTGTTATGCACAAAAAAGCTTTTAGTTGGAACCTTTAAAGAAATTTAAATTATAGCTCAAGCAAAGCCTTAAAGAGTGGAGCCCTTACATTTGTAATGCAACAACGATATTTGATAATGTACTGCAGATTTCTACTGAAAATCATCACAGATACGAAGAACATCCACAAGTGTAAAACTAGTATAAATTATGTAACACTATCACAGCCATGGCAGGATTGATCTCAAATACAGATTTATCCTCAAATCCAACATTTCTTTCTTCACTTACAGCAATTTATCAAGCAGAAGTAGAAGAGGAAACAATTAGTCAATTAATGGAACAGTTGTTTATCAGAAACTGCAACTATTTTAACACAAATGTGAACACTTTCTTCTTCTTCTTCTTCTTCTTCAATCACCACCAACTCCATGACCACCAATCTAAGCAGAAAAGCCCCTCGGAGACAACTGAACCTCATAGTTCATATAAAGAAGAACAACTTGTGTATAAAACAAATAAACTGGGATTACATTCAGTTTGGAGTTTACATATACTTCTAAAAAAAAAAAAGACAGCAGTCCCTTAAGCTCAACAGTATTAAGTTCAGCAATAAATAGGCGAAAAACTGCAAGTCACTCACAACTCCCAAGGTCTGAATCTGCTGGATACAACAACAGTGTCAAACTCAATTGGCTGCTGAAATGCTAACTTGTTACACAGATGGGCCGTGGCACTGTTTGTTGTTGTGACACCAAATGCAGGGCAGCATCACCGGCAGCCTGCACGATACCACAAAGGTCATATTGACAGCGTGCTACAGAACAGATGATAGAGTGATGATAAGGCCTGTTCACACAAGCTGCTACTGTATGACAGGGAGTTATACAACAGAGCACGTTCAGGACAAAACTGAACGGGGAAGATGCCTTTATTTTTCAGGGTTCGAGGCAAGCAGATGGCCAACAAGAATAGAACTACACCTGAGTCTGAGCTTAACTCAAAGTCTGTTTCTGGCAGAAAGGGTAAAAAGGGACAAAACATTTTTCATAACAAGATTTTAGTTGGCACAGAAAGATTTTTCTACTCACCTTAAATCCACCACACACTGAGCAGATGGTCACGATGGTTTTGGAGACAGACGTGAGAGAGCTGCAGATGTGACAGGAGTCTGGATGCTCACTAGAGGGCGCCACCTTTTTCTTACTCTCCTCTGAGGGGTCTGGTATGTGTTCACTTATTGACCGTCTTTTAGTAGTTTCGGCGTGACCCTCACAGGTCACTGTGCTGCTTTTATCTCCCTTTTCTGAGTCTGTTGTGAGGCCTGAAGGCGCAGGAGTGTCCTGAGTTGGGGTGCTGGATTCATTGTCTTTGGCACCCGCACCTCCCTCCTGTAACAGATTCCTGGGAGAGTCATAGAGATACCGAAGTGATGTTGGTACCTGGTATTCATGTCCAGGGACAGTGAGGCAAGTACAGGGACTCAGGTCTTGTGCCAAGTGGGGAGGCAAGCTGAAAACAGACCCAAAGTCCTCCCAGGGGGTGATATCCAGGCTGCCTGTGTAGGAGGAGAAACTTCCAGAGTAAGAGGAATGGCTGCCGGTGGCGATGCCGCTGTCAGATGAGCTCTGGCGGCCGATCTCCTGAAGCTGGCGGGGCAGCTTGGCAGCGGGCCGGTTCCCACCTCCCTGGTTGACAGACAGCTTCTCGATGCTCTGCAACGCCGCTTTGGCGACCACGTGGCCGACGTTTTCGGATGGGTTGGAGGCCGGTTCGGTCCAAATGGCCAGCCGGCTGCCAATGCTGCAGTCCGATTGGCTGGTGTCTGAAGTGTCGGAGGAACCGGATATGCTGCGGTCGTCTCCCCCAGCTGACGGGCAGTACGAGGACGAGGCTGCCAAGAAGACAACATTAAAAGTTTTATTAATCAACAGCTTTAATGAAAAAAAATGCTTTCATCAATAAAGCTTTATTAAAGCATTATAATATCATTATGGTTGTTTTTCCTCAGCCACCTTTCTCCCCGATATCCACTACATAATAATAGGAACAATAAATCACCAGTGTGAATAATGTCAAAACTTAATTTAAATCCAAGAACAGCATTATTAAAAGCCAATGTATCATTTATGCTCTTTGGTGAGGAAGAGGGATCCCTGCAGTAAAACTTTCAGCTATAGTTTCAACTTATTTTTTACTTTGAATCACAACACAACAGCTTTAACATGACCTACCTGTGCTGCTCCTGTGAGAGAGCATGCTCAGTCGTTTCTCCAGCTCCTGGGCCTCGTGGTTCAGCCTCTCCTCCGAATTCGCCTGACTGGCACTGGGGTCTGTTTGAGAGAGTACGCACAAAACAAACAACGACAAGGTTACGTTAGTGAGTTTCGCTACTGAGACGTGGGATCAAATGTGATGCAGCGGAGCATTTTGTGCTGCGGTGACACGGACACAGCTGTGAAAACACATCCAAGCTACTCCAGAGAAACAAGAAGGGACACTTTAAACCACGAGGGTCTCACTTGTCTTTCTGTGGCATCATGAAAATAACAGCTAACAAGATGTTAGGGAAAATAATACCAACAAATACTCTGGCAGGAGTGCTGTGTACTATTATTTGGTCATAGGCCTTTGGACGAGCACAGAAAAGGGTCACCCAGGGGAACACCTTGCAGTATTTGTGCAACACTACAGGGTTTATTAATAGCGCTGCCACGTGGCTCTGTTGGTACGCGCGTTGCTGCTGGTGGCTAAAGATTGTTGGTGCTGTTCAAGGATCCAATGTACCTTGGACAATTCAAGGTCAGCTCTAACACTGGATCGATTGTCTTTTATCTATCCAAGCCTGCAACAGTAATGTGGTAAATGTACCAGAACTCTGCAAACGGTTCAGATCACATCCTACACGTTGAGTATCGACTTACAGTACACAACAGTTCTCAACTTAGAAAAGGATAGACTAGATAAACTCATAAAAAAGGCGTATGTTGATTAAATTAACTCTAACTGGAAGACAAAAAGCTGTATGTGCTACTGGTATTTACTTATACCAACTTCAAGAGGCATATTCCTGAATTCATAAATGTATCTGACCCCCTACTGCAGTCTAGTGTAGACAAAATAAAATTATATTCACATTTTTTAAGCTTAAGGTCTAAACTGAAAACTTTAGAGCAAAGATCCCAAATGTTTGTACAAACATTTAAATGTTATATTCATACAGTTTTATGTTGATTATAAATCTCTTTTGAACTTGTATCTCAAACTAGAAGACTAAAGCTCTTTGCCCTATTGTTGTGTACCAAAAAGCACATCATACAAGCATCACGAGAAACTGATTTCCTGGGTTCCCTGCTGAAAAATAGATGTGCACGATCCAACTCAAGAATCCAAAGAGACATAGCTTGGTATTTTGAGGACATTTATCATTTTTGAAATGGACTCACATTATACTTTGTAAATTGTAGCCAGAACATTCTCATTTTCTAATTATAACTAGATATTCTTTTTAATGACGAAAACATTCTTTCTCCTTAATGACAAAAAATTTGTAAACGTTTTTTAACAATGCCGGTTCTGAACTGCTGTAGTCTCTGTGTAGCATGTAAATTAAGTGTACAGAGTGTATCAGCAGTTTAAACAACACAAACTGATAGAAAGGGTTTTGTACCTCCTCTGTCAACAGTTACAAGCTTTGAAAAAATTAAAGTTTACTACATCATCTCCGCTGCCTGCTGCTGTGTGCTTTTAAGCTCAGAGATTCAACATCATACCTGCCACCTCATATTCCATCTGCACTTTATTTAAGCAGGTTTCCCTGCCAATGCTGCTATGTAACAAGCGGCATGACAGCACGACCAAATGGAGCACCGCCAAAGAGATCAGAAAGGAGTGTGTCTTGGGTAATATCTGCTTGACTAACAGGTGTCGCAGCCTATCACACGCTGTATTTTTGCAGCTTGCTCATCCCAGCTAAGCTCCACTAACGCCTCCTCCCCTCTGACAGCTACAGTAGCCAGAAAATCCTAATTTGGTCAAAGACAACAGTGATCTGTGAACAGGCTTTAAAAAAATGTGTCCACACTACATTTCATCATGCCTCTCATTAGGGGATAAGGAATAAAAATAAATTTCAGCAGCACATATTGCACTCAACAATAGTCTGTTATACAGAACCATAAAATATTGTAATAACCATACAGTCCAAGTTTATATAAGTCACATTTTTAAGGAATAGTTGTAGTATTCTGGGGAATAAAGATACAGCTGGTTAGCTTAGCATAGCATAAAGACTGGAAACATGGTGAAACAGGTAGCATAGCTCCGTCCGAAGCAAAGGAAACCCACCTAACATGTTAAATCATGTTTGTTTAATCCGTACAAATCCTAAGGATAAAACAACAGCTGGTTCCAGCTACATATTTAGGGTAGATGAATGAGAGTGGTATTAATCTTCTCACATAACTCTCAGCAATAAAGCGAATGAGCGTAAAACTTTTCCTAACCAGATTAATTCTAAGTGTGATTTTTCATACGTAGCTAAGGCCAGGTAAATCTAACTAACTCGTCAGCTACATTTTCAACTTCATCTTCATCTTCAAGCAGCTATTGTAATCTCCATTCCCTATACTGTCATCCACAGGGCGGCTTCATCATTTGTCTGCAGTTTTTCTAGATGAATGTTCTAATGTAAGTTTAAAATGCGCCCCGCGGAATAAAGCATGTATCCTGGAAACTAAACAGAAAGCAGGAGAGTTAAAGGCAGAGAGAGGTGGAAACGGTGCAGTATGTAAGGGTGACAAAGAGATAAGTGAGTCTGGGAACATAACAGCAATTAATCAACATAAAGGGTGGAGACATTCAGTCAGGAGCTGTGTAGGACAGAGAGGACTGAGAGGTGAACCACAAGTGAGAACAAGAGCCACAATTAGGGGGCTGAAAAGAGGAATAAGAATATAAAATGAGAGGGAGTGGAGGGGAGAGTGGAGGGGTGGGTGGCCGCGTATGAAATGAAACGGGGGGGGAGGCAGCAGTGGAATCCTGTGGATGAGGTTACATACATGCCCGGAGTGATTAGGAGGCTTTGGCTGCTCTACTTGTGTGAACTGTGACTTTGACCCCTTGCTCTCCCTCTGACATCCTCCCTGCTATTTATTCTACTACGGACCACAATAATAGGAGTATGAGCTCAACCTGTGATTGGGCGGCGAGATGTGTGAAAACCAGAATATCTACAAGCCCCCACAGCTGCCCGGTCCACATTTCCTGTTAAGTTGCACGCTGGGTGAGAAAATGTTTTAAAACTGCTAGAGTGGAAAATTGAAGGTGTTGAAAGTGGACAGCAGGAGAGCAGAGAACAGCTTTATTAATATTAGATCTAGCTAAATGTTATTAAAATAACCTAAATAGGAGAAATCACATTCTTTGTATGAAAGACCATTTCTACTATTTTTATTTTTTGGATGATATGTTTATAATGGAAAGAGTGACAGGAAAGATTAATAAAAAAATAAGAAAACATAACTTCTGTAGATAGTTCATTGTTCCAGCATTTCTTTGTCCATGTACAAACAGTTAATTTTAAATTTAAACCTGCAATTATTTATTTTTGGCCACTTGAGGGCAGCAGAAAGATGCTCTAAACACAACTCTGACATATTATCGCCTTAAAGCAACATAATTATTGATGTAGTCATGTTTGTGTCCACATATATATATATATATATATATTCACTCTCCTTTTAGCAGTTTTTGTTTCCACCAACTTCTGAGGGGAATATCTGTGTTTACCAGCTGGCCGCTAACTGTGCCTGTCTGTAGTTTGGTGCTGAGCAAGTGGTGTACAGTGGGGTTATCACTGTTTAACTGAAAACCAAAAACTGCATGTTATGACAATGCTTAATCTCTCCATAGAGCTGAGGGGAGCTGCTCTCAGAGTTTGTCACTACGTTTAATCTCTTTCACATTGTGTCATTGTCATTGTTAGCTTTAAGAGCTGGGATAATCTGAACGTTTGGGAGTTTTCTTAACTATTTGATTAATTGGTTTGAATATAAACAGGAAACTGTGACTCGAACATCTTCAAATTGCTTGTTTTGTCCAACCAACAGTCCAAACATCATGGATTTTCAGCAAGCAAAAACAGCAAATCCTCACAAATGAGAAGCTTGAACCAGATAAAGTTTGGCATTTTTCATGGCATGGCATGACATTTTGTGGATTCATTTTCTTTTAATCCACTTTTAGCACTGGAATTAAATAAACAATACTGATGTCATTCACACAAGTTCTCACAGTAAGTGGCAGAAGAACAGGAGAGAAGAAGAGCTGAGCGTTGACATGCTAGGGCTCAGTGCTCATTATACAGACAAACCTCACTGTTACAGACCAACTATTGCTGTATTCTACCCTATTAACTCTGTGGACTTTAGTTTTCCTATATTCACAAATTGTCTTTCACATATTGGGTTTATGTTTAATCAGTGTGATTCAAATCTTTGGAGAACTGAAATCTTGCCAGACAACCCTGCTGTAATAATAGTAAAAAAAAAAAACCTAATGGCTATTTGGATCGCAGCCTATGCTCCAGCTCGCCCACCAGTAGCACAACACCCTCAACTATACATAGACTACAATTGAATTTGGTGCCATAATCACAGTTAGTACAGTAGTTATCCTCTTACTGATGTTTAAGGTGACCCTAAGCTTTACATTCACCACAGTACACTTAAGTCAGGGGTTAAGACGTTTGACTAAAATTATAAATTGCTTCAAGGGGATTATCCAATTAAGTAAAAAAAACAGCTGTCAGTCAAAATGTAGTCACATCAAAGCACATCCATCCATGGAGGAATCCTCTGACTCATTCTGCCAAAAGTGGTTGGATTCCAGGAACGCAGCACACCTAACAGCTCGGATAAATCCCTGGAGGCACAGGAGGGGAGCCGTGCAAAGATTGCTACAATTGCAATGGTCAGTGTTGACTTAAGTGTTTTGCTCATAGTGCTTAGCAACAGCACAGCTATTAATTATCCAAATAAGCATCATATAGAGATCCATTTTTCTCTTCAAATAATAGTTGCTTTCTCTCTCAGTGGGTTTTCCAGCCCCTTCTAGCTAAGCAGCTTTAAACACCTCTGGTACTGACCTGGCAGAACTGGCCGCAGACCAAAAGGGCCTCTGGTGGGGGAGATGCCTCTGACGATGCAGTCGAACAGAAAGCTGATCTGCTCGCTCTCAGCAGATGTGAGCAAAAAAACACCGGCCCCTGTAGAAAGCAGAAATTATTAGTGTCACATTATTATCTCTTTTGCAATATTCTAGGGGGGAAAAAATAATTATTAAGATTTTACTCCTCAGGTAGTAATACATAAGAAAGATATCAAAAGATTGGCTGGGTATTATTTGAAATGTTTCAATAGGAGCGCCAATATGATTTAAACCTGGTACGCCAGCTTGTATGACCAACAAAACCAAAAACCCCAATATTTTCTTAGTTTACTATCACACAAGTCAAAGAAAAGCATCATATCCTCCTAACTAAGAAGCTGGAACCTGAAAAAGTTTGGCATTTTTTCTTGAGCAAGAGTCCACATCCAGGCTAGCAGTTCTATGTGCACAGCTGTCCATTGAGCTAATGCTCACAATGACAATTCTAATATACTGATGTTTAGCAGGAATAATGTTTATGTTCACCATCTCATTTTAGCATCTAAGCAAGCTAATGTTTGATTATTAGCACTGAACGCAAAGTACAGCTGAGGCTGATGGGAATGTCATTAGTATGTAGTTGTAAACAAAAGTATTGGAGTTCTACTTTGAGCTGATGATGGCGCTATATTCAAGAGTCAGGGGACCGAAGTTGTTACAATACAACATCCTGAGGGGGGGGCATAACATTTTTACCAAATTTCATGACAGTCCGTCTGATAGAAGTCAAGAACTTACACTGAAACCAACAAATGTTAACTTCATTGTAGCACTGTATGAAAAGTCAGAGCATCACCAAAGTCATTAACTAGGCCCCAATATCTATCTATCTATCTATCTATCTATCTATCTATCTATCTATCTATCTATCTGTCTATCTGTCTATCTGTCGGTCTGTTTGTCTGTCCAAAATTTGTGGCAATCCATCTAATAATTAAAAGTATTGAGGTTTGATACCCAGCCCTGGTCATGGCTGCTCTATAGATTTCATAATAAGTCAAAAAGAAATCTAATTTCCTCTTTCCTGCTTCCAGTTTGAATCAATCTAAAATTGTGTAAAGGTTAAAGGTCCTGCTCCGTACAGGGTCTCTTGACCTCCCCCTGCCAATACAAATGGCTGTCAATTACAAGGTGTCACCAATAAAGGGGTCGCTGTGTCGCCTTGTCCCTCAGACCACCCATGTCAAGGCAGACCTCAATAACAATCCCAACACTTCCCTGGCTGTGAGCAGGGTCAAAGGTCAGCAGCAGTCGAAATTGAAGATGTACTGCCGGCTTAATGCTGCTGGATCTGATTAAGAAAGTATCTCATCTGAAACTCTCCTCTGGCACAGAAACGGCTCTGGTTGACTCTGAGGCTGCATTTCATTTCTTCAGATATTGAGGAAACACATGCACTCATGTCATACTTCCATAGCAGGAGACTGAACATCAGGTGCACTGCCAAAAGCTAGAGTACAAAAAAAACAACCCCACAAAGCACAACAAAGAACAGGTGGCGGGGCTTGTCTAGTTTACAACCTGATAAAGATTCTGTGTAGGAACAAAAACAACTCAAGTGGACCCTTCTGGTCTCCCCTCTAAAAAAAAGTGATAAAATACAGCATCCATACAAAGAACTAATTAAATTATATTCAGTACGTTGGAAGTGTAAATTTACTTGAATCTTCACTCAGAGCCATGGCTGGCCTTTTTTATTCTTACACAAGCGAAGTCATCCAAGCAAAACAACCTCATATGGAACCAGTGCCAGCTTCCCTCAGAGGTACACACATACACCTTCTCCAACACATGTCTTAATAGTGCAACTTTATATAAACTAGTTTAGTCCCACCTACACCCACAAACAAACAAAGCTATCCAGTAAAGGTTCAGTGTGTAACATTTAGGAGGCTCTATTGGCATACATTGACTATAATATTATAGTATATAAGTATGTTTTCATTAGTGTGTAATACAACATACATAAAGAGGGGGAAAAAAGGTGGCATACACAATTCTAGGTAATGTGATTAATGAGATTCTAATTCAATTCCAATTCAGCGAATATCTCCTCATGGTCTGCTAGCTTTCCACTCTGTGTGCCCTTAAAAAAAGATCTGGTGCTTGTACACTCCTGGCTCCGGGAAACAAACAACCGATCCACACAACACCAACTTGTTATTACAGCCAGGATTTGTGTGTCAGGTAGATAATGTTAAATTACCTGCCCACGGTCTAGTTCGCCCACTTTCTACTTTGCCAAGATGTGTTGTAGTTGTGATGTTAGCTGTAGTGGCCGGAGAGTTGTGAGTAATGCCGGTGTGCTGTCTTTGGGAAATGATCTCGTCCTCTCTGTATGTTAGTTGCAGTTTGCAAACCCACAACATAGCCGACATTACTTGTGTTGTTCATCAGGATGACTTTTACAGAATTGCTTTCCCTTATCTTAAATCTAGTTTCAGTTCAGTCTAGTTGAGATTTTAAGTATTTATGTTTCCATTCATCTTTTCTATTGTCTACCTCTTTAAGCAGCCTTTTTTTGTTTGTTTAATTTTGTGATTCATGTATGACTGGATAACAGGAAGGCAGCAATTTCCCCTTTTGGGGATTAATAGTGTCAGTCCAGATGGGCTAAGGGTTTTATCTGTGTATACAGTACAGTAAATGCTCAAAAGAGCCCTTAAACACGTCTCCTCTCCATCAAACTTTGGCTACTTGGCTCGCATTTCCTACTAAAAAAACCTTGAGAAACCTTCTGGATAAACTATCAAGCAGGACATGGACAAAAGGTCGGACAAATGCAGCTCGCAGTTCTCCAGCTGCTTCAACCAGAAGTGAGAGGTCTGACACGGTTACACCACTTCTCCCTGTGCTGTGGATAAACTGTGCTGAGAGATTACATGTCACAGGAATGCACGCCCTTCAACACACAAACATTCAGACGCACCTTCATGTTCATTTCCTTCTGCTCTTTTTTTTCGCACAAGAAAGCGTAAGCGACGCCCGACCGTCTTCTTATTATGTGAGATTCGCTGCTGAAGATTTAATGGAGCTAAATAAATCCCACATCGCGTTCTTAAGTGTCATGTTTCCAGCGAGGTCATCGTGTGTCTGTAACGCTCTGATGTCTCTGGCGTTCCCCTCATGTCTGTCTCTGTCCCCTCCAGGTGTTGACACACACTCGCCTCTACTTTAATGTCTATTCCAAGAAGTAAACTGTGGTTTACCTTAACACGGGGGACACATACAGACTGTTATAGCTGAGCTTTGGGATAACTCTCGTTTCTCAAAAACAACTTCTCTGGAGTGACGCATGATGTTGAATTTTAGGCACAGCAGGGGTGATCCTGCACAGACTGAATAATCTTCCTCCAGCAGTTTCTTGTCATGAAGCAGATGTTTTTCCTAATGCTCAATCCACCAACTCAGAGAAAGAAAAACACCAGAAATAAATGAGAACAAGTGAAAAATAGTTTGCCATTACTCATCTAGATAAACTGAATAACCAATAACAGCCCACTATTTCAGTTTTATTAGTGAGATTTGGATTTAATTACACCCACGTTACAAACAAACATGTGGGGACCCAAACACATGACACATCAACATAACACCCATGTGTGAATGTCAAACATCTAACTCCACAACCATGGGCATGAATCCACTGCTCTAGTCTTTCTACAACATTTCAAAACCGGGGATTTGCTCCCACTCGGCCACATGAGCATTCATCAGGGCACTAGTTGTTGAGCTCAGTTGGTGGTGGGATCAAGGTTGAGATCAGGCTCTGTGTCTAGTTCTTCCACAACAAGCTCTGCAAACAATTTCTGTAAGAACCTGGTGTGTACACAGGGGCACTGTCAAGCTAGATGTATGAAATGGTCCAAACTGTTTCCACAAACTTGGAAGTTGTCTAAAACAATTCCCTATCAGGGTACACCCTCCCCGGATCTGAACTGACTGATAAAAACAGCAGCAGACCAGCAACCCGTGTTCTGTGAGTCAGAATTGTTGCTTTTGTTAAGGGAGTCTGGCTTTGGCTTTGAACAGAACTGATTCTGGTTAAACAATTCTTGTTACGCTTCAACAAAAACCCCAACATATGTAACAATGGAACCAAATAGAGAGGAAAAATACTCTAATTACCCTTTAAGTATATTAAATGGCACAATAACCAACTAAACTATCTGCTTAATAGGCCGACTGCACAGGATACGCCTCAGTTTCCCCAATTGACCTGAGTCAGGTTAAAACCATGTACTGGGATTAAGAGTGCATGAAAACTAGCTGTCAAGCAAGCAGAGATGACAAAAATTGATCATTTTAAGTAATGTTAGTAGTATGAACGTCAACTGGACGGGGGACAAGGTTTGGGAAACAGTAGTCTAAAACATAACTGTAGGCTCAGTGAAAGCATGAAAAGCAGCACTTTACAAAAATGAAACAAAATAATGTGCAAAGGGTGTTTTTCCCCTCCTCTATCTGGCTGTAAACCACATATTTGATTCAGAGTTGCACATGATGTTACTGTACTGGGAGAGTCATCGTAAAGGGAAGGGGCCGCTCTTTCTCAGGCCCAGTTGAATGAAAGCTGCTAATGAATCATCTTGAATCACAGCCGGTAATTATTTGGTCTGTTTGAAAAAGACATGAGCAAATCATGCCTCAGATAGCCATTTAATGAGCTATTAGTGTCTAATGATACAACACAATTTTACTCAAGAGTCATTATAGTCATGATATGATGAAGATGATGTTTAATTTGTTTTTTAAGCTCTTTCTTGTTTTGTGACTTTTAATCTTTTACTTATTGTGTTTTTTTATATCTTCCCTTTTTGTCAAACACACAGTAATTTGTGGTTTTGAATATATTAACTAAATTTACTAAATAAATGGTCCTAAATGGTCATTAGTCTCAGAATTGTTTTTATAGTTCTTTTAGTTCCCTGCATGCTTCCCAAACACAAGTGTGCTGTTTCAGCCTAATACCCAATTACCTTGATGAACCATCTGCCAAACACAAATCAGTTTATGGAACCAAATAATAACTAAATGGACTATTTACCTAATCTAAACATATCCAAGTGCAGCATAAAAACAACATAAAGAGCAATAAACTTACAGTAACCGCATCTTGTTCCTCCCTCAAACACAAATCCATTGGGTACAGGCCCATATCTGCGCAGGTCTGGAAGGTTCCAGTGGCCGATAATAACCGGAGGGACATCCCGGGCGAGGGCCAGTAGGTTGTTGCACAAATGAAGGGTTGCAGGTCCACTCTCCAACTTGGTTCCTGGTAAGACTCCAACACTGAATCTGTGAACTAAGCAAACAATGAAGAAAGGCCAATGACAAACTTACAACTTCAAACCTAATCAAACAATTCTCAATCAATCTTCAGAAGTAGAGGGACTTGCACTACTGGACCCGTAAAGTCTGCCCAAGAAGTACCTCAAGCGTGTCTTTTGCAATATGTTGACATTCACTGTAATGAGGTGTGTAGGGACAAAAAACGCGGTTGAATTCATGCTAAAGCAATCGTCAATGTAGCATCAAAATTGTAATGGCAGATGGGACAAAAGTGGCCAAAGTGGGTTCTCTGTTTAAAGGAATAGCTCAACATTTATTTACTCCGCTGCTGAGAGTTACATGAGAAGATCAATACCACTCATAACTGTACATCAATGGAGTTAAGCCAGTTAGCTTAGCATAAAGCCTGAAGACAGTGGAAAAAGCAGTCAGCCTGGCTCTGTCCAAAATGGTTGCCTGGCAATTTCACGGTAACAACAAGACTCCCGGAAGTCACACAATCCCTGTAAAACCACAACATGCTGTTTGGGCTTGACTTTTTGTAGGTATTAAAGAAACAAAACATAACCTGTACATCAGTGAGCTTTGGAGGTGCTAGTAGGTGAGTTTTCTTACCTTTGGACAGCACCAGGCTAACTGTTTCCAGTCTTTAGGCGAACCAACTGATGGTGGTCGCTTCGTATTTACTGCACAGGCTTGAGAGTGGTTACACCCTTCCTATCAAAGTATTTCTCAAAATGTCATCATGTCACTGGAGTGCCCATTTTAACGTTGATAAAAATATTCTGGTCAGAATCCACTGACATAAAGGGGAAAAGAGAGGTTGAAAATAGCTTCAGTTCAACTTTACTTTTGGAAAGAAAACACAGTGTCCTTACACAGTGATTACTTCAGCGTGGATTTGATTTCATTCAGCAATAAAAAATAAAAAAAAAGGAGAAACAGCTGCACGCAGAGAATGAAATCAGCAAGCTGAGCTCTGAACACAACAGGCTCAGATCTAAAGCCCAACGCAATCAATCACAGCCTGTCGTAAAACATCTGTGTAATTGGGTCTGTTTTATTGTTGCTAATAAGAAAACCAACGAAGAAAACTGGATGTCTGAGCACTAAATTAGTCTTTCTGCCTGCGAGTTTCTGGAACTTCACCCAAAGCGTGCACAGAGTTCCCCAGCAGCGCTCCGACTTTTACTGCTGAACAAACTCCGCCAGGTGAGATTGATGGAGGCGATGATGATGAGGAAATGTCGGCCAGCCGCGTCACGTCATCACTCAGGTTAAGATAGATTCATACGGTGTCTCTCACACACACACACACACACACCAAAAGCTCTGTGTACTGTGGCCCTCAGCCCATAGGCTGGCAGGTGACATTTCTGAGGCTTTGGACACACTCCACTGTGGCATTAAGCATTGGGCCACGCGCACACACACCCCCCCACACACACACACACACACACACACACACACACACACACACACACACACACACACACACACAGGTGCATCCATACAAGCAAGGCGCACACATATATTTTCACATGCTCACCTGCCAGATTGTTAGGGACAACTGCGATGCAATTTGTCTTTAGCACCACGTCCTCTTGCACACAATAACAACACTGTCATTAGTGACTGTTTGAAATTTCAGCTCGACTCCAGTCACCAGCTGAACCCTCCAAGTCTATTCATAGCTCCGATCTGTTTATCACTTATCAAACTTATATAACAGAACCACACAGCAGACTGTATACATGTCAGCAAAAAGTTGTCTCAATGCCTGGCTATAAATTAACATTTCATTCTATGTCAGAAATGAATAGAGCATGAATATTACAACAATAATTCTCATCATGACATAACTCGCAATAAACTTATAAACAACTTTGTAAAAGTTGTTTAATGGCAATTAAAAGTTTGCCTGTCATGCGATCTGCTAAAAGATCTTCGTGATGCAAACTCATTTGTTTTAATAGGGAAGATGAGGCAAAACCATGTGACAGAATGATGACACCTGTAGTTTTTTTTCAGGGATGATCTGTTAAATTCTGGTTGATCTCACATCAAATAAAAGTAGAACGTTGATTAAAAACAAAACACCAGAGTTCCTTGTCTTAAACTGCTGTAGGCCTATTGATGTACTGTGTTAAGCCTGCATCTTCATTACAACTGTTTTCATCACTTATAATAGAGCTTTAGATATTTTCAATATGATCAGAACATGTTTTCTCCATTAAAAAGCGTATTTGGGCAAAATTTTAGATTATCATTACATCAATTAAACCAGTAAAACCGGACAGCTTTTTATGTCAGAGGAGCTGGAACATGCTACCGGATCATTTGATATTTGCTACTAATTTCATAACTTTTAAGTTAAGAGAGCAACCTGTAGCCATGTATACTTTTGAAATGTGTTGTCTTTAATTGTGTTTTATGTGTTCTTTGTATTCTTTATTCTAGGGAAGGGTGTTTGCGAATCAGCATCTGCTATAAAACACTACAACACTTATTTCCAAATGATTTCCTAAATGATGCTCTTGTCTACCTCACCTTGATTTAGAGGTAAATTATTCATGCCGTTGTTTCACCCAGGCTGGACTTCTGTACCGTGTTGTTCCCTTTGCTTAAATAAATCATCAGTCAAGGAACTGCAGAGCGTGCCCTGCCTTTGTTTCACTTGCTGCAGGTGAAACACAGGACTCAATATTCTACTGATCACCTGTAAGGCTTTAAGATATCAGGCCCATGGATATATTCATGAATTGCTGACCCCCTTCTCCTCAGGCAGGACTCTATGGTCATCCGACCAGAGCTTACTGACTGTTCCCTAATCAAAAATATCAAACTTTAGGTTGACATTGTTTTAAACAGCATTTAAAGGCAATATCACTGCTGTTGAGGGCAGTTTATGTGTTATACACTCTGGCTTTTTTTGACTTGTGAAAGCTGCAAACTTACTGACTTATAACTAAAAATTGTTGTTTTCATAGGTTTGGCAAATTGCAGGGTCCTTTGACTTCAGTGTATTTTGAAACCTGCCGAAAAGATGGATGAACTAATCAGGATGTTTTGAACTGTTTTCACTACAGAATAGTGAGGTCAAACATGTTATCAAGAAGTCACACTTCTTGAAAGGTTTTGAGAAAAAAAACACCCAAAAAAAGTGAAACACCGGAAGAACCAAACACTGAAGCACAGTGCAGCCGGATCCCCTCACCTTCTCCGAGGCTGTATCGCAGGCGGACCTCCCACGCCTGCAGGGCCTCCTTGCTGTCGAAGCCCAGGAGAGCAGTTTGGTTCAGGCAGACGATGGCCAGAGTAAAAGCCACGCCTTCATACCACTGTCCCACTTCCAGACCGCAGATCTCCTCCAAGGTGACACTGGCCCTCTCCTTGTTGCCCTGCGCTTTGTCAGACTTATCCTTAAAAACCAGCAGCACGAGGCAGTCTGGAGGAGTAGGGGAGTCAGTAGGAGACACAACAAAAGCATAAAAACACATATTTCTTGTTTCTAATAGCAACTGTGCTTAAAATGCAGTTAAAATGACAGTTTAAGACACAACAGCTCCCAGGAATGAACTGGAAACGCAGTTAAAACTCCTAATTATTCCAACTACTAACACTAATTAGATGTATTCTGACACACGGTAGCTGTTGTAGTGTCCTCTAGTCTTTTGGCACCTTCAAACAATCAGGGTCAACTGACAAAACAAGACCGGGTGTCCGTGTGTGCATCTCTCGCACACACACACACACACACACACACACACACACACACACACACACACCAGAGGCATGAGCGCAGACAGCTGTGATAACACCGGCATCGAAGATCTGAAGAGGAGCGGCGCTCAACCTCAGCCTAACCTGTGGAGTATGTTAAGCCGTCCAGCACCAGATAGATCCAAAGAAAGCTTTCTGTGTAATGCAATACAGCCAACTTCATCACTTTGATTGCTGGTTTATTATTAATAAAAAGACAAAAATGGAAAGTTGATGAATTCAAGGGTTTAGATAACCTCAAAGCCCTCCTCAATAAGTGTGACTTAATAAGTAGAAATTTACTCAGAGGACATTTATGGCTTTAAATATACAGCAGGGACTATCAGGCTTTGGCACACGGACTTTGAGGATGGGGGGAAATATCATATCAGCTTTTGTAAACCTGAGAGAAAAAAACTAATCCAAGCAGTAGAAAAGATTTGTACTATAAAAACATTTAAGAATGTCAAAATAAAATGTGTGCTGTTCAATTTACATAAAACAGTTTAGTTACATCTGATTCAAAACAGAAAGCTGTGACATTTAAAGTTACACATTCAAATTACCTGAACTGATTTTAGCCCTGCTTTCACAGTGGGAATTTAGGGCCAATTACCACTTTACATCTTCACAAAAGCACTTATTTATTCAGATATTTCTTGTACCTTAACCTCGCAATTTTTCTTTTTTTACTCTTCCTCAGTTTATTTTTCTTCCAGTACAAACACACTTCACAAACAAACCACACGCGTTTCCCGTGTATTGTTTTTAAAGGATAAAAAAAAAAACACAGGTTCTTTTTGACCCTTATTTGAGCCCATAAGCAAGGCCCAACTCCTGAAATATACGAACACAAACCAGGCCTCATCAAAACAAGGGGGTCAACTCAACTGGAGAACACACGCCTGCTAGCGAGGACCAGCGTCCGTCCAGCACCGCTTCCTCCGCGGTGGCGCAGCTGGGAATGCGCACTCATTAGTTTACGCACTGCGCCAAAGCTCCGCATATTAACCGGAGCAAGAAAACCAACGTGAAATGTGCAAACTTGACCAGTAAAAGTTGTTTTTTTGTTGTTGTTTTTTTTACCTGCTACAGGCGACGGCTTGCGAAGAACGAGCCACCTAGTTTTCCACTGTGGAAGGAAACAAAAGCAGAGAGAAACTTTTTTAAGCACAGATGAAAGCGCGCTGAGGTACTTCTTCCATATCCGTCAGCAAATTTAGTCGAGCTAAACACCTTTTTCCCATCTCTGAGTCTGGCATATCCCTCCACGACAACAGAATCCGTCATCTTCAGTCATGGTTCCTGACAGCTGCAGAGTCGCTGCCTGAATGAGGGGTCACTTTCAAAATAGCTGCTCTCTCTGCTAGAGGGGCGCAAACTCGCCCCCAGCAAGGCGCACGGAAAATGGCATGACCAGTGTCTGTCTGTCTGTCTAACTGTCTGTCTGTGTGTGTGTGTCAGTGTGCACCAGCCAACCGACCATGCTGCCACCTGGGCTGGTTTACACCACCTGCTGCCGCAGGGAAAACTACTGGAAGACGCAACCGCATGACTCTCATACCACAAATACCACATTTCATTTGAAGTTAAGAAGCATGTTTACACGCTCTGCTTTAACAACTATACACACAGATGCATGTTTTTGTTGTTGTTATTATTATCAGAAAACGTTAACTTTGTCGCAAAAAACACCTGCAAATAATGGAAGTGGCCCTTCGCATGTGTAATTGTATGTGTTTGAAATACATTCTGGTATTGCAGAGGTTTAAACTTAAAAGTTATACATATTTGTATGAAAATGTTAATATTAAACGTTGAAGTGTTGAAAGTAGGTGGAAGTTCCAGTTAAAGTTAAAAGTATAAACACTGAATGAGGTTGAAGGGCTGAGTGAAGCTGAAGCCAACGGTATCTGTTGAGCGTCAGCTGCATGTTCAAAGAGTTTAAAATGATCTGCATATACAAATATATGTGAAACATATTTTGCATGGTTGCACAAATGCATTAGGTTAAAGTTTCAAAATCAAGAATGAACGTTGATTGCTTAAAATAACTTTAAAGAACCAATCTTAAAATAATAACTAATCCATCTTCCTGACAACTAACCAAACTCCACACAGCTGAAAGCTCTGGAAAAAGTTAGTAAGTGCACCTTGAGTTGGGATTTGTTTTGTGAAAACATTTTAAACTGTCTAAAACCATTCATTAAAGACAAAACTTCATCAAGTCAGTAAAGGTTTATTCAGTCACAAAATGTTTCACAGTTAAAAAATATAACCTATAAACTTCCACAAGCGTTGCAAATAAAAACAGTAAAGAATACAATATAGTACAATATCTCATATATTTAAGTTAATGTCCAGGTAATGAAGCCTTGGGTTTGCGTCTGATCACCGAATCGATCCAGTCGATGTAGTTCACCACTTTAGTGTAAACACCAGGTTTTCCAGAGCGGCCGCAGCCCTCCCCCCAGCTGATGATCCCATACAGGAAGCTGACATCATTCCTCGCACAAGCCAGCGGGCCCCCAGAGTCGCCCTGGGGGGAAACACGTGATTAGATACACACATAAACATACATGCCCAGATCAAAGCAGAGGCGCACAAACAGCTGAGTCACTCACTTGAAACCTAATACATGAGGTAAATAAATAACTGTGACATTTCATTTAAGGTGAAGCAGCTAAAATATTTTACACGGGAGGTTGAGTGGTTAGTCTGGCGCTGCAGTTTTTCAGACCCCTCGCTAACTTCCCCCTGGGTGCTTCACTCAGGGGAATCCCTGCTGTCATCTTAAGTGCCACTCCATTACTCCAATACCTCGAGTCAACTTTCTGATATCGACCCTTCCAGAGCCGAGGGAGGAGGTCAACAACAGTGTAGGCTCCAGGAGTCTATTTTACCCGAAATACTTTTATGATCAGTCGTAATTTCCAATAATCCAGAGCAACAAGATTTTAAAAATAGGAGCTGTTTTATGGTGTGGAGTAGAAAATTTATTTTTACATTAACATTATTTGTTTAGTTTTTTAGTACCTATTAACTGCCTGGTGTAAATGTTAGGTAGCTGAAAGAACCAACAGACAAAGCTAATGTTAGCATTTAGAGAGAAAAGTAAAATAGATATTGGGGGAATGGTCGACACATCTGACCTCACATTTGATTAAAATGTTGTTTTAAAATTACATTTGGCAAAAACAACACAATCTACCTTGAAGTATAAAACTTTACTTTTACTTTTAAGAATAAACATATACATTTGATCCTCATAACGTGTTTTGTTTTTTTCGAACAAAAGAATCGAAACAATATGACGATAGAGAACATAACCAGCCACTTGTCAGCCGTGGATTTAATAAAGCCTCCTACCTGGCAGGCGTCGACACAGCCGTTGAGCCCTGCGCAGAACATGTCAGCAGTGACGTGGTTGCCGTAAACTTCTGGCCTCCTGCAAGTGTCATGAGGAATCAGTCTCACCCCACCTTCCTGCAGACTGGAGTAGCCCTCCGCCTCTGTTAAATAAAACACAAATAACTCATCACATTACAAGAAAGTGGGACCTTGTTAACCCGAACAGTGCTGCACCAATTATACTAATTAAGGTTCTGTTCCATTTAGTGTAGCAGCGCCAACATGCAGCACCCTGACTCTGTCTGACCTGAATGAATGAATGAATCTGAACTTTAATTAGTAACTGGTAACACCCTACTATTTCATGTCCAAATGGCTGCTGTGAAAAAAGGTCTATGATATTGTCTACAAGACGCCAACACACCAAGTTTAACACACAGGTTTAACATCGCCATCATTCTCTTGTCCTTGTTGTCATCTGTCAGGGAAGGACAATTTACACTATCATCACTGTTGTTAGTTAATAAAGTTTTGTGACAACACATCATTTTCTAGCACAGCTAAATTCAAAGAGATTAGTTGTTATTAAATATTTAAACTCAGTAGCTGCCAGATGTAACTGTTGTGTGTAGCTAACTGAAATAGATTAGCAGACAAAATGACATTAGTTTGCTAATAAATGACCTGTCTAAAGTGACGAGTTAATTAGGTAACATGGAATAAAGCTGACATATCTGAACTGACATTTGGTTAACTATTAATATAATCACCGGTTCTTTTCATAATTAATCATCAATCCTCGTTTTGAGACGTTTTGTAAGAAAAAATGACCAAATTCTCTGATTTCAATGAATATTTTCTGGTTTATTTATCTATGACAGTAAACTGAATATCTTTAGGATGTGGATAAACGAACTTTGAGGACTTCAACTTTATGGACCAAACAACTAATCGATGAATTGACAGATTAATCGTTAGTTGCAACCCTAAATTTATACAGCATAACTCACTGTCGGTGAAACACACATTATAAATAAAACAAAGTAATACCCATATTTGAAAAAAATTTACCGTTAAGTTTAATATAATGCCAAAACTTTTTGGAAGTTCTGTTATAGCTTGCGATGCTACAGTGACTTCCTGTTTACATACAGTAGGTGATTGCTTTTGATTGGATGCCGCTACAGCAGTTTTCTAGCAACTGATTTATGGATTACTAAAGACTTTACAAGCTAAGACATTTTTAAATTTGAATGGTACAACTCAATTTACTAAATCAGTAGTTTGAAACAAGCTAGCAGTTCCTAAGAACCATGTAAAAGTGCAGAAAGTGAAGCTAATGTGCAAACACATGCTGGTTCTGACAGTTTAATGTATAAACAAGTAAATAATTTAGTGGTGTTGCACTTCCCGTATCAAATAATCAGTCTGTGATCTGTTCCAATGATTAATGCAGATTATCATGATGACACTGAAATCGCACTGCACTGCCATGATTTCCTCATCACTTACTCTCATGCATGTGTCCCCAGCCGCTAATAGTACAGCAGTAGTCATCAGGGAACGTCATGCTTTTCTCTGGAAGACAGATGGGTTGGATGAACGGGGTTTTCCTCACACACCTCCCGTCCTGCTTCTTCAGCTTGATCAGAACTGGAAAACGGAAACGGAGTGTTATGAAACGGGCAAATGGACGATGAAAAGTGGTAGTGGTAGTTTAAAAAAATGAACCAAGTGGCAGACTTGGAGACTCCGCTGGCCAAATGAAAATGCCACACCCAACCATCAGTGTGTGTATGTATGTGAGAATGTATTCATGCGGGGGAGTACAGGGACACAGCTGCTCAGTGACGCACAGCTGTGCACGCAGACCGGGGCCTGAAGTGAGTTTCTGAATGGGGACAGGAGGTCTTATAGTTTATGTGAGTCATTGGTATACGTGTGTGTGTGTGTGTGTGTGTGTGTGTGTGTGTGTGTGTGTGTGCGCAGTTAATGATTACCAATGTCATGTAGTGTTGGATTAAACACTGAGAACTGTTTTGGAAAGATGTACTCCTCCACTCCGAATGTCTTGCTGTTGGGACCGGTGACGTTGAAATTCTGCTGGCCGAGCACCACGCGGAGCTGAGACTTCAGGGGGCTGAGGGAAGACACACTTTTATCACTGAACGGTACAGCAAGGTGTGCGGTCGTAATACTTAAGTTTGTCCATCGGTCTGTCCAACTTTTAGTGCAGAGTCCTTGAAATTCACTGCGGGTGATCCGGAGAGGATGAATCCTGGAACTCCTCAACCTTCCTTTTAGCACAACTACTATCTAATTGGTACATTTCCATGAAATGAAAATCTGTCTGGTACATTTATTCTCCCCAGAGGATTGACCCTTTCCACTTTAAAACCTGATTTAATGATCTATTGGCTTTCCCCGAGGACAAATATGAACATTTTTAGCCACACCGCTGATAAGATTCTAATAATAGTTAAATCTCCAGTATGTTGTTCATTATGTTCATGACTTCTGTGCTGCGGGGTGTGATGAACATTGTGGACTCTTGTTCTGCTTTAATTAGTTTAACCAAATCCCAGCTGATACAAAAAGCAGCTTAGCAGTAAGAGTATGTTCATAAGAAAGAAAGCCTTGCAGATATCATATACTGTATCCTTTTCAAACAGCAGTTTTCTGAATATATATAATGACTGTTAAACTCTTAAACTACTCTGTACTTCCATTCATTGCTAGTGATGGCCAATTCAATGATGTAACGCTTTAGCTGAAGATCTCTGAACTTGGTCAGTGACAACAGATGCCTGTTTGTTGACATCAAAAGGGAAGTGTAAACAGCATCCGTGTGCATGAGACATTTTTAGGTTTTCCTCGAACTGGATGCTTGTCTAAATATAGTGTGTTCATAAAGCTGCGATGATGAGGGGTCAAAGTCTTTACATCACGTGCCTTTTGAGTTGCGACCCCTTTGTTCAGCCACAACGGGCAGCAAACACTAACAAAAAAATTATTCTCCTGTCTGAGCTATGAAAGTTTTCTGAAGCGTGATTTTTTCATTGCTGACTCAAACTGGGTGCTTTCATCCTTTCACACACAGCCTGAAAAGGGCTCCCAAGGACACATTTTTTCACATTTTCTTAAAAAAGAAAAAACTATGTATGGTATGTCAACTCAAAAAGGGACACAATACCTTTGCCTTTTCTGCAGTAACATGAATAAAAATATCAAGAAGTGCATCCATGACATACTTGCGGAAGAAGCAGTGAGCGGCGGACACGATCCAGCAAGAGGAGACCAAGGTGCCGGCGCAGAAATCCGCCTGTCCGATGTAAATGGCTGCCATCCAGGGGTGAGTACCTGGCAGAGCTGAGTTACCGCCCATTATCCGCCCCCTGGCAATCGATAACCTCTTCTTGTGCTTTTTCCCACACACAGGCTTTTTGGCTGGCTTGGAGGGTTTGGGTTTTTTATTGACAGGCGGGACATTAAATGGGATAATCTTCCGAGGAGAAGCTGCGTGAGGAAACAAGTTAAAAGCACATGATTATTTTAAACATAGTGGCTTAGTTGCTACTACTACTATTAACTACAATTTTAGAAAACTAGAGCTAAAACAAACTAAACCGCAACAAATCGGTCTAACAGCTAGAACACACACTTCCTAAATACCTCTTCTGAATATTTTCAATTTTTCCGCTGGCTGTTTCTCCCCTGCAATAACACAAAAAAGTTCTTCCATAGGGTGACAATGTTAGGTTAATGGAGCAGCCCTCGTGCTAAAACATCATATGTTGAGGAGGGCACAGCAGATGGGAGAAAGCTTGTGGATTCTCTGCAAACCCCTGGGAACATGACAGACGGCCCAGTGCACCCAATCCCCGCGCGTCACATAAACACCTGGCTCCACCTGACATGACATGTTGATTCGAGGATGAGTCATGCCTTTATTTCCCCTTATCTCATCTATCCCACGTTTTAAAAAAAAGAAAAAAAGCTCTGGCACTGAACCAGTCAACTTGGCTGAATTCAGCTGTTTAGAGCGGCGTGACTCAACAGAGATTAGCTGTATTCTCCGCACTTTCGTTTTTTATCACAAACACTAGATTCCTAATTAAAAGTGGAGGCATTTAATGAGGTGTTGAGCTGTTGATGACAAATGTCTCTGACTGTGTCAAATAATCAAGGCTGAGGGAATGAAGATATCGAATAATGCGGAGAGTGGACTTGATGAATATTCCTTACTTGTCATGCATTATAATGATGAGATCAGTGTTCAAATAAAGGTCTATAATAAGGACAGCTAAATGAATATTCTTGATAAGCTTCCTGAGTGCAAGGCCAATCATTAATAGAAAGAGCTGAGTTAATAATGGAGGGGTGGCAAGGATTTACAAACAGTAGAGCAAATGATGAAAGCATAATCAAGCTAGAAAATATGTCTGCCAAGCTTACAGATGGCAGAGCGTCCAAGTACGCCTGTTCAGTGATGAAACCAACTACGTTACAAACGAATTACAGATACAATTAGGTTCTTTAACGCCTTATTATGTCTAACCTGGCCTGAAAAAATGTTTCAACACATGTTCACCCAAAATTCACTGGCACACCGATAATAAAAAAGAGGACTACAAAACTCCTTTCCTGTGCCCCGTTTACTCACAGACAGACATCACACAGGAGGGGACGTCACAGTACTCCCAGGAGATGGCGCTGTCATTTAGCGTGTAGCACCACGGCATCTTGTCCCCATCTGGGTTTCTGCACACACAGAAACACGGACAGAGTGTGTGTAGGTGTGGCACCACTGTTTTTAACACCACACATGACTCAGTACAACACAGTAGCTAAATGGCTCACAGGGGCTCCGTCGCTCTTTTCCGCTTGTTGCTCTAATAATAGGGAACGATGTTCTATTGAAGTTAACTTTTCTGGAGCCTTGCAGTCAATCTGAGCCTGTGTGTTTGTGCCTGAACTCTAACATTTTCTTTGATGTTTGGGACATTTTGCAGCACAAATCACTTGCTACAGGCGTGCCATATGGCTGCGGGGTAGTCATAGCAACAACAACAAAGGAGGACAGAAGGGATAATGGAGGAGAGTGAATGTGGAGGAAATAAGACCTGTTTTTTTTTTTTTTATATCATACACAGGCTGGAATCACCATGTGCGTCTTTAATGCTCATGGTGGTTTTATGGTTGCGGGTTGCCTCTGAGTAGACGTCATCTGAGGGCTCATCCACATGACTGACAACTGTTGGCATGTGAACTTGACAGATAAGGGCAGCTTTGCTAGCTCAGGGTAAAAAGTTGGATATTTTAAACTTTAAAGTATAAGGAAATCTGGCATTGCAGATAAGCTCTATGGTGGTGTAGCAACCACAATATTAACATAAAATCTACTCATAGTACAACTAAAAGGAGCTTTCTTTCGTCATGATGCCACCAGACGTCTGCAATAGGAGCTGATTAGCAAGATGAATCAACGCACACACACCTGCAGTATGCATGTTCCCCGAGGCCCCTGAGGGGCGAGGCAACCACCGTGCCCACATGGAGCTCATCATACAGCAGGTCTGAGTTCCACGGCAGACACTGGCCGCCGGACACCGTGGTGCCCACCACCCCTCGGTAACCTGTGCCCCTGCTGTTATAGCACTCTGTCTCCGGCTCTGCACATGCATGCATACACACAAACAGCAGGCAGAAACACACAAAACGAATGCACATCTCAATCATGTCATGATTCTGCAGTATAACACAGGTATGTAAACAATATGACAGACAATTTCTTGACGCGGATGGGTATCTGTGCAACGACAGATCTCTTTCCTTCACACTGGAATCAGTCAGAACAAGTCTTTTAAAGAACCTCTGTGTATGCATTAACAACAGCAGTTACAACAACTGGGTACAAGTTTAGCAGCTTGCTCATGTCCTCACCTGCCACCATTCATCAAACCATTATCACACGCACACACATGCATGAACACGCTGTATAAACATAGCATATATAACAAATACACAGAAGGGCAAAGAATATCACTAGCTGCTACAGTCCTGCTCTCACTCACCGAAGCTACAGTACGGTCCGCTGTAGCCGTGTCTGCAGTTGCACACTTCATTGCTGGTGGCTGTGATCATGCGACATGTTCCGTCATTCTGACAAGGGTTTGAACGGCACACTGGACACATAAAAGCAAACCAGGTCACATCTTAATATAACACATATTGTATATGTTCCTCTACTTGATGTAAGTCTAATATTTTCTCTCTTTTAGCTCAGTTTTTGGTCACTACGAGCTCCTGATGGAAGGCTGTTTGGTGTTGAGCAAGAAACATACAGTTAAATACAAAAAAATGACGCTATGAGAGCAGTGAGAGTGAACCAAGACAGTAAATTTGTAGGCGGACAGCTAAACAATGAGTTTAAACTTACTATAAGGTGGAAGGAGGCTGCAGATTCGGGCGATTATTCTCATTACGAGCAAACCCTGATACACTGATGTTATAATAAAATATAGCTTATGGCCCATTTAATGTCTCTGACTGTTTTAGTTTTGTAACCTCTCAATAAATAAACATTATATCATTATTTGAGTTAATTTGCAGCCTCTGTAATTGTTTTGGATTCTTGCAGCTTTATTATGAGTGTTTCTGTGTCAGCATCACTGAGCTTGTTGATGTAAAAACTGCACTAATCATTACTCTTAAATAAACAATGAATCATGTTACTACTGTGTAATTATGTGTAATGTGGAAGGTGTTGCTACTAGTAACAAACCCACAGAAAATTATTACCAAACTCTGAATTTCCCCTCAACTCTACAGAGCGTTTTAGTGTCTTTCAGCTGATTGTTTTGGTTTAGCGACTAGCTGGTGAACCCAGTGGAGCATTAGCAGCCTTTTTGGACATTTCCCTCATGATTTGGTCTACTGCTTGTGTAAATAAGCTGCTGCTTGCCAACATGTTTGCCATATCATCTTGATAATACTGTCACTGTTACATCTTCAGCATGTTTTGCTCTACTACAGAACATAGTACATATCTAGTATCTGACCCTGAGTATTCCCTTAAAATATATTGCAATATCTGTGAAATATGCCAGAGAATTGAGATACCACATGTGCATTAGGGTCATATAAATTTTTGTTTGAATGAGCCAAAAGATAAAAGCAGTCAAAGGAGATTCCGTTGCATTGAGATAAAATGCAACTGGAAGATAAGCCCCAACCATCACGACAAAAAACAGTTTCAGCTCAGGAATCATGAAACCACCTCCCTGCCTCTCTCCCTTTTGTGCAAGGGAATCTGTTAAATGCTCATGAACATCTCCCCAATGAGATGAAAGCACCTTATGGACCCACAGGGTGTGTCCTAAAACACCATTCCTGAGTCACAGTGAGTCATATAATCTGTTCTTTCTTCCATGGCAAGGTTTCTCTTGTAACTGTGGAGCTGTGATCAAAGAAAAAAGAGCATTTCTTCGGGCTGGGAGGAGACCTGATACTTGTACTTTATGTGGCTTGATAAAAAGTTTCTGCTATCAAAGACCTGAGGAAGTCCTTCAGTCGTCCATTTGTAGATGGAGAATAGTGCTGTGAGGTAGTCAAAAATGCAGCGTCTGCAGCAAATTTGGGTAATTCTCAGTAACTACGTGTGAAGAAAGTTCACTTAACTGACAATCAGTTCAACGGTGGAAGTGCATAGTGTTTAAGTTATTATAAGTACATCCGCTTATCAGGTTTCAGTCTCATCATCCCAACAAAAGCGGACCAGAGTAAAAACAAGACACAATTGAAGCAGAATAACAACAGCTGAAAGCACATCTTACTTGTGTAGCGAACTCTTTCACACTCGATTTCTCCTGCCACACATGTGCACTGTTCCACACTACGGAGGTGAATTCGTCCCCAAGACTCTCCGGTGTCATAATAGCGCAGGTGTATGGTTTCATAGCACTTCTCTGAAAAGCCGGCACAAAACATAAAAGGCAGAAGGTTGAAATGTGAGAGGGGATTGAAGAGCTCAATGGAGCGTACAGTGCAAAATCTGATGGCTGTGCAAGATGCATTCAAAATGGATACATATCTGTGTGTGGTTGTTATTTTGTTTACTTTTGATTGCTTTGGAAGTGAAACATTTAAATGGCTTTGAATGCAAAGTGACACCTATTTGCAAATAGGACACTTTTTTCCATTATCTTGAGTAAAGGCGGAAAAGATATTTCAAATTAAAAGATTATGTATTTTTTTTAAATAACATATATGGGCATTTTTCATCATTTTTTGAAATAATAATCTCAAGGTCTACTCGTGATCTGTTTCTGGAGCTTTCAAACACATCTCACTGTCTTCATCAGCAAAGGGACATGGAGTTGGATCATGTGACCTAAGTAAAAGGACGGACACGTGATAATAATATATTCTGATGTTCATTCAACTGAATTCAACTCCATTCACGGATGAAGACCATGAGAGGTGGTTGAAAGCTCCATGAAAAAGCCAATAGTTACACCTTGAGTTACGATCATTTTGTCAAACTACTGTTCCAGAGTTTGAGACTGAACTTTAAGCTTCACTTTTCGTCATGTCACGGTCAAATCAAGTGAAATCGAGCCCAATTAAACTCTTATCCCTGTTAACAAATGTTTCCTTTAAACAACACGAATATGATGATAGTTTGTAAGTTGACACATTCACAAGGAATCATTTCCTGACAGAGGCGTCTGTTTCCTTCTGTGCTGTCAGGTGATTGACAGTAAGCAGCCTAATGTACACACTGACATGAAGACACTAAACTCTGAATTCAATAAAGATGGAAAATAGAATCAAAAGGCCTAAAATGTAATGTAATATATAGCCTAGTATATGTGATCTTATTCTCTCTCAATGATCATCACCAAGTGTACCTACTCTGCTCACAGAGTCTCCCAGTGAAGCTCTCAGGACAAGAGCACTCAAATGAGCGTCTGTGTGGGATCGGCGTGCAGACGCCTCCATTCTGACACGGATTCACCTGACATAGATTTATGACTCTGCGTGATGTGTGGACAACAACTGAAACAGATCAATAAGAAGAAAACACAGTTAGAGGATAAACAAGAGTAAAATACAGTATTTCTGATGATAAAATAATGTGATGTCTGATTGAATGCATTTGTGTATTTAGTAAACTGACCATCTGGTTGAGTTCTCTCTGGTGCACAGAAGCCCCACTGCCGGTCCCGATCAAAATTATGTGTGAGGGAACACCTACAGCGGGAGAGATAGGAATATAATACAGTCACCAGCAAGTCACCAGATTACACAAACATTTGTAATTAAATTAGGGTGGGGCAATATGACAGTATGTACTGTGAAACTATATCAATTTGTCACCTGTGAGAGATGTGGTCACATTGGTGCAACAACTATTAGACTGATTGCCATTGAAAAATAAATCCTAATGACTTTGAGTCTCTAACATTTCTTCTAGCACCAGCAGCTGGCTGACATTTGTAGTTTTGCGTGAAGTACCTCAACAGCTATTGGACGGATTCCTGACATTTCATCTCCATCATCTGGTCAAAATTTTCTTTTGCATTGTACTTTGTCATGCTAAACTAAGATGGCTGACATGGTTAACATGACCTGTTATACATCCGGATATCAACATTGTCATTATGAGCATGTTAGTATGCTAATATTAGCATTTAGCTCTAGTACAGCCTCACAGAGCTGTTAGCCTGACTGGAGACTCTTAGTCTTGTAATATCATTAATGGATTAATAGATTGATTGATTGATTGATTGATTGATTGTAGCCAGACATTACTCTCTGGTGATGTTTTATCCATTCACAATTCCTCACTTAGATTTTTCTGAAAATGTGCTATATTTTGTGACATAAAATGACTTCAATTACTTAAAATGACCATGATCAGGGATTTCATTCACCCCCTAAATGAACATTTTCAAAAGAACAACAAAAAAGGAAAATATCTCTAAACCTTAACGAACTCAGCTCACTAACTCTGTCAATCATCCACCACTTCAACCAAAGTAACATCAGCATATTTCTGCTCCGCTCACTGAATCTGCCATACATAATGACAAACATATCTTGACACTGAGCACATCACAGAAACACGTAGGGTCATATTGCAGTAACGTTATGTGTAGGTGGACCAGAGATGTTGGGCCACATATAATTGCATTCAGGTTGCTCCAACTTGCTGGCACCCTCCCATCTTGTCTCAGTTCCAAGGAATGACATATGGAAAGGCCTTCGGGAAGTCTTTTGTTTTGTTTTGTTCAGAATAAAAATGTAATAAAAAGACCCAATGCAAAGTAATAAAAAATCTGACATGATGGTTTAACTGTGACAGCTGTTGATTCACCCCCGAATAAACTGTATGAAGAAGTAAATGTATTTCAAACTAAAGCTATAGTTGCAGTTTAAGAGGAATTTCCTACATTTTCATCTTATGTCACCTTTAAGAACTTGGTTATAATAACACCATATTATATTCTAGGACACACAAATCATCACAAAGCCCACCTACACTTCTGCAAAGAGTCATTTCTCAAACCCAATTAGCTCATTACCTCATTAAAAATTGCATTATGTTTCCTGATGACACTTTTGCGTAAATCCCTCCTCACTGTGAGCTGTAATTATATGTGACTACACAACCCAAATACACACTTCATCAGCAAAAATCACCGCCATTGATGCGATGCTTGATGGAAAATACCAGTGATTTCTGTTTGTTTCTTGAGGTGATGCCAACGCAAGTCATACAAACACCTGTGACACGACACCTGCGGTCCGTTTTATGGTTTGTGAGTGGGTGTCTGAGTTGTCTCTTTGTGAAAGCAAGTGTGTGGTAACTTTGAGTGACTACACACACACATTAGTGATTGTTTGTGTAACCAAAACAGTAGATTCAGACAGGGCTGGCTAATAAGGACTCACCATGGTCTTGTGGATAGGATGGTGAGGCAGTGGTGATGAATCCTTCCACCCTGACGAAATGGGAACTTACATTCTTTGCCCGTTGTAGTAAGAACTGGAAACAGTGGCAGAAAGACAATCAGTTAGTGACTTTTCACTGAATGGGCAAAAAAAAAGAAAAAAGAAGTGAGATCAGAAACTGGCTCAAAAACATTTGTGCAGTTTCCCCCCTGTACCCCACACACACAAAGCCTCCTTTAGACAGCTGAATCATGTTGTTACATAGCAGCTTCTGTACAATACAAACCTCCACATGCTTCAGAGTTCTGCTGCAGCAACAACTTTCCCAGTTAGAGTTAGATAGTTGGAAATAAATCACTATCACTGCCACTTCAATGTGCATCCCTCCTTTCTTTCCCCTCTAAATTAAACACAGGACTGAGGTTAAACCTACCTTTCTCCCTGTATGGCTGTTTGGAGATGTCTGTTTCATACCCAGGGACTAGTATGCGCTGAAATCGGAGAGAGAAGTTCACTTTAACGCAACATGGATTTTTTTAAAAAACCCAAAACACAAACACAGAGGTGAGTAGGATGGTTCAAACTTACCGACTGTACAGTAAAAACACAAGGTAGAAAAAGTAATATAATGTATGCCATCACGAAAGCCTGTTGGTTCATGGTGTCCGGAGGAGCTTGTTTCCACAACTCGGAAGAGGGTCTTGTGCGCCTGTCACGTTATATCTGTCAGTTTCCGAGTCCTCAGCCTGCTTTTGGTCATAGGAAACGTGGGAAACCCTGCAAGTATTATCCTGTCCCTCACAATATCAAGCTGTATTGAGTAAACCCGTTGCGTCATTAGGCTTGTCTATCTCTGAGGCATCCTATGTCCCGGCTGGTGCTCCCGATACACCTTTTTCTGCTGCTGCAGACGCCCACGGTTTATCATTGCGAGCTGTGTACGGAGAGAGGGCAGACCAAAAGTTTCCAGAGGCAGAGATGGTTGATGCAAGGTCCCGCTTCTCTCCAGCCCCCAGGGACTGTGTGTAACGTTAACGCGTTACTCCCGGGGGGAAAGTTACTACTTTTTGGCTGCAGCATGTGCAGAAACAACAGAGATGGAATGTTTTCATGAAGGTAAAAAAAGTGAGACAAAGATGTCCTGGTCTACATATCTTGTTGTCTTGTTTGATGAAGACCTCATTGTGACTTTATTTATTTATTTATTTATTTAGTTAATTATTTGTGATGCAGAAATGATCATTCCCACACTAATCCTGAATCATATTAAAATAAAAATATCATGTTTTTACCATATGGTGCAGCCCTGTAAATAATACCTACATTGAAAGCTCAGCAATATCTTAACTTATCAAATGGGGCTAACCTTTAGCATACTGACCTTAATTCCCTGAATCAACCAAGTGATTTATTTTAACAGAAACATTAGGACAGGGGCTAATATTATTGCAGGAATGACATATTAAAAAAATATAAAGCTGACTATTTTAACTAACTCTTATATCAGTGTCATTTGGCCCTTTAGCCGAACATGAATTTAAACTAATGTTAGGTGCTCACACAGATTTCAATTACAGATTTTACGGAATGGCAAATATATGGCAAACATTATCATAATAACCTAATAACTAATTAAAAAGTAAGGTTTTTTTATTAATACTATCTGTATTTTAGCATTTAGCAGTTAACTTAACAAAGTTAACTTGTTTAGCATTAGCTGGCTAGCAAACATGTACGATTTAAAGCGTGTGACCCAGGTTAAAAGTAGTTAACAGACTTTACTTTGGATTGTTTTAAGTCCCAAAACAGGTAAAAGGTGTGTTTCACTAATTTGAAGGTAACACAGATTAAGTTCAGTTTACTGTATAATGTCATTGTGAGGAAATAACCCTAAAGACGTCACAATGATGTCATCAGGGTTATCTCAGAGTGAACCTATCGTGACGTCAGCGATTGGTTTTTGGAGTACCGTTTTGAAGCCGACAGTTTGGCGTTATGGTCGTCCCCATGACAGTTAGACAGCCAGCGGAGGTCACGTACTGCGAGTTGAGCTGCTCTCATTGGCTGCGCAGTTTTGACTCGTCCGTAGCAGGAAACAATGGCGGCTGAACAGCTAAACAGTACACTAAAATATGTTTCTGAAACGATTTTAGGAGAGAAATAGGCAACGCAGTAACAATCTTGATTCATATTTGATCAGCACTGACTAGTTTAACAGTTAGACAGTTTTGTGTGTTGAGAACAACTTGTCACAAGGTAGCCACGCCCGAAAGCATACCCTGCTTTATCGTCTATTTCACTTAAAATTGGACCATAATTTACTAAATGAACATCATATTGTATAAAAGAAGACTTGAAACTAGAGATTAAGACTCATTAGGAAGAGAGTGGACAAACCAAACACTGGCTCTAGATAGGGCCTATCACAGCCACTGTAGTTTCTACTTCACGCTAGGTTGAGTCAGGGGGATTCAGTTGGTTACAATCTCACCACCGGATGCTACTAAATCCTACACACTGGTCCTTTAACAATTTCTTACTTGCCATAAAGTCTTATTGACAGGCGTGTTGGATCAAAAAAAGGGCGTAGACACAAGCAAATCCGGCACAGCATCGGTTGCTTGTACTCACTTTATTACCAAGATTTAGTTCCATTGACTTTCACCTGCTTATGGCTGATGAAGGCTGATAATAAAGTACAAGTGCAAGTGACTGAGAGTTCAGGTTTCTCCATGTTTTAAAACTAAATATTCAGATCATAGTCAGAAGAATTTTGACCCTTAAAGTCTAGTTTGTCTAATTACAACTGACTTCTTGGTGGAAATGCGGTGTTTTGTGGTTCATTGCTGCTAAATGGCACTGGAGAAGTACAGGTGTGCACGCCTTACAAAATAAGAGTCCTATTATATCTAGTGCCAAAGTGGCTGCTGTGGGAACTGGCAGAGAAGCAAAGGGTGAAAGCAGCCCAGTCAAAACATTCACAGGTGGGTCATTGAGTTAAAGCTCAAGTTTTTAAGATAAGAAGTCCAATTTGAAGATAATTCAAGGATCTGGCAGGAATTACTGTTGTAATGAAGAATTCAACAATGACAGTATCTTCGAGATTAAAGGGAAGTTTGAAAGTGAAGCCAACCATTTATAGGCCCTGTGTGTTGTCAGCATTCCAGCAGTGACATGCTCTGTCAAGACAAACTCCACAGTCCCATAATCTAACCTCTAATTTTCCCCAGCTGTAATAATCTCTCTCCAGATGCTGAGCTAAAAATACAAAGAGGAGGCTGGACGACTAAACAGCACATCCACGTTAGAGATGAATCCCCAGGTGAAGGTGCTGTGTTTCCAAAGAGGAAACTGTTCAACTAAGACAACTGTTAATTATTGACAATCCTGACTAACTTAGCAAACAGATTTAGCTGGCCAAATATGCCAAGTAGGAGAATGCATGGCTGTGAATGTCTTACATAAGACCTTAGAAGTTATAAATTACAACAGAGGAGTATTTCAAGTATGTTTTTACAAGGTGGACTACAGGTTAGGATGGGATAGTGAGGAGTTCCCTGCTGTCAGAAATACCACAATTAATCACAACGTACAAAAGAAAAACCTCAGTTTTGTTGGAATTACAGCCATCAAAGCTTTTTAATCATTCAACACGTGGACAACCTCAAAACCACAGAAGCAGGAAGTACAGGCAATAAAGGTACCGTCATGTATTATCTGTAAAACACAGGAAGACGATGTAAACAGGAAATAGTTAAATATCCAAGAAAATTGTGATTTGCCTCCCTTTTGATCCTAAAAACTGAGTCCTGCCTAGCATATGGTCCAAGAAATGTGGGTACCACTTTCTATTAATGCAAGAAGTTTGATAAAATATTCAAACTCAAGTTCACTTACCAGTTTTTTTTTTTTTTAGCTTTTAACTGCACCTCATGGTCTTCCTCAGCAAAAGACTGTTGGGAAAAGCTAGTAAAATGTTGATCTAAAACTTTATAAAGTCTTTATACCACAAGTTGTAATTAATATCTTAATTTTGGTTGATCGTCAAGTTATTAGTAAGAAGAACCTTTACAAGCTTTTTCCACAGCTTTCAACTGCATTTCATGGTCTTCCTCAGCAAAAGGCCAGTGAAAAAATGCTAAGATAATTTCAGATAAACACTGTTTTAAGATCTTTTTGTGGAAATGTATAAAGTGTCTATAAATTGTAATTATTAGCTTAATTAATGGTTAATAAATAATTCAGTAATGTTTTATAAATCAGAAAAAAGTTATTCATGCTAAAAAAATATTTTCATCTTTTTCCGGAGTTTTCAGCTGCATCTCATGGCTTTCCTCAGCGGAAGGCTGGCAAGAGGGCTAGTAAATGGACAATGGGTTAAAATATCTTGTCAACCTTTATAAGCATCTATAAATTGTAATTAATAGCTTAATTATTGGTTAATCCCCTTGGCTGGTACATATTGTTTGCTAACGTAACATATTCATTAGCTCTTTAACTCATTTTGATGGCTTACTAGAAAGTAAGGACTTATATTAAACCAATTAATTACAACTCAAGACTGTTTATAAGGTACGCCTAATTAGAAACTGGTACCCAGATGTTATTTTCAGGCTTTTTTTCCATGGTTGTCCTCGGTCTAATGTGGCTCACAACAAGAATGGCTTTGCACTTCATTATTAAACTATACCATAACAAAAACATATCACTGTCCCAAAATTGCAACCAGTACTAAAAATCAACAAGAAGACGCCAGAATTCATAACAAATATACAATATCTATCACCATAATATAGATTTTTTTTTGGAGTGTAAATTGACAGCTTTGCACATGCAGCCCATCATTTCATTAATTCCCTTTCAAAAGACAGTGCCTCAGGCTTTAAAAGTGCAGCAGTGGGGGGTTCCCTTTAGACAACTGTGGCCTTGTAAAGGTCTGTCTTGCAGTCCTTGCCCTCTGGTGGGTTGCGGCCGTTGTGGGGCACCTGGACGTTCCTCATTTTGCTCTGGCACTGCCGCAACTCAGCGACGTAGCCCTGGAAGCTCAAGCTGAGCTCAGAGTCCTCTCCCTGGGATGTTTCGAGAGTTCCCTCCTCTAGATGTACCCCCTCCACATCCATCACCTCCTGAACCGTCTGTGCAGCGTCGGCTCTATCAGTGGGCGATTTGGTGTTGGAGCACGGGTCTGTTTTCCCCTCTGCGCATGACAGAAAAGAAAAATATGGAAGATTTAATATGATTTGGTACATTATGGATGACCCAGATGTCAATTTGAATATTATTGAGCTTGATTCTAAAAAAAAAATGGCAACAGGCAAACACATCTCACATCAGGGTTTTTGGTCAAAGTTGTTAACAAACAGTGATCTATTTCCATTATATTGGTCGTGTTTTTTACATTCACTCAACTATAAGCTTTGTTTTGGTCTCCACCAACTCCTGAAAAACAGAGTTTGATTAAATCAGCTACTTGCTAATGCTGAAAATAGAAATGGAGCGAGTGGAGTTTGCGGGCTTGGAAAACCAAAACAATGAGCTACAAAATGCTAAAATTGGACTGCATAGAGCTACAGCTGCAGAGTTGGGTATACATTTTCAGTGGGGTTGCCACTACGGGTGACAACTTTCACATAGTAATTTGATCCATTGTTTATATAATATATAGTAATAATAATTTTTTTAATATAATTCCAGCTTTAAATAAATATTTTGCAATCGTAACAAGCTGGATTTTATGTGGTTGTCACTCAGAAGTGTCTTTTTAGATAACAATGACTAAAAATATACTTGGGCTTTGCTCCATCTTTGTGCATCTTTGACTCATATGGACTCGCAGGCAAGAGAGACGCATTGACTTCACATTATGATGCCTAAGAGCCAGATGTGTAACATGACTATATGAGATTTCAGATGATCTAAGAACTGGAAACTTTGTCACCCATCGTGTGGGTGCACATGCGTTCTAACTCGACATCGCTCAAATGAACACATTAACTTAATATGTTTGTATAATCTGACAACTGTATAGTTGTGTAATCTGGACAGCTGTTGTCAAGACAAACCCGATGACATAACTGCTTCGGCTCAAACTTGTTCAACTCACTTGCCAAATCATGGGAAATAACTGAAAGAAATTGGACCAAGACGAAGTGTATGAATTCATTGCCTTGTTGTCACATGTGGTATATTTCAACATTACCACTTGTACTTCATTTCAAACAGTTCAGTGCTGCATTAGCTCATCAGACGGCCCCCTGAACACAAGCCCCCCCGGTTCGCATGCAAGTGCACTCTGGGGGATAAAAAGCAACGTTTCCGGGACGCTGGCATTACAGTTGTGATGGCCGATAAACTCTCCACTTTTCATGTGAACCCTGTGGCCCTGCGCACTCTAAACACAGAGGCCTGAGTGACTCAAACACAGCACTTCAACACATAGACTCTCCTAACTCGGCTGACTGTGATTCACTGCTGTTCAGTGCAGATGTAAACACCGCCTGCGAGCTCCAACAGCTGACCTTACACAGACCCCTCAGCAACACGACTGCAGCAACAACTTGAACCACAAAGGTGAACACGAAAACAACTTAAAAGGACTCAACAACCATCAAGATCTTGTCTGAAGTTCAAAGACGTGATACTGACTTGTGTTTGACAATTAAGGCGTGATATTGATTAAATTTGAATATGATTGATGCTATGGCAACACAAATCTCCGTCATAGGGTTTTCCGCAGGATGTGATGTATTGAGGCCGGTATGCAGAGACGAAGATGACACATTTTGATGAATTTGTACTTTACATAAATGTATTCATCCATCCCTCCATCCTCTACCCCTCTCTCTATACTAGGGGTTCCCAACCTGGATCAATACTCTCACACGTTTGGATCATGTGATGAGTAGCAATTCAGGCAAAATTATTTATTGTCTGAAAATAGTATGTGACGGTAAAAATCACAATTTTTTTTATTATCAATTAATCTGCAAAGGATTTCCTTGATCAGTGGTTTGGTCCATAAAATCTCAGAATTCGAGGTAATGTCTTCACGTCTTATCTTGTCCAACCAACCCAGAGATTTATTTTTGCTTGAAAAATTCATTAAAAGATATGCCAAAAAAGGTTGGGAACTACTGATCTATACACATTTAATACAGTTCAGGGTCAGGGGCTTGCAGCCTATCCCAGCATGCATCAGCCAAAAGGCAGGGAAACACCCATGACAGGTTGCCAATCACACAGGGCAATGTGGTGATATTGAAAGGACACAATCTTACTGTAACTACTGAGGCAACATGCCACCAGTTTTTGTATAAATACTTGAATATAATATATATATATATATATATATATAAATGTATATAAATGTAGTATTTTTACCAATAAATTAATTTATTGAGCCGCACAGTCTCTCTTATGCAATCTTATTTTAAAATCTAAATATCAATAGTTCTGTACATCTTGCCTTATCGGCAAGCCAAATCATTTACCCATACAACTTTCCCATACATATTTTCTCTGTTCAAGCCTGCTGAATCCTCTGTTACGTGTAAAAATGATGCCCTGACACAGCCGTTTAACATGGCCAAGCCTCCTGTGGTGAGTCTTGTCCACAGCTGTGACAGCAGCCGGGAGCTGAGACCGACCAGCCAGACTGGAACGGACCCAGCTACAGTCCTCACCGAGAGAGGCTGACTGCCAAAGATCTGCGTCGAGTCCTCCTCTGACCGCCAGATGGATGAGAAGGCTGGCCCCGGGTCAGTGGCTGCCAGCCTTGAGAGCTGACACACAGATTCGAGGAGGAAGAAAGTGAAGCAGGCCTGAAGGCAAATGGAGCCATATGGTCCCTCAGGTGAACTGCTGAGTCATTACAGGGCACTTTTTGGAGATAGCCGTCTGTGGATTACTCCCAGGAATCGTTTTAGTCTTATTTATACGGGCCAAAACTGTCCTCTGAATTAAAACCTGAGCAACTGACTTCTGACCCTGACTGCAGAGAGGAAATCCTCAACATCCGGAATTAATCTTTTTTTTTTTTTTTTACAATTTCTGGCTTCATTTTCAGCCTTGTTTATGAAGAGAACAGCTTTATTTTTGTCTGAACTATAAAAAAAAACCATGCAGTGAGTTCAAATCAGTGTCATATGAATGGAGTTACATTGTGTGATGTCGCCCCCTAGTGGATGTCTTTATCCCTGCCGACCAAGCCAACAGACACAAACGCCTGCCAGACTGCCATGATTAGGAAATGATCACGGTAACACAGAGCAGCCGTTCCGACTGGGCCTCTGGATACAGACTAAAGCCCTTCTGCTTGTGATTTTAACAGTCTATTTAGAGGTTTATTTACAACTGATCTGCAAAGTAAATGCGGTAAACTACATGCAGGGCCAGAATTACTGTTATATACCTTGCCATAGAGCCTTAGAGAGAGTTTTAGATGCAACTTATTTACCTGATGTCAGGTTATATAGGTTTATAGTGCAGGATAAGTTGTAAACTCAGTCGATATGTGCCTTAAATACATGAATGAACTTATATAGTTCAGTGATTTTGCATTAACTATATGAGGGAACAATGAAGTCCCCAAATAGTATTGCTTTCAGCCATATAACCTCTAGTAAAGGCAAGCAAGCAGCTGGACTTCATCCTCGTCCTTTTTACAGTACAATTGGTTATTTATGGCAATTGTGCTATTATCGTGGCAATGTAAGTTTAGAATCGAACTGAATGGAGTTTGATTTACCTCAGCATCAATTATGTCTATTCCTTTGAAACAGCAGGGGGCGTCAGTTTAACAGCAACACACAAAGTGGAGGGGGACGTCTGCAGTGACTGAAATCAAGCACAGTGACACACTAAAAGAGGATAATTGCTACTGAGCCACTGATAACTTGTTTGCACTCATGAATTCTGACTGACTCAGTGGGTGTTTGTCTCTAAAACGCATTATTAAGCCTGACTTTCCACACAAACTCAAATGTAACAACTTGATAAAGTCTCCAAAAAAGTGGAGGCGTGCAAACTCGCAAGCATCTCCACGTCTGCAGATCCCTCACAGAATCAGCCGTTCCAAGGCGGACGACAGTGTCAAAAATATGGGTATATCGAATCATAGCTGTGTTTCTATTTTAGCTAGTGGGAGAAAGAGAGAGGCAGAGAGAGATAGATGCAAACCCGTAGTGACAGTTTCTATCTGTAGCTCAGTCAACTCGTGGATAAGGTTACCATGGCGCCCGGTGGTGGGAAGAATCAGGCTGATGCACTTAGCAACCAGAAAAGAGGAGCGAGCCTGTGGAGGAGCTGAAAGGCTTCGATTCCTCCTCATCATCTTGTGTACATATCACCTTACATTAAAGCCCTGCTATTAATACAAGGCAGCAATGTCAGGGCGAGCATGTCCGTACCCCTTCCATAAAGTGCTTTGAAGTGCAAGATACTCATCAGCTTTGTTGTTTGGGAAACACGTTGAGCTGGATTATCGTCTCTTTCTGCAGAGTTCACAGTGTTTCAACGAAGGCTTCCTGGGATTTTCTTTGAAGCCAAGAATCTAAATGTGTTGCCTTCTAATTGGATATCTGAACACACAGACGCTTTTGGCCTCAGTTTATACATTTCTGACAACTCTGTGTCAGATTTCCTGTAGAAAAACCCATCACCATAACAAATCAATGCACCACTTCATTATGTCCCTTAAAATCTCACAGTGGGGGAAAATGTCAATTAAAGGCCGGGAAATAGAAAATGAAATCCATCTTTAAGTAGATGATAATGACCTTTGAATCCCATACACAGTGAACCACGACGGCAAGCTTTGAAAACACACAAGTTAAACAGAAGGCAGGCTCAAAAGATCCACAATGCCACACTGAAGCTACACACAACAGAGCAGGGACCCCCATCAAGAAACAATACACCAAGCGGAAAGACCGAGCGACGTTCAACAAGACCGCACAGAACACGCCAGAAAAACGCACACACACAGCGAGCAGCGACACCCTGGAACGCACATGAAAAAAGCACACAGAGGAGTGGGAGCTAATGAGAGGAGGAAGCCACAAGACAAAATGAGACGCAGCTATGGAAGAGTGGGGGAAGGCATGCGGAGGTGGAGAGGAGGGGAGGAGGAGAGGAGGAAGAGGAGGAGGAGGAGGAGGAGGAGGAGAGAAAACTCACAAACGTGTAAAAAGACAGACGAGAGTGATTTGCAATTCTAACATTTATTAGATCTACTCAATCACAGGTACAGAGTTTATTGGCAGTGATTATCTACAACAGGCATCTAGAGAGGGAGTGAATGACCCAGATAAAGAATGACAAGCAATTCAACAATGTCACCAGAGCTAAGGAGCACTCGCTCTCCAGTGACTAATTATTTCAACCATTGCTCAAATTGCTACAGCAGGAGTTGACACTGTTTAATGACTCACCGGTTTTAGAGAGTTGCATAAGAAAAAAAAAAACCCAGCCTTTTGACATTGACATTGTTGAACTGCTCTTAACTAAACGTGGTGGGATTGAGAGGATTACAGCATTTGTTTTGTGATGACTGTTGAGCATTCGCAGAGCCGACACTGTAAAACAATTTTCAGCGGTCTGGTTTGCTACGATGTTTTCTAATTGTACATAATGAACCCATTATGGCAGGAAACTCATCACTTTAAATTGTTCAGTTGTTCTGAATTATAATCTTCAGTACAACATTCACTGACTACAGTACTGTCAAATATTGATCGTTAATCCGTATGCATTATGCATATATTAATAATATTCATAAGCTCTGCAATCAGTTACATCAGCATTCTCATGCACCCAAAACTACAAAATAAACTAAATATTTCACTGGAATAAACAAATCCCAGTCATAACCCAACAATTTGTGGCGTGGGAAGTGAACAAGTAAACTTTACTCACTGAACAAAATATACACATCACTATTTACATTAACATGTTTTTCTAAGTTTAATAAAACAAATCAGTTGAAATGATTGGCAAACTGAGAAAGAGTCAATATCAATTTGTCATTAAAGTGCATCAGAGTCAGTGTAGAGGGAGTTTGATCATGAAGGTGGTCGGGTTTAGACCACTGGGGAGAGAGCGCACACATGCACATACGACACACACGCAGACACACGGAGCACTGGTTTGTTACACTGTAGAAATACCTGAACTGGACTTTCCCTCTCCACCTGCGTCTTGAGACTTGGAGCAGGGTGGCGGCGGGGTGAAGTTGGCTTCAGGCAGGCTTTTCTCAAAGGACAGCATGGGGGACGGCGATGGAGGCAGCAGGGTGCTGTTGGGGCTGCTGATGTCGCCTTCCCCCACGAGGGTGAGGTCAGCGTGGACGTCCTCCTCAACAGTGCGAAGGCTTGGCCGGGTGTCTGAGGACCGGGAGATGGGGGACAGGTGGGTGCCAAATGTTGGGTGGCGAGGAGGGGGCAACAGGCACCGCCTGGTCCCAGAGTGTCCATTTGCACTGGAGCTAAGGGAGGAGTCCAGGCTCTCTGAGCGAAGGCTGGAAGTAAGGGCCCCCCGTGAGGAGATGCCGTTCTCCCGGGTCGGTTTCAGGGAGTCAGGGGTGGAGCAGGCTAGGCCGGGCGGAGTCAGGCGCAGGAAGTCGGGAAGCACCAGATCTTCTTTGTTCAGGAGTCCGCGCTGGTCGTTGGCTCGGGTGCTCTGTGCCCGGCTCAGCAGCTCAAAGAATTCTGCAAAACACATCAAACAAGTTCCCTCACTTAAACTTTCCAAATAGGTGAGCACCTGGAAGAAAGGGATTAGTTGTGTTTAACATGCAGCAGAGCGGCCTCACACCTGACAGAGAAAATAACCCTCCAGAGCTGCCCAAGATAGCAGTTAGTCCTGAGGCAAAGCGAAGCTAAGAAATCCACCAACAAGTCAATAAAAGAAAAGAAAAAGGGGATTTACCTTCAGCTTCATCTATATTAATCTTTTTCTGTTTTCTCTTTTCCCCTGGGAGTGCTGAGTCTGGTCCACTTGCTCTCACAGAAAAGTCCTTTGGTGTTGACCTCTCATCTCCCTGCAGATGCAACAATAACAATGCACTCTGTTAGGAGATGGAGGGATGGGGGAGGAGGGGAGGGAAGGATGGGAGCCGTATGGCGGAGGCTAAGCATGAACTGCCAGGCATCCTACTGAGCAGAGTGTCCAGATTTACTGAGGACCCGCATGTAAAGATGAGCCTGGTCCATCTGCTGGCTCTGTGTCTTTTCTGACCTTGCTAGTATCTCAACCAAGTGCTATCTGCCTACATATGGTGCAATAATCAAGCATGGAGAAACATGAGCGAGTGAGTCAGCGACAGGCAGTGTTAGGGCAAGGAATACCGAAACAAAAATCAGGAAATACACACCAATATAAAGCTTGTCAAGGCTAGAAAATGTTAATAAAGATTCATGTGGGCCATTATTAAGTCATCCCGAATGGTGCAGAAGAAGCGCAGCAATAGAAAGGGACAAAAACACCACGTCTAGACTTTTAGGCGGCACGATGCGCGAAATAAAGCCGTCGTCGAAGTACTTACCGTAGCAGAAAAGCTCCTGGTTGGAGGGTGGCCTTTTAAGGAAGACTTTGATTTGTCTGTTTGAAAGAGAGAAAGAGAGTGTTGCACATGAAATATTCATCAGGTTGAGAAATTGATGAGTAAGTGAAACAGGTGGGGGGGAGGTGGAAACAACTTCTTGTTCCTATTTTTTGTCAGTATTTAATGTTTAGTGTAATATATTGTGTTCAAGTGTTTTACCTTTGTTTGAAGCTGGGTCTGCTCGTTCCAACACAACTCGCAGGCCGTCCAAACTCGATATGGGGGCACCCAGGTCCAAAGGCTCAGCTTCTCCGCTCTAACACGACACACAAATATATGTTTGACATGTTAGCACCTCCCCTGTTGTGCAGAAGTCGTAATACAGTTTCTCTCTCCAGGATATTGCTGTTCACGGGCCTTTCCTTGACTTATAAACCATCTTTAAGCTCTGGCCTACTGTATAATACAGTTATAATGCCTAGAAGCCCACAGGACTAAAATAAATCATCTGGCAGGGGTTCAGGGGAGGAGTAAAGAGTTGGCATGTTTGAGGAGTGTCGTCATTTTTAATTATAGCCCTGGTGCTCCATCTTTGGAGGCTGGGCTGAGTCTAGCGCTAACCACCGTGTAGAGATGGAAAAGGATGCGGTCGCTTCCCTCCCCTAACCATGATACTCCACCCTGGGGCACTGTCACACACTGCACAAGCCTGCTTTCCGGACACACAGGAGCTTCAAAAAGATTAAGGCCATTGTAGCCACCAGGGACAACTTACTATTTTGGCCACAAGGTCGCTGAGGTGGAGACCATATTTGGCCACCACGGGGCGCAGGACCTCAGTTACTGGTTTGGTAGGTTTGGCTTTCAGCCCCACAGAGCGGTTAATGGGAACCAGGTCCAATCTACGAGCAGAGGAAGAGCACAAGCAAATGTCAGCATGGACAGAAAATGTGGTATTAATGGGAAACTGACAATGATCGATCATTCATACCTAAACAAGGTCCGCTTCTCCAGTCTCAAGTCTCGTGAGCTGAGGGTCATGCAGTCTTGGTCCAACACCAAAGGCTATGAGGAAAAAAGCATGAAACAACACATTAGCAACACATAAAGCCCCAAAAACACTACATACTGTAGCACCCTTATACAGCAACTAAAAAGACACATTCTCCACTTTAATCCTCTGTAATCTTTTCAATTCGCTTTGGTTGAATTCAGCTTTTTTCATTCAACTTCCAACAATGACTCTTCACAAAATAAGCATGTTTAAATTGTCAGTGTAGTCGTGCTGTATTTACCAAAGTTAGATTTATAATAAACAGAGGGTTGAGTCAATTCATTAAAGAGGTGCTTGCAGCAGTGTTCTGCTCTCTGGTGTATCAGCAGCAGATGTTCTGTTCATTTGTCAGTAAATCTGTTGGCAGTGACTGCCTCTCTCACCTTCTCCCCTCCCACCAGGAAGAGGTCGACAGCAGCGATGTTGACGCTGATGCTGTGACAGAGATCTTGGAGGACGTCCCTTATGGAGGCACTGGGCCGGAGAGTAATAGAAGAGCAGGAACCGTCGGGGAGCATCACGTTGCAGTGTTTGGGAGAGCGTTCCCATACTCCGACTGAGTGGCGATTATCAGACTACGGATACATGATTTAAAAAAAGATTGAAAGGCTCAATTTAAGAGGAAGTGGGTTATGGCTTTCCAGTGTTATGTACACTTAGATTCAGTTGTAACTGTAGCTCGATTGGCATCCACAAACAAAAAATGAGTGGGCTGACAAGTAAAAAATAAATAAATAATAAACAACTCTAGCCTTTTATGATGGCTTTACTAGACACTGGGCTCTGTGTTGCCATGGTGATTCGTCCAGAGGAATCTTACCTCAATCTTGCCAGCAGAGCAGGAAGTGGCCATCTCCAGACTGGTACCGGACGACAAGGAGCCCTGGGACTCCCTCCGCCCATTATTGCCCCAGTAGTCTGCAAAAAAAACAGGATGTTGAATTCATGCAGATAGGAGACATTTGCACACTACTGACATTAAATAACACTCACAATATGCAACGCAGAGACAGTGTCAAGCTGTAACATGACTAATAACAATTGTTTTTGATTCATGGTCGTAGTTTTTTGTCACAAAATCTTGGCAGGCGAGAAGGTGTATGCCATCAAACAAGATATTTGTAAACAAACAGTAGGTGTTGTATTAAATTGAAGTAAACCTACAATCAATTAGAGACATCTATGAAAAAGCACCAGTTTCAAATGCACTATTAGGTTCCATTTATAATGATTAATAACTATGCCAAATTTTTGACTGAAAATTGTTATATCAACAATATTTTGTATACCTGTATCACTACTTGTGCGTTCAGACGATATTTACAAACACAAAAATGAGGAATTATCATTACTAATGTATTTAACTAAGCTTAGTCTAAAAATGACATTTGGTCAATTGTAGCCTTTGAAATAGGACAAAATGCAAGCTCTATTATCATATTATAATAATCATATAGTTTCACATGACCACATTTAGATATTTCGCCACCTTTAAAACACTGGCTCTATGTGAATAATACTCTCTTCAGTGTGCCAAAATCCCAGAGTTGCAACAACTATGTTTTTGCCAGTGTACCAGTAGTGTGTGTGTGTTGTGTGTGTAATACTGCAGGGCAGCTGTGTCTCTACATGCCTCCCCCGCCTGTTTGCTCATGCTAACTCTGGAACTAGCAGCGATTTGGTGTCTTGTTCAAGGACACATCAGCCCTTTGGAAGTTTATGTGTTGCAAAAGTTTTAAACAACGGGGGAACTCAGTCACCAGAAGGCAACAGGGTTGCTAATGTATTTCTTACCGAGGTTAATGTCTCCAATGTCCTTCTTCTTTGGGCCCTTGCCGAAGCTTCTGTTGCGGGACCAAGAGAAGAAGATGCCGCGTTTCTTGTCGGCACTCTCGTCCCTGCTGTCTTCGTTCAGTGACCTCCCCGACCTCTGCTTTCTGGCCTCCTGTTGGTTGGAGAGAAAAAACAAAGATTTTACCAGCCGTACTGCGCTGATGAACGATATCAACAATGCCACATTTCAATGAAAAGCTATTTTTGGTGCAATCATAAAGCAGCAGCACCTTTTTCGGAGTGGAAAGGGTAGAGCGGTCAGAGCTGGCGCTGTGTTTCGAGGGCGCAGGACTACAGGGAATCTGGTAGGGGTCCGGCAAGGGTTGTCCGTCCACTTCAGCGCGCATACACTCTTGGTAAAGGGAGGACTTGAGGAATCGTGAATAACTGTCAAACTTCATCAGGTTGAAGATCTGTAGACGTGGAGGAAAAAAAGAGCGGTGTTTGTGAGTAAACAAACAGCGAAAGACAAAAGAGAACAAAAAAAGGGTTTTTGAAGGTGATGGAGAGGAAGAGGTACACAAAGTAGCATGTAGGGTCAAAAATAAGGGAGTGAGGAAGAGAAAATGAAACGTAGAAAGAAACAAGAGAGAAGAAACTACTAGTTTAACATATGGTTACAGCTTATGTTATGACAGGTGTCTTAACAGTTAACATTTTATCACGTGCAGGATGAAAATATACACATCTCTGACTGCATGTCTATGTGTGTACAGTATGCGCTAGATTCTCTGTGGGTGTACGCCAGTTTGTGTTTATCTCTCTAGTGAAGGCTCAGAGCCCTTTTGTAAACAAACCCAGATGGCCACTAAAAAAAACCAATATGCTTGGGCAAAGTGACTAAAGGCTAGATGAGAGCAAAGCCCCACTACTGCACACAGAATCCCTCCGACTAATAATAATCTCCAGAAAAAATTGGCGAGGGACATGTGAATAATTAAAATATGAAAAATTAACCAAACATGAAATATTTAAATAATCGTGGAGGCTTCTAATTATAATCAACCAACAGATTGCGGTGTCCAAAGAGATGAGCTCTATTATAAGCTCGATATCAGCGCTGCTGTGTTGTTCGTACCTGTAGCTGCTGCGTCTTGAACATGTCGGGCCGTGGGGAGGTGAGGACGTCATCTGCCAGCTGGGCTTGGCTGTCGATGTTAACTGGCATGGTGGCCTTGCTGGACAGGAAGCTGTTGTAGATCTCTCCAGCTCTCTGTGACAGCTGCAAGAAGAGGTTTGATGGCGCAGAATATTAAAAACTGTAGAAAATTGCGTCGCTATATGTGTTCTTATTTACTCTTTCATCAATATAGTTTGCACGCCCGTTATATGGGCACTAAGATGTCATTTAATCTGTATAAACCCATTTGTGGGTCGGAAGGTTGGGAGGAAGGTCTCAATTCTTCTACACAAAATGTAATCTAAGAATAATTCATAGGTAAATAATTTGAGAAAGGAAAACCCTGCAAAATCTGTTCTTTATGTGCAGTGCAATTTGCATTGAAAAGGATAAGTTTGGTGGAGATCCTGGATGGGGAAACGTGTAGCCTACAGAGGAGATTGGAGGTGAGTGAACTTTGTAAAATGAAGTTAACTTCGGGTAACGCTGTTCATTTACCCATGTCAGTTGCACACATCACACATGTTTTAAAAAAGCAGTTGACTTAAGATTAGACACATCACACACGTATGTATGACCGCATCTTATTTCTTAACTTATCTTCCCCATTTAGGCAATGATCTGCCAATTCACAGTGGACCACAGTATACAACACACACAAAAGTTCTGACTGCATCTGTGGCTTCATAGTGTGAACTTACCTGCTTCTTATCAGTTGCAGGGACATGACTGAAGCATTCACAGGCCTGCCAGAACAAGATATTCTCCTCACTGAATTCTTTCTTGAGAAATTCCTGTGGAGACACACGGTACAAGAGTTACAATCTCAAACTAGATAATTTTCTCCCTGTGCTGTTATTGTTGTTGCTGCGACCAGTAGTGAGGGAATAAATTATTGGGTGTAATGTTGTGAACAAGATTGGTGTAAGTGTAGGCGCAGGATAGTGTAGGCGAGTGCAGCTCTGATCAGTGTTGAGGGACGGTGAGGAGCGAGGTGGTTCTGGGACGCCAGAACTTAATGTTTGAGCCTTCTGAAGGTGTTGTGGGCTAAATTCAAAGGCACATCTTTTATGTGGGAGATACAGTAAGATAAATGAGATGCCTGTACTCACTATGGTTGGACAGTGAGAACTGGTTCTGAACTTGAACCTATTCCACATTGTGTAAATATGTGTAACGCTTGAAGGAAGGTGGTCTAACTATCAAAACATTAATTGTAGCATTGTATAAGAATGAAGCTGTTTTATGACCCTAATAATGGTAATAATAATATCAATGTGACAAACTCTTACCGAGAAGTAGCGCACACCAACTGGATCCTGGAGGAGCCGCTCAAAGCAGGCGGCCCAGCTGGCCACGCGCTGCTCCGGACCCCCTCGATGACTGCCCGCTCCTGGAAGACTGCCATTACTGTTCAGGCTGCTCTGGCTGCAGCATCCCTGCAACTGGACCCCACTGTAGTCTGCAAGACGGGAGAGCGCAATGCAAAGGTTAGACGGCTTTAATGTTAAAGGGTAATTCCAGCCAGAGGGAATGTTAGAGCGGTTTTCCTGTGTGCCCTTCTCAACTTTCTAAATATTCCCCTGGATTTTAGCATTTTTTTCCTTATGGCAATCTTCACCTTCACTCAGCTTGTTAGCAGAGCCTGAATAACTGTGCTGTATTTACATCGATAGAGGACATACAAGACTTTTCTAGACCCTCCTCTAAGAGGAAGCAGGCAAAACAATAATTTTTCTAACATTGGAACAATATTGGGTTATGGTTCTAGTGTTAATTTAACTAATATCAACTACTTAGTAAACCTAAAACTCTCACTACAATCTTTTCATTTTCCTTAAGATTACAAGTTAATCTTAGGGAAACTGCAAGAAAGGGGAGACAAATAATTTGCCAGCAGTTTAATAAAAGCCTTGATCCTGTTGGACTTAAAAGAGGGGGGGACTAGACACAAGCCAAAGGGTGCCCTATAACTGCACCAAACATAATAAAAAAAACAGAAAATGGATTAGACTACAAGGTAAAGGTCAAGGGGGTTGAAAAGAAAGGTTCTGGCTCTTTACTGCACCCTTTGCTACACCTCTCACCGGCAAATGCTGCACAATAAGTGAATTTCAAAGTTCAAAATGTGTTGTGAGGGAAGTGTGGACCAGATAGCCTACAGATCAGATTGCATCTGAGAAAGAGCAGACTTCACTCGGTTAGCAGAAGAGGAGCAAAGAGGGGGCGGCAAGAAGAGAGAGCAGAATAAAAGAAGAAAGAAAGGAGACATGGCTGATTAAAGGGACACAATGAGGGAGAGTGGGTAAGGATCCAGGAACTGAAGTGGGGGGCCTCTGCCTGCACAGTACCTGCTATCGTGACAGCAGATGGCCACTTTAGAACTGTGGGCCGGCGAGGCGGAGAACGCACAGTAAGAAAACAAAAGGGTCACAGTGGTATTTGTTACAGAGACATAGCCATTGTCAGTCTGTGGAGATTCAACTGGTTGGCATGGGCAACTGGTTTTAACTGAGTGTATCTCTGCTGTCGGGAACAGAAATGTTAGTTGGATCAGGTACGGTACAGCATATCTTCATCCTGCTGATACAGCTGCAGAAGAAGTACGGTGGATTTACAAATAGGTTCAACTGTGACGTTGTGAAATAAAAGCACTGTAAATAGTACATGACATCACTAACAGCCTTACAGTGAGGTCTTTCGTATTGTGATACGGTGGCCTTTACGTGACCTTTTGAAATCGAATGTATGTCCTAGTTACTTGGCAATTAGCGCCACTGAATCAGCAGACTTGTCATTAAAATTGCATAGCCTTTATGTTAAGTATGGCGATCTGAGAAACTGTGGGATTTTATATTTATACAATAAGGACAAACGACCAGTTTCTCTGTGTCGCTGTCTGAAGTTTGCTGACAAGCCACTTGTTTGGACTTGGTTTAATGTATTAGGGCTGAGGCTTTTGGGATCCGTGTTCACCACATTGTGTGCTGCTCGGTTAATGAGATGGCTTTAGAAAGCAAACAGCCGCGCATGTCTGATCTACAGCCACAGTGAAAGGAGCGGAGCTGCACTCCTCACCGCAGCCTGTTAGCAAATGTTGTTAAAACTCCTATGAAAGAGGAGACCAGACAAGCATGCACGCTAGCCCCCGACTACAACCCAAAAACACGCTCAACAAACATCCTTTGTTAATGAGGCATGCTGCCTACAGTGAATACATCATCCCAGCTAAGTCTTTTTATTAGACCATTTTATTGAGCAGCAACAAAGTTCTGTGTTGAGTATAGAGCAGAAAATGAGAAATAAAAATTGCAGACACTAAAAAGGCTGGACAGAAACACTGCAGGCTGGCCAAGATTAAAACATTTGACTATGTTAGTAAAAAAAAAAAAAAGGGGGGGGCATGGGTCATTAAGAAAAATCTTGTGATTTAATTCAGTTTTAACCGCTTTTAAGTACCCTCTACAGAGCTGGAACTCTTTTACACCTTTCATATCAAATGATCCTGTTTAGCTTTTAGAGAAAAGTGTTTTTAAAGTAGTAATAAAGGAATTGTACTCACCACCATCTGAGGAAGCAGCAGACTGAAAGAGAACAAAGAGAGACATGAGTGAGAGGCTGCCCTCATGACCTCCTGTGCTGAGACAAGAGACTGAAGCTGGTGCTGATAGCAGTGTCTCTTCAGGCATCCCACCAGTCGCTCTGAGGTGTGTGTCTTTGTGGTTTGTAAGTGAGGGTGTGAGTGTGTGTGTGTCTGTGCTAGTGGGAAAGGGTTGGCTCTTGGGTCCTTACACAACACCATTAACTTGTAAGTGGGTGGACCCCTGGCCTCTACCACACACAGCTGTTCACACCTCCACAGCAGGACCCAGCCCTCATTTTATATGATCCTCACGGCCCTGAATGTGTGCATTCCTGCTAACTGCAATGACAAAGATCAGAGCTCATCAAGGCAGAGCTACTTGAGAGGCCGTCACTGGCCGTAATGCTCCTCTATTCACTTGCTAATTTAAGGAATGAGTGGTTTATGCGTGTGTAGATGCCCTTGAATGAAAGGCAAACAGCCTCTAGTGGGCATGGAAATTTCACAGTGACAACTTTCCATAATTGGGTGCACTTACAGCCAAGGAGTAATGCTAAATAAAACGCCACACATGATTGATTTTATGATGGATCAACAAATATTTACTTGGCAAAACTGAAAATACTGGAATCACTGCCTCGGCATTGGGCCTCTGTAAACCCTGTTAGCGTAATTTTGGTTAGGCTAATAAAGAGAGATTTTAATCCCAAACTATGAGGCTGTTCTCGCAAATATATTAAAATGCAGGGGAGGATATGAGAGGCGCATCTTCGGGCTTGGTCCAAGAACACTCAGAAAAAATCGTTGCGTTGGAGGATTCATCTGAAAAGGAGAGACTATTTCCAGAAGAGTGTTTTCTGAGCTGCCACTTCAAAGTGTGAATATTCAAGGCTGATAATACGTCTAAACAAGGCTCTTCTTGCCAGGCTGGTGGCTCGGTGTGAGCAGTAAATACAGTATGTGCTTTAGAGAAATTGCATAATAATGGACAGTAAAACAATGAAATGAACTCAGATGATGCACCTGGATGAGGTTATATTTGAAAGTGAAACGCAAGGTTATAGTTTAATTTTCCTGTCTGATTTCATTCATAGTATCATTTCTTAATTGACTTTCCAGTTGTGATCAATTAGCCGTAGAACAAGCCCAGACATGTTGCAGACCGGCCAATTCTTTTTAGTTTCTGTTGATGTGACTGGTCGTCTGAAGGCAGGCGGACGTAACCGCGGCCATGTGCGCTAATGTGACGTTTTCGTTCCATTTCGGGAGTGACCACATGTAAAAGCTCTATCAGACATAGACCGCTATACCACTAATTGTCTGTCACAGCCTCTTTACAACTCTGCTGCTGCAAAGTCCAACCCCATACAGTCAACACCCAAAAGCCACCCCTTCTGTGGTGGTTAGCATGTGTACAGTAATCACGGGTTGGTAGAATGAGGACCAACATGAAGCCGAAACAGAAGAGAGAGAGAGAGAGAGAGAGAGAGAGAGAGAGAGAGAAGAGAAAGGGGACACCCACTCCATCTGTCTGTCCTTTTGGGTCTAAAATCAGCTAAACCTCAAACCTTAAATATATACAGTGTTGTGACTGTGGTTCACTTAAAAGAACAAGACAGACATCACACAATGTGACGTCAATTTCGGTTTTGGAACAAACAAAAGGTCTCCAGGCTGAAACTAATGGCATTCACTGCTATCCAATCCATACTTTAGGAGTCGATACTACTTTTAAAATCTTTATATGGAGAGATTTGACTTCTAAGGTGACACATGTGATAGACATCCACTTATTCACAGACATGGGATAAGAGTGGGAGTAAATTCATTTCAATTCAAATCATGAAAGTCCTCTTGACACACACAGTTGAGGTAACACCTGCTTTAAACCATGCTTGTGTCAGAGGAGAATTATGTTGGTGACAAATGCGTCATAAGGCTAAAACGTCTGAATGAATGGAAATGTTGCAAAACCTTGAAACTAACCAACTGCAACACATCATTTATTAGATTGAAGTCAAATTCTTCTTGCTTTATCAAATTTTGGCATTGATTGATTTGATCGAATAACAGATGAATTATCTGTGCTATAAAGTGACAGAAAATTGACTTTCAAGTTCCCAGAGTCCAAGATGACCTGTTCAAATGGCTTATTTTGTCTAACCAATGCTCTAAAACCCAAAGAAAATCAGTTTTTAATGATATAAAACTGAGAAAAAGTAGCAACTCCCCACATTTCGGTGAGTGGGAGCAACAAACAACAAATGTTTGCTTGATCGGTTATTAATAAATATTAAAATCATTTTATAAAATGGTTGGTTAATAATCTGTATACAAATCAAACAAATCAATTTATTGACTATCCATTTAAAATGACATAATGAACACATGTCATGCTTATGGAAGTTGAGCAGGTAGAGCTAGCAGATATACAGACGGTTGTGTGTGTATGTTTGTATGTATGTGTGAGGCAGCAGGGGTTAGAGCCCACATTCCACTGTGTGTTTCTCAACTCGTTATTGCTTCCTTGCTCTCAACTCTACTACAATGAGGCTGACGTGATGACCCAGGCACACCGTCACCTCTTGTCCGCACACTCCCTTCCTCTGCTGACACCTCTGGTGACGAGTCGGTCCACCATGGGCGGTCCTGCAGTCCAACGGGGCCCTCTTTGATCCTTTTCTTATGAGGCTGAATTGCAGGGATCTCATTTCCCTGCTGGAACTCCTCTGAAAGCTGTCCACGTTAGGTTGTTATCAACCAAATGGACAAAACCACAATTCAAGTCACAGCGAGTACCCTGGCTCCAAACGTAGAGCAGGATTTGGCTCTCCAGTTGGAAAACGCTCTTCCAGCTTTACTGTGGTACAGCCCCCACGCCGTACAGTCTGGCATCCTGAGACACCACATGCTGAGGGAACGTAGATGATCACACTAAGACATATTCATGTGTATGATCTGAATTGAGCCACCGCGACAAAAACACACTTCCATCCGTGTTAAATCGGTTGAAATCACATTCACACAAATGTTAATGTCACCCATTAACACTTCTCAGAGTGTACTTCACATCTTTTAAAAGTGACTTCTTTTTATCTTTGAGCTTGTTTAGGCGTGTTCCTTCCTTCAAAAACTGTGTTGAAATGTCCCCCGTTCAACACTTTTACCACAGTCAGACAAAAAAAAAGCTTCTTCTAAACTTTTACACAAGTCAAGGCTGATTCTAGCATCGCAAACAAACAACCACAAGTCCCTGCCGCTTCAAGCAGCTGTTCTGAATGGGAGAGAGACGAGCGACAAAGAGGGAGATTAATGAGAAAAACAGCTGACTGAACAAAAGGAGTCTCCCCGCTTCACACAGCGGAGGAAGAGGAGGCTTGCTCAGCAAACCACGGTTTACTTACAGTGCTGAAGTTCCAGGTCTTCTTGAAGGAAAGTCTCTTTTTGAGACTCATTTTTCCCTAGTCTGCTACAACCAGCAGCACACAGACAGATTATGTGTGTGTGTGTGTGTGTGTGTGTGTGTGCGAACGCATACCTGAACATTCCCCACCCAAAACTCTGCAAACCGTGTCTGTACAAGTCGGAGAGAGGGAAAGAGAGGGAGGGAGAGAGAGGCAAGAAATTTGACAAGGTACTGGACAGAAAAAGAAGGAGGAGGGGGATGAAAAGGAGGAAAGAAAGATTTCCTTACTCCGCAGCTGTTGCCATGGCAACCTGCCCGACAATACATACAGCCTCTGCCACAGTGGCATGAAGGAATCAGATGAATTAAGCCCCCCCCCCCCCATTCCCCTCACAAAAAACCCACACACACTCTCCATGTCAAAAACCACACTGGCCTCCCATACTCCCTCTTTGTTTCCAGTTGGTGCAGTCTCTCTCTTTACTTGAAAGAGGGAAGAAATACCAGGTCAGTTTAAATTGAAACCAGATGAATTTTGTTTAATCAAAATAAAAGTTTGGTAACCCACGAGTTGAACTCTGAGCTTCATTATCCGCTGTGACAGAGCACCATTCTTACGCCCCCACCGGTAATAATTCTATCAAGTGGTGTTTTCTGCTAGCAATTTAGCTCATGTACCAGAAAAAGAAAATTGGTTTTTATTCTGGCATCACTCTTCGTCTCCGCTGTAGCACTGCGCCTCCACATTTCTGGCAAATCTCTACAATCAGCGACTGTTTTTGGACCAACTATTATTCTTTAAAGCAGGGGTGGCTCTTTCTGAGGTTTTCCTGTGGCAAATGAGCTAGCATTCTTTGGACTTGATTTTGCCGTAAATAATGGATGAGATACAGTGTTTATTAACAGCCTGGTTTTCATGGTAGATTTCTCCTGTTTAATTAGATTTTTACATGGTCTATCACTTTGGAAATTGGACGTTTGTCATATGTGCATGGCTGTGTTCATGGTTTCGGAAGGGGGCAATCGCAGATGACATCTCAGCCCCCTCAGGAGGGGGTGTGTGGTTTATGTATGTAAACACATTAAAGGAGAGAGGACACATGGAGAGGGAAGGACAGAAAAAGCCTCAGCATGCTTCAAAACACACAAGGCTGTACAGTGTTTCCAACGGCAGTGAATTGTACAAATGTGGATAAATGACGACGCATCCAGGCACCCGGTTGTACACACAATTGGGGGAAAAAAAGAGGTTGAGACAGGAGTTTAAATTTGGAAAACCTTCCCACCTCGCCTATTACTGCATGATGGACAAATTGCGGATTTTAAAAAGTTGTTGGACGCAGCCCACATTCCCAAATCTGCTGTCAGAAACTGGGTGGATGTTCAGACCGCAAACCCTGAGGAAAAGGAAATCAAAAGGCTGTGTTGGTGGCGAGACAATGAAATACGATCCAGTTTTAGTGACGGATCAGTGAGTTTGAAGGCTTATCAGGCGCCCATTGACTGCATATCTATTTTGTCTAAATTACGAGGAAGGATTTTAAGTCCGCAGAAATTTATCACGATAACAATCATTCAATCTTTCATTGCGACAATCTACCTGAGAATCGCTTTACTAAGTAATCCACCAGAAAATGTGTCAGCACAGTCGCAGATTGATATTCATCAGCCCACATGCTGCATCATTTCCTGTGAGTACAAAGTGGTACATTCAACACTGCACTATGCAGATAATTACATAGTGTATACTTTATGCTATAATGCCGAACTGCAACACAGCCCGACAGAATGTGCATGCTTTCATGTTGCAGATAAAATCAGCCATGCAGTAATTAGAAGCTATTCGTGGTGCTAAGCTGAGTCATCCATAACTGTGGTCCCAAAATCACAGGACACAGAACAGTCTACTTTTTACATTGCTCTTTGACCTCCCTGAGGCTGAGTGTTCGCTGCAGCCAGGTGAGCACATCTATAAGCACATAACAAGAGCAAAAGCATGTTGGAACTTCTCAAACCAAAACGCCTCAAGGAAAAAGCATTTTTTCCCCCAGCTCTCGCTTTAGTGTTGCTAACTGAAGAAACTGCTGCCATAAAGTAAACAGTTTTCACATGAGCTCTGAGCCGCCTGTGTGATTGAATCAATTTGCGAAACATTTCCAGGCAGGCTTTACAGCATCAACGAGTGCTGCTTGTCACAAGACCTAATTGCATGTCAAGTTCTCCACCAGACAATCTTGACCGAAGACGGAAAAATAATCTAGGCCTGCTATCTGCGGCAGACGACAAACCATTCCCTGAAAATAACATCAAGAGAGAGCCTTGCATGAAGGCAACTTCCTTTTGAGGGAGAAAGGGCGAGGGCGCGGCGACTGATAAGATGGAAGAGACATTTCTTTCCCAACCGAGCAAGGAGAGAGGGGGAGAAACAGGGAGACGGACTGCTTTAGAGAATTATTAAAATCCTCTGACAATATCTAAGTGAAGATAGTGTAGACAGACAGTGTGTGTTTGATTTGAGGAGGCTAAGGAGTGGGACCCGGTGTTTTTACTGTGGGAAATCTTGCTTGTCACAGCAAATCTGCCAGACACTCTGTCACATTAGCAAAGATCTGATGAGGTCAGCATGCTTATGTGATGCTAGGGGGCCAGGAATGGTAAACAACACGAACACAATTAGTGTCCCCTTAGATTTCCTATCTGCATTATGTCTATAGATCAAGGGCAGTGAGACTGTGGAACAAATATAGCACATCTGAATATGACTTACTGCCATGCTCTGTTGAGAAATCCTGTTTTGTCACGAGAGACTGAGAAATGACGCCAGTGGAGTAATTTCACTTCATTGATGATCTAATTGAGTGTCACATGTTCTTGGTCTTAAACAACTTTTCTTTCTTTTTAACTGAAAAATGGTGAAAGTAGAAGGCACGGGATTGAGGCAAAAATCTTCATCAACACAACACAAATCATTCTTGGTTTCATTTTAGACAAAACCCAATGGTGTTTTTCCAACTAACTTGGCAGTTCCGGATGTCTGCCTTTACAGTGGAACAATAGCTGTTGCAAAACAAAACATGAATAAAGAGTATTTGTCTAGTGGCAAAATCCAAATTCAGATTGAGAACCTACATTTATCCATCTAATGCGTCAGCCATCCAACCAGGGATTTATTTCCTCTACATTTTAACCAAATCAGTATGAATGTTTTTCATTTCACAAACAAACAGAGCAAAGAAACATCCTTAAAATCTGTTGGTGAAGGTCATTGTCTCACCCGACAAGCAGAAGTATTCAGTTGTTTACAAGGCTCAGATTTACATACTTTAGGTAGATGTTTCTCACAGTGAACATGTTATCCATGCAAACAGATAAGACTAGATTCCAGGACTTGAGTGCCAGCTTTTAATTGAAATTAAATCATGATGATTTCTGACCAGTTTAATCTAAAAAAAACAACAACAAACAAACAAGCTTCTTTTCTATTAAACAAGCGAATAAGGATTTTCCACCAAACATTAAAATGATGGTGGGGGGTTAAATGTCTGGCCGTCGGACCTGTGCCCAGACTTGTGCTCAGGTATCTTTTGAGTGTAATCCTCTCAGATAACAAATGTTAGTTGTTGGTTGTTCTTTAAAGACATGAGTGATTTGCATGCAAAAAGAGACCATGGTCACACTGCGTTTCATCTGTTAATCCCACTGATCGGTGGTAATCCACTGCCTGCTCCGCAACTCCAACCAGTTAGCCACAGCAGATGGGTACGGATCTGCTCCTTTCTGGATTAAAGTGGCATTACTATGATTTGTTCAGTGCTTCCTGTGTGTGTGTGTGTGTGTGTGTGTGTGTGTGTGTGTGTGTGTGTGTGTGTGTGTGTGTGTTAGCCACTTGTTGCTGATATAAAAAGCTGACAGGGAGTACCAGCATTCCTGACTGGAGATGTTTACCTTTTTCCCTTTGCTGCCCTACTTCTCAAATGGTCAGGAACATGGCGCCTTAACCAATATCAGAATCTGTATTTCCCCACTTGAAACAACAATATAAATCCCGATCTTAACCAATGTCAACTCTGCCTGAACCAGAACAGCTCTTGGCATCGGACTCACTACCTATAACTTAACTGTGAAGCCTGAAAGCCTGACAACATGACGTTAACTCCCTTTGTTGTGTGGAAGTAACAAAAAAAGAGTCTTGGCATGTCACAAGTGGGCAGGTTGGACAAAATGCAATACACAAAATGAGTAACAAATAAAATACATGTGATCTACAAGGCGCAACTCGACCCTGCAAAAATAGAATAACTTCAGAGAGGGAAACTACAAGCAGTGACCACGACCCCTCCCATCTCAATTTATTATCATAGAGAAAAGGCTGCGCTCACATGAGCCTGGAGGGCTTGAGGTGGGTAAACCACATAAGATGCCACCACACCCTGTTACAGCTCTCTTCCATAAAAAAACACCAGAAATGGACTTTCCAACCTGAAACCTGACACCTATAATTAGCTCTGCGAGTCCCCCCATGGTTTTCCACCAAACTAACTTACACGAAAGCTTAGTGAACAGTGTTTTGAAAAGTCTGGATGCACATTTTTTGTGTGATTCTTTCTTTCTTTCTTTATTCTGGGATCCCCGTTAGCTGCCACCAAGGTTGCAGCTATTCCTCCTGGGGTCCGCACACAATAAAACATACATAAAAGAAGACACATAACATGCATAAAAGTAAGACCATACAAAGGCACTCACATCCATTAAAACAACAAAACAACAACAATAATAAATAGGTGATAATAAGGTCTGATATGAATGAATATGGTATCTGCCATCTGGATGTGTACAAGGCTATATGTTGTCAAGGAGAAGGAACTGCCGTAATTGTTTACTTCCTGCGTAAGTCCTACTGACCTTACACCCAACTGTGTAATGCTTTTGGTCGTGCTTGGAACCTGAGCTGGTTGACCGAGACTGGGAAAGAAGGGAAGGCGAGTTTGGCTTAAGTTTATCCCTCCAGGCGAAGGGCTATGGGATGGCCTTTTGTCTCTGTGGATATTTGGCAGGGCGACAAGCTCATGACAATGCTCACACAAAGTACATCTGCACCCTTCCTTAAAGACACTTATTTTACTCTGTCGCATGTAAACAAACTGTTCTGGTCACCTTTTGCTTAAGCCTATATTTCAGAATATGACAGTAATCTAGCACTGCGTACTGCATTTCGGGACAACCTTTTCATCTAGTGCCTTTAAAAATATGGTGAAGGTCAAAACATGAACCATATGCAGCACTTTACTCAACCTAAAGCAATGAGGTCATGCAATAACTAAGAAATGTAAACAGACATATCACATTTCCTCATGTTGACCACAGGATGAAGATGTTATAGAAATAGTTCACGAGGGAAAGTTAGTGTTTAGACTGCCAAAGTCGAGGGCCAAGCCAATATCACAGGCAGAGTAACTTGGCCGCCCCAAAAAATCCATGTTTATGACTTCCACAGTGCAAAGTAGACGAGACCTTGGCCTGGTTCGTCAGCATCTTGCGCCAACTCAAGGTCAAATAGATACCAACTACATTTAAATTTCCAAACCTCCCTGCAACCCCCCCCCCCCTTGCTCAGTGTCTCAAAGACGTGAAGCAAACTCTCTCTGGCGTCGTCTGAGCTACAGGTGTGAGGTAAAGAGTTGAACACGACGAGGAGCCCGCTGTATCCCAGACATGTCTAAACTTCTACCAGGGAGGTGATAAAAGACCTTGGCAGTTCTAAAGCCGTTCCTTGTTGAGTAACCTCCACACCCTTGGCAGCAGATTCCCTTCCAGTGAAACAGAGAAATTTAATAATAGTACGATTGAGGAAGGTAAACAGTGTGTGGGGAATGAATCACCTCTTGAAGCTGTGTATCACATCCATTGACGTCCTGGTTCAGACCAGGTCTTCCTATTGCCATTCAGCAGGGGATGATGAAGAGTTGTGTGGGTAACTCAAAAAAACATATCATAATCCTGAATGTCGATAGATGATGTCATAGTGTTGGCAAGAGTGGAGCTGCAGTGCATCGCCGTCCAGGGATGGCGAGGCAGCGGGTATTTTCCGTGGTTACAGCTTGGTCAAACAGCAAACTCAGCAACCACAGCCACATCTGGTCATCTGGTTATTGGCTGTTGCATATTCATACTCCGAGCAGCTGGACAGTTAAATAACTTCTCCTCAAGTTTTGTTGTGTTAATGTACTGTTTTTCCAGTCAGTGGGTTTGGAGAGAGCAGTCTATGTAATTGCAATAAAAAAACCTCTTGCGCGAGTAGAGAGGAAGAAGAGGAATCATAGTGGAGACATTTAGAAAATGTCAGGCTGTTTAGTCTTTGCATCCTATAATGCTAGCCTAAGGACACATTTCGTGAGAGCAAGTGTCCACCCACACTCCAGAGCCGGCCATGTGATGTCAGCGAGATAAAAATGCGTCGTGTGCTCCTTCCTTTGTTGCTAATCCCCAGGAACACACTATTTGTGCTCGTCTTCTCAAGTCATAATACCCGCATCAAAACCAGAGGGAAGAATTCATCTAATGAAGTATGGCGTCTAATTTTAGCAGCTATTATAATATTAATAATAATCAGAACTCAACTCGTGTGCTTATGGTTCGGTTGCTTGGATATACAGCAGGTTAGTTTACTTCTGTATAAGCAACAAAGATCACTCAGCATTCATAGATTGTCATAGATTATAGATGTGTTTTAGCAAAGCGTGTGTGAAATAAGTGAATGAGAGGGCTGGTGAATCAGAGCGGGGACATGCCAGCACAAAGTCAATAGGGGCAAGGCAAAACCACAGGCAACCATTTCAAGTTCAAACTAAACTGCGGCTGTTACATAATTACCTAAAAAATACAATTTACCTACCGAGCAGAGTATTTAATTCCAACCGACAAAAACAACCTCTGATCTCAGCTTTTTCCTCACACCAAATCCAAGTACTCCTACTACCACCAACTGATTGCAAAAAGGGTCACTTCTCAGGGCAAGTTCAGTGCAACAGAGTGCGCTTCATTCAAAGGCCCAAGAATAGTCTTGACAAAACCCTTTTAGTATAACGTCCAATTTAAAGTCAGTGTGCATCCTGATATAGATACTAGAACACATTTTGCTGTGTACAGCGGGTGTGTGTCATACAGCACGAGAGTTCAGCTGGCACTGGTCAAAACATTCCTTTGACAGACCACACAAGCTAACCACTGTATGTCGCTCAAAGGCTACAACAGGAGCTACAAAGAGCCCAAAGAAGGAAAAGTAACGGTGGCAGGGAGGATAGTGTGAAAGATGAAGATGGCATCACCAAACAGAAGAGAAGTTCAGACAGACAAAATAACGAAGACTCCAGAATTTCATGACTTACAGAGTTGAGAGTTAAAGTTTGCTCCATGTATGGTGCTGTGTGCGTGTGTTTGGCTCGTCTTCAGCGCTGCTCCACACGCCTGGTGTGTGTAAACGAGTCCATCCGCTGGAGCTCCACCGTGCGTGTGCGAGTCGGTGTTTGCAGTGCGGAGAGACAGAGCTCAACGGGGGAGGAGAGAGCGTGCAGGAGAACTGAAAATCCTGACAGCTACTGTGAGTTCAAAAGCTCCCTCTCCCTTCCTCTGCTGCCGGTTCCTCTCTTTCCCTCTCTCTCCCTGCCTCTCTCTCTCTCTTGCTTTAAATTCCTCCTCTTTCCCTCTCTGTTCACCTCCCTCCCCGTCCCTGTGTCTTCATGCCTTCTCTTGGTTTCTGTTACGCCCACAGGATAAATCTATTACCAGCAGGCGTTTAAACAAGAGCGACTAATGTCTCCACACCTAAAAGAAGAGGAGAAACTTCATACTGGAGCAAAAAAGATCTATCCCCAATTTCCCAGCATAAACTAACAGCTCACATTAACTGATGTTTTCACAGCCAGCAACATCTCACAAGACAGAGTCAGTGTGAACACAGGCACAGCAGCCTGCTAATGGGGTCACCTCTGCAAAGTTGAACACGCTGTCATCTGCTGAACGTCGCGGGCGCAAAGCATCAGTTTGGAGTTAGAAACGAGGATAAGGAAGAGATCACAGTGGTGGAGCCGTGCTGTGGGATGTGGATGCATTTGCAGTAGGGCTCTGATAAGCTCTGTGTGGGAATAAGACAAGGAGGCGCACAAAAAAACAGCACATTCTTCGACATGCCCAAACATAAGGGGATCTGACAACAAAAGCTCAGCGTGCATTAAAACACTCCTCATCACACAAGATGCAGGAAAACGAATCAGCACAAACGCAGATTTATACAGCAGTTTCCCCCTCTGCTGAACCAGAAAGGCACACGAATCAAAAAGCACAAGATTATATATGTGCTATTCTGACTTGTGCGTGGGTTGCAAAAGCTACGAGTCAGAGCCTTTGTAATGTGAAGAAAAATAACAAGCATTCGCTCATTCCCTTGCTAGCCACTGTGACGCACACCACCGACCATGGAAAAAGCAACATGGCCACACGCGTCCAAATTGTTCTGGGCTCGTCCACAACATGCAGCGAGGCCACGTACAGGGGTTATCCGCAGGGGTCTTCCCCGAGCACTGGTGGTGAACTCCAAAATAGTCTCACGGTGTCCTTGTGAGTCCAGATGCATGCACGGACTGAGAGCTTATCACGTAATTTGGCAAAACTTACCATGAGAACCGTGCCTCAGAACACCCGTCACAACAATGTACAAGTTGGAAAGCGCTGAAACACTTCAACCCGTCAAGTCCGGACCCGTGCTACTGTCATTGAAGATGTATAATAAGCTTGTAGTAGTTTAGTGTTATTCATTGGTTTGATAGGTTGATTGTTTATTATCTGAATTCTCTCTGAAGTGGAACCTTCAAACGCTTGCAGGCTTCGCTTTCTGTCTCGCCTGTCTGACTGGACTGCTTCTAACAACAATACAAGTATAGTTCTCCAAGTGTGTTGCTGAAGTGATACCACCAAATTCTGCATCTGTGAAAGTCTTTGTGAGGACAAAATGCCATTGGATGGGCTTTGGCTTTGGTGAGGCAGGAGCTTTTAGAAGTACACCATCTGATCTCTGACCATGAACCCAGGGTGAAGCTCAGCCATTGAAACAAGAGCCTGCAGAGGGAAAGTGCTAGGTGAGGATCTAATTGCCTTCGACAACCATAAAACATTCCCTATGGTGTTATTACTTGGAATGCATCGGCCTACCATGATTTAAAACTGCATGTGGTAAATTACTCTTCTTGATTAGATGCGGTCTGAATACATATGAGCTGGATGCACCATGAGAATGCTTTTTTAAATGCACAGGATAAACAGGTGGATTATTTTATCAACTTTAAAATACCTCAATCGGGACACAAGTTGGTTATTTTAAGGATCCTTATCAAAACTGTTTGTCTTGTGTTATCTCTTACCGACAGATGAATTTTCTATATCTTGAAAGAGGGGAATTGAACATCTGACACTCCTCACTCCTTCAACAACTGCAGTCAACATGGCTCTGTGCAAAACAAACAGCAAAAAGCTGATACCTCTGTTTGCACAGCAGTGAATATGCTCAGCTGTTTGTTAGCAATAGGTTTCTACAACTGTTTTGATAAAAACTGGTATTTCCCCTGCAACAGACAATTAAATATTCTTGTTTTCCATCAAAAAATAGCTTATATATAACCAAAAAACATGATATAAGTGGCACAGAGACCAGTTAGAGGGAGAGACAATGAGAAGTTTGATACAGATCGTCTAAATTCAAAGCCAGTTCTACACAATATATGCCTAACAGTGAAAAACTCACATGATTCATAACTCAATAATTCCAGCATCCCAATCCAAGTCTTCTTTAATCTAACACAAACGGCCGTTGTATGGACAACCGCATTCTACTTTCCATAATACATAATTGCCAAACCAAACTTGAGCTGTTTAAAGTCTTTTTGCCATTTATTCAACAGGCAACATGTCAGGGCTTGAAAATGTACAGAGATCATATTACCCATGATGCTCGTATGTGAAAGGCTAGTGTTTTCTTACATTACAGATTCAACATATTAGACCACCCTGAGCCTGTCTCTCCCTGTTGGTGTCCCAGCAGCTCCTGATAGAGTGGAGGTGTGAAGTCTAAGTATTACACGCGCACAAATCATTGTGTAACAAAGCAAACTCAAGGTGTAAGAAACACAACTCAACACAATACTAGAAGCGTGAAAGCATCCAGCTTTCTATCGAGCCAATTTTATTTCGTTTCGTGAAAAAATTGTTCCACCTAAGTGTGGTGTCAAATATGAGACTGATTACAGCAGCCCGAAGCTTCCCAGTTCTTTAAAACTTGAGCAGGAATAAATGTTTAATACAAATGTGAAGAAAACAGCTGCATCAGCTGCTAGGGATGATGATAAACTAGATAATAAAAGTAATTTTACTCTTGATAGATGCAGCCTAATTGCAGCTTCTCTAAAGCCATAACCATAGCAACTAAATATAATGTAACACATCACCGAACGAAGAAAAAAAAATGGTAGGGGGATCTCTGCACATGAGCTGACATGGAGCTCAGAAACAAAAAACACATGATTTACAACTGGTTTAACCCTCTGGGCTTATGGACTCTGTAGATCTTAATAGGAGAATGGGGTAAATCTCTTGTATTCCATTGTGCAATGCACTTGAGATCAGAGCTGCTACACACATGCCCACACAGCCGTCAAGTAGTCAAGAACAACTCGCCTCTGAATGGTCATTAAACTCTACAACAACAGTAGTTTTCAACACGGAAACATGGATAAATCACAGAAGACATTCAGTGTGATTTAATTTGACCAACTGTAAATACAAATTGAAATGTTTTGAGAAAAAAAGAATATTTGTGGAACTCAGATTTTTGTGTCCATTTGATACTATAAAGAGCAACATTTTCAACGTTTGAATTTATAGTGATTCAAAAGTAATTTAACCTGACTGCACCAGGTGGTTTGTTACACAGAACTGAGATCTGGGATGCCGTCACTGGAAACTGTTTGGAAAAGGGCACGGACATTCAAAAATACTCGGCAGGTCATCTATCAGGGGCAAACTTCAACCAGTCAGATCAACAAACCTTAGAACATAGTCAAACTCTTACCGAAGCCAGTCGGGAGAAGAGAGAAAACTACTTTTCTATAGAGAAAAGCTTTCAGTGCTGTTCTTTGCCCTTTATTTAATAAAGAAATGTCTCTCCACTTCTGATGACAGATACCAGCAGCTTCTACTCTAACCTCTAAGTGCCCACCTCTGGAGCTGCCAGTGATTCCTCAGAGGAGGCAGATTGTTCCTGTACCATGTAGTCTGGCTGCAGCTGTCTTGCAAGGTTAAAAGGAATGCAAAAGTATTCAGAATACTTTTTTCTATAATCCAATGTATTAGGTTATTAATAACATTAATGAACATGCAATGAATTTGTATTCAGTAACTGACTACATTTCAAAGTAGTCTGACCCAACACTGACTGTAACCTCTAGCCCACAGTATGCTAATGTTCTCAAACAACAGTACTGTTTAACAGTAATGTTTAAATTGCAAGAAACTAGTTCGGGTTACGTTCTTAGGAATAATTCTGGGCAGTGTGTCTTGTGAAGTTACAAACTTTTAACAGAGCATTGGTTATCATGAAAAAAAGTTTCAGAATTTTTAAAAATGCCATATTTTAATTAATTAATATTTAATTATACAAAAATGTAATCAATGTAACTACTTACACATTATTTCAAATGTAATCTGGTCTGATTATAGTTACATATTTTTTATAATCTGATTATGTAATCCTGATGACATGTGAATAACACTGGTTACAGTACAAAAACAATGTAAGAAGGCATAAAAGTAGCACTATGCAGGCAGAAACTGTGCAGCTGTCTAAGCCTTTTATAGCCATCTTCAAATCTGGAGCAGACATGCTCAGAACGTGGAGCGTTTCAACAACAGTGCTGCTTAGTGTGTGTTGGGACAATCCTGAGGAGATCTGTGGTGTGCCCCTTTGTGACAATGTTGTTGTCTGTGGGTGTGTCTGTGACTAATGCATGGATATACAATACAGTATGCCCCTTTTTGGTTTGTTTTTGTGTCTGTTCGTGTGCTTTCAGAGTAATTATGGGCTGTAGGAACAGTGTCCGTGTGTTTTTGTAAATATGATTCAGTGTGCATGAGTAATGCATGCATGCAGAGACCACTGAATAGAGAGAGTTCCTCAGCAACATTAATATGAGAAAATGTGAGCACGATATTCAGTCGTGCAGCAGTGCTCATTAGCGAGGCCAAACAAACATGGCTCTGGTCCACACAATGTCCACTTTGTGAGCCCCCCTCGTGCCACAAGTGTAGCAGCAAACGCTGAGTTCAAGGCAACGGAAATGAAAGGTTAAAAAAGAGCTGAGAGTGGAGCAGAATGAGAAAGGGGGCGGTTCAACTGAATGTCCACATCAGTGAAGCATGTTCTGCAAACAGGCCCAACAGATCCTCATGGTTTTCCATTTTGAAACAACTTTTGTTAAAGAGGAGCAACATAAATCAAATCTAAAAACTTCTAAGAAACAAGGGGATTCTGATTTCCACTCGGACAAATCAAGCAATTCTTCCTTTAACTCGAGTCATGCTAACACAAACCAAACAGAGGCCGCTGTCAGATTCAAATAAGTGGAAAGTAGAAATAAAAGAAATGAAACTTCTAGGAAAACCAGTAAAAAAGAGAAAAACATGGTGCCTACCTCAAGGTCATCCAGGGATCGTGCCAGGCTGAGACGTTTGGTAGAACGGCGTTTAGAGGCACGGGCAACACCCTTACCCCAAAACCTGGAGCCCTGTGAGAATAAAGGAGAGACGAATGAACAAAGACGCAAAGAGAAATACTATTGATGACAGCATAATCAACACCTTTACCCTTGTATTGTTTGTATTTCATTAGTATTACCAGTTTATATCTTGCATACCCCTATGTGAATTAATATCAGCCAAAAGTACTGGGTCCAAGGTACTATAATTGAATTCAAATCAATTTAATTAAATTAACTTTTATTGTCATTATTGGTCTTGAAAATCCCATAAAATCTTGCTAAAAGTTTGAAAAACTAGATAACAATAACTTGTAATAAATAGTTGGTAATAAGTATGAAAAGGTTGTTTTAAAATACAATGCATAAATACTTTGCATACTAATATACTAGAACACAAAATGTATTATTTAGAGATAATAATAATATTCCAAGTGACTTAAAGATGACAGAGAAAGTTCAAATGTAACCGATTACCAAAGTGACAAGAGCCTTTGAGGTTAGTCAGTTTTCCCTGCAGAAGCTTCTGCATCTACATATAATGGTGGTCATGACCCACAGTCGTCTCTGACAACATGCAGATTGGTCACATAAAGTTAACCTAAACTAGTACAACCACGTTTCAAAAGTACTGACACGGAAGCACTAATTTCACAGTGTAATTGTCAATGAATTACCATAAGAGACCAGCTCGAACCACCATAGCTTCCAGCCTATCCCTTCAGAAAAGATAATGCTGTTTAACCAGCCACCCCTATTCTTCTATGATTGGAGAGGCTGCGTCTAATGTTTGAACGAGAGTTCAAGAATTGCAGATAATTACCGCTGCATGGCATGGGCTCTACCCTGTAATTTGCCTGGCTTCCTGTGCAAGATTGTCGTCTTTCTGATCTAATGCAAGCTGGTGGACAAAGACACAAAACACTTCTGGTTTCGAAACTCAGCAAACTGTTTGCTTAAATAAGTTAGAAAACACCAATAAATACTGTAAATGGGAGTTCCAAAACCACACATTGTGTAGCTGAACTTTATCCAATAAACACTGAACATGAATTAAAAACACATAGATTATTTATTTGTAGCCATTTACAAAAAACATGTTCATACTAATTAACTAATACTAATTGCTGAGAGAAACTAATTCAGAGACACTGCAAACACATGACTGATCTCCAGTGGGAGGCTCATTTCCGGGACTACATGTGTACACAGGGCCATCTTGTGGTCAATCAGGACAATAACATTAAGGAAAAAAATACCTGTTTCCTTCTCTGCACATTTATGACAATGACATCATTGACTTACAACAGGTGCTTTCTGAGTTCAATTCACACTCAGCACCAATTGACTGTTGAGATAGTGGTATTGTGTTTCATTTTAGGTGCCACCAAAAACAGGCTTACTAACACCCCCTCAGTGTCTGGAAACTCAACTCCATGTGACCATTTAATACTTCCTGTGTCGCTGTGTTAAACATGAATGAAGTACAGAAACAGATGCCCTTTCCCCAGCATGGTGCTTACAATGGAACTATTTAACTCTGTGGAAGGATTTCTCATTAACACATGGGTACAAAATGGCACAGACACAAAATAAATGAGCAAAAACAAGGGTTGAGAGTAAAATATTTTCACCTATAATTAAAACATTAAAGTGCCAATTCATAATTTTTCACACTACAGCTACAGCAAAGAATCTACTGTTGTATTGAAGCTGGTTCTCTTCATTGATGTTGTAACGCAGTGAAAATGTCATCGACTGTTTATGTTATGAACAGTTAATGTTCATTTAGTCCAGAATTTAGACCCCTAAGACAAACCTGAAGAGTCAGGAGATGATTAACAGGACAGGAACCGGATAAAACATATGTCTGCTGCACAAAATGTTTTTTTTTACCCCTTCAAGCTTCCTGTTTAGTTGACATATGCAACTAGTAATATGGGCATAATAAGCAGCAATACTTATTTAGGCCGCAGATCACCTGTGTGACCTGACAAACTATTTCACAGCGTAAAGACAGCCACTAATGTTTTTAAATGATTTCAGCTTTAAAATGTAAAAAAAAAGAAAATCATCTTACTTACATTTTTGGTACTACCATCTTTCCGCTGTTTCTCTCTCTGGTCGAGAAACCTTTTGGTCCATTCCTCTCTGGGCGGGAGCATCATGACCTCTGCAGACCGGTACCTGTCTGAGGGGATCTGGCTCATGGGGGGAGGCAGGTTGCTAAGGCTAACACTGGAGGACCAGTTGTTGTTGGACGGCACCTGAGGCTCTGGATCACCACTTAGGGCTTTTGGCCACTTTGCCTTTGAGAACCACTTTTGGCTACTTCTGAGAGGATCTCCGAAGAAGTTTGTTTTTTTATCCAAAGGCAGAGGAGGTGGTGGGGGCTTAAACTGGAACTTGAGCCTGGGCGGGGGACCTCCATAAAAGCTAGTAAGAGAATCAGGGCCAGGTAGCGACTCTGAAAGGGAATGTATGCTGGCACTGTTCACTGGATTAAGTTTTTGGCCATTCTTGGAGAGGTTTATTGGGGTGAGGTCTTCAGCCGGAGGATAATCCCAGGGACAGCTGGGGAGGTGGGCCCCAGGATGGTTTCGGATTGCAGAAGGGAAATCCCTGTCCGCTCTCTCCTCAGGGGGGGACCCATTTCCAATTCCACTGTCCCCATTGCTGCTGGCGCTGCCTTGTTTGCCAGTGCTGCCATTCTCCTTGGCTTGCTGCTGAGCCTCCATGTCCAGTTTAGCTCGAAGCCTCTCCACAGCCTCCCCCATGTCACTGTACAGCACTGTGACAAAGTGAAGAACATCCGGGGGAGTCTGAGGAAATTCAAGGCAGCCCAGCGCATCTGGATCTGGAGAGCAGTCGAAGCCAAAGCGTCCGGCAATGCCTATGTGGTCCTCGTGGTTTCCCAGCGCTGGGTCAATGAAGAAAACATGGCAGGAGGCCCGCAGAGGACCATCCTTGGGTACACGGCCATTGATTATATGTGCTGTAGTGACCAGGCAAAAAAAACGTGGATCTTCAGCACAGACAGCTCCTAAAACCAGGTTCTCTGTAGGAAAGGCCGCCAAAACAGCTCCTGTGTCATCACAAAGTCGGACGCAGTCAAACATGATCTTCATCATCACCAGCGTATGGGTATCCTGCTCGGTTCCCAACTGTCGTATCCGTTCCCGAATGGCTTTCAAACAGTCCTCCTCTGATCCTGTAGTGTTTAAAATCAGTTCTGTGGAGCTCAGGTAGCCCACCACCAGGGTCATGTTTAAGATACTCCAGTCTGAGTTAACTTCTTCTGTGTCTGTAAACAAAGAGTCTGTGTCCCCTACTCTACAAGATTCCTCCCTCGGCTGCTCAGCCAAAGAGTTCCAGTGTTGTACCCACTGCCCCATGTTAGGCTCTGACAGCGGCCTCTGTTTGGTGGTGTTAGCATGGCTTGAGTTAAAGGAAGAATTGCTCGAATCGTCCGAGATAGTGCGGAGAACTCCTGCCTTCTGGAAAATACCACTCTTCTGGCCAATCCCAAATTTTGCATCGTTAAGGATGGGGTTCCCCATGATCCGGCCTTCAGCATGCACAACCATCCGCAAGGGTCCTCTGCAGCTGCCAATCAGCTGCACCACAGTCTCATGCAAAGCAGTGGACACGTCAGCTCCATTGATGGCCATGATGTGATCCCCTTGTTTGAGTCCCACCAGGTCAGCAGGACTTCCCTCCAGGATGCCACTCAGAAGACACGGCCTCTGTCCTGAAATAGTAAAGCCATATCCTGCCCGACCACGGATGACCTCAACACCCCTGAGCTCACCGACTGAATTCAAATCCAGGCGCCTCCTTGCGCCCTCAGGCTGTCCCTGTATCCTCATCTTTGTTGTAGGGTGCTGTGAGATCCAGTGCGTGGGAACTGAAACACTTGCAGGTTGCCAACACTGTTGTGTTGTTGTCATCCTACAGTTACACAAAGTGAGTGAAAACAAGAAGAAACTCAATTGAAAAAGGAGTTTGTTTGCAGTACATCAAATTATACAAAATGGAAGAACAGATTAAATTAACACATATGATTGCACATTAATTCAGTGGCTCATCAGCTTTCAACAGACACATGCTGAGGTAAAATACTAATCTGAAGCATTATACTGCAGCTAACACTTAATTCAATTATCGATCAATCTGTCAGTGAATTGAATAATTGTTTGGTCTTATCAAAATCACTGAGCCAGATATGATATCCAAACAATAAAAGACAAACACATTTAGTTCTCCGCCATTCGAGACCAAATAAAGCAGGAAATCTTCACTTTCGAGAGCAATTTCTTGGCTTTTTTTTTTTTGTTAAAAAACTAACAATCAATCTTCAAAATTGTTGCAGATTAATTTTCTGGTGATCAACTAACTAATAAAACTGTTTAAGCTTTAAATTACTCAATATATAAATTAGATAACGCTATTATTTTATACTTAGATGATATCTAAGCCACTTCTTGTTGAGATAATTTGTTAAAAACAATACACATACACAAATTGAGAGCCAGGGTGTTTTTCTAGCTCTTTTTTTTTTTTTTTTAACTCTTCCTAAAGTAATTTGTAAACCAAGTAAAACACTGCTATCAATCTTATTTTAGCAATTATCTGTCAAAGATAAGGCACACACAGCTTTTATGTCCTCATACAGCTTGCAAATTACTTCCATCCACCCCTCTACACACTGCCCCCCTAAAACAGAGTGCCAGCTGGCTCCATACTCACCAACAGCACTTAAATGACAACCAGACTCTTTGGTTTCGGTCAACCACTGTTGTTTAAATGTTCCAATACTCCACTCACCACAAAAGTTAAACATTTTCAACAGCCGGAAACACCTGACGAATGATACCGGCTTTTTTTAAGTCATTTTTTTCCAGTTATAAGACGTTCAATCTATGTTACACTCGCACATAAGTCCGAAACTATCACAACAATGAGGCTGTTTAAAGACTAACTTTTTTTAAATTACCTTTTTCCAGGGTTGAAAAGTTTCACAAAAAGGCTCCCACGGTATTTACACTGACGCTGCTGTAAGTCCACACGTTTACATTTTTCACATTACACGTCCATTTCTTTTTTAAATATTATTTAACACACTTTATGCCGTGATTGAGCGGCGAGAGCGCCTCCCTCCATTCACTCACCGCGGAGATCACAAAGCGTCTTTCATTGTAACCATGACAGCGTAACGTCTCTGGAGCACGTGACCTCCCGTTCTGGCCAATCAGCGCGCCTGTCACGTTCAATATTCAAACGATTGGAGGGACGCTATTGGCTGACACTGATGACGGTTGACGGTGTTTATTTTGCGCTAAAATAAATAACATTTAAAAGTCTAGGTTTTTTAAAACTAGCAACGCCGCTTTAAACTCAAGCAATACTGGGATTTAAACCTCACTATAAACTCTGTAATCATCCCGAAAACGCGCCACTTGGGAGCACGTTAAATTAAAAAAACGCAACATATTTAATGGTGTTAAGTTTATTAATATAATTAACACATATACATGTACAATACAAGTCTTACCCATATGTTTTTACTGCAGTAAGCCTCAGTCACTTCCCATGTAGTTGCCCCGGTCTCTTCCTCACTGGAGCAGCAGGCACTACACTGCACATGGTCTGTAAACAATACTACATCTGGTCAAAGGGCTGCAACGGTTGCACCCACTGTCACATGGCTTTACTACACATTATAATAAAACAATATAATAATAATGCAGATAATTAGCCTAATGTGGTTTGCCATGAAGCAATTTGTTGTTGTTTTTTATCTATTATCTAAATACATGGACATAGCAGGTAGAGAAATGTGGTTTACATCTCTGCAAAACAATTGTATTTTCTTTTTCATGGAGCAGAGACTGCCATGGAGTTGGTGTGGTGTGTGATGGAACTAACTTAATCCCCAGTTTCTCCAAATCCTCTTAAAATAGGCTGAAAGGCAAAGGCCTTAAGATGTCGTCTCTATCAGTCCTTACCTTCTGTGTACTTTGCATTTCAATAATTACCCTGCAGTAACAATGAAAGACGAGAAATGATTGTAGACTGTGTGATGTTTTATTCAGCAGAAATGCAAATAAGAACATGACATCTTTACATATTAAAGTATTGAAATCTCAGGAAAAAAAAAAAAAGATTCTGTTTCTGTCATGAAGTTTGCATTTATATCTAATCCTAAAGTCACAATGCCAGGCAACACTGTATATGTGATTTGTTTGTCCTTACTCAGTCCAGTAAGCGTGTGGGCAGAATGCCAATCTGTGTGCTCACAGTGACGTTCTTGGATATGAATGATTTGTCGAACTGATTTTTATTTACTGCATCTAATCTAGATTCAGCTTGAACAGTAAAATCAGTTAAAAGCAGGAAATATAATCTTTATGTTTACTGCTATCGAGCACAAAAAAAGATGGTTACGATGCTGTTTGCCGACAGCTCCTTTCCTATCACTTCAATAACAGCAGGATTATTGCCTCAACTCCTGGTTCATAATGCTACAAATTGCCCATGTTTTGGCATCAAACCTTCCCAACTTGTAATTATCTTGGCACAGTGAAAAAAATGAAGTGACAAGATAAGTCTGTTTTTGCAAGGCTGTTGTTCCCACAGTGATTTTAATAGGGTACTTGACAAATGATCAAGAAAGAGGATCGGATACAATTACCCTTTCAATGAAAACTCAGATGGGAATTACGGCGGATGTTAAAGTGCCAGCATATGTCATTATAATTATTAACATGGTCATCTTCCATTATTGATATTCAGGCTGATGACCGAGCTGAGCTATACTTCGACATATGCAGCAACACGATAACAATGTTCGATGTTAATGTCCATAATAAGTTTATATTTTTGCCTCAACAAGGCTATAGGTTACGCAATCTCTCCCAGACAACCGCAGCCTTCACATTTCACTGCTTCCCTGGATCTTTCACCCCACTCTGACCCCAGGATGCTGACGTGGTGGAGGGTGGCTGGATCATCTTCTCCAGGAGGTTCATCATACGCTCCTGCAGCTGCAGACACTGGACCTGGAGGAGGTTCTGTTGGTGCATGGCTCGACGGACCTCCCTGCACGTCTCCTCTATGGCCCGGCTTGACCTCCTCTGTTGCTGCAACATGGCTTGCATAACCCGCAGTTTCTTTCTCTTCACGGACAGGTGCTTGTTGGCACGTCTTTTCCTGGCTGAAGTAGGGTGCGAGCTGGAGAACAGAGAATCGAGCTTTTAGAGCATTCAGAGAGGTCAATGTTGGACCTACAATCTAAAACAGGTTAGTCTGCAGTTTGACACCAGTAACTATCCCCCAAAGTCAGAAATCATAGAACGTAAGAGCAAAATGTCTTTCAGAAGTAAGAAAAAAAAAAAAAAACAGCTTCCACAAAACACAGCTCAGCGCCAAACCTAGCACAGCTAACGCAAGAGAGACAGAAGTTAAAGCTAGCTTAAGATAACCACTGCTATGATGACACTAAAGTAGAAATTCGAAGAAAACACAGTGTGAACTGTTCTATAAAGCTAAACACCAAATCAAACAGTAAGTTAAACCACACAGCTGATACTAAAGTAAGACAGGCAAATCCAGTTAAAGCTAGCAAAAGATAATCACAGCTAGCCTTTGGTAAAGATAAATTTACTTAATTTTTCCTCACATAGCTGTTTCCTGTAATTGAAATATATAAATTTTGATTAACTAACATTGTGGACATTGAGTTTATTTTATTAAATAAGGCATCAGCTAAATCCACTCACGTCGAATAAAAGCGGCTAACTAATCCTGCTAAAAGGATAACAACCACAGTAAGTCATGTAATGGTAGTTTTTAAAGGTTGTGTGTGGAGAATTGAGTGGCATTTAGCGGTTGAAGATCGCAACTCCCTTCACGCCCCCCTTCCAAGTGCAAATGAGAAGACTGCTAACGCCCCTTTGTCCTTTCAGGGCTACAGTAGAAACATGGCGGTTCAACATGGCAGACTCCATGGAAGGCGACCCGCGGTGTCTGTATTTGGTAGATCTAGATGTAACACATTTTGTTTGCTGATAGTAGTATCAACACACTTTCCCCCTCGTATTCCCAATAGTTTTGGGGATTTCTAGGATTTTTGGTTGTAAAGTAGTGGACCTGTTGTAAAACATGCAACAGGAAACACATAGAGTAAAGCCAGTCTGTCACCTTAGTAGAAAAGTTACCAACTTTGGTGGATTCCTTTCCTCAAACAGTAGAATACAAAGGTAAGTTCAATCTGTGATTACCTGTGACACACACATATACCCCACACCCACACAAATGTGTCTCTGTGTCTTGTTCCTGTTACCTGGAGCCCTGTGTATGCTCACTGTCAGAGCTCAAAGAGTCCAGCTCTTGTTTTATCTCCATCTCATCTGAGGAGCCTGTATACTCTGGCAGGAATCCCATCATCCCCTCCTCTGACAGGGGCACCAGGTTGTCTGTAGACTGGGAGGAAGTGGAGGGCCCTGCAGCGGAGGCCTGAAACTCCAAAGAGTTCACCCGCCCATTCTCCAGTGGCTTGGAGAGGATCTTCTCGATGGCCTTGTAATATGGCCAGTCCGGCGTCTCCCCGCTTTCGTTGGCCGTGGTTTTCAGTCGCCTGTAAGATCAGAAATAGATGTTTAAAGTCATGCAACAGCTGGAGTTTAAAATCATAACTCTGACTGGACGTTTTGATCAGGTGCACTTGCCTGTACTGAAAAGACATGTTGGTGATTTTCATCTTGATCTCCTCTTTGAAACGCTGCTCTCCGGTCAGCTGGAAAAACCTCTGGGACATCTTCTCGTAAACCTTAGCGTTCCTCTTGCTCATTTTCAGTTCGTTGTGGTGTTCTTCCCACACGTACAGGAGGGCTTTCATTTCACCGTCGGTCCAGTTCGGGGCCCGCCTGTGCTTCTCACTGTGGCCTGGCATTAGGTAGCTGAAACCGTCCTCTGCTGCCATTTTTGAAATTGTTCTCTTGGCCTGTGCAGGCTGTGTTTGCAGAAATAGGATCTTTAGAGGTTGAATTTGAAAGTCTTTTACTGTGCTAAGAGCTGTATTGAATCTGCAGTGAGGGACTGACACACGCAAGAAGGCACACACACCGTCCTGCCTGTGCCCTTCCCCCTAGTCTAGCTGAAAGAGGGCTCAAAATGGGGCCTAAGGCAGGAGAGGAATCCGGTTAAAAGCTTTTAGTGGTGTGTGATGTCACTGTGACATCAAGTTGCCTTGGCAACGGTGAGGGAGGCCCTTCATTTTCCCTCCCTCTCCTCTTAACCACTCCCAATCCGCTCTCCTTTCCCCTCCATTCTGCTCCACCGGCAGCACAAAAAGCTTTTAGCTGAAAGGCAGAAGTGTGAGCGCATGAGATTGCTGACAGTTTTGAAATATGAGCCTCTGGGGAAGGAGAAAAAAAAGAGAGAGCGGGAGACCACGGGTATGTGTTTCCTTGGCAACAAGGCACTAGATTTGGTAGTCAGCCAACACACTGCTCCATTTAAAAGCTTTTAATAATAGACAAGTCGTTTTGAGACAAGGAGAGGGAGGATTTGCTTTATCTGCTGTGATGTGGAAGGGAGGAAAACACTTCCAGTCTGCAGTTTAGACCTAAAAGGCAGGGAAAAGCCTTTCACTGAAACACTCTTTAGGTGGAAATAACAGGGGAGAGACAACAGACCAAATGGCAACATGTGGTGTATCAACTGCAGGCACCCCTGCAATGGAATACAGAACGCTGCCTGCTGTAATCAGCTTTCTATTCATAGACACGGGTTGTAGACAATGGACCCCTGCAGGAAGGATTCCTCTGACCATTTTGAGACACCTCCCCCCTTCAGGTCTCAGCAAGGGGTGGATCTCCGTCTATGCCCATCTCAAGCACCATAATCTACCAAATTGTGTGTGTTTTTCTCCCCTCTTCCTTTCTCTCTACCTCCCTCTTGGTTCCCATCTTTCTTTCAGTTACACACACCAGGAAAACCACACGGCCTATTACACAAATACACTGTAAAACCCAAAACGACTCTTCCGCTTCTTCTCTTTTGCCTCCTGCTTTGTCTCCCCATATTGATTTATGCCGCCTGAAAAGCACACAGAAATGGTAATGCATAAATACAAGTCGCCCATCCTCACTTCATCTTTATTAGTGGCACTAGTTGCTGTCAGTGTGGCTTAACTCAGTTCTGGCCTGATTAGACCCTTAACCCATCTGCTCCTCAGTAACCTGACAGGCAGCCGGCGCGTTTTCATACCACAAATTGGCAGCTTTGCTCAATCCATCACATCTGTCACTTAAGACGAACGTTAAGCGCCACCGTTGCACAAACAGTGACACGAAGGAAAGTTGGTGTGAAAGGTTTTTGTGTTTTTAACTGTTGCCTCCAAGTGTGCAAATAAATGTGAAGAAACATTATTGGTGTTCTGGGTATGGATTCATATTTATTGCTTTACTGACTCCCAGAAGGTAAAATATTATTTTTGTGGGGTTGTGATTGTTTTTACCGTTTTCACTTAGAATTAAACAGGATGGGTCCACAGACTTAATTAAATCATAAAGTAAGTCTTAATTACTTATTTTTAAATAAATACATAATTTACTTCACTATCACAGCTGCCCATTAACCCGTGTCTCTTTCAATATTGTGACCTTTTTCCCGGGGTCCGCTATAACTGTTTAATTATCTCCGCAAATTTTTTCATTCATTAGTAGAAGTAATCCAGACTACTAATCCAGGAGCCAGACTAATCTACAGATAAACTGGTCATGCGCCATTCACGTCTACAAGTAGAAGTCAATAATGTGGGTGATATAAATACATATTAAACTAAATTTAAGTCTCACAACATTATTTGACAAGATGTATTTCCCGTGAACCTTTTATAGATTTCTAATTTCAGCTCATAATATAAGAAAATGTCAAAATTGTGTTCACACAATAGATTTCAAGTGATCTAACAATATACGTGAGATCAAGATGTATTATCAGCTTATTCAGTAAGCACTTGCAGAGTAAACCATTTAAAAGACCAGCACTACCTTTATATTGTTAATTAAAAGTGAATCTTCTCCAGAACAAGGCATGTTTTTGTTTTGTTATTATAGGTTATTGTGTGTAGATTGTTTTAAATGAAATCTATAACAATAAAATGTGCAACAAGTGAGTGGGTCTGAAAACTTTACGCAACCACTGGTCATTTTAGAATTCAAATATTACAGTATTCAAGAATATTTCATGTTGATTCATTTATCAGAACAAAACTGTATAAAAGTAGATTGGCACTTGAATTCAAACACAGTACACAAACTCACAGAAGAGAAAACGCAAAGGTTTTTACTTTATATGTACTGTACGGTATACTGCCACTAGTTTCTGCAGTGTTTGTCGTCAATCTTTCCATCAATACTTGTACAAAGGCTCAAATCAAATGAAAGACATTGACTGAAAAAGCTGAAAACCAACAGGGATGATGTGTCTGAATCAGCTTTTAGAGAAAAAACTCTAAAACCCTTTTAAATTTCAGTGCCAAAATTTGTGTTTCAAATTTTTAAAACATTTACTTTCAAAAACTTCATGTTCTCGGAAAAATCAATAAAGAATAAAAATCTTCAAAAACAGACTCATGATGTGTTCATGGCAAAAACATACAGTAGGCCTATAAAACTGCATTTACATTTTGAGTTGTGAGAGGTGATGTAGCGCTCGTGTGTTATAATTTTACGTAGTCCTGAAAGCAAGACTAGATAACTTTTGAGAGAAAAAATGAAGTTGAGTTCATAAGCAAACAAATGCAGCCTTGTTCAGATGAAAACACTGATGGGTTTGGCTGTTAGTCTGGTATGGTATGGTATGACCAATAGTTTATGGTGGCTAAAGTTAACTAGCAAACGGGTTCAGTTTGTTGCACTTATTATCATTTTGCATTATCAAAAGTATTCAAAAGTAACAAAAGGTGGCACATTTATGGACTTAAATAATACATAAACTGAAAGGAGTAAACCAGAGTAAACGCTTGTTATCTCTTTGAACCTTAGAAAAACGTTTAATGCAAATTTGTGCACATAAAACACATACATACAGTACAGTGCATACATAAAGTATTATAAAGTATAAATGCTTTTAATGTTGGCCTACATTAGTATGTCAGCACATACTGTTGTACATCTCAGCTAACGTACCTCATAATAAACCGGTCCACAATGGACCGAATGCAAACTGACTGGACCACTTTGGCCAAAGCTGGATCCACGACAAGAGATAGTCTTTTGCACCTGCTCATGGCAAAAACTCAACATGACAAAAAACAACTGATGACCACATTTTGTAGTGTGATTAGAGCATTTGAGGCTGGTGTGTGTGTCCTCTACACAAAAATACAGTAGATACAAGCTGTCCACTTCATTTCAATACTAAGTAGAAAGCTCTGTGCAAATCTGAGCTCAGGCAGGAGGTCCAATCCTAGCTCTTTTGGAATTTACTCCTCCTGGGGGCGGGGGGATGGTATAATCCATATAGTAGCTTTTCCTCTATCAATCCTTAACATTAACGCAGATACAAGAAGACATAGAAAGCTATTAAATGCACCCATGCTCTGAGGGGCAGAACAATTAAGGAATGTCAGTTTGTGAACCTATCAAATACAAAATACTGAAAATGATTTTTATTTTTAAAGAAAGGGGCTGGTAAATGACATATAAAGTGTCAGGCAAAATCCGGTACACCAGCAGCTTATCTTCACTTCACCCCACGTCTCAGTCTGTCACTCTACGCCCAAAAACAATGCAAAGAAACACACCATATAAAACGAAATGTAAAATTAAAATATAAAAACATGATAGAATGGAAACAATATCATATAATATATCAAGTATTCATAATATACAACAATACAATTTAATAAAAATCAAACCTAAAAAGGAATGTAGTTCTGGAAAAGTACCACTAGAGGTCAGCAAATATTCATGCTCAGATATCCAGTTATACACTTGAAATATTTATCTGCAGTGAAGTTTCTTCTGCTTGTGGACACTTCGAACAACTTACACACCCTGCTTCTTTTCTTCAGGTTAACCTCCTTTCAATTCCACATAGCAGCAGTAGTAGTGGTAAACACTTCATCGATTCAGCAAAATTCACTTAGTTACATTCTTGATATGAAGTCTCACAGTATAAATGTTGTTTTTTTTATTTAGTTAACACTGACTTGTATGTGCACAGTGGTCTCAAATGTCTCACATCTGAGTAACATCTGCGATCTTGACACTGTTACTGCATCAGGAGAAAAAAGGATTTCCCACGTATCGGAACTGACTCATGCAGTCGTGAGAGAAATTTCATTCTCAGCAAATTCTGCTGAAACAATTTCTGTGATGTTCCTGTAAAGAGTTTTGTTTTTTTGAAGTTGTTTTCTGTCTCTGGTGGTAAAAGTTCTCTCTGTTCATTTTTTATCAGATTTTGAAAATAATTTGTCTTTCCAGCTGTGGATCCCTTCCCGGGGATTGTGTGTTTTCAGACTCAGGCCATCATCAGGTTTTGCCATCGTGTCTTCAGTGTCTTGAAAGTCTCAGTTCAGTCTCTCGGTAGACACTCCTCCTCGGTGATGCCCTGAGCCTTGAGCTCCTCAAGGACGTTGTCCAAGTGGCCGGGGTCGGGGTAGCCATGGCCCGTCAGGTTGGAGCCGAACTCCGTTTTGTGGTGCACCTCGTTCCAGATGACTGTATCAGACTCGCCGGTGGTGCTGGACGTGCCCACAGAGAAAATGAGCCGGCGGTCCCACGCTACCAGAAGAAGCCTCAGAACCTGGACGAAGAGATTAAGAAAGAAAGGATGACTATCATGAAATCAAGTCACAGAAGTAAGCTTTAAACCACACATGAAGTTAGACGATAGAGAAGGGTTCTCGTTTACCTTGCGTCCCTTCTCGCTGTCAGGGAGGTAGCAGTGTCTGGGGAACCCGCGGGCAGTGAAGGGTTTGCCTGGATTTGGGTGCTCTGGGCCCTAAAAGGCAAGAGCAAAGCTGATCACATAATCTGAGCTAAGCCAACAATACTTCCTGTGTTCATATTTTAGAAAGTAGCGTCATGTTAACATGGGTAAGACTCTACCTGGATGCCAGGAGGGATGTTATAAATGATCCGGATGGTTTTGCAGTCGGGGTGGCCAGGTAGCGAGTGGGGGATGACATGGTACTCCATCTTGCCTGGAGGCTGGTTGCCGGTTTTAACTCCGTAGATGGTCTTGCAGGTGGGACACTGCAGGCTGCCGTCCTTGTTGCCGTTGTTGTACATAGCAACAAGGCACTGGAGGTGGTATTGGTGACCACACTGCGCCAGGCGGCCCACCGACTCTGCCCGGGAGATGCCACCCACCCCGGGGCCTTTGTAGCCCGAGGGTCCGGCCAGGGCCTCCATGCAGATTGTGCAGTCCTGAGACGGGAAGACAAGTACGATTTATAACTTGTCCAGTTTTTAACATGATTTTTCTTTATGTTTTCTCTCACATTTTGACAATTTACTGTTACTGTTCTGTTTTGTATGTGATCCTGTGTCTAAATGAGCAACTGTTGATGCAGTGGATGTTAAATGGTTTACACAGACAGAGCAATGAGGCTTTTAAACAACGTTAAAGTTGAGTGAGGATTTAACAGGATGCCAAATAGGGTAAGAAGCAAGCCTGTATTTAGGCAACTGTTTGTGGTTTTAATTGACTGAACTGGCAACTCATGAAAATCATCAAAAAGGAGAACTCACCTCCTCTGGGGGATTGCGGACTTTCTGAAGGTACCTCTTCACCACCTCCTCCGGGGTCTTGCCTATGAGACGGAAACACAAAGTATGAAGTTTATGATCAAAGTGCATACGTGTGAAAAAAGCAAGAGCACAATCGCTTTATCATCACCAAACGCACCTTTACGAGCCTGCTTCTTTGTGGTCTTGCGACAGCAGTGGCCTAGACCGGGCACAGGCTTGATGTCACTCTTGCTGACAGGTGGAGGATGAAGCACCAGCTTGGGAGGGCGGGTCAGGCAGACAGGAAGTCCTGCCGCACTCATCAGGATGCCTGTAATCCCTATAAACAGCCAGCAGAGGGGGGTTGTGAGACACTATTTTTGGGGTTTACTCAAAACAGTCTACTCCAATTTTAAGTAATCAGTCTCAAGGAAAAGGAAATGGTTTGTGTCAGTATATTCACCTGCCAGCGCAGGGTGCACAGGACTGGATCCATTTAGGTTCTTCACTGGAACTGTTGGTACTCTGAAAGACAAGTAAACAAACTTAAATTAATCTACAGGTGGATGACACACTGAAAGCAGACCTGCAACTCGGCCAATCGCCTCAGCCCAGACTCATGGAGTCAAAATCTGATGAGTCACCTGTAAACAGGTGGACTTAACATGCCAGAGCATATGCCAACTTCTAGTTCACCACATGTCAGCAGGTTAAGGAGCTTTTTCCGAGTCATGCGGAGAGACAAACAGACGCTGCTCATCACGACTTGACATACTGTGCTATAATTGCCAGCTGGACTTCCTGCTATGTAGGGATTAAGATCAGGATGCGTATGGCAGCACTAGATACTTGGCACTTGACACATTATTTATTAGGCTATCTTAGGCTACAGCTATTTATCAAAACAACAATATAAGTAGTGGTTGATGCTCTTTTTCAGGAAAAATGAATGTACTTTCAACTTAAAACTAATAGGCTACATATTGAAATTGGGCATGTTCATTCATTTTTATTTTTTATTTTAAACTATGCTGAATGCGGGGCGCCTTGGTAGCTCGCTTGGTGGAGCGTGCGCCATGTGTGCTAAGGATGAAGTCCCTGCAGCAGCGGCCTGGGTTCGATTCTAACCCAGAGAAAGAGGGGATGCTGCACATCATCCCCTCTTTCTCTCCCTTTTCCTGTCCCTCGCTCAGGCTGTCCCCATCATAGGTAAAGGCGTATAAAGCCACCCCCCCACCTAAAAAAAAAGATATGTATGTGGAATGAGCCCAAAAATATTTCTCACATGACAACAATACACTCTTATTTTACTAAAACGACAACCAATCTTGACAGCTGCTGTATTGTATCTCTGCTCAGCTGAAACACACATTTGTATAATAATAATAATAATAATAATAATAATAATAATAATAATAATAATAATAAGTATAAAACACATGTTCACAGACAGTCACTATTACAGTCCAGTCAGAGGTGTGAACTTACGGTCTGCCAGTTTTGATAATAGTCATTTTTCCTGCTTGAAAGCACCAAAGACCACAAAGACAACTCAAGATATTCCAGCAATAAGTTCCACTTGTCGCGTAGCTGAACGGTCAGTGTCTCTGTCCCTGTCTCGCCCTTCCTCAGCTTCTGTGCCTGTGTCAGCTCTCCTTCATTCTTTTATAGGGCTAATCCACCTGCTTCCATCTGTTGACTAAACTCTGCTCATAGGCCAGAGATTCGTCACCGGAGGGATTACCTGTCAATTACCACGTCACGCTGCCAGGCTGCCATTAGGTAGACAGACTCCAGCACATATAACTAACCTAACACACTGCCATCTTAAACTCCTAACCTTAGCTTTGGACTGGAGGATTTCAGCTCTTTGTTGTGTTACATCAATCCATTCATTTTGTCCTCTGAACTCAGTATGACTGTAACCATAATGTTTGAATCACAACCTGCAGTCCCTATACGTGTAAGAATCCAATTCTTCATGCTTGTTCTTTGTCTTTTACCTATTTATTTCATTCATCTGCCTGTTATTCTATTTTTTGTCATTCTTCCTCTTTCATGTGCGTTTTTTTTTTTTTTTTTTACTGTTGCCTGTTTACAGTCTTTCCACTTGATTTGTGAGATGGGAAAGCTAAAAATAAAATGTATATAAAAAGAACTCCACATACATCATTATTGAAGAAAAAGAACTCCTTTCCCTAGAAGTCATTTACTGCATCTTTCTCCACCCACATTATTTATTATTTCATGACTGTTACAATCAAAAACACAATAACAGACATTATTGTGTTTTTCTGCTTTGTTTTCAATATTTCTACTTTGCATCTGTCTTTTGCATTGTATTTTTTTTTATTATAAAGCACATTGTTCTGCCTTTATGTATATATATTTGTGTTATTTCTGTAAATTATTACATTTGGCAGACATTATAGAGTACTCTATAATAATATAGACAAAATCTGATCTCACAGACCTTGTCCTTAGAATAAAAATAAGATAATATCGCCTTGTTTACTAACTAGCTGGAAGATTCTCTTCCTTAGTCCTAATAAACACTTATGGTACTGTACAGTTCCTGTATCTGATAATCTGCTCACACTGTACTCTATATTTGTTTATTTACCAACAAAGTGTACGAGCTGTCGTGAAAGCTTCCTGGGTACGTGCCTTACGTGATTCACAAAGTAACGAAACGTGCCAGCTAAAGGGATCAAATCTGAGCATGAATAAGCTGATTGACATTTGCATGTCAGGGAGGAAAACATGAATGCTATAATAAAACAGATTAAAGGAAGGTGGGGAAAGCAGGGAAAGGGTGGGAAACAACAGGAGTGTCAGCAAGTCACGTTTTTTTGATCCCGGCTAATCTAATGGCATTAGAGCAGCCTCCATCTGGACCACTGGATGATGGAAGCACACAAGCTGCAGCATATGGCCACACACACACATCTATACACACTTAACAGATACAACCTCACACCTTGAATCAAGCCTGTTTAAAAAAAAAAAAAAGACCCTTTGAAGGAGGAGAAAAAACTCTGCTTAGGCACAAATTAAGGAAGTGTAGGCTTTGGGGCGGTGACACACTTGCAGAAATCAAACCCACTGCAGTGCAAGGAGAAAGGAACACGACAACAGGTGTGTGTGGACCAAGGGCAACTCTCGTCACTGTGATAATCTGTGACACTTCTTTTGGAAACCATCTGCTCCATTTCACTACAGGCTCTCTCAACAGTGTGTAACAATAACAAATGTTAACCATGAAACCACGGTTGGTGTACTTCCTTTCGCTGCTGTGAAACTTCAGTTTATCTGTCTGGGATCAATAAAGTTGATCTTACTTTTTAAGTGATAATTGATTCAATTCTGTGTTTTCTTCAAAATGTAAAACAAGTATTAGAATTAGGTACAAAAACACTCTCTCTAGCAGCACAACTTATTTTATAAAGATAAAGAGACGCTGGAGATATACAGGAATTATTTCATGTTGATTTTGTGATTTATAAACTGTAAAATTAAACTGAAGAAAAAATTAAAGAATCATCCTGATTTACTTTTATCAAATAATTATTTTACTGCCCCACATTACTTTTTAAAACTAGAATTTGTTGTAGATTTCTTTAAAATACTCAATTTGTAGCTTTTCAACTAAGAACTAAGTTTGATACCTAAGTAGAGCCAAACTGTCCGACACCTCAAGTAAACCACACAATGTTGCCTTAAAGCTGCACCAATGAATATTTTAGTATCTACAATGGCTCAACTGGTTATATGTAATGTGAAAGGGGTCGCTCATAGTGATGAAGCAACCAAAACTGATCACCCAACTGCAGTTCACCTTAGCTCTATGGAGCATTTAAATATATTTCAGTTCATTGTTTAGTTTTTCTGGCCTGCAACTCTAATGTTTTTTTTTTTACTCTTAATGCTGTCATTAGCATTGTTTGCAGTCACAGCAGGCAGCTGTTTTCAGAAGAAAAAAAACCTTTAAAAACCCAATATACACCGTCTGCTTAGCACCAAACGGCAGACGAACACAGTTAACAAAGCGGCCCATTTAACAGCTAGCAGCTACAACTCCAGACAGCGGAGCCAAGTGAGGCCTTAATCATATTTTGTGCAATATGATGATTTTTGAGTTTGTTTTTGCTTTACTAAAAATAAACAAGCACAATTGTGTGTCACTTCTGGAGTAATTGTGCAATTTTTGTAGTTATGACTAAACTGACAAAATGTAAATTAGAGCAGAACCAGCAGAATGAGCACTGCTAAAAGATCATGTCAACTGTCAAAGGCAATGCTTCAGAAGGGCAATAATACACTTTTTCTAACTGTTTTTTTCTTTAAGTTACTCCAAATATGAGCGTAATGACCTACATGTATTCTGTATTCATTAAATTCTGGATTTAAATGATAAAACTGGGATCACCAGCTTAAGGAGACGCTTCCCTCCACTGCACCAGTACTCCTGTGGTGCCCGTTGTGAATTTAGGGATAAAGCAGTAAAATGATGACAGCAGAAGCACTAAGTGGAGATTGAGCTAAGAGCAACTAGGAGGAGGGAAGAAGGGCGAGCAGCAGAGGGAATCCCAGGCTGACGGGATCAGAGAGGCTCTCAATCTATGACGTTGGCAGTTTTACCACAGCAGCAGGTGCTGTCACCTGCATGTTGAAAGAATGGGTCAGTCACACAGCTCACCTGACACGAAATACAAATTACTGAACCAAGAATATTAAGCCTGTGGTATTTGGTAATAATCTGCGGCTTAGCTGGATTGTTAATGTGAGGATTCAGGAAGCCGGGGCGCTGTGCTGGGGCAATGCTGGGTTGGCTCACGTAGAAATTGTCCTCAGCATGTGGTCGATTTTAAAAAGTTTAATCACAGTACAAGAAGCCAAATCCATGCAGACTTGCTATCAAACACAGACAAAGTGACTGCGTGTGATTGAATAATGTAGGATGCACAAGGATTGAAGCATGTTATATCTCAGGCAACTTCATAAAACATCAGAAACATCTATTTCAGTGATTGAGAGTAAAATGTTATAAAAATAAAGGCTGTGATTAGAATCTGATCAAATCTGTAGCATGCTCACAACAAGGCGCCACAAAGAGAACCACAGACATCTTGCTAACCAGCGCCCTCTGGCTATGACACTGAGACACTGTGGCTCAGTCATTAACATTCAGTGACAATAACGCTGAACACCGAAAGACCACATGGTCACAGTCTTTGGGTGTTAGATGACGCACACAAAAAAAATATCTCAAGCTCTCGCAGATCTTTTGCAGGAGTTTATTCTTTTAAACGGCCTCAGCTCATCAGTTACTGTCAAAGTCAAACAAAAAAGTGCTTAAAAATATTCTTAAAATTGCATCTACTCCTTCTCCCTCAACGAAAAAATCCAGAAACTATGAATACACAAATATTTAACAGTTCAAAAGGTCAATTACTACAAATTACTACTACATGTGCATTAGATGTTTCATGTTTCCAAATATTGGACTAAAATTGGCTTACAAACTAGTTGTCATGTCACAAAGGGGGTTCGATCTCCTGCGAGTGTGTAGCCCTTCACGGCGGTAGTCACACACCACCAGCTGTGGTACCGAACGATCATATTTTAATGGAGAAAATGTTTTCTGGTTTTCCCTCCCTCCTCTGGCTGCTCTGCCTTAGCTCTCTGTGATTCAGAGTTTCCTGATGGACTGAGAGCTTTACTTGTTGCTAAAGTAACGCTAACCGCTATCTGCAATTTAGAAGCTGTTACCTAGTTAGCTAAGGGGGAGTGTTGGTGGTAACACCTCTAGCACATGGAGCCAGATGAGAGTGCAACGGAACCGGGCTCAGCGGCCCCGACGGAGGGTAAGGAGAGACAGTGGATGAGGCAAGAGGCCGTCGGATCTCAGACTGTGTTTTAGTTGTTTTTTTAGCAAAGGGGGGCTTGAATATTAGCTTCTGGTAATTATTCTTGGTAAAATGAATATTTAGGTAAGGATAGTAACAACAATAACATGAAACCCAAGCAATATGTTGCTTCTGTCATCGAACATTAAGCCTAATTCCCAGTGGGTCAGTGTAGTTGGTGACAGTTTAGCGCCTTTATTAGTGCCATGCAGATACAAACCTCTACATACTTAAACTAAAGGCCCACCAGGCTGTGTGAAATCTTTCCCCGTTTTAATGTTACATTGTGCACAAACTCAAAGAGAAACAGAAGACCACTGATGAAAATATCAAGCATTCTGTAACAATGAGGACATCCCAGATGTTACAGACTCATTCCAGATGTGGTTTGCTGAGTAAAAACCTGTGGGTGTGTCTTTTTTTTATAACAACCCATGTTTCATGTTTGAGGGTGCTTGAGGTTTTAATCAGCAAAGTTATCCAGATGAGTAAGTAAACCTGCTTTGTCAAACAAGCCCCATACTGGTTGCTACGGTTACCAGCCCAAGTGCTTTTACACGCACACACACAACCACAAAGTATTTTCAGGCTTTTCTGCTTTTGTGAGGCCCCGAAGTGTTTGCATGGAAACTATACACAAACTGTGTGTGTGTGTGTGTGTGTGTGTGTGTGTGTGTGTGTGTGTGTTTGTGAAGTAAATCCACAATTAAGTGGTTGCATGACAAATGTCTGGAATGTGAAACACTTGTGCGAGAGCTCGGCCTGCTCGGTGTGAATGCTCTTCATTGTTTCTCCATGGAAATGAACGACCCTGATGGACTTTGTCACAAAGATTAAAGGCTCATGAATGCTAATGAGCGCCGATGTTAGACACTGTGTAATGAGGGCTTCAAACAAATGAGAAATTCCTCTCTAAATGGATTTTCTTACATATACTATCTCATTCTGCTTTATATACAGTATATGGATAAGGGGTGTAGTCTCTGTGGAGATGTTATTTGAATGTCACATCAAACATTTAACAATAAGTGACCATTTAAATGTACTTGACCAGCTGGCTTTAAAACTTTACTATTATATTATAAATATTATGGCCGTTTGTATTAAATTTGGTATCATCCCACTACTATACTATACTTTTTATGATATAATGTCTGCATGTTTTCTTCTGTTTATATATATTTTTTATAAATGTTACATTCTTACTCTCATTCCTCCAACTACTGAAAAATATTTGTGTTTAACCAATAATGCTTCCCTATGTTGAACTGTGTCTTTCGGCTGTTTGGGGCTGGGTACAGTGGATTTATTAGAGATTTATGCACTGAAAAAGCTGTGTGCTGTGGTTGGAAACGAGGTGGGAAGACTGAACCAAAAGAGTAAGTAACCAGAACACCATTTTGAGGGACTTTTTTAGCTCCTACTTCAGATTTTTACTTTTTTTTTTTTGAAAAACCTGTGTAACTCCAGAGGTTTCCTTATCTGTTTTTGGATGATAAAACCTTTAAGACTGTACCAGAATATCTGAACTGATATATTACTACAGTGGTCGTCTACTCACCCAGAGGCGATAAGTGCACGTGACTGAGCCATGGCGATACGCTGCAGTGCAGGTCGGCTCAGCCCTGCTAGACTGGACCGGGGCGGCAGAGGGGCTGCGCAGGCAGCAGCCCCAGATGAAGACACTGGACCCAGGACTCGGGCAGAAGGCGAGGGTGTGCAGGTGGAGGCAGCCGTGGAGATGAGGGGAGGGCCTGGAGCGGAACAGGAAGCAGACAGGGAGGACGAGGTGGAGGGGTGAGGGGGAGAGATGGTGGCAGATGACAGTGTGGTAGACGGTGGAGGAGGAGGCGGTGGAGGAGGGGGGAGAGGTGGAGGAGGGGGACGGGTGGAGGAGATGGATAGGGCGGCCGTAGCTGAGCCAAGGAGGGAAAGGGAGTGGGTGAAACCTCCTCCAAAACCAAAGTTGGCACTGCCAACACCACCACCGCCGACGATGCCTACACCTCCTGGAGCACCCATACCACCTACACTGAAGCCACCTGTCGCCCCAACTATGGATGTCCTGTGGGGGGAGAATGACCGTGACAGGGAAGGAGGCCGAGGGAGGGTTAGTGAGTACGACCCTCCTGGGACAGGCTGACTGCTGATTTTGGGACTAGGTGGCTTGGTCTGTGGCGGTCTCCGACCCAGAGTGTGAGCAGTCGACATGGCGCCCGCTTTGACACTCAGCACCAACATACACTGCTGACAGGCGCAGGGCTGTCCCAAGGAGGTGATGGCCGAGGCAGGGAGTGCCCCGCTGGGGTACGCGCTCCCATTTCCAGTCCCACTGTTGCTCATCCTGACCCCCATGCCCACTCCGGATACATCCACACCAAGCAGTCCTCCATGGCTGGGCATGGACATGGGCCCCCAGGCATGGTGGGATTTGGGCAGGGGCCCGGACACCAGTGGGTAAGCCAGGTCGGAGCGACGCTGGATGCGCCTGCAGCGCTGCGTCTGCCCGTTGATTTGGGTCATGCTTTCGAAGTCAATGAGGTAGCAGAAACCAAGCGGCGCCAGGTCCAGCCAGGGCTGCTGACGATCACGTGCCGCCTGGATGGCGATGCCCACCTCCGTGTCGTACGCCGTCCAACTGCCAGCGTCGTTCTCCCACTCCCACAACCAGCCCTGGCCCGGCGCTGAGGTGGGGTCGTAGAAGCTACGTCGTACCGGTCGAAGGGTACCTGAGGCAGGGATTAGGGGGTCATAACAATGCAAAAGATTCATGCACATTGTTAAAATTTTAACAAGGTGCAACAACTATAATCATTCAGTCATAACATGCATTTGAACTTTCCATTTGGACAGATTTAGCGCTTGTCAGAGGAGATTTGTAGACACGTGCAAGACTTTTACTGTAACTGTAAAGTTTGAACATCTTTCTTTCTCCACTTGAGCTACTATCATGATGCTTGGTGATGAGAGGTAGTTGCAATAGGAGGTCGGTGACTGACTGTGGTACTATTTGCTGTGGACAAGTAGATTGCAACCCTAACAAATTCAACATGTCTGTGTTTGCTTGCTAAGAATTTGGGCAAACAGGTTGCCCCTGGTAACAGCACACGGTGTTCTGAGTTCTGATTGGCTGGCAGCCTTGATCCGACCCAAAGCTGGCTGTGTTTGCTTTCCCAGGGTGTCCAGAGAAACTCTACAGAGTCTTCATACTGTAAAGCCTTCACATATCAAATAACGGTGTCTGAAACACAAAGTTTCTCAAATATGAGCCTCAAAGTGAGAGATGAAACCTTTTTTGGGATTGTGTGGCAGTTTTGTTGGAACTGTAAAAAGCACTTTAGATGTATATTTGACAGTTTAGCCTCAGGTTAAACTTATACACAGGCCAATTAAGCATTTGAAATACAAAATGGAATCAAGGATACAGCCAAACAAATTTAAAGGCCTCTGAGAAAAAGAACAAAAAATAATTGCTTTACAGTATGTGTGGCACAGTATGCCTAGACATTTAACAACAGACAGAGGAGTTCATTCATAAAACCTGCCCCCATCGACCCCATTTTATCAATGACCTCAGACTCCTGAAATTCCTCCCCAGCCCTATCCCCCTAACCTCCTCCTCCCCGTCTCCTATTTAGACTGGAGCACCCCCCACCCCCCTTTCAGCTTCTGCTGGGTTTGGAAAACAAACTGCACAAAGGCTTTTGTCAGCCAATGTTGAGAGAGAAGGGAAACGTTGGGGTCTCTGCCAAAGTTAGACATCGGACAACCGACAATTCCTTGCTTTGTGTTACACTGCTCAGCTTGCATCTCCTTTTTTTTTTTATGAAGCTTTGACGTGTAGAAGATGACTTCTTACGTCCATATTCGGCTATGAAGGAGACAGCAGTATTGATGATAGTGTTTGCTGTGAAAGGATTTCTGTGTCTGTGGCTATGACTGGACACTTCAGCTGCTACTGTGGCCTAGGTGCCATATGCAAACACACACAGGTCCTGCCAGAATGACTCACTGACACCTTTTAAAAATCACAGACACACAGCATCTCTCCCCATCCTTTAATCCCTCCAGATAAAAATTAAACCTTACGCAGGGAATCTAAGGGAGACTAGATTTAGGGCATCTAAAATGTAAAATAATAAAAGAACCCCAGTGGCATTCATGTCACTGCTGCAGGAAAAAACTAAACACTCCCACCAAGGCACCAACTTCTTGGAGCAGAATCAACATAAAGGCTTGCAAAGATAAAGTAGACACACATGAGCAATTAAAAAAAAAAAAAAAAAAAAAGGCCTCCACCTCAGGGCCCTGGCTACACCGTTACACCCTCCTCCGCCTGGTGTGTCTCTCCCCTCTCCTCTCTCCTCTCTGCTCCTGCTCACCTGTGTCTTGTCGGAACTGGTGCATGGAATGCAAATCGATGATGTAGGGCGAGAGGCGAGAGTCCACCTGGCCGAGGACAACACTACCACACCGCGGGTCGCTCCGGATGACTGCCTCGATGTGATGACAGACAGCCGGGCTGTAGGGCCGCCAGCGTCCGTGCTCGTTCAGCCATTCCCATACCACTACGGCGGATGCTAGTAACATCCTACTCCTGCAAAGATGGAAAAAGGATAAAGCTGACAATACGGAGGCATACGTGAAAGCGAAAGCGCGGGGGTGATGGGCATTTAAAGATACCCCGCTGCCGCTCCGCCGTGCATCCCTGCGCACAGCAGCGCTGCATCCATCTTGGACAGTTTGCAACCCAGATGTGTCTCCTATCTGTGGATATAAATATATATTTTGGGGATGACACTACATGCAAACTGTACCTTCCATGTTTGTAGTCTCGGTTATGCAGCAATTAGCAGGTCCTTTTTATCACACGGCGAGGATACAGAGCGTTTCAGGGCGCAAAAAGCCTTGCAGGATGGTTGCATTTTACTCCCTATGCAGATGAGTGACGTCTACTGAAATCATTTCTCCGGCACAATCAAGTTAGGGTGAGAGGAGAAAATGCAACTTGGATGCTCACGGTGGTGCGGCACTCGTGAAGTAGGTTACTGTGACAGACTGGCTTTGATCGTGCAGTGCAGGGTTACATTTAAAGAAAAAAAAAGAAAAAAGAAAAAAGAACCAAAATCTGTGCTGCCTGTAAAAGGGAGGACCAGATTCCTGAAAGCAAATAACAATACAAATATTTACCTGGTTAGATCGGCTCCAGTGTCTCCAGTCAAATCCCAGTTTGAGTGCTTTAGTAATGCTCCATCCTGTCACTGTGACAATGTCTTCAGTCTTCAGGTGACATCCCGGATTTCTGGTTACATAATTTGTTTGATGAAAAAAATCACTTGAGTTCTGTTTTAGTCTACTTTTACTCAAGCTTACGTATCGGTTCCTGCATAACAACTCGATCGAGTGGCTCTCACCCACCACTGAAAATGATTTGGCCGGCGAAAAATAAATGTTTGACATTCGCGTGCGTGAACACTCCCACGCCTCGAAGGCCTCCGACATCCAATCAGATTAGAGCAAGCACCGAGTCTGGCCAATCACTAGCGTCTCTCATCTGGCTCGCTCATTGTTTATTGTATCGCTAATATAAATCGTGAGTTGTATTGATTGTATGTTAATAGCAGGTGTTTTAGACTACACGTTTTTTCTTATAATTTAGTTTTTTCTTGAAATGAGAGAGAAACAAGTCTAAAAGTCATGGAGATGCCGGGGATTGAACCCGGGACCTCATACATGCGAAGCATGCGCTCTACCACTGAGCTACATCCCCATTGGTTAATGGCAGCACAACTATGGCTTTTATACAGATTGACTATATGACACCGTAGGATATATTTTTAGTGTTTATTTGATGCTATTAACAGTATTTTGCTGCACTGTGTATTACGACAAAAAAAGGCAGTATTCATGTAAAAGCGTAATGTTTATTTATACTTTGTTACATTGTACAACGTCTCACAATGACAACAAAACTGTTCATGAACTGCATCTGATCATACATTCATTAAACAGGAAGTAACCTCAGTCAAATATTTACACGTTTATCACAGGTTTTGAGTTTATAGTGACCTTGCTGTAGTTTTATTTCATGGTATCATTATATCCTTAAACAGCAAAGATACATAGCATGTTATAGTTTTCTATACATTCAACAAAACATCGATCTTTTCATATAGGCAACCACTCATTTGTACCACACATTCAATGTAACATAATGTATGAAATGTCACTTGATGGAAAGTTTGACTCCCATCTGCAATAATACGACCAGAGATCATTTTCATTGTTTCATTGCTCATTCTGCCAATTGAATACTCGATTAGTAATTCAGTCTATAATATGTAGAAAAGTTTGCTGAAAAAATTACACTCATGACATTAAGATCAGTATAAACGCAGTTAAAAGTTTTTGCTTTTTAATTTTTTATATAAATGAAAAAAAAAACATTTAAAGCTATAAAAAAAAATATATGCCACAGGCCACAATATATAGCGTGCAACAGGCTGATGCAATTTGATTTCTTCACTAGCCAAGCCAGTTTTACATTATAAAAGGTAAACTCATACACAAACATTCAAAATCTAAACCAGTGTTCCTGAATATTTATAACAACTTCATTCACCAATCACCTTCTTATCCTGATGGCTCAACGGGAAGTAGAATTAAGACCAGAGTCAGAGTTACCACTGAGGACAATGGGGTCATATGTCTGGGAGTTTACATTCTGCAATTACAAACGTACACACAGTGGGTGTTTTATAGGCTGATTGCAGTAGTTTTATACTGCTTTTAGTGGGGGGAAATAAAAAGTACAGGAACTATTTGAACAGCTAATTGGAGGGGACACATGATGTCAGTATATTGAAAGTCCTGGTTACAGCCCTGCTTAAGACTATTTCCTAAGCCTTTCTTGTATTTCATGTTTTTTCAAATGATTCTGTCCTCACAGTGCAGTCACATCGCTGTCCATTCCCCCCTCCTCAGACCAGATGGCACTTCCAGAGATCTGCTTTAGATCTATCAACAATCCAGGTGCTCCACTTGCTTCACCTTTACTATCCCCATCTCTGGATTTCTCCTCCCCTCTCTCCCCCGTCTCTGCCTTTGCCTCTGGTTCATCCATTAACCTGACATGTTCCTCTCCCACTGAATCCCCCAAATATGAGTTATCATCCGAAGTGATACTTTTTCTACTAGTCTTACCACACTGCTCCTCCTCCTCATCCTCATCCTCATCTCTCTCACTGTCACTCCCCTGGCTGCTACCCACCTCCACCTGTTGCTCCTCATCTTGGACCTCCTGCATTTCCTCTCCATCCTCATCAGTATCACCTCGAGGCCACAGCTGGACTCCAAGGCGTGCCTCCAGGGCTAAAGCTGTACCTCTCACCCAGTCCCTGACCCCTCCTTCTTTATACACTATGCGCTCAATGGTATATTCTCCATTGGCCTCCCTGTTCAACTTCTTGTACAAGAAAAACAGCAATGCAAGTAAGCCTAATAGGCAGAAGAAAAGGAGCAGCACTGTCGTTTTGGATTTTGATAGTTGGTCAGACATGCCTGAGGTGAAGAGAGAGAGAAGAGTAGAGTTAGCATGGTCACACATGGGGATTCATTCATTTCTAGGAATGTTTTTGGATGTAGTGGCACTGTCTTTTTATTCTTCTTTTTTCACATTCACTTTATTGCCGCTAATGCCACATCTGTATGATAAATATGTAGGTGGATTTTATTACCTTTGGTCAGAGCCAGTTTCCCCCCTAAGTACATTTTATTTGAATGCAACTTTCCCAACTCACGAGCTAAATAAATACAGTATGAATAACAGGAAGCTAGAGTCTCACAGTTCTTATGGTCTTATGCAATAGCCCACAATATTCACATTACAATGGCTTCACACAGCTACAAGTAGTTTGCAGGTCTTTGCTGTAGCTGCATTTAGTTTCCCTCCTATTCTGCTAAACTCTGCAGTTTGTGACTTTGTGGTTACTCTTTTACATATAGGGAAGACGGTGAGAGAAGTTACGCTTTGACCCACTTGTGCGCAGTTTGATTGACAAACGCAGGTCCAGTGATGACCATTGGATAAAAGCAAGATTTTAGAAAATAGTCTGCTCTTAACTTTTGAAAAGTAGAGCCAATCAAAATGTGGGACATCATCTCAATATGTAGGATGTGGAATAAAAATGATGTTCAGACCCAAACAAAGTAAGACACCTGGTCACCCCAGTGCCACATTCTTCTGTAGTTTGCATGTTTTCCGTGGTTCTCTCGAAATTTCAATCGAGGCAACCTAAAACAGGTTGACGTGGACACCAAACATTTTACAAGGCTAAAGACTCAATCCACTGTTATTCCTTTCCAAGAGCACCAGAAATCCTCTCATTATGAAGCTGTAAACCCCACAATACTGAGACAGATTAGAAATGTACTTTACCTCCTTAGAAAATTCCCTGTTGTAGAAAAGTTCCGTTGGTTTGGTGTCACAGTTACAGGCAGGACTTTGTAGCCTAACTCCTTGTACTTTCAAAGCAGTTGTGTAGTTGTCATCAGAGGGAGATCCATTGGTGAATTTAAATTCAGGATCTAAAAAAAAAAAAAGTTAAAGCTTTAGATGGCTCAGCATTTATTCGAATAATAACATGTCTATATCATCTTGACAAAAGAATACCAAAATAAAAGTTTATACATTCAATTAAATTCTGAAGTGGCATTTCAGGTTCAACGCACTCAAAATTAAGCAGATTGCCAAGAAATGCCAATAATTCTCCTTTAGAAATCCTCTCTAGTGTGTTATTATATTTTCTTCTGCACTTTTTTATGCCATCTAATCCTGACACAATTATACTGAGAAAGTTACTGAACGGTCATAAACCACTGGCTCATAAT